>NC_042618.1:84344799-84944799 GCF_901001135.1 Rhinatrema bivittatum
ACATGCAGCACAGCTCTGTACCTGCACCTCCAGTCCCTGACACTGACATACACATCACATGCAGCACAGCAGCTGTACCTGCACCTCCAGTCCTGACACGACATACACATCACATGCAGCACAGCTCTGTACCTGCACCTCCAGTCCTGACACTGAATACACATCACATGCAGCAGCTCTGTACCTGCACCTCCAGTCCTGACACTGACATACACATCACATTGCAGCACAGCTCTGTACCTGCACCTCCAGTCCTGACACTGACATACAATCACATGCAGCACAGCTCTGTACCTGCACCTCCAGTCCTGACACTGAATACACATCACATGCAGCACAGCTCTGTACCTGCACCTCCAGTTCCTGACACTGACATACACATCACAGGCAGCCACGCTTGTACCTGCACCTCCAGTCCTGAACACTGACATACACATCACATGCAGCACAGCTCTGTACCTGCACCTCCAGTCCTCACACTGACATACACATCACATGCAGCACAGCTCTGTACCTGCACCTCCAGTCCTGACACTGACATACACATCACATGCAGGCACAGCTCTGTCCTGCACCTCCAGTCCCAACACTGACAATACACATCACATGCAGCACAGCTCTGTACCTGCACCTCCAGTCCTGACACTGACATACACATCACAGGCAGCACAGCTCTGTACCTGCACCTCCAGTCCTGACACTGACATACACATCACATGCAGCACAGCTCTGTACCTGCACCTCCAGTCCTGACACTGACATACACATCACATGCAGCACAGCTCTGTACCTGCACCTCCAGTCCTGACACTGACATACACATCACATGCAGCACAGCTCTGTACCTGCACCTCCAGTCCTGACACTGACATACACATCACATGCAGCACAGCTCTGTACCTGCACCTCCAGTCCTCACACTGACATACACATCACATGCAGCACAGCTCTGTACCTGCACCTCCAGTCCTCACACTGACATACACATCACATGCAGCACAGCTCTGTACCTGCACCTCCAGTCCTGCACACTGACATACACATCACATGCAGCACAAGCTCTGTACCTGCACCTCCAGTCCTCACACTGACATACACATCACATGCAGCACAGCTCTGTACCTGCACCTCCAGTCCTCACACTGACATACACATCACATGCAGCACAGCTCTGTACCTGCACCTCCAGTCCTGACACTGACATACACATCACATGCAGCACAGCTCTGTACCTGCACCTCCAGTCCTCACACTGACATACACATCACATGCAGCACAGCTCTGTACCTGCACCTCCAGTCCTGACACTGACATACACATCACATGCAGCACAGCTCTGTACCTGCACCTCCAGTCCTCACACTGACATACACATCACATGCAGCACAGCTCTGTACCTGCACCTCCAGTCCTGACACTGACATACACATCACATGCAGCACAGCTCTGTACCTGCACCTCCAGTCCTGACACTGACATACACATCACATGCAGCACAGCTCTGTACCTGCACCTCCAGTCCTCACACTGACATACACATCACATGCAGCACAGCTCTGTACCTGCACCTCCAGTCCTGACACTGACATACACATCACATGCAGCACAGCTCTGTACCTGCACCTCCAGTCCTCCCACTGACATACACATCACATGCAGCACAGCTCTGTACCTGCACCTCCAGTCCTGACACTGACATACACATCACATGCAGCACAGCTCTGTACCTGCACCTCCAGTCCTCACACTGACATACACATCACATGCAGCACAGCTCTGTACCTGCACCTCCAGTCCTGACACTGACATACACATCACATGCAGCACAGCTCTGTACCTGCACCTCCAGTCCTCACACTGACATACACATCACATGCAGCACAGCTCTGTACCTGCACCTCCAGTCCTGACACTGACATACACATCACATGCAGCACAGCTCTGTACCTGCACCTCCAGTCCTGACACTGACATACACATCACATGCAGCACAGCTCTGTACCTGCACCTCCAGTCCTGCCACTGACATACACATCACATGCAGCACAGCTCTGTACCTGCACCTCCAGTCCTCACACTGACATACACATCACATGCAGCACAGCTCTGTACCTGCACCTCCAGTCCTGACACTGACATACACATCACATGCAGCACAGCTCTGTACCTGCACCTCCAGTCCTGACACTGACATACACATCACATGCAGCACAGCTCTGTACCTGCACCTCCAGTCCTGACACTGACATACACATCACAGGCAGCACAGCTCTGTACCTGCACCTCCAGTCCTCACACTGACATACACATCACATGCAGCACAGCTCTGTACCTGCACCTCCAGTCCTACACTGACATACACATCACATGCAGCACAGCTCTGTACCTGCACCTCCAGTCCTGACACTGACATACACATCACATGCAGCACAGCTCTGTACCTGCACCTCCAGTCCTGACACTGACATACACATCACATGCAGCACAGCTCTGTACCTGCACCTCCAGTCCTCACACTGACATACACATCACAGGCAGCACAGCTCTGTACCTGCACCTCCAGTCCTGACACTGACATACACATCACATGCAGCACAGCTCTGTACCTGCACCTCCAGTCCTCACACTGACATACACATCACATGCAGCACAGCTCTGTACCTGCACCTCCAGTCCTGACACTGACATACACATCACATGCAGCACAGCTCTGTACCTGCACCTCCAGTCCTCACACTGACATACACATCACATGCAGCACAGCTCTGTACCTGCACCTCCAGTCCTGACACTGACATACACATCACATGCAGCACAGCTCTGTACCTGCACCTCCAGTCCTGACACTGACATACACATCACATGCAGCACAGCTCTGTACCTGCACCTCCAGTCCTGACACTGACATACACATCACATGCAGCACAGCTCTGTACCTGCACCTCCAGTCCTCACACTGACATACACATCACATGCAGCACAGCTCTGTACCTGCACCTCCAGTCCTCACACTGACATACACATCACATGCAGCACAGCTCTGTACCTGCACCTCCAGTCCTGCACACTGACATACACATCACATGCAGCACAGCTCTGTACCTGCACCTCCAGTCCTCGACACTGACATACACATCACATGCAGCACAGCTCTGTACCTGCACCTCCAGTCCTGACACTGACATACACATCACATGCAGCACAGCTCTGTACCTGCACCTCCAGTCCTGACACTGACATACACATCACATGCAGCACAGCTCTGTACCTGCACCTCCAGTCCTCACACTGACATACACATCACATGCAGCACAGCTCTGTACCTGCACCTCCAGTCCTCACACTGACATACACATCACATGCAGCACAGCTCTGTACCTGCACCTCCAGTCCTGACACTGACATACACATCACATGCAGCACAGCTCTGTACCTGCACCTCCAGTCCTCACACTGACATACACATCACATGCAGCACAGCTCTGTACCTGCACCTCCAGTCCTCACACTGACATACACATCACATGCAGCACAGCTCTGTACCTGCACCTCCAGTCCTCACACTGACATACACATCACATGCAGCACAGCTCTGTACCTGCACCTCCAGTCCTGCACACTGACATACACATCACATGCAGCACAGCTCTGTACCTGCACCTCCAGTCCTCACACTGACATACACATCACATGCAGCACAGCTCTGTACCTGCACCTCCAGTCCTGACACTGACATACACATCACATGCAGCACAGCTCTGTACCTGCACCTCCAGTCCTCACACTGACATACACATCACATGCAGCACAGCTCTGTACCTGCACCTCCAGTCCTCACACTGACATACACATCACATGCAGCACAGCTCTGTACCTGCACCTCCAGTCCTCACACTGACATACACATCACATGCAGCACAGCTCTGTACCTGCACCTCCAGTCCTCACACTGACATACACATCACATGCAGCACAGCTCTGTACCTGCACCTCCAGTCCTCACACTGACATACACATCACATGCAGCACAGCTCTGTACCTGCACCTCCAGTCCTGACACTGACATACACATCACAGGCAGCACAGCTCTGTACCTGCACCTCCAGTCCTGACACTGACATACACATCACATGCAGCACAGCTCTGTACCTGCACCTCCAGTCCTCACACTGACATACACATCACATGCAGCACAGCTCTGTACCTGCACCTCCAGTCCTCACACTGACATACACATCACATGCAGCACAGCTCTGTACCTGCACCTCCAGTCCTCACACTGACATACACATCACATGCAGCACAGCTCTGTACCTGCACCTCCAGTCCTCACACTGACATACACATCACATGCAGCACAGCTCTGTACCTGCACCTCCAGTCCTCACACTGACATACACATCACATGCAGCACAGCTCTGTACCTGCACCTCCAGTCCTGACACTGACATACACATCACATGCAGCACAGCTCTGTACCTGCACCTCCAGTCCTGACACTGACATACACATCACATGCAGCACAGCTCTGTACCTGCACCTCCAGTCCTCACACTGACATACACATCACAGGCAGCACAGCTCTGTACCTGCACCTCCAGTCCTGACACTGACATACACATCACATGCAGCACAGCTCTGTACCTGCACCTCCAGTCCTCACACTGACATACACATCACATGCAGCACAGCTCTGTACCTGCACCTCCAGTCCTCACACTGACATACACATCACATGCAGCACAGCTCTGTACCTGCACCTCCAGTCCTCACACTGACATACACATCACATGCAGCACAGCTCTGTACCTGCACCTCCAGTCCTGCACACTGACATACACATCACATGCAGCACAGCTCTGTACCTGCACCTCCAGTCCTGACACTGACATACACATCACATGCAGCACAGCTCTGTACCTGCACCTCCAGTCCTCACACTGACATACACATCACATGCAGCACAGCTCTGTACCTGCACCTCCAGTCCTGACACTGACATACACATCACATGCAGCACAGCTCTGTACCTGCACCTCCAGTCCTGACACTGACATACACATCACAGGCAGCACAGCTCTGTACCTGCACCTCCAGTCCTGACACTGACATACACATCACAGGCAGCACAGCTCTGTACCTGCACCTCCAGTCCTGACACTGACATACACATCACATGCAGCACAGCTCTGTACCTGCACCTCCAGTCCTGACACTGACATACACATCACAATGCAGCACAGCTCTGTACCTGCACCTCCAGTCCTGACACTGACATACACATCACATGCAGCACAGCTCTGTACCTGCACCTCCAGTCCTGACACTGACATACACATCACATGCAGCACAGCTCTGTACCTGCACCCTCCAGTCCTCACACTGACATACACATCACATGCAGCACAGCTCTGTACCTGCACCTCCAGTCCTCACACTGACATACACATCACATGCAGCACAGCTCTGTACCTGCACCTCCAGTCCTGACACTGACATACACATCACATGCAGCACAGCTCTGTACCTGCACCTCCAGTCCTGACACTGACATACACATCACATGCAGCACAGCTCTGTACCTGCACCTCCAGTCCTCACACTGACATACACATCACATGCAGCACAGCTCTGTACCTGCACCTCCAGTCCTCACACTGACATACACATCACATGCAGCACAGCTCTGTACCTGCACCTCCAGTCCTCACACTGACATACACATCACATGCAGCACAGCTCTGTACCTGCACCTCCAGTCCTGACACTGACATACACATCACATGCAGCACAGCTCTGTACCTGCACCTCCAGTCCTGACACTGACATACACATCACATGCAGCACAGCTCTGTACCTGCACCTCCAGTCCTGACACTGACATACACATCACATGCAGCACAGCTCTGTACCTGCACCTCCAGTCCTGACACTGACATACACATCACATGCAGCACAGCTCTGTACCTGCACCTCCAGTCCTGACACTGACATACACATCACAGGCAGCACAGCTCTGTACCTGCACCTCCAGTCCTCACACTGACATACACATCACAGGCAGCACAGCTCTGTACCTGCACCTCCAGTCCTCACACTGACATACACATCACATGCAGCACAGCTCTGTACCTGCACCTCCAGTCCTGACACTGACATACACATCACATGCAGCACAGCTCTGTACCTGCACCTCCAGTCCTGACACTGACATACACATCACATGCAGCACAGCTCTGTACCTGCACCTCCAGTCCTCACACTGACATACACATCACATGCAGCACAGCTCTGTACCTGCACCTCCAGTCCTCACACTGACATACACATCACATGCAGCACAGCTCTGTACCTGCACCTCCAGTCCTGACACTGACATACACATCACATGCAGCACAGCTCTGTACCTGCACCTCCAGTCCTCACACTGACATACACATCACATGCAGCACAGCTCTGTACCTGCACCTCCAGTCCTCACACTGACATACACATCACAGGCAGCACAGCTCTGTACCTGCACCTCCAGTCCTCACACTGACATACACATCACATGCAGCACAGCTCTGTACCTGCACCTCCAGTCCTCACACTGACATACACATCACATGCAGCACAGCTCTGTACCTGCACCTCCAGTCCTGACACTGACATACACATCACATGCAGCACAGCTCTGTACCTGCACCTCCAGTCCTCACACTGACATACACATCACATGCAGCACAGCTCTGTACCTGCACCTCCAGTCCTGACACTGACATACACATCACATGCAGCACAGCTCTGTACCTGCACCTCCAGTCCTCACACTGACATACACATCACATGCAGCACAGCTCTGTACCTGCACCTCCAGTCCTCACACTGACATACACATCACATGCAGCACAGCTCTGTACCTGCACCTCCAGTCCTCACACTGACATACACATCACATGCAGCACAGCTCTGTACCTGCACCTCCAGTCCTCACACTGACATACACATCACATGCAGCACAGCTCTGTACCTGCACCTCCAGTCCTGACACTGACATACACATCACATGCAGCACAGCTCTGTACCTGCACCTCCAGTCCTCACACTGACATACACATCACATGCAGCACAGCTCTGTACCTGCACCTCCAGTCCTGACACTGACATACACATCACATGCAGCACAGCTCTGTACCTGCACCTCCAGTCCTCACACTGACATACACATCACATGCAGCACAGCTCTGTACCTGCACCTCCAGTCCTCACACTGACATACACATCACATGCAGCACAGCTCTGTACCTGCACCTCCAGTCCTGACACTGACATACACATCACATGCAGCACAGCTCTGTACCTGCACCTCCAGTCCTGACACTGACATACACATCACATGCAGCACAGCTCTGTACCTGCACCTCCAGTCCTCACACTGACATACACATCACAGGCAGCACAGCTCTGTACCTGCACCTCCAGTCCTGACACTGACATACACATCACAGGCAGCACAGCTCTGTACCTGCACCTCCAGTCCTCACACTGACATACACATCACATGCAGCACAGCTCTGTACCTGCACCTCCAGTCCTGACACTGACATACACATCACATGCAGCACAGCTCTGTACCTGCACCTCCAGTCCTCACACTGACATACACATCACATGCAGCACAGCTCTGTACCTGCACCTCCAGTCCTCACACTGACATACACATCACATGCAGCACAGCTCTGTACCTGCACCTCCAGTCCTGACACTGACATACACATCACATGCAGCACAGCTCTGTACCTGCACCTCCAGTCCTCACACTGACATACACATCACATGCAGCACAGCTCTGTACCTGCACCTCCAGTCCTCACACTGACATACACATCACAGGCAGCACAGCTCTGTACCTGCACCTCCAGTCCTCACACTGACATACACATCACATGCAGCACAGCTCTGTACCTGCACCTCCAGTCCTCACACTGACATACACATCACATGCAGCACAGCTCTGTACCTGCACCTCCAGTCCTGACACTGACATACACATCACATGCAGCACAGCTCTGTACCTGCACCTCCAGTCCTCACACTGACATACACATCACATGCAGCACAGCTCTGTACCTGCACCTCCAGTCCTGACACTGACATACACATCACATGCAGCACAGCTCTGTACCTGCACCTCCAGTCCTCACACTGACATACACATCACATGCAGCACAGCTCTGTACCTGCACCTCCAGTCCTGACACTGACATACACATCACATGCAGCACAGCTCTGTACCTGCACCTCCAGTCCTCACACTGACATACACATCACATGCAGCACAGCTCTGTACCTGCACCTCCAGTCCTCACACTGACATACACATCACATGCAGCACAGCTCTGTACCTGCACCTCCAGTCCTGACACTGACATACACATCACATGCAGCACAGCTCTGTACCTGCACCTCCAGTCCTCACACTGACATACACATCACATGCAGCACAGCTCTGTACCTGCACCTCCAGTCCTGACACTGACATACACATCACAGGCAGCACAGCTCTGTACCTGCACCTCCAGTCCTCACACTGACATACACATCACATGCAGCACAGCTCTGTACCTGCACCTCCAGTCCTGACACTGACATACACATCACAGGCAGCACAGCTCTGTACCTGCACCTCCAGTCCTCACACTGACATACACATCACATGCAGCACAGCTCTGTACCTGCACCTCCAGTCCTCACACTGACATACACATCACAGGCAGCACAGCTCTGTACCTGCACCTCCAGTCCTCACACTGACATACACATCACAGGCAGCACAGCTCTGTACCTGCACCTCCAGTCCTGACACTGACATACACATCACATGCAGCACAGCTCTGTACCTGCACCTCCAGTCCTCACACTGACATACACATCACAGGCAGCACAGCTCTGTACCTGCACCTCCAGTCCTCACACTGACATACACATCACATGCAGCACAGCTCTGTACCTGCACCTCCAGTCCTGACACTGACATACACATCACATGCAGCACAGCTCTGTACCTGCACCTCCAGTCCTCACACTGACATACACATCACATGCAGCACAGCTCTGTACCTGCACCTCCAGTCCTGACACTGACATACACATCACATGCAGCACAGCTCTGTACCTGCACCTCCAGTCCTCACACTGACATACACATCACATGCAGCACAGCTCTGTACCTGCACCTCCAGTCCTCACACTGACATACACATCACATGCAGCACAGCTCTGTACCTGCACCTCCAGTCCTGACACTGACATACACATCACATGCAGCACAGCTCTGTACCTGCACCTCCAGTCCTCACACTGACATACACATCACATGCAGCACAGCTCTGTACCTGCACCTCCAGTCCTGACACTGACATACACATCACATGCAGCACAGCTCTGTACCTGCACCTCCAGTCCTCACACTGACATACACATCACAGGCAGCACAGCTCTGTACCTGCACCTCCAGTCCTCACACTGACATACACATCACAGGCAGCACAGCTCTGTACCTGCACCTCCAGTCCTCACACTGACATACACATCACATGCAGCACAGCTCTGTACCTGCACCTCCAGTCCTCACACTGACATACACATCACATGCAGCACAGCTCTGTACCTGCACCTCCAGTCCTCACACTGACATACACATCACATGCAGCACAGCTCTGTACCTGCACCTCCAGTCCTCACACTGACATACACATCACATGCAGCACAGCTCTGTACCTGCACCTCCAGTCCTCACACTGACATACACATCACATGCAGCACAGCTCTGTACCTGCACCTCCAGTCCTCACACTGACATACACATCACAGGCAGCACAGCTCTGTACCTGCACCTCCAGTCCTGACACTGACATACACATCACATGCAGCACAGCTCTGTACCTGCACCTCCAGTCCTGACACTGACATACACATCACATGCAGCACAGCTCTGTACCTGCACCTCCAGTCCTCACACTGACATACACATCACATGCAGCACAGCTCTGTACCTGCACCTCCAGTCCTGACACTGACATACACATCACATGCAGCACAGCTCTGTACCTGCACCTCCAGTCCTCACACTGACATACACATCACAGGCAGCACAGCTCTGTACCTGCACCTCCAGTCCTCACACTGACATACACATCACAGGCAGCACAGCTCTGTACCTGCACCTCCAGTCCTCACACTGACATACACATCACATGCAGCACAGCTCTGTACCTGCACCTCCAGTCCTCACACTGACATACACATCACATGCAGCACAGCTCTGTACCTGCACCTCCAGTCCTGACACTGACATACACATCACATGCAGCACAGCTCTGTACCTGCACCTCCAGTCCTCACACTGACATACACATCACAGGCAGCACAGCTCTGTACCTGCACCTCCAGTCCTGACACTGACATACACATCACATGCAGCACAGCTCTGTACCTGCACCTCCAGTCCTCACACTGACATACACATCACAGGCAGCACAGCTCTGTACCTGCACCTCCAGTCCTCACACTGACATACACATCACATGCAGCACAGCTCTGTACCTGCACCTCCAGTCCTGACACTGACATACACATCACATGCAGCACAGCTCTGTACCTGCACCTCCAGTCCTGACACTGACATACACATCACATGCAGCACAGCTCTGTACCTGCACCTCCAGTCCTCACACTGACATACACATCACATGCAGCACAGCTCTGTACCTGCACCTCCAGTCCTCACACTGACATACACATCACATGCAGCACAGCTCTGTACCTGCACCTCCAGTCCTGACACTGACATACACATCACAGGCAGCACAGCTCTGTACCTGCACCTCCAGTCCTCACACTGACATACACATCACATGCAGCACAGCTCTGTACCTGCACCTCCAGTCCTCACACTGACATACACATCACATGCAGCACAGCTCTGTACCTGCACCTCCAGTCCTCACACTGACATACACATCACATGCAGCACAGCTCTGTACCTGCACCTCCAGTCCTCACACTGACAAACACATCACATGCAGCACAGCTCTGTACCTGCACCTCCAGTCCTCACACTGACATACACATCACATGCAGCACAGCTCTGTACCTGCACCTCCAGTCCTCACACTGACATACACATCACATGCAGCACAGCTCTGTACCTGCACCTCCAGTCCTGACACTGACAAACACATCACATGCAGCACAGCTCTGTACCTGCACCTCCAGTCCTCACACTGACATACACATCACAGGCAGCACAGCTCTGTACCTGCACCTCCAGTCCTCACACTGACATACACATCACATGCAGCACAGCTCTGTACCTGCACCTCCAGTCCTGACACTGACATACACATCACATGCAGCACAGCTCTGTACCTGCACCTCCAGTCCTCACACTGACATACACATCACATGCAGCACAGCTCTGTACCTGCACCTCCAGTCCTGACACTGACATACACATCACAGGCAGCACAGCTCTGTACCTGCACCTCCAGTCCTCACACTGACATACACATCACATGCAGCACAGCTCTGTACCTGCACCTCCAGTCCTCACACTGACATACACATCACATGCAGCACAGCTCTGTACCTGCACCTCCAGTCCTCACACTGACATACACATCACAGGCAGCACAGCTCTGTACCTGCACCTCCAGTCCTCACACTGACATACACATCACATGCAGCACAGCTCTGTACCTGCACCTCCAGTCCTGACACTGACATACACATCACATGCAGCACAGCTCTGTACCTGCACCTCCAGTCCTGACACTGACATACACATCACATGCAGCACAGCTCTGTACCTGCACCTCCAGTCCTGACACTGACATACACATCACATGCAGCACAGCTCTGTACCTGCACCTCCAGTCCTCACACTGACATACACATCACATGCAGCACAGCTCTGTACCTCCACCTCCAGTCCTGACACTGACATACACATCACAGGCAGCACAGCTCTGTACCTGCACCTCCAGTCCTCACACTGACATACACATCACATGCAGCACAGCTCTGTACCTGCACCTCCAGTCCTGACACTGACATACACATCACAGGCAGCACAGCTCTGTACCTGCACCTCCAGTCCTCACACTGACATACACATCACAGGCAGCACAGCTCTGTACCTGCACCTCCAGTCCTCACACTGACATACACATCACAGGCAGCACAGCCTAGATCTTTTTCCTGGGTGGTAGCTCTAATATGGAACCCAACATTGTGTAACTATAGCATGGGTTATTTTTCCCTATATGCATCACCTTGCACTTATCCACATTAAATTTCATCTGCCATTTGGATGCCCAATCTTCCAGTCTCACAAGGTCTTCCTGCAATTTATCACAATCTGCTTGTGATTTAACTACTCTGAACAATTTTGTATCATCTGCAAATTTGATAACCTCACTCGTCGTATTCCTTTCCGGATCATTGATATATATATTAAAGAGCACCGGTCCAAGTACAGAGCCCTGAGGCACTCCAACATACCGGCTCGGGTGACAGTTATTTAAGGTTTTATACAATTATTGTGTTCTGCTGTTAAAGGAAGGTGATATTCATGCCTAAGTTTGATAGAGTGAATGACTGAGGACTGGGTGGAGGGGATGCTGGCGAGACGATGTTACAGTGGCGGCTGCTAGCATTACTACTTGCAGGTTAATGTTAAATAATCTCTAGCTTAGGGAAACTCAAGGAGTGCTCAAACTATTTACAGAGGTAGTTAGGATCAGAATAATAATAAGTATTTGGAAGATATCTTCTCTTTCTGACTCTTCTGTCCCATGGGTCAGTATCCAGGCATTTGAAATACTTTTAGGTTTGGGAACACAGAATCATTCAAAGTCCTCACTATCAGTCAAGAAGTCATACAAGTAAAGTTCACTTGCACTTATCTAGTTAAATAATTGGTGTAAAAGACAATATGTACTGCAGTATGAAAATGTGGTACATATGCGTTCATATCAAACACAACCTGGAAACATCTCTAGTTTTATATGTAGACAACTAAACCTTTAGAAATGTACTTCTGTGTGTCTATGAAGAAAATTCATAAATCAGCCCATTGTCCAAGGCAAATCAATCTTCTAATATATCACTGCTACTCGATACTTAAGATATTTGAAATGCTACTGCACATGTACAGCGCTGTACAGATGTACATAACATATAAGCCCTGCTCCATGAATCTTACAATCAAGTCAAGACTAGCAAACATATCAAACAAGAGTCTATGAGAAGTGCATTTACTGTACAGATGTGATTAGGATTTAAAAGCAGCCTCAAAAAGGTGAGATTTTAGATTGGACTTGAATATGAGAGACAGTTCTATTGAATGGCCACAGCAACAGCCCAGCAGTTGGAAGTCAGTACCCTAGGGCAGTGCATACTTAATGCTCCTTGGAGGACACTGGCACACTAAACAGTGAAATAATGAAATATTTTCAATAGTTTTATTTCTGTTTATACTTGTTTGCTTTCAGTTGTCTGTGACTGCAGTGTTTCACCTGTGATATCAATCTTTCCATCTTTCTGCAGTTCAGCCGCTGCATTACCTCTCAGCTCATCAAGTGGTTCAGTAACTTCCGGGAGTTTTACTACATGCAGATGGAAAAATTTGCTCGGCAAGCCATGACAGAGGGCATTGACCCAAAGGACCTGACAGTGTCCCGCAACTCAGAGCTCTTTCGAGCCCTCAATATCCACTACAACAAAGCCAATGACTTCCAGGTAACAGCAAGTTTACATTGCAAGACAAAATGAGAAGGCAGGAGCCTCAGAGTGTGGCATTCGTGTCCAATAGGTGGTGCTGAGAGTGCACCTTGAAGGAGGTGCCACTCCAGCTGTCAGATCAGAGAGGGTTTTATATCTTCCTGGGTACGCTGTCTGCTGAGGGAGAAAACTAGGGAACATGCCATAAAAGAAAGCGTGAGACAAGGTGAAGGTCCAGGTTATCAGTCAAACATTCCAATAAAACTTGAGACAAGGCGAGGGGTCACGTGATGTGTGGCTCCTGTGCAGATGTGCTCTCCATAAGCTCTGGGTGCCATCCCCTAAAATCAGAAATTCAATGGTTATTGCTTACCCTTGAGATCCACTTATACCAAGATTCGGAAGAGCACACGAACATTGATAAGTAAGTATATGCAAAAATCACTGACGGGTATGCCACTTTAGCCCGGGAAAAAAGAGAAAGAAAAACTGAAGCGTGGAGAGCCCAACATGACTGTGATGGTGGACAACTCTCAGCCTTGTTCTATAAATGCAGCGATAGTAAATGCGCTGACTCAGGCAGTGGTAATTGTGATATCTGGCAAGCTGGACAGTATATCTGGGCAGATTACTGAGTTGCTAAATTCTCTTCAAGAATTTGGCCCTAGAGTGGAAATATTGGAGGGACGTGTCTCCTCGGTGGATGATGACGCGCTGGCACACACACGGCAATTGGAAGGTCTCAAAAAACCTAAGAACATAAGAAAATTGCCATGCTGGGTCAGACCAAGAGTCCATCAAGCCCAGCATCCTGTTTCCAACAGTGGCCAATCCAGGTCACAAGAACCTGGTAATTACCCAAACACTAAGAAGATCCCATGCTACTGATGCAATTAATAGCAGTGGCTATTCCCTAAGTAAAATTGATTAATAGCAGTTAATGGACTTCTCCTCCAGGAGAAATCAGGGAAGCTAACCAGTTTGGCAGTGCAATAATAATGGGAGATTTCAATTACCCCAATATTGACTGGGAAATGTAACATCAGGACTTGCTAGAGACATAAAGTTCCTGGATGTAATAAATGACTGCTTCATTGAGAAATTGGTTCAGGAACCAACAAGAGAGGGAACGATTTTAGATTTAATTCTTAGTGGGATGCAGGATTTGGTGAGAGAGGTAACGGTGGTGGGGCCACTTGGCAACAGTGATCATAACATGATCAAATTTAAACTAATAACTGGAACCGGGGGACAATAAGTAAATCTGCAGCTCTAACACTAAACTTTCAAAAGGGAAACTTTGATAAAATGAGGAAAATAGTTAGAAAAAAACTGAAAGGTGCAGCTGCAAAGGTTAAAAGTGTTCAACAAGCAAGGACGTTGTTTAAAAATACAATCCTAGAGGCGCAGTCCAGATGTATTCCACACATTAAGAAAGGTGGAAGGAAGGCAAAATGATTACCAGCATGGTTAAAAGGTGAGGTGAAAGAGGCTATTTTAGCCAAAAAAAATCCTTCAAAAATTGGAAGAAAGATCCATTTGAAGAAAATAGGATAAAACATAAGCATTGTCAAGGTAAGTGTAAAACATTGATAAGACAGGCGAAGAGAGAATTTGAAATGAAGTTGGCCATAGAGGCAAAAACTCATAATAAAAACTTGACCTTAGGGAAGATAAGGCCATTGCAGAAAGACTAAATGAATTCTTTGCTTCTGTGTTTACTAATGAGGATGTTGGGGAGATACCAGTTCCGGAGATGGTTTTCAGGGGTGATGAGTCAGACGAACTGAACGAAATCACTGTGAACCTGGAAGATGTAGTAGGCCAGATTGACAAACTAAAGAGTAGCAAATCACCTGGACCGGATGGTATGCATCCTAAGGTACTGAAGGAACTAAAAAATTAAATTTCTGATCTATTAGTTAAAATTTGTAACCTGTCATTAAAATCATCCATTGTACCTGAAGACTGGAGGGTGGCCAATGTAACCCCAATATTTAAAAAGGGCTCCAGGGGTGATCAGGGTAACTATAGACCAGTGAGCCTGACTTCAGTGCCAGGAAAAATAGTGGAAAGTGTTCTAAACATCAAAATCACAGAACATATAGAAAGACATGATTTAATGGAACACAGTCAACATGGATTTACCCAAGGGAAGTCTTGCCTAACAAATCTGCTTCATTGTTTTTATGGGGTTAATAAACATGTGGATAAAGGTGAACCGGTAGATGTAGTGTATTTAGATTTTCAGAAGGCGTTTGACAAAGTCCCTCATGAGAGGCTTCTAAGAAAACTAAAAAGTCATGGGATAGGTGGCGATGTCCTTTCGTGGATTACAAACTGGCTAAAAGACAGGAAAGAGAGAGTAGGATTAAATGGTCAATTTTCCCAGTGGAAAAGGGTAAACAGTGAAGTGCCTCAGGGATCTGTACTTGGACCGGTGCTTTTCAATATATATATTTGATCTTGAAAGGAATTAGACGAGTGAAGTTATCAAATTTGCAGATACAAAATTATTCAGAGTAGTTAAATCACAAGCAGACTGTGATACATTACAGGAGGACCATGCAAGACTGGAAGATTGGGCATCCAAATGGCAGATGAAATTTAATGTGGATAAGTGCAAGGTGATGCATATAGGGAAAAATAACCCTTGCTGTAGTTACACAATGTTAGGTTCCATATTAGGAGCTACCACCCAGGAAAAAGATCTAGGTGTTATAGTGGATAACACATTGAAATCGTCGGCTCAGTGTGCTGCAGCAGTCAAAAAAGCAAACAGAATGTTAGGAATTATTAGGAAGGGAATGGTGAATAAAACGGAAAATGTCATAATGCCTCTGTATCGCTCCATGGTGAGTCCGCACCTTGAATAATTACTGTGTACAATTCTGGTCGCTGCATCTCAAAGAAGATATAGTTGCGATGGAGAAGGTATAGAGAAGGGCAACCAAAATGTTAAAGGGGATGGAACAGCTCCCCTATGAGGAAAGGCTGAAGAGGTTAGGGCTGTTCAGTTTGGAGAAGAGACGACTGAGGGGGGGATATGATAGAGGTCTTTAAGACCATGAGAGGTCTTGAACGAGTAGATGTGAATCGGTTATTTACACTTTTGGATAATAGAAGGACATGGGAATAGTCCATGAAGTTAGCATGGGGCACATTTAAGACTAATCGGAGAAAATTCTTTTTCACTCAACGCACAATTAAACTCTGGAATTTGTTGCCAGAGGATGTGGTTAGTGCAGTTAGTGTAGCTGTGTTTAAAAAAGGTTTGGATAAGTTCTTGGAGGAGAAGTCCATTACCTGCTATTAATCAAGTTTACTTAGGGAATAGCCACTGCTATTAATTGCATCAGTAGCATGGGATCTTCTTAGTGTTTGGGTACTTGCTAGGTACTTATGGCCTGGATTGGCCACTGTTGGAAACAGGATGCTGGGCTTGATGGACCCTTGGTCTGACCCAGCATGGCAATTTCTTATGTTCTTAAAGCAGAAATTCTTCACGGAGTCCGCACTGGGAAGTCATTTGTTTACAATAACAAGAAAATAGTAGTCTTCCAAGACTATTCTGCCACTCTGGCGGCCCAGCAGTGTGCCCTCGCACCCTTTTGCAGCAAACAATTTAATCTGGGGATGCGGGCTGTCTTGGTCTACCCAGCAAAGGTGAGGGTACAGACCCCTGGGGGCGTGCGCTGGTTCACTGACCCTGGAATCCTGCAGCTCTTTGTGTCAGAACAGGAAAACACCAACACCAGCTCGGCTGAGCCATTAAGAGAGTCTCTGTAGAGGGATGGGAGCCTTTTTTCTATACTAACCTCTTTCTTTGTCTGAATGGGCGCCTTTTAATGGATACAGTTTGCTGCGTGGGAGCCCAGTCCAAAGACAGCGGGTCATAGCCACCTTCTTACTAACTAGCGGGGAGCTCCATTATAGTGTTTGCCTTACGTTTTCAGGTTGGACACACGCTCCTGGTATTTTTCAGCTGGGACGTTGGACATTTCCTTTAAGTGAACTTGGTTATTCATTATTAATATTGCCGGGGTGGATAACAGCTCCCCGTGTTTATCCACAGGGCATTTCCCAGTTTCTCTCTCGTTGTTCAGATTTGCTACGATGAGCCCTGTTTGCTGTTTTTAATTCCCCCTCTCTGAGGGGCTAGATCTGTGGTACAAATACCTGCCCCCGTGCTGGAGGCAGTGCTGGATATATACAGCGAGGATGGGGCTGGGGCTCATGTCTGGTGCTGATCTCAAATACCCCTCGGGGTATTGTTGGGGAAACTGATCATGGGTAAAGGGGAGGGAGGGGGGAACGCTCATGTGCGCTTTGCTCGGTTGAGTAGCCTTCATGTTTATCCTCCGTAGTCAGGGTTCTTATACTCATCTCTTCGCCTGATTGAAGGGCCTGCGCTCTTCCATTCTCATTCTTTTCTTGTGGATGCCTCTGTGGTCTCAGGCGAATAGATGAATCGGAACGGGACTCAAATAGTCTCTTGGAATGTTGGTGGCATTCACTCTCCCATTATGCGGGCTACGATTTTAGCTACCCTAAAAAGGAAGCAGGCGGACATCGTATTCTTACAGGAAACACATCTCACTGACATGGAGCATAAAAAATTAAGGCAAAGTTGGGTGGGAGATGTCCATTTCACCTCAGCGACCTCTAGGTCAGCAAGAGTCGCAGTCCGGGTTCATAAAAACCTGCCCTTTACAGTCGAGTCTAATAGCAGACCTAGATAAAATCCCGGTAGTATACTGTAACTTGTATGCTCCTAACACCTACAACCATTCCTTCTTTAAGAACCTTTATGGTATATTGTTACCCTATATCACTAATACTTTGGTGGTAGGGGGTGACTTTAATGCAGTTAGGGACCCCTTATTAGACATCTCCCAGTATCTTTCCTCGGGGCGGAAGCCGGGTAAGGGGATCCAGTTTCTTCATTTGGTGGATGCATGGAGACTCTGAATCCCTCTGATAGAGCCTTTACACACTTCTCCTGAGCTCGACTGAACTATTTGCTGGTCAGTGCGCACACTTTTTCTTCTATTACAGCCACGGGAATGAAGATACCATTATTTCCGACCATGCACCAGTCTGGGTGGAATTTACGGATTCTCATTCCTCTTCGGTGCAACCGCCCTGGCGTTATCCATATTACGTGGCTGATGATCCCCAATTCCAAGACCATCTGCGTGCTAAGGAACAAATATGTGTCGTTTAACTGTGAGTCCGCTGACTCTCCCATGTTGTTTTGGTATGCAGCCAAAGCTGTTTTATGAGGAGATATTATCTCCTATCTGGCACACAGATGAGAGACACTGGACAAGCGCTTATTAGTGCTTAGCACCCAGCTAAAAAGGGCGAAACGGGAGCTTCTGATCGCTCACACCAAAACAAACAGGGAAAGGTATATGTCAATCCAAATTGCCCTGAACACCTTAATACATCAAAGGACAAAAAATAGTCGGGTCTATTATCAATTCAAACTTTTCTAGTATGGCAATAAGGCTGGGAAATTACTGGCGAATTTGGTCAAATCGGCACGCAGCTCCAGACATGTTACAGCCCTCCGTGACCCCGCGGGGCGAATTATTAATGATACTCCAACGATTGTGGTCACGTTTCAACGCTATTATACGGCTCTGTACACCTCAGAGGGGGAGGCAGAAAGTGGGCATCGGTAGTTTTCAACCGCAGACGCAACTCCCTCAGCTATACAGCGGAATTTTACAAAACCCTGACCGACCTCCTTAGCTCACCTTTACCGTGGGCCTGCAACGATCTGATTCAGAGGGGTTCATATCCTCCACACACCAAGTCGGCTCATATTACCCTCATTCCCAAGCCCAGAAAAGACCCTCCCTCTCCTGCCTCATACCGGCCTATTTCATTATTGACTTTTGACCAAAGGTTACGGCAAAGATAATGGCAGACCATTTGGCTACTACTATGCCTCTTTTGATTGCTTCAGGTCAAGTGGGTTTCATGCAACATCGTTACGCATTAGCTAATATTAAGCTAGTCTTAAATGCAATGGCTCTCTGTAACCGGGTGGCAGCGCCCTATTTGGTGGTCAGTTTTCACGCCGAAAAGGCGTTTGACAGGGTCGAAGGGAATTACCTGTTCCAATGCCTGCAAGATATAGGATTTTTTTTTTTTTTTTTAAATTCTTTATTTATGAATTTTTAGTTATAATACAACTACATTCATATCTGTATTTCAATTTTTACATTGAAATTTTACAGGTTCAGGAATATTTATAGATCACATCATCCAACATTAATGTATATCAAAAACTATTATTCCTTCTCTTCCTAATTCCATAATACTAAACAGTAAGGGAGCCTTTGAACAATTCCAATTAATAAACAGAACAATTCTATCTATATAAACAGAAATATACAGATTATTCAATCATTGCATTACCAACTGAGCTATTTTCTGGAGTCCCCTCTCCCCTACTCTGGTTCCTATGTTGCTCCAGAAATTTCTCGAGATCATTTGGATCATAATAGATGTATTTCTGATCATTTACATACATTATGCATTTGCTGGGAAACCTAATATATATCCGAATACCAAATGTTCTAGCGATGTTAGCTAGAGTTATAAACTTTTTTCTTCTAGCCTGTGTTTCTTTTGCCACATCTGGGAACACCCAAATCTTCTGACCCAGATAAGAAGCGGTTCTATTTTGCATAAATATTTTTAGAATTTTTTCTTTATCCGAAGACTGGGAAAATTTAACCGTTAATGTCCCCCTTCTTTCAATCTGGGCAGTACTTGAGGTTTCCAGCAATTCTGTGACATTCAAAGTATCATCTTGTTGAGGCAAGTCTACATTTAAACCTTGATTTCTCTCATTTAAAAAATATAAATTTGTAATTAAAGGGAAACTTTCAGGTGTTAATGCTAGTATTTCTCTAAAGTAATTCTTAAGTTGCTCCCTCGGGGAGATCAACCTACACTTAGGAAAATTCACAAACCTTAAGTTGTTATATCGGGCTATATTTTCCAAATTCTCTACTTTCCTTAATAGAGTATTTTCTCCTTTTATAATCGATACTTGTACTTCTTTAACTAAATTTAATTCTTCCTTAACCTTTACAAGAGACACCTCATTACTCGTTACCAAAGGGTTAATACTTAACAAAGTGGTCTGCATATCTTTTATATTAATATTTAACGACACTATATTTTTCTGTAATAACCGTATAGCTGACCATAACATTTCCATTGATACATTTTTTGGACTTCCAGCATTTGCACTAAACATAGAAAGACCTTCCAATTGACCAAGAGAATCCTGTCCTGCAACATGTCCAGGTGAAGGGGTCAGGATATTCCCTCCAGTTTCCTTCTGCTGACCCTCAAGATTATCTCTTTTCTGCTCCACCAATTGGAACGGGGAGAAAACCTTTCCCGTCTCCTTTGGCCTCACTACCCTATCTTCTGCTTCCTCGAACGGGTTCAACCCACTTGACGACACCCGTTTTATGGGTGAATCTAGTCCACTGATAGTTGCAAGACCCATTGGTGGTGCTGGTGTTGTTGGCTCCCCAGGATTTAAGCTGACTTCTCCCGACAGTGGAGATATATGCTCGATATCTTCCACTGTAATGGGAAACTCTGGGGGCTTTTTTTCTGTATGTGAGTATATATCAGTTATTGTTGTTTGTACTAGGCTCGGTTTGGCTGGGGTCAAGGCATCCTGCCTCACTTTGCCTTTTCTTTTAGTATGCGGCATCGTCTAAGCTGAAATATTATTACAACCAAACTGATGTGTACTCACTTTCTGTCGCTCCAAACAGTTGTGGCTTCGGAATAGAGGGAACCTCCCGGGTCTGCGGCGAAGAGTCCTAGGCAGCCTCCCAGCCTTCGCCGGCCTAAGCCGGACCAAGCCGTGCGCCCCTTACGGAGCGCGCGGCTTAGGCAGTGCGCCAACGGCAGCTACGCGCCGTCTGCTGCTGTCTTTATAGCAGCAGTCGCCCTGTGCTGACGTCACTTCCTGGCCTCGTAGTCAGTCGCGTTTGGCCGCCTCCCTCCGTCACCAGGTCGGCCAGCTGTTCCGGGACCTCGGTTGTTTCAGGCACTAGAAGCGGCAACAGGTATTGGGTCTCCTCGCTCCTCAACCTCCGGCTCCCAGATATTTCTCCGTCTGCTGCTGTCTTTATAGCAGCAGTCGCCCTGTGCTGACGTCACTTCCTGGCCTCGTAGTCAGTTGCGTTTGGCCGCCTCCCTCCGTCACCAGGTCGGTCAGCTGTTCCGGGACCTCGGTTGTTTCAGGCACTAGAAGCGGCAACAGGTATGGGGTCTCCTCGCTCCTCAACCTCCGGCTCCCAGATATTTCTCCGTCTGCTGCTGTCTTTATAGCAGCAGTCGCCCTGTGCTGACGTCACTTCCTGGCCTCGTAGTCAGTCGCGTTTGGCCGCCTCCCTCCGTCACCAGGTCGGCCAGCTGTTCCGGGACCTCGGTTGTTTCAGGCACTAGAAGCGGCAACAGGTATGGGGTCTCCTCGCTCCTCAACCTCCGGCTCCCATAAGATATAGGATTTGATGGGTTATTTTACAATGCAGTGGCCTTATTATACATGGGGCCGATAACCCCTTTCCGCAACTCAAAGGAACTGCTTTTCGCCTTATTGCACTCTGATAAAAATAAAATAATAATAATAATAAAAAATTGCTTAATCGTATACACAATGTAAATTTGTATATAATTCCTACCTTGTAAGCACTCTCTCCTGCTTATTTGCCCCTCTCTCCAGTTAGAAATTGTTTAACCTATCCTTCCTTTTCTAACAGCCTAGTTCCACTTTCCCTGTTATAATGTAACTTTTTTGCTTTCATTGTTAACTGTTTTCCCCTAGTTTACTGTAAACCGGTACGATAAGACCTTGTCTTGAGCATCGGTATATTAAAAGAATTTAAATAAATAAATAAATAAATAAATAAATTTAAATATTGTGAATGATCAAAGGTCAGAACCCTTTTTGATTTATAGTGGGACCAGGCAGGGCTGCCCTCTATCGCCGCTGCTTTTTATTCTCTCCCTAGAGCCTCTTCTCCTATCGATTCAAGCCACCAAGGAGATCAGGGGGATTAAATTCCAAGAGAATATTTTCAAATACGCTGCATTTGCTGATGACATTTTGGTATTTCTGACAGAGCTCTTACGTGCTTTACCACCCATGCTAGCATTGTTTCAAGAATTTGGGGCAGACTCGGGCCTTAGACTGAACTGGGATAAGTCAGAGGCTCTAGCCTTTCCTGAGGGATTGAAACAGGACTGGGGCCCCAATTTTCCGTTACAGTGGGCCAATAAATCTATACGCTATCTTGGGATATATATATCTCCCCCCAACTCGACCAACTTTATCGGCTCATTGTCCCCTGAGTGTTACAGCATACATTGGGCAAGTTACAGATTTAGTGGGATTTACCATTCTTGCTAGGGGGTGCGTATTAATCTTTTCAAAATGATCCTCCTCCCCAAATTGCTCTACATTATCCAAAATCTGCCAATACAGCTGAAATATAGGGACCTGATGGCCCTTGATAGAGCTTTACGCTCTTTTATTTGGCATGGCAGGAAAGCCCGTATACCTTTGGCTTGGCTGAAAGAACACTAGGGGCGAAGAGGCTTGGGCGTCCCGCATTTGACCTCTTACAATCTGGCGGGGAACTTGCGGCTTATAAGGAGGTGGATAATAGGCAGCTCCGCATATGTTAATGTTTTGGCGGAACAGGCATTAGTAGCCCCGTTGGACTTGTGGTATGTCTTACAGACCTCTACCGGCGGTCTTCCGGAATCTTTATAGCACCACGTGTTGCTGGAACCGATCCATCAGACTTGGGCCCGCTTAACTAGGAGGATGGGGATCCCTTGTCAATGTTCTTACTTGCTGCCTATACGGGGTAATGCCGCTTTTACGCCAGGGTTGCACTCCCGGGTTTTTACTCTTTGGCCCGCTAAGGTTTTGGTACAGTTGGGTCACATGCTTGATGGGGAGGGGAAAACCCTTACCTTTCAGCAATTAAGGGATCTATATGACATCCACAGTTCTCAGGTATTTTCGTACCTAGAGGTCCAACATTATATTCAATCCATAGCCTCTGAGGCACGTCAACCAGCCATGTTTCAGGCATTGGACTCTCTTCTTTTTTGATCGATCTAGCACCGTCTCCTTGTCAACCTATTACAAAGGCCTGAGGAACCTGATAAGAGTAGATGTCGGTGCTACTTTGTCCGAGAGATGGAACAGGAGGGTCAGTTGGCTCTTACCCCCGCTATTTTCCAGTCAGGCTTCCAGCGTATATCCGCGACAACTACAAATATGTATTACTGAGAAATGCAGTTTAAATTTCTGTACAGAGCATATTTCTCTCCCCTTGTTATGCATCTCGCCAAGTTATCAAGGACAGCACTGTGTCCAAAATGTAACACGGCCCTTGGGTCCCTGTTCCATATGTTTTGGGCTTGCCTCCCGATTAAAACCTTTTAGGGCCGTATAACACAATATCTGGCGGACCTACTGGATAAGGCTGTTCCTGTTACCCCAGAGGTGCTCTTATTTGACTGTATCCCCCCTTCAGTCTTATGAGGGCGAGGGGCCCGTCAGCTAGTTTGGAAGGCCTGTTTGGTTGGGAAACGCCTCATTCTTGTGCTATGGAAAGGTTCTGATGTCCCCACAGTTTGGATGTGGAGGAACTTGTTGCATCATTTGATGTAAATGGAGCATATGGCATCTGGACCGTCTCCAACTCAGCGGCGACGATTTCTGTTGATTTGGGATTGCTATCTTCAATCGTTGCCACATCGTTCCCGGAGTCTCATTGTGAATGCCTGATCACTCTTCTGCAGTGGACTGATGCTGTGTTTCACAGTTTTCTTAACTGAAGGGGACTCCTTGAACTGAGAGAGCGTGGGAGTGGGAGTGGGTGGGGGTGGGAAGGGGGAGGGTTTGTCTACGTTGTAGGGTCACTACATATTGTAAAGTGTAACTTGCTTTGTGTTGTGTTCACTTGCTGGGGGGCTGCGTGCTCCTCAGCCAGCGGTGTTCTTACTTATGCAATAAAAATTGTTGAAACATAAATGTCTTTCTGTATAGCAGTGGTTCCCAACCTTTTTGGGAATGTGGACTCCTTTTTAACTTCCAGAAGTTTTGCAGACCCCCACATGCTTCACTTTCATTTTTACCATTTGTTATGTGTGAAAAGTTATTAATGTAATAAAGAAATAATTATATGCAAAAAAAAAAAGGGCATCACTACGTCCACTACTGAAGAAGCCCAATCTAGATCCTGCTGAGTTGGTCAATTACCGACCAATTTCATCTTCAGAGTTTGTCACCAAAACCAATGAATCTGTGGTGCTGAAGCAACTGGTTGAATTTGTTGAGGAACATGAGATCCTTAACAAATTCCAGTTTGGTTTTTGACACTCATTAAGCACAGAAATTTTGTTGTTTTCCCTCTCTGATTCCATTAGGTGTGGGTTGGAATCCTGTCCAGGCTATGTTCTGATTATGCTAGACATACCCTCAGCCTTCGACACAGCTGAGCATAATATTCCTTTATATTGGCTGAGAGAAGTAGGAATATCTGGCACTGTCTGGAAATAGTTCCAGTCCTATCTGGCCGATAGACAACAAGCAAAGGTTGGTGAGTCCAAATCTGATTGGTTCCCTATGTTATTCAATATCTATCTGGCATCCATTTGTCAGCTGTTGGCTGGGATATTGAATCTATGCCAATGATACAATTCTATATTCTGTTGGCTGCCTCATGGCCTGATGCCACTACAATGATTTTGCTGTGTTTGGTTACCATCAAGCAGTGGGCTATGCATAATAAGCTTGCGCTAAATCTGTCAGACAAAAATTGTAGTGATTAGTACAATAACATAATATTAATTCCACCAACTGTAAGAATTGCAGGAGCTGATATACCAATAATTTCTCAGGCCCAGTCCTTACGAATTATAATTGATTCCCGGTTAGCTTGCATCCCTTGGATAAAAGCAACTGTGAGAGCTGGATTTTATAAATTGCATCTATTGCGGGGCCTTAAACCATTTTTACAGCCCAGAGATTTTCAGTCTGTGTTACAGGATTTGTAATGTCAACATTAGACTACTGTAATTCTCTCTACCATTACAGCTAATGCAAAATGCTGCAGGTTGTCTTATCACTGGTCAGAATAAGAGAGATCATATTTCTTCGGTACTGTTTGACCTCCACTTGCTTCTTATCCAATGGAGTGTCAAGTACAAGATTCTATGTTCATGCATAAGCTACTGGCCATCACTTCCCTCCCTTGGACAAATGCGATGGTGCGGTTTTTATAACCCTATTAGGTCACTTCGGCTCCTCTCAGAGAGCTTTGCTGGACGTTCCCTCTATTTGACAGGCAAGGCTTGGTGTACTTGCCCAGGTTCTTATGGCCTGGATTGGCCACTGTTGGAAACAGGATGCTGGGCTTGATGGACCTTGGTCTGACCCAGTATGGGCATTTTCTATGTTTCTTATTGTTCTTATGGCATTGTCAATTGCAGCACCTAAGTTTTGGAATACCCCGTCACAAGAGGTCAGGATGATGGAATGTTCTGAAGGATTTAAGAGTCTCTGAAAACATTCCTATTCTGCCAAGCGTTTTGCTAACTCGATTGATGGAGCTCTGTAGCATCACTACTCTGTTTCTATTTGTTTGTGATTTATGTGCTTTTAAGTATTAGGTAATATTATGTATGTTTTATTGTAAGCCGCAACAGACTTCGGCATTGGCGGCATATAAATAAAATAAATAAAAGAAGTCTCTCGATTCAAAAGTGCCTGACACGGCCTGGCCTTCTGGATTGGGGAATTCTTCCTGCAGGAGTGGTACAGGGTTTCAAGATTAGACAGGACAAGTTCTTCCACCTGGCCAGTCCCCTCCCACTTGGGTTGAGCCCACAGGTTCTGGGGTCTGGCAGGACTTTTCCTGTGGTGATAGCGGTCAGAACTGGGGCGGGACTGGAGATGAGGCTAGGACTGAAGACAGGTAGGAGCAAGAACTGAGGGCTGGAACTGGAGGCAAGGGTTGGAGATAAAGGTTGGGAACAGGAGGCTCACTGAAACAGGGCCATAGGGAGGACTGGACAGGACAAGACAAGAACCAACAGGACTAGACAAAGAAGTGACAGACTAGAAGGCCTGAGGGCCACAAGGCAGGGCAAGATGGCCAAAGAGGCTGCAGGGCAACTCAGCAAGGCCTAGGAGGCCACAGTATAAGGTAGGAAGGCCAAGGAGGCCATAAGGCAAAGTGAAGCAAGAAAGCCACAGAGGCCATGCAGTAACAAAGTAGATGGGTCAAATCAAAAAGAGCTGAGGTGACTCAATGATGAAGCACCAAGTGCAGGGAAAGGCAGGGTTATATAGGACAAGGCTTGCTGAGTCCTGCAGGCATCAATGAGGTGGCTAGAGCAGGTGTGAGTGTAGCTCAGTGAGGGGGCTGCCTAACAGCTAAGATCATTATAGTGCCTCTTGGAGAGAAGTCAAATCCTTACAGGATAAATTAATTATTGCTGATTCAATTGTGGCTAAGATCTGCTGAATGGTTGAATCCATGGAATCTGATTGACAATCTCTGCCATATTGCTGCAGTCATCACCTCTGTGGTTGTCTCCCTAAAAAAGGCTGTCTGGGCCATCTAGTTTGAGGTTGTTCCTCAACCATCCACTCCACTAGACAGCTCATCCGAAGAAGACTGGAAAGCCATCTTCTTCATGCTCTTATACTTCTCTCGGTCCAATTATAGGAAAACCTTGTTGCTCTTATAATCCCATTCATCGCATTTAAATTTTGCCATTTTGGTCTGTTTTAAAGAAATCCAAAATTGTTCCATGGTATTTTTTAACTCTTGTAAAGATCTTTCATAAATCTCCACTGCTGAGCTCTGCTTAAACTGCTTTCTTAAATCCTGAATCATTGTTTGAACCTCACCAGCATTTCTACTCAATTTGATATCATGGATATTATTTTTGTAAGCCACACTGAATACAGTTTTGTATGAAAATTTTCAGCAAACAAGTTTTTAAATAAATAAATATGCTCTTGGTGAAATGAATAATCAGCAACATCAAATCAAGAGAACATTTGTTTAAAATGGATGACCAATGATTAAAAAAAGATCAGAATTTTCAATGAAATGTGAAGCTCTTCAATAATTCTCAAACCGTGGGATATCCTATGCTGCTTGATATCCAGTCTGAGTTGCCCATATAAATCAAGGTGTACAAACATGCTTATGTAATTTCAACAAATCTCCTTTTTAGGCATCTGATCTTGCAGTGTAGAATCTTGAAATAAAGAAGTCTTTTTTACAGTATTCACATTAATGTTAATTAGTTGGTTAACTGTCTATAGTGATGCTTTATATTATTTATTTTACATCATGACATAAATGCCTCAAGATGACTGGAAGATTCACATGCAACTAACATTTCAAAATGGATCCTCGCTTTCTCTGCAGGAAGTCCTATACTGGGGTTTCCAGCAATACAAGTTGCCTTTTAGCTCAAGTGCTTGTCATGTCTATCAAGGCCCCCCAGTTAAATATGCACTCGATTTATTGAAGAGGTTTTTTGGTAGAATTTTCTTTTTGACATTGTAACATAATATTGTACCTTATTTATCTTTCTCTTCTCTTCTCGCTTTGTAACATTTAAAAAAAAAAAAAAAGAAGAAGAATAGAGAACAAATGTAACCAAGCTGCAAGCAGAGGAGCAATGACAAAAAATAAAACTTGAAGCCTGCCGACAAACATAAGTAGGGAGACTTAGAGGGCAAAATGTAAAGCTTAGGAGCAGCGAAGGTAAAGAAAACGTCAAAAACAGTAGTAGGGCCTAAAACAGTGAAGCAGCAGTCTTACAAGACTTCTGAGGACAGAATGAAAGAAAAGAAGGAAGAGCAGATTGAGCGGTGCACATGGAAGCTCACACTTGCTCACAGATGTTTACTAGAAAGTAGGGTCTGGGTGTGGATTGTCGCTCCTGCTTCTCAGAGGAATAATATTGTATAACATGTTTGATTGCAGGTCCCAGAGCACTTCCTGGACACTGCCAAGATTACCCTACGTGAGTTTTTCGCTGCCCTCCACAATGGAAAAGATCTGGACCCATCGTGGAAGAAATCCATTTATAAGGTCATCTCCAAACTGGACAGTGACATCCCAGAGGTTTTCAAGACTCCTGGCTACCCACATGAAATGCATTAGGACCAAACTGAGCATCAGTCCATCAAATTGAGCCCAATTCAAAACTACATGATGACAGTTAGGTTCTAGAGCATGATGGCCAGCTCAGGGAAACATAAAATGTGATGCAGATAAGGACTTGAAGGTCTATCTAGCCTATCGGTTTAATTGGAGTCCAATTGGTCTTGGTCTTCCCCTTCATGGGCTTTTTCTTGTATTTGCTGCTGATGTTTCGCCTTTACCACCTCCCTGGGAAGCCGTTTCATACATCCCGCAGCCTTTACAAGAAGACATATTTTCTAATATAATCCTGAGTCTGTTCCTCTTGAGCCTCAATCCATGACCTCTTCTAGAAGTTCCTTTCCTCTGAAAAATATGTGCTTCTTTGAAGTATTTCAATGACTCCCCTGTCTTTCTTAGGTCCTTAACTTATTCTCAGAGCTGGATAATTCCTGGCACCTGCCACTGCCCTGCAATCACTCTGAACATAAGAAATTGCCATGCTGGGTCAGACCAAGGGTCCATCAAGCCCAGCATGATGGGCTTGATGGACCCTTGGCAGAGGAATAATGTGTGGCAAACACTAAACTGATCAATATAACTCTATAGAATAAATATTTAATAGGTTGGAACAAAATATATTCTTAAATATTCATTCCTAGCAGCACAGATTGTAGAGTCTTATGCAGGAGGAGCTATTGCTTCAACCGGGGACTTTTCTCTGCCAACACACAAAAAGGGGCTGAGGGGAGAAATGGAAGAGAAGCTAAAGGGGATAGAAGATTTAAAAAAGGAAAAAAAAGCAAAGGAAAAACAGGTACCAATATAGAAAGAAAACAAGTAAAAGAAATGATAAAAAAGAGCAAAATAGGCAAAAAAAAAGTTACAAGGAAAAATAATGCTTTTTGGCTCATAAAAACTATCACTGGTAGCCAAGTTTTAAAACTATTTTTTCTTCCTTGCTCTTCCTAGCTTTTGGGAAGTCTGATGTCCAGAACTGGATGGCCTATTCCAGACTAGATCTCAACAATGAGCTGCAGAGTGGCGCCATCACCTCCTTTTGTCTGCTGGTTCTGCCTCTCCCTTTGCAACCCAGCAGTCTTCTGGCTCTTGCCACTGTTTTGCAACTTTGAGATCTCCAGATGTGCTCACTCTGACATCTCTGTCTTGGCTGATGCTCACATGATTATTTCACCCTCCATCAGATACTTCTCCCTTGGATTTCTAAACCCAAATGCATGACTCGTTTTTTTGCATTGAATCTTAGCTGGCAAGCGCTCCAGCACATTTTCTTAGATCACTCCTCAGACCTTCCCCAACCTTACCTCTGCAACACTGCTTACAAAATATTCAAGAGATTCACCCCAGGTCAGACCCCTGAGGCACTCCACTGATAACTCTATATCTTCAATGTAAACTCAATTTACTAGCACTAAACCAGTTCTTTTATATTTCTTTTTAACAGTACTTATAATTTAACACAAGAATTACTTGCATCAGAAAACAAAGAACACATTCAACAAAAATCTCAATACAAAAAATGACCAAAAAGAAAAGGGGGATCCAAGAAAAGCTGCAAAGGAGGAGTAAAGGAAAGAGGAAAACATTAATTTCACATGGGAAAGAGCGATAAACACAAAGAGAAGGATCGGTAAAAAAGACTTTATTGGATTTACCGATCCTTCTCTTCATGTTTATTGCTGCTAGTCATCCTGGATCGGCTTCTGCTTTGTTACATGGGAAAGAGCTTCAGAATGACTTAATACTGCAGCCAAACACCCACCTTAACCAAAGAAAGAAGGGGATCCAAGAAAAGTAGAACCCGTACACATCCTCTCACCTCCTTCACTGTTGTTTATGCGCTTATACAATACTCGTATAAAACCTATGTACATATCACTTGCCCATTGATTCCCTGTACATATCCCCTGTACATATTCCCTGTACATATTTTTTCCTCTTGTATCTGTCTTACCCTCCCCCTGCTCCCCCCTCTGTCTCGATCATCCCCACCCCTCCCTCCCCTAGTTACCTAGTTATTACTCTGTTACTATGTTTATGTTACATACTGTTCCTTGTAAAGGCTTTGCCTACATATAATCTGGTTGTAAGTTATCTGTAAACCGGCACGATGTGCAAACGGTTGTCGGTATATAAAACTAAATAAATAAAAAAATAAAATAAAAAAAAGCTGTGAAGGAGGAGTAAAGGAAAGAGGAACAGATCCTGCTTCACAAGGGTGGTAGTAGAGAAGAGGCTGGACAATGTAGATCAGTTAGCTTCATTTCGATATTGGAAAAATTAATGGAGAAACCACTTAATTGGAAAAATTAATGGAGAAACCACTGAAAGAAAGGATGCCTCAGGTCCAGCATCTGGTAAGTTGCTGGACCTGAGGCAGCATGGATTCACCAGGGGAAGATCCTGTCAGACAAATCCAATTGAGTTTTTTGATTGGGTGACTAAGGAATTGGATCAAGGAAGAGCGCTCGATGTCATCTACTTGGATTTCAGCAAAGCTTTTGATACCATTCCACATAGGAGGCTTGTGAACAAAATGAGAAGCTTCGGAGTGAGTGCCAAAGTGGTGGAGTGGACTACAAACTGGTTGACTGATAGGTAAATGCAACCTACTCTGGCAAGATCCAATAAAGCCTTTTTTACCGATCCTTCTCTTTGTGTTTATCGCTCTTTCCCATGTGAAATTAATGTTTTCCTCTTTCCTTTACTCCTCCTTTGCAGCTTTTCTTGGATCCCCCTTCATTTTTTGTACAAATTAATAACGGTCAGAGAAAGAGCTGTCTCCTTAGCGGGTACAAAATTATGGAATTCCATGCCGCTCAAATTGAGGCTACAAAAAGATCTGAAACTGTTTAAAAAGGCGTTAAAAACGTGGCTCTTTAATCAAGCATTAGGTACAGACTTGAGCAAGTGTGGGAAGTAAAACAAACACACTTTTCCCTTTCGAGAAAGATAAAAGAGTGAACGAATAAGATATTCAGTGAAAGGAGTATTTTTATTTAGCATTTGCCAATGGATGCACACAACTCCAACACCAGCAGGTGTCAGTACTGCAGGCCTGCCTGCAGTACTGATATAGAGGGGCATAGTTATACCCAGCTGGGTTACTCTTTCTGCTTTGCTCTTCTCTGACCTGGTACATTCCGGGGGGGCTTAAGGGGGAGAGGAGAAAGGAGGGGGCTGCTCTCTCTACTTCCCTAATTCTAGCGCCTTGCACCTGTTTCCTCTTAGAGCAAGAGAAGGGGGGAGGGGATGGGGGCTGCTTTCAACATTTTCTTTCTTAATGTCTCTTAATATCACTGCTTACAGCTTCTGCAGAAAGAGGGGATTTCATAGAGGCTGTACAGACAATTATGCACTTTGGCTCATTACTTAGGCCTGCTCATGGTCTTAATGAGAAGGGGATTTTTATTCAGGGATTGTGTGTCTGTAAGAGGAGATTTCTGGAGAACGTGCTTTAATGCTGTTATCTTTCTAGTATAATAAAGATTTCTAGTTAGCCGGCTTCCAACAGTTTTTCACAGCTTCTAACTTCCTCTTGTTGCAGTAACTGAGCCACAGACAAACTACATGATTTCTAACAGCAAGGCTAAGCTTTCTCTTATAGCTTCTACATAAAGGTTACAATTTTTAATATTCACTTTAGCTCTATCCACTATGTTTAGCAAAGCTTTGAGTACAATTCTAGCAGTCAGTTCTTCCCACCCTATCTATAGCACCATCCTGATTATAGGCTCATAGCAGCATAGAGTAGGCCACACAAAGCATTTTATATTTATCATTATTAATGTAATAGCAACATTCAAATTCCATTTCTTACAGTCCTTCCTCTTTTATCTCATACGTTTTGTTGTTATTACACACACAGACACGTGTACCTCTCAGGGCCCCTGACACTACCTGATTCCTTACTTTCTACTTTTGCTAACTCTTGGTAGATTCTTTGTTCTCCTACCAATTCCTGATATCCCTCCTGTTCTGCGGCTCTTTCTGCATTTTCCTCTAACAAATTCATTACTTCAAAGGACATCTTTTTGGCAAGTGCAGTCTCAATCAATCTCTGAGTTAAGCCTCTCGCACAAGGAATATGACAACAGCCCACCGCAACTAAAACTCCCGCTACTCTCCCCAGGGTGGTCAATATTTGCACTGCCACATGCTTCCATTTTCCAAACACACTCTCAAACCATCCTGTTATTGGGGATTCCTCCTTTCCTGCATTCCTAGCAAATTCTTCAGACAGTGCGGTGAGCCCTTGTAGGGCTCTAGTGATTGATCCATCTGGAGCTGTATGATTGGGGACATATGTACAACATTCTCCTCCTAACATCACACATACCCCTCCCTTATCTGCTGACATCATATCTAGGACCATCCTATTTTCCCAGGTCATCCTGCTAGTAGCAGCCAGCTGATCAACTATTCCGCAGATTGCGTTTCTCCATTGGTTGATGAATCGTTGCTGGTTGTAACAGATGTAATTTATCCAGTCTACATTTTTATTGATTGTGACCCACGGGATGATAGACTCAAATCCTGCAGCTACTGGGTTTCTGGCCTTGAACTCATTAGGGACCCCCCCTGGGAACTCCTATTGCGTCTAGATACATCTCTTCATCAAATGATCCTTTTACCTTATTCTCCCCTACTTTTCCTTCTTCCAAAAGATTCCTGACTGCATCTCTTTTTACTCTGTTTCCCTCCTTCTGTTTATCAGTTTTGAATGCCAGGGTGAAAGGGATTGCCAATTGTACCACTGTGCATGTGCCAGCCCATTGGGAGGGTAACTTGCCCACAATCTTCTTTCTCCGCAATACCACCACAAGTCCAGTCTGGCTATTTGCAGATTAGAATACGTCTGCCTCTCCTTTTCCCCTGACACATTCCGTACAACCTTAAAACCTTCCAATTCTCCTAGATGCTGGGAATACAGTATTGCCTGCCTTGAGATGCAAGCAGTATGCTTTCCCAAGCTTGGGGAGAAAACTGGAGGTGTTCGCAGTTGCTGAGGTTTCAGGGCAGGAAACTGGTGAGCCATCCGGATACATTTGGTGTCATTCTAGGCTGTCTCCTCCTGGTACAGAGCCAGGATACATTCCATGTCTTCAGGGTTCTTATCCCACCCAAAGGAAACTGGCACAATTTGGGCAGTGGGTTTTCCTGCCGCACATACGTAGCAGTCAGTTTTATTTAAGGACTTTACAGTATATTTGACCCATTCCATCCAAATATTCAATTCTCCATATCCTGTTTCTATTTCTAGGGTTTTACTTAGCTCATCTACTGTTACTGTTTTTACTATTTTGGGGTCATTTAGGAGTGGTTCGAATGGCTTTATAGTGGACACGCCTTCCCACGAGCTCTTCTCTTCAGTAAACACAATTCTGAACCTTGCTACAGGATCCGTTTCTGCCACACTTGCCCCCAACCTGTAGGACCTTTCTACAGAGGCTCCCACCATACTTAACAAATAGGGGTTTTCTTTCCAAGCTTCTGGCTTCACTGTTATTATTATTGGATTACACTCTAAGTTGCCACAATTACCAGGGGGGTTTCCTCTAATTAAACTTAAGTATTTCCAAAGGAGTTGCTTTCTAATGGACGGTGGGGCTTCCCAATTGCTTGCTGTATTCCACCACACAGCACTCCAGTTGGGGCATGGATTTTTAGGGGCAAAGATTCATTTGTGAATCATTGGGTCTTCTGGGCACATATATATATCAGCTTTGCTTAATTTCCTTTGTTCTTGGACCTTCAAAAAAGCTGTCCTGAATCTGGTAATGGGTCAGGTTCCGGGGGCGGGAATTCGCCCAGGTTGGTATCCAGCAAAACAGTGGTACAAGAAATCCCAGTATCCACACTCTCCTCATCTTCCGTTTCTATTATCTTTCTTAACCAATTCTGCGTATAAAAACACCAGAAAATTTCAGATCCTATGAGTAGTAATACTGCTACTGTCAAAATTATTATCCCTATTTTCAACCTTTCCTGGTTCCACATAAGCTCACCAACAGGTTCCTCCCACCAATTTTACTTAAAATTCCCTACTGACTGTTCCCAAAAGATGTGAACCATTCATACGAAGTATTTCCAAGAATTCAAGTTCCCTTGTCCCTCACTTCCTTAAGAAATACCAAGGTTGTTTCCTACCATCTGTACTTGTGTATGTAATGTACCAGTATGTCACAAGTTCCCCTGTTCCTGGTCTTGTTAGTGGTGTTGCTCCTCTATCTATTCTGATTGTTTCTGCTTCGAAGATTCCCTGCCACACAGGGTATAAAGGCTCAATCAACCACCTGCTAATCAAAAGCCCACATATAGTGTCAAACCTGGTTACGGGATCCCAGAGGGGATTATCGTCTGGGCCTGGATCCCAACTCAAAAGGTCCCAACTCAAGAGAGTCTCTAATGATAAATCCCAATCCAAAAGAGTGCTAGCAACTCGTCATCGTCCATGTATGGGTTAAAAGTTCGTTCAGTCTTTCTTGGAAATCTTTATCTTGAGCGGGTCGTCTGTGGTTTCCACAATCCAGCGGGGAGGACAGGCAACTTGGGGCGGTTCCACAGGTCCCTTGACTCAGGAGTGGTGTGTCCACCCTTTTGCTTTTGTTCTGATGGCAGTTTCGGTGGTTAGCAGAATCTGGAACGGACCTTCCCACTTGGATTCTTTCCACGCTTTTATCAGCACCCAGTCTCCTGGCTGAAACCGGTATACCATGAAGTCCAATGGGGGTGTCTGTGCCAGCAGTCCTTTATACCTCAGATAAGATAAAGAAGAGGACAGTGCCAGTATAAAGTTTCTTAAAAACAAATCCTTAGTTTCAAAGGTGAGAATCTCCCCTTTTCCCCCTAAATATGGTAAGCCAAACATCATTTCATAAGGAGATACTCCCACATCTTTCCTGGGGTGGGTCCTTACCCTCAGCAAGGCCAGGGGTAAGCACTTAGTCCAGGGTATTTTGATTTCCAGCATTAATTTGGAACTTTGCTGTTTCAAAGTCTGATTCATTCTCTCCACTTTCCCCGATGATTGGGGGTGCCAAGGCGTGTGCAAATGCCAATTAAGTCCTAGCCCTTCCATGACTCCCTGAAGAATCTTGGAAGTGAAATGACTCCCTTGATCTGAGTCAATATTTTCTACCAAACCATACCATGGTATGATTTGTTCCAGGAAGACTTTTATAACTCCCTGTGCAGTAGCTGACGGCATGGGAAAGGCCTCCACCCATCCCGTGAGGTGGTCACTATCACTAACAAAAACTTAACTCTCTGAGAAGGGGGCAATTCAGTGAAATCTACTTGCACACTTTGAAAGGGCCTCAAGCCAGGTTCTCTCCCTCCCGGCAAAGTTTTTCTTAGGATTTTCTTGTTTATCTTTTGACATACCGAACATCTTTCACAATTTTGTTTTGCTACTGTATATATCCCTCTACATCCATATTTTCTTAAAATCATGTCACACATGGCCTGAGCTCCCCAATGGCTCCCCTGATGAAGAATACCCATCATTTCTCGTATGATCTGCTTATTCAACATCTGGCGTCCATCTGGAAGGAGCCAAGCCCCTGCTTCATGGATTGCCCCTATCTCTCTGAGTTTTGTCTGCTCTTCTTCAGTAAATATTGGCATGGTTTTAACCGGGATCAGGGCAGGTATCAATGTATACAGACTTATGCACTCTTTTTGCTCTGCCGCTTTCTTAGCAGCCTCATCTGCTAGCCTATTACCCCTTGCCTCTGGGGTAGTAGATTTTTGGTGCCCCAGTACATGAACAATTGCTACCTTCTGCGGAAGCATCAAATGCTCCAGCACTTGAATGACTAGCTCTTCATGTACCAGTTCTTTACCTCGGCTGTTAATAAGCCCACTTTCTTTCCAAATTTTTCCAAAGGTGTGTGCCACACCGAAAGCATATTGCGAGTCTGTATATATTGTTCCCTCCCCTTTTTCCATCAGTTGCAATGCTCGGTCCAGAGCATACAACTCACAAGTTTGAGCTGACCACGTATTAGGCAGTCTCCCTGATTCTACTGTTTCTAGGGTTCCCCCGGCAATCACGGCTAGCGAGCTTTAACAACGTGACACTAATTGAAGACTGGAATGGTAAAAAAATACTGAAATCATAAGAAAATGCTAGTTCAGTACAATATTAGCTTGAACACTTACTATATTTATGTGAGATGACCTGGCTTTCTCTCTGAGTGCATTTTTTGGACTTCAACCTTTTATGTAGTAGAGGCCTTACTGGAACCTGTACACAACCTGGGCTCAGGGATTGGGGAACCCTGGGACTGGGGCTGTGCAGGTTAGGGAAGGCCTACTCCAGACATTGTGGTGACCCGCTGTAAGGAGAACCCCGGTGTTATCTTCAGTTTTTGAGAAGATTAATTTCACCATCCAGGAGGACGTTTTGATTGCTCTTCCTGCCTGACTGGAGCCCAGAAAGTCCTGCTCCAGAGGATCCCTCCCATCAGGGATTCAAATAAAAGCACAAAGGACTGCATAAGAACAAAGAAGGTTTGAATAATCTAACAGTGAGTAAAGGCAAAGCCTAATATTCAAAAGGATACCCATCTGGTGATTCTTCAAAAACCTCCGGGGAGAGAGAGAGTTTTATCTCTCTGTGCAGAGAGTAACTTTTTGGTTCTCCTCAAACGAAGAACACACTGCCCACCCGGGGACCCTATTTTTCATAAGAACATGCCATACTGGGTCAGACCAAGGGTCCATCAAGCCCAGCATCCTTTTTCCAACAGTGGCCAATCCAGGCCATAAGAACCTGGCAAGTACCCAAAAACTAAGTCTATTCCATGTTACCATTGCTAATGGCAGTGGCTATTCTCTAAGTGAACTTAATAGCAGGTAATGGACTTCTCCTCCAAGAACTTATCCAATCCTTTTTTAAACCCAGCTATACTAACTGCACTAACCACATCCTCTGGCAACAAATTCCAGAGTTTAATTGTGTGTTGAGTAAAAAAGAACTTTCTCCGATTAGTTTTAAATGTGCCCCATGCTAACTTCATGGAGTGCCCCCTAGTCTTTCTACTATCCGAAAGAGTAAATAACCGATTCACATCTACCCGTTCTAGACCTCTCATGATTTTAAACACCTCTATCATATCCCCCCCCTCAGTCGTCTCTTCTCCAAGCTGAAAGGTCCTAACCTCTTTAGTCTTTCCTCATAGGGGAGCTGTTCCATTCCCCTTATCATTTTGGTTGCCCTTCTCTGTACCTTCTCCATCGCAATTATATCTTTTTTGAGATGCGGCGACCAGAATTGTACACAGTATTCAAGGTGCAGTCTCATCATGGAGCGATACAGAGGCATTATGACATTTTCCGTTTTATTCACCATTCCCTTTCTAATAATTCCCAACATTCTGTTTGCTTTTTTGACTGCTGCAGCACACTGAACCGACGATTTCAATGTGTTATCCACTATGACGCCTAGATCTCTTTCTTGGGTTGTAGCACCTAATATGGAACCCAACATTGTGTAATTATAGCATGGGTTATTTTTCCCTATATGCATCACCTTGCACTTATCCACATTAAATTTCATCTGCCATTTGGATGCCCAATTTTCCAGTCTCACAAGGTCTTCCTGCAATTTATCACAATCTGCTTGTGATTTAACTACTCTGAACAATTTTGTGTCATCTGCAAATTTGATTACCTCACTCGTCGTATTTCTTTCCAGATCATTTTTAAATATATTGAAAAGTAAGGGTCCCAATACAGATCCCTGAGGCACTCCACTGTCCACTCCCTTCCACTGAGAAAATTGTCCATTTAATCCTACTCTCTGTTTCCTGTCTCTTAGCCAGTTTGCAATCCACGAAAGGACATCACCACCTATCCCATGACTTTTTACTTTTCCTAGAAGCCTCTCATGAGGAACTTTGTCAAACGCCTTCTGAAAATCCAAGTATACTATATCTACTGGTTCACCTTTATCCACATGTTTATTAACTCCTTCAAAAAAGTGAAGCAGATTTGTGAGGCAAGACTTGCCCTGGGTAAAGCCATGCTGACTTTGTTCCATTAAACCATGTCTTTCTATATGTTCTGTGATTTTGATGTTTAGAACACTTTCCACTATTTTTCCTGGCACTAAAGTCAGGTTAACCGGTCTGTAGTTTCCCGGATCGCCCCTGGAGCCCTTTTTAAATATTGGGGTTACATTAGCTATCCTCCAGTCTTCAGGTACAATGGATGATTTTAATGATAGGTTACAAATTTTTACTAATAGATCTGAAATTTCATTTTTTAGTTCCTTCAGAACTCTGGGGTGTATACCATCCGGTCCAAGTGATTTACTACTCTTCAGTTTGTCAATCAGGCCTACCACATCTTCTAGGTTCACTGTGAGGTTATAGTTGGAGAATTTGGGGTGGGATTTAGCAGTCGGTTTTTGGGTTATGGGAGGAAATCTCTAGATGAGATATTTTATTCAGAAGTGAAATTCTGTGAATAGTAACTTAGTAAATGATGGCAGATAAAGACCCAATTGGTCCATCCAGTCTTCCCAGTAAGCTGCTTAGGATTGTAACTGCCACACCATGCAGTTACCATAGCTTACCAGCTTTCTCCATTCCCATCCTCTGTGTCTATCTTTGCCCTTTTAAATTGTCACTGTTTTTCACCATCTCTTCTGGGAGGCTGCTCCATGCATGAAGAAATATTTCCTGACATTGTTCTTGAGTCTCATATCATGTCTCCTTGTTCTACGTCTTCTTTTCCATCAGAAAAGGTTGGATTCCTGTGCGTTATTAATATGTTTAGGGTATTTAAAGATCTGTATCCAATCTCTCTTTTCTCCTCATATTTAGGTCCTTCAGTCTCATCTCATATGGTTTTTGGTGACGACCCTATATCGTTTTGATTGCCTTTCTCTGGACTGTATCCATCCTGTCTTTATCCTTTTCGAGATGAGGTCTCCAGAACTGAACCCAGTATTCCAGGTGAGGTCTCACCAAGGACCTGTACTGGGGCATTATCAACTTTTTCCTGCTGGTCATGCCTCTCTCATCCCTCTGACGCCATAGCCACTGCTCTGTCATATGCTCAGAGCGTCACCCGTCGCTTATCTTTATTACAATTGCTCATGAGGCAAAAACTAGGAATGCAAGGCTGGAAAACACAGGGTATTTAATACAACAATGTCTTTGAGTTGTACACAAATGCTGTTTTATGGCCTCATTCATGGGTGAGGATGTGGATTATCGAAAATATTATTCACAACTGGAGAGGGAGCAGAGTATGTGATTTATTCAGAAAGGCAATCCTGGGGCGATTATTCTAATCATATCCAGAGAAGATGCCCTAGATGCAACTAGGTGTAGTTTATTAGGAAAGGAAGCCCTGGGTGTGATAGAGACAGCCTCACTGGAAGACGATAGTCAAACAGGGATTTAGCAGGAACCCTGCAGGCAGTGGTGTTGGAAGGCCTAGACTTCTGGAGGTCCATAAGTAAAAGCAATTTAGATGGATAACCTAATAGTTATCCGTCTCACTGGCTTACCTGTTTATATTCAGAGTAGGAAGCATAAACCTACTTAACTTATGCTTCTTGCACAACCTCTAGGCCTCCTTCTCTTATGGCTAAAGGTTGCACTGGAAGTGTAAGTTTAATGTATGCTAATGTCTCCAGCACTGCCTGATTTAGAGCAGCACTGGAGGTGTTGGGAGCGGGACAGAGGGTACAAGAAGTCTCTGGGGGAGATGGGGAGGATAGGGGGATGGGTGGGTATCCACGGCCAATTCTCTTATTAGTGGGAGGGTGGGGGGCAGGCTGCTCATAAAAATAGGAAAAAAAATACAGCTGGAAAACTTTAAGCAAGAGTATTCAGTGAGACATTTATCCTGCTGAATATACGGGACAAGCCGCCTGCTGATGGGACCCATTGCTTGCCTGCAGAGATGTCTTCTGCCACTTACACTTGAAGAGGATTGGTGGTCAATGGGTGAACTGGATTTGAATTTAATCACTCGCCTTTCCAAACCAAAGTACAGTAGGTAAGTCCTGCCCCATAAACTGAGTCTGTTGGTACCTGAGGCAATCGGGGTGGGAGGTTAAGTGACTTGCCCAAAGTCACAAGGAGCATCAGTGGGAGAAGTGGGATTTGAACCCTGGTTCCTGAGTGGACAGGATATGCTGGGTGTGATTCAGTACAATCCACTTCCAAGTTAACTCTTTTGAGACCTCCAAAGACTAAACAAGGGCTAATAGGACATCATTGCTCTTTCATTTTTCTGAGACAAACAGGTTCTATGGATTAAGTCTCTGTACAAGTTTCATTATAGGACCTGACCAGACGACCACTGGTGTTGGACATTTTGAATCAGTATAATTACCATTCAACACTGAATCATGAGAAGTGGATGCACCTGCACAGTATTGGGAGAGTCAAGTCCACTAAAGCAATCACAGGTTCTGGTGCCGCATTTTCTGTCAGGTCAGAAGTCGCTGAGACATTGTTGGGAACCAGCTGAATGTGATGTCTGTTACTCTGCAGTATGGTCTTTTACTGTTTACCGTGTGCACCAAGTAAGATCTTAGTGTCAAAGGTTTCCTACTCATAGTCACTGGCATGCTCCATTGTTTCTCTCCATTCAGCTTCAACTGAATGTTTCCTCTAGGTGTCAATTGGGGCAAAGGATAAGCATTGTGGCACCTACGGAAGTAGGTATAGGATTGCTTAACTTTGTAATCTAGCTCACATATTTTTCCAAATCTGGTCATTTTGGGAGAAGATTCTCCATCAAAGTAGGTAGAGTGATTCCGATTTGCCCACCCATCAGCAGCTGTGCTTGACTCAGGGCCATTGCTGGAAGTGGAATTGCACTGTAGTTCATGAGGGCTAGCTATGGGTCTGTCTGTTGTAAGAGCTATTTATAAGTATGCAAAGGGAAATAAACATTTTTTTTAGATCAGTGGACATAATTAACTATCAATACACTTAAAAAGTCCAAAGATACTTTTCTAATTAGCATCAATACATAATGCTATCTAATATTAACAATATTAATTACTTATAATAAACATCAATATTATTTGTATTGTTTTTAAATTATAATAAACTCTCTGTGAACTTACTAAACAAATGAAAAGGTATATTCATTGATAGACTAACAGCAGTGGATATAGGCATCAAATTTCTAATCATAACATACAAAAAATACTTGTTAGCCCAAAATTTTGTGAAATTAGAAAAATCAACTTTAAATTTTCAAAGAAATATTTTTATACAGTTTAAGATATAATTTTACACTTCCTACCTCTTGCTTTATAGGTTAGGGGTCCACAACTGAGCATACGGACTCTTCCTTATCTTTATAAATTAGAGTCATAACTGGGCCTGGATACCCTCCACTCTAATTCTACGCTAACCTAGATGTGCTTCAAGTTTTGCAGCTTTGCAGCTCTCTTACAAATGTCTGAAATATACTCAAGTATTTTTCAGGAAACTATTAGCATTGGTGTAGTCTTGCAGCATTTCCTAGTTTTGCAGTTCGCATACAATTGTCCAAAATATGCTACAGGTCATTTTTCAAAAGAAAGTTATCCTAAATAGCGTTGTTACCGCTTTTGCAGATCTCCAACAATATGTTTCAAATGATATTACTTCAAAAAAGTCTCATTTTAACTAGCGTTATTCCAATTTTACAACTCTCCTACATGGTCTATATTTCACTGATATGGCTTTTTTTTTTTTTTTTTTAAGGAGGTTCAATCCAACCTATAAGAGTTTTGCAGTTCCGTGTGTTGGTGTTTCTTCTAAAAGGCTATCAAACCTATTTCAGAAGGACTGCTTGCTTCATAGCATAACTAGAGCATAATTCAAAAGCAAGTGTAAAACAATTGTCCTTATGTCCTATATTAAACAATTGTTATGACCGTTGGCCGTGGGCAGCCGCAGCCAACCGAACTCACGTCATGTCATGCCCTGCTCTTCACTCCAGGTAAGCTCGTGGCTGTGGCTTGCTGCTACCGCCGCCTTCCTCCTGGCTTTCGAGACTCCACGTGGTGGCTGGGACGCTGCCGACCTACACTCCGACTCCGGGCCTCCCTTTAAAGGCCCTATGGCGGGAACTCCAGGGACGTCCCCGGCTGATGACATCACAAGTGTGAGATATTTAAGCACCTCCTTTGCCCTATGTTAACCGACTTGGCAACGAGTTCCCTGAGCTCCTGTGGTGCTTGTACCCATTCTCCGGACCTGTGGTTCCTGCCTTGGACCTTTGCTCTTCAACCTTGGACTCTGGCTCTGGGTACCCGCTCCTCAGGGGCCTGCTCTATGCTTCCCTTCTGGGACGTTGTCTTACATTGCCCCGCTCCTCGGAGTAGCCTCAGCGCTACTTCGCCAGAGATCCTTTTGTTACGCTTCCCTGCTCCTTGGGGTAGCCTTAGCGTTATCACACCAGAGCTCCAGTCGCTACACTTCCCTGCTCCTCGGGCCTGCCCTGTGCATCTCTGCCTTGGAGATCCTTCCTCTGGTTTATCCTGTCTCCTGACCTGCCCGGAATTGCAATACTTTGGACTGTTCTCTCAAACCCCGCTCCTCGTGGCACCTTGCAGTACTGTCTCAGTGCAGGTGTCTGCGATCACATTTCTGTGACACAGACAACTCGTCTACGCCTCCTTTCTCCTGGGCCGCAGCTGTGGTCCAGTTGCCTGTGTTTCATTCCACCTCACCTCCCGACGGTAGGGCCCTGTGGGGCTCAATCCCTCAGGGAGAGTCAGCTCCCACCTCGGGCCAAGGGTCTACGAAACCTACAAAACCGAACAGATTTCCAAATCCATGGACCTGGCAGAGGTGTCTTAAATTCAAAGACCTGCCTGTTTGGAAGGGACAGGTTAAAAAGGTTAATTGGCAGATTTATTTTATTTTTATTTATTTAGGTTTTTTATATACCGGCATTCATGACAACAATCACATCATGCTGGTTCACAATAAAACAGGGGTGCATAATAAACTTCAAACTGGAACTATGGTTCGGAAAAAAGCAGTTACATATAACAAGGTAGGTTCATTGGTGGTGTCACAAAGGTTTTTTTGGGTGTGACATGAGTGGGCTGTGGATGGGTGTCCTGGCCTTTTCAGGGCTGATGGCCTACATCTGTCAGATGTTGGGATAGACCTTTTTAACAATTCGATGCAAGAGGCATTAGAGATGACGTTGGTGGGTTAGATATCTGGCCACAGTTGGGGAGGAAGACCAGGACAATTTGGGAGTTGTCCTTGCTTGTGGTGGTAAAACTGGGCCTAAGTTACAACGTAAGAGGTAAAATTTGCTGATTGCGAGGGAGTTGTCTAGTGGGGCTTGTGTAGCCAGATACACAAAGCTGATACTTGGCAGTGTGGTCACTGTAGGAGTTCTTGGTTCTCCCTAATTGGGACATGAAGGGGAGAACCAGACTTGTGGTGCAAGTCCGCTGTGAAGGGAGGTGGCTGGATGGGTTTGGACCATATACCACTGGGGGTGTGGTGGTGGGTTTGTTTAATTCTGTCCATTGCAGGGAGGAGGTCTTTGTTTCAGTTTTAAGTGGATTCTGATGTTTGGGAATAAACTGCAGCCTTTTATGAACCAAATATTGGTGTGGTGGTTTCTTGTTCAGGGAATGTTTGGGTGGTCATGCCTGCCCATCTTATTACTTCAATAATCATTAAACCACCACCCCTCTTCTTATTCCTGGGTTGAAAGATCACTGGGTAGCTCTCTATTCATAATCGATTTAACAAAACATTATCGGCATTGGTGAGCCATGACCCAGTAATGCAAACAAAATCAATGTCTCCCTGCTCCTGCCAGTATGGAACTGGCAGGAGCAGACTCCACCAGTATAGCTGCTTGAGGCATGCCGACACTTCTGATGGTGCCAGCTGGGTCTTCACCTCCCCCCCTCGCATAGATGACATCAGCGGGGAAGCGGGACTTGAGATCCGAGATGTCAGGGGAGCTGGTTGGGAAGAGGCTTCAGTAAATCTCACTGCATGGAATTCTGGCAGGCGTATAGCTGCTTCAGACATATGGTTAATAAATTAAAGATGTTTTGTGATGTTATTTGTGTTTGTTTTTTTAATGAAATTTCATTTGGAGCATTTTTTGAATAACTGAGAAAGAGCAACATGAGTTGTAACAACAAATAAATTCCTTCTGAAAAATCACCTGTAGCATATTTTGGACAATCGTATGCGAACTGTGAGAAAGGGAAGTGCTGCAAGACTACAACAATGCTAATAGTTTCCTGAAAAATACTTGAGTGTATTTCAGACATTTGTAAGAGAGCTGCAAAGCTGCAATACTTGAAGCACATCTAGGTTAGCGTAGAATTAGAGTGGAGGGTATCCAGGCCCAGTTATGACTCTAATTTATAAAGATAAGGAAGAGTCCGTATGCTCATTTGTGGACTCTGACCCTATAAAGCAAGAGGTAGGAAGTGTAAAATTATATCTTAAATAGTGTAAAAATATTTCTTTGAAAATATACAATTGATTTTTCATATTTCACAAAGTTTTGGGCTAACAAGTATTTTTTGTATGTTATAGACATTTGATACCTATATTCACTGCTGTTTGTTTACCTATGACCATACCTTTTCTTTTGTGTTATACTTGAGCTTGGTTGTGGGCCCTTGGGTCATGGGTGAGAGCTGACTCCACACTCAGGGAGGAGCCCTGTGGGGACTCACCACGACAGGCAGGGTCTCAGCAGTGATGGACACAAGAGACAAGAGGTTTTATTATACAGCAGAAGGTAACCCGAGGGGCGGGTTTGTAAACACAGTCCAGAGTAGAAAGACCTTTAGATGGATTCTCAGGTAGTGGTCTGCAGAGCAGGATAACCCGGGGAATACTTCCTCCTGGTTCTTCTTGTGCGAGGTATCTCCGGTAGTGGTCCGCAGTGCGGGGTAGGACGGAGACTGGTATTGGAAGTAGGCCCTAGGCAGTGTGGATCTGGTAGTGGTCCACAGAGTAGGGTAACCCGAGGATCCACACAGCGTGAAGAAAGGAGGAGAGTAGAGTAGATCTTGTACTCACTCCGAAGTGTAGCAGAAGAGCTACTGTCGTAGTCGCAGTGGAGACCCAAAGCACAGGAACACTGGAGGGTCCATCCGTAGTAGCAGTGAGAGGTGCTCACTTAGGCTGGAGAATGTGAGACTCGCAGAGAAGGTCCTCCGAGGAGCGGAAAGCCCTGAGTGCAGCAAGGTCCCCGAGGAGCAGGTAACCTGAGTCACTCAGTCTGGAACGTAGGAACAGTGAGTAGCGGAATTAAGCAAGACGGTAATCCTTGCTAACTTGTAGGTAGGAAGGTCCGGTAGGTTTAAATACACGTAGGCAGGTGAAGTCATGCGGAGGGGACGCCCCTGAGGTTCCCGCCATGATGTGGATAAGATGGGGGCAGGCGTGCTCGTGCCCTAAGTCACACCAGATTCAAGATGATGACCGGGATCGCCCACACCGTCCCGGGAACGCCAGGGAGGTCGGCTTGCAGAGGCAGTGGTGGCCATCTTTGCCAGAATCGGAGCTGCAGGGCAAAAAGAGGTGAGCAGCAAAGGTTGCAGCCGTCTTCGACCGACAGGCGCAACAATTTGTTTAGTAAGCTCATAGAGATTTTATTATAATTTAAAAACAATAAAAATAATTTTGATGCTTTATTATAAGTAATTCATATTTTTAATATTAGACAGCATTATGTATTGATGTTAATTAGAAAAGTATCTGGTGTATTGTAAGATGCATTTGGCACACTGGACTGCTTACAGTATTTTGCTTGGCCAGTGGCCTGAAAAAAATAAGCACTTGTCATGCCTTATAAAATATCTTGCTTCTGAAGTGAGCCTCATAATCAGTCCGAACACTTCAAGAATATCAAAATGACCAAGAACCAGCTTCAGTCTTGTTGCTACTTGCTGATTTGTGGTATCGGTCATGTAAAGAATCTCCAGAGTGAAATCTATTGCAAACGTTGCCATGCTTTGTGGGGAGTACTATTGCTTTTAAGTCACTTTAGTGGCCTGACAAAACATGCAGTGTTCATTCAACCATTGCTTTTACATCAGGGCTGATCCTCAGCCACCATAGCATAGACCTTGCTCAATTTGGATTTTAGTAAGGGCCTCAGTAATGCAACTCAGAATTTCCTTCCCAGTGGAATGTGGGACAATGCTTTGCCCATGTCAGTAAGTCATTACATTCGGACAACTGAATCTGTACCAGGTAAAAGTGTTCTAACATTGTTATGGATCATGCATATATATTTGGGTCAACTGTCCTTGCTTGCGACATGCCACCTTTTTCTCAGGATTTTCTATAGCTGGTCCAGTGTGCTGCTTGTAGCAGGTATGGCAGCTTCAACTGTCTTGATGTGTGCTTGCACGTTTTCAGTATCTGCAGAGATAGGGAAATCCCTTATGGTAGCAGATACCCTAACATATATTCTTCAAGTACCTTAAACTTCATTAACTGTAACAAATTCTTTGCTTCGGTGTTTACTGAAGAGGATGTTGGGGAGATACCCGTTCCAGAGATGGTTTTCAAGGGTGATGATTCAGATGAACTGACCCAAATCACGGTGAACTTGGAAGATGTGGTAGGCCAGATTAACAAGCTGAAGGGTAGTAAATCGCCTGGATCCCCAGAGTTCTAAAAGAACTAAAAAATGAAATTTCAGACCTATTACTAAAACTTTGTAACCTATCATTGGAATCATCCATTGTACCTGAAGACTGGAGGGTGGCCAATGTAACCCCAATATATAAAAAAGGCTCCAGGGGTGATCCGGGAAACTATAGACCAGTGAGCCTGACTTGAGTGCTGGAAAAATCGTGGAAACTATTCTAAAGATCAAAATCACAGAATGTTTAGATAGACATGGTTAATGGGTCACAGCCAATATGGATTTACTCTTGGGAAGTCTTGCCTCACAAATCTCCTACATTTTTATGAAGGTGTGAATAAACGTGGACAAAGGTGAACCAGTATATTTATTTATTTATTTATTTCACATTTTTCTATACCGAGCTTCATGGTTGAATACCATATCAGATCGGTTTACATCGAACGAGGGATAGAAACTTGTAACAAAAAACGGAACAATAAGTTATAATCAGAAAGAGAGCAAGAAAGTTACATTGAACAAGGACTATAAACTTGGAGGCTTTACAGCTTGGAAGTAAATAGAGTAAAAAAGGCCCGAGTAGGGCCATAACTTAAAATCAAAAGTCATAAGATAGTTTAATTGCGGAGGTATTGGATAAGAGGCATCTCACAAAGAAGGCATGGTTCCATGGCTCGTGAGTAGGATGGTAGATTATTGTGTGTCTGAAGGATCCAAGAAGGCTAGTCGGAACAGCCAAGTCTTAAGTTTTTTTTTAAAAGTTAGTAGGCATGATTCCAACCTGAGTTCTGCAGGAAGGCTATTCCAAATGTTTGGACCTGCTAGAGAAAAGGCTCGGACCCTGGTATATGTGGAAAAAGATAAAACAGTGGAGAAAAGGCTCGGACCCTAGTATATGCGGAAAAAGATAAAACAGTGGAGTACCTCAGGGATCTGTACTAGGACTGGTGCTTTGTAATACATTTATAAATGATCTGGAAAGGGGCACGATGAGTGAGGTGCTTAAATTTGCAGATGACACAAAATTATGCAGCGTAGTCAAATTCCAAGCGGATTGTGATAAATTGCAGAAGGAACTTGTGAAACTGGAAGATTGAGCATCTAAATGGCAGATGAAATTTAATGTTGATAAGTGCAAGGTGATGCTTATAAGGAAAAATAACTCTGCTGTGGTTAATCTTGTTAGGTTCCACATTAGGAGTTACCGCCCACGAAAATGCATACAATGGGGCAGATTTTCAAAGGGTTACGCGCGTAACCCCCGAAAAGCTGCCTCTGTGCGCGCCGAGCCTATCTTGCATAGGCTCGGCGGCGCGCGCAAGCCCCGGGAAGCACATATGTTCTGGGGCTTCGAAAAAGGGGCGTTCTGGGGGCAGGACCGAGGCCTCCGGAACAGCTGCTGTGCCGAGGGATGGCGCGCCGGCAGCTGGCCGACGTGCGCAAGTTACACCTGCCCGGAGACAGGCGTAACTTCCCCGATAAAGGTCAGGAGGGGGTTTTAGATAGGGCTGGGGGGTGGGTTAGATAGGGGAAGGGAGGGGAAGGTGCCGGGGGGGGGGGGGGGGGGGGGGGGAGGGAACCGAGAAAGTTTGCGCGGCTTGGCAAGCACAAGTTGCACAATTGTGCACCCCCATGAGCGCTGAGCCTGGATTTTATAACATGTACGCGGCAGCGTGCATGTTATAAAATCGGGCGTAGATTTGTTCACGCCGGGTTGCGCGAACAAATCTACGCCTGCGCGCAGGTTGAAAGATCTGCCCCATTGCGCGCAGGGCCCAGCCACGTGCATAATTCCCAAATTTTACGCACGCAGGGGTTTTAAAATTCGGGCGACATTGTCTATGCTGTAACAGCTGTGGGTTTTATAATATTATAAAAGGCCATGGACATTATCTTTTTCAGTTTTGTGCTATCTTGGGGAGGTGAGAAATCCTATATAGCCCTTACGTTCTTTGGATCAGGCCTCACTCCAGACTCATCATAGATGTCCCAGGAATTGTAATTTTTGTCCTATGACTAACTCTACTATTCAGCTTCAGACCTGATTTTTTTTTTTAGTGTTTCCATCACTTTTCTTAGCCTTTTTTCATATTTTTCTTTTGATCTTCCATACATCAGCACATTGTCCATGTATACAGACATTCTATCCAGTTTTTGCAGGATTTTAGTCATTTTTTTCTGAAATATCTCTGGGGTGCCTGAGATGCCGAATGGGAGGTAGAAAATATTTTACAGACCAACTGGTGTAATGAATGTTGTCATTTGAGCACTTGTCTGGGTGTACACGTGCTTGCCAAAACCCACTTACAGATCTATCAGTGAAAGCATTTGCCTTTGACAGTTGTACAATGGTATCTTCTAATGGAGGTTTTCTCCTATTTCTTCTTTGAGGTTTTTCCAATGTTGAATTTGGCTATTCTTCTTCAGAGCTGCTATCCCTCGAGTGTACCCAATTGTAGTTTCTGTAATTTTCTCTATATTTAATTTTGCTCTTTTCTCTTCAATTCTTCCTGCATCTCTTGGAAGCGGTGGAATTGGAACTCTACATTACTGTAGTGACCATTTAAGATAATGTTCAATCTTTCACTTAGATTTTTACTGGATCTCCACACAGAAGACCATGTTAGCAACTTCTTCCAGTCTTTATATTAGTCCAATCTTCATGACCAGACAGCATCCTGAAAGAATTGTCCCTTCACCATACAAGCCTTTTTGTAGGTGGAGTACGCAACAAACTGGCCCAGGCAGTCCAACTGACCTCCAGGACTGCTTAAATGTATTTCTGTGCTCTGGAATGGTAGATATCAGTTAAGTCCCTTGTATGTGACCCTTTGAAATTGTTAAGTTGGGAGCCAAGTTCTAATTACTCCTCCAGTTATTTGTAATTTATATTGATGCACTTGATTACTTGCCTTGTTAATTGTAACTTTCCCAGGTTAAGTTTGATGTAAACCGGCGTGATAAGACTTTTTGTCCTGAATGTCGGTATATTAAAAGTATTTAAATAAAATAAAATAAATAAATCTGTTCCTGAATTTATTTTAAAGGACATTCTACTGCCATAGACCACTGGGAGGACAATCCAGGCTGCTTCAGAGCCTATGCATAATACCGAGGCCAGAAAGTATGGATTTCCCTTCTGGCTGTTACATAGGCTTCTGAGTTTGACACTGTTATCTTACTAATATACCTACTGTAGCACACTATCTGCCTGCATCCAAGTTTGTTGCACTTACATCAATGGACATGATTAAACTTCTATGTGCTTGGCCTGTCTGCATCTGTAGCACTACCAGATGAGAGTTTTTCCACTGTAGTGATACTGTTTCGCTTTTCATAAGAGTATGTTTATAACCTCTCCCAGGCTTTTGGTTGCATTTTGCTTTAGCACCTGGCTTTTTTTCTTAACCATCTCTGACTCGCAAATTGCCTGAATTACATTTTCCAGAGTAAGGTTTGCTTGCATTTGTACCCTCTGGGATATTTTTATTCAAAATCCATTATCAGTTGGTCCCTGAAGTCAGTTTTAAGATCCAAAGGATGAAAACAAGTATCTGAGAGTTCTCTGTACCCATTGATAGAAATGCACACATTCATGGATGATACATTTTGAAATGAAATGTTCAGACTTCTTCATTACTGCATTCATTATTTCACTCTACCTCTGCAGTAAAGGTGAATGAGCTGTAAATGTTTTCTGCTTCACTGCGTAGTGTAAAAATCAAGGATAAATTGTATCCGCCCTGGACAAATGTTCATATTTGGAAGTTGCAGAATATAGCATTTTAAATAAATAAACAAGGGGCAAAAGCTGGCCTTCCTATTATTAGGTACGTAGTATTGTGGTAGCCTTTGAGAATCTATCGCACTATTTCCAGTCAAGTCAATCTGCTGGCCTATGAAAATGAAAGCTCTTTGAAGGGTTGAATATCAGCATCTCGATCAGTTCAGACTTAGTCTTCTGATACCATGTCATGCGCATTAGTCATTTACTCAAATCTGGAAATGGTTTAGTAGACAAGGAACTTTTACTGTTAACAGCAGTATTTACAAAACAACTTGGCTGTGCGAGTCTCTCCTAGAAATACTGATCTTTACTTCTAGGTTCATTCTAACCATGCCATCTAGTGGTGACATTCTGTATAGCATAACAACCACATGCAACTAACTCGACACACCGATCAGTGTCAATGACCTTATAGTAACATAGTAATCGGCAGCAAGTAAAGACCAAAATGGCCCATCCAGTCTGCCCAGTGGCAAACGTATGCACATCTACTCAAACTAGATCAAATCTCATATGGAACCCCACACTCACTCTTGATGTGTCTTTTAGGGTTGTGATTGCTGATCTGTGCAGGTTACCTCCATACCTTCTAGGAAGCACAACAGTCTTTTCACTGATGTTTTGGACTGTAACTGTCTCTCCATGCAGTTTGCCTTAGTGCTTCATTACCATTATCTTGCCACTAGGGTCCTCTGTGCTATTTTGAAATCTGTTACTGTTTTTGTCTCTTCCTCCTCCTCTGGGAGAGCATTCCAGAAATCCAAATGTCAAAATTGCTGTAATCCGCTTTGAAATCAAACCTGGCAAAAAGTGGAATATTAAATGTTTGTAATAATAATAATAAAAAATATTTCCTGATATTATTCCTGAATCTATCCCCTTGGACCCCTAGTCCTTCAGCCCCCTTTTAAGATAGTTGTCTTGTGGGTCTGGTTGCATGCATGTTTCTAAGTGGTGGTTTGGTCACTGGTGAAAACATGAGGTGCAGATGCTTCCCTCAGCCCAGCAGGAGATCTGGCTTGCCAGATATCTCTATGGGCAACTAGAAAGCACTAATTTGGAAATATTCTGTCTGGCAATCATTGCTATTTAGTATAAATTTAGCTATGTACATGTCATAAGGAGAAATTACTACTTACCTGACAATTTTGTTTTCCTTTTTAAGGCAGATCAGAAAACGTGGCTTTTTAAAAATGCTTATTTGGAATCACAGTGATAGATCACGGCATTATTGCAGCACCTTTTTATCTTGTACCTCTTACCTTTTTATCATTCTGTTTTAATTGATTAATTTAAGTTTATTTAGCATTTGTTTTATTAATTTTAAGTTTTATGATTGGATTTTGTATTGTATTCTCTTACTTTATTTATTGTTCACTGTTATGATGGTTTCACTGATATGACGGTATAAAAATAAATAAACCTTAAACCTTAGTGTAGACAGATGGACTCAGGACCAGTGGGTTATGCTCCCCTGCCAGCAGATGGAGAGGGAGCAGGCTGACGTCACAATATATATACTCTTGCAGTGACACTAGCTTGTTGGTATTCTCTTCAAAAGCAACTGTGGACAGACTAGAAAAAAACTTGATTAAAAACAGTCAGCCATTACTGTACTTAACCAACAAGAAACATTGAACTCAAATAAGAAACGTACGTACCCCAATCTAGGAACTGGATGAAAACTTATCAGTAAATCCCTGGAACATGTAGCCCCACAGGAGGACCATTGACACAATTATTCGGCAGCCAAGGGTGAGAAGCTAAGTCCATCTGTCTACACTAAGGAAAATAAAATGATCAGGTAAGCAGTAATTTCTCCTTTCCTAGCATGTAGATAGATGGACTCAGGACCAGTGGGATAACCAAAGCTACTCCCGAATAGGGTGGGAAGCTGCCCGCAGTCCAGTCAACACCACACATGCAAAAGCTGCATCCTCCTGGGCCTCCACATCCAGATGATAAAACCTGGAAAAAGTGTGTAAGGAGGACCATGTCACAGCTTGGCAAATGTCGACCAGACACAACAATCTAATCTTTACCCATGACAATGCCTAAGTCCTAGTGGAATGACCCTTAACTTGAATAGGCAACAACGTTTCAGCATCCACCTACGCAGCTGTGACTACTTTTTTAATCCAGTGAGCTATTGTAGCCTGCAAAGCTGGTTCATCTTGATTCCTTCCACCATGAAGGACAAACAGGCGATCCTTCTTTCAGAAAGGTTCAGAAACCTCCAGATACCACATGACATATCTCTTGACATCCAAGGAACACAAGAGGCAATACTCCTCCGTATCTCTGACCTTATCCAATGACGACAATGAAATGGACTGATTCAAATGAAATTCCAAGACCACCTTAGGTAAGAAGGATGGAACAATATGCAGTTGCAATGCCCCTGGAGTCACCCGAAGGAACGGCTCCCGGCAAGGCAAGGCCTGCAGCTTAGAAATTTGACGCATAGAACAAATAGCCACCAGGAACACTTTTTTCAAGGTCAATAACTACAAGAAACGGCTACGCAGCGGTCGGAAAGTAGGGCTCGCCAAGTATTCCAACAATGGAATTGGTAACTTCCAAGGAAGCTGAAGATGCTTCACTCCCTTCAAAAAACAGGCACATCAGGATGAGACGATAAGGAACCACCATTCACCGGGCCCCTGAAACAGGCAAAAGCCACAACCTGTACCTTTAAGGAATTAAGAGCCAATCCTTTATTCAAACCATCCTGCAAAAATTTAAAAATGAACGGGATATTAACCGAAAGAGGAACACCTCGATCCTCCCACCAGGCCTCAAACCCTCTCTAAACCCGCACATAGGCCAAGGAAGTAGAGAACTTCCGAGCGCAGAGCAAAGTAGCAATCACTGCAGAAGAATATCCACACTTCAACAAGCAAGCCCTCTCAAGGGCCAAACTGAAAGACAAAACTGAGTAGGATCTTCGGGAAGGACAGGTCCCTGCTGTAACAGATTCTTGTGCGGCGGACGACGAAGGGGTCTTCACCAGGAATCTTCTCAGATCTGCATACCATGGTCATCTGGGCCAATCCAGTGCCACCAGGAGTACCATCCCCCTGTGGTCTTTGTTCCTGCAAACTATCCTGCCCAATTGCCACGGAGGAAAGGCATAAAGCAACTTGTCTTCCGGCCAGACCTGTAACAGAGCATCTCTCCTGCAACTGAAGAATCGAGGAACATTGCGAGAAGTCGCCAGCAGGTCTAAGAATGGAAGGCCCCAGCAATCCACTACCAGATGAAATGCCTCGTCCAACACCTCTCATTTCCCTGGGTCCAGACTCTCCCTGATGAGAACGTCTGCTCTTATTATGTGTTTCTTCCAATGTGAGAGGCTGAGATCACCTGTAGATATCTTTCCGCCCATTCCATGTTTATTCCATAAGTTGGTCTATTTCCTGTGACACTTGCTGGCTCTTGGTTCCTGTCTGTCGATTGGTGTAGGCCACCATCGTTGCGTTGTCCAACATCACTCAGACCGCTTGACTCTGCAGACTGTGGCTGAACTGCAAGCATGCCAACCGAACTGCCCGGGCTTCCAGGCAATTGATGTTCCAGAGGGAGTCTTCAGCATTCTAGCATCCTTGGTCTGTCAGCTCCTGACAGTAAGCCCCCCAACCCTGGAGACTTGCATCTGTCGTGAGTATCAACCAGTGCAGGGAGGTTAAGGAAACACCCTTTCTCAGATGTTCCACCTGCATCCACCACTGAAGGTGAGAGCAGATTTCCATGGGCAAGTGGAGGTGAACCGAGTAGTCCTGAGACTGCGGGTTCCAACAAGACAGCAGGGAGCGCTGAAGGGGATGCATATGAGCCCTCATCCATAGCGCCACACTGGGGGGTGTATAGAGCTCACCAACTGACACACTTGGGACATCAATTTCTGAATCCGAACTTCTGGCAGGAAAACTTTGGCTTGCTCGTGTCAAACCAAACACCCAGATACTCCAAGGACAAAGATGGCTGAAGACTTGCAAGTCACCAGGTGGCTCTCTTCCACAGACGTGGCTCGAATCAGCCAGTCGTCCAAATACAGGTGTACCAGGATTCCATCTCTTCTCATCACTGCTGCTAGCACCACCATAACCTTGGAAAACATTCTGGGAGCGGTGACAAGACCAAAAGGCAGCACCCGAAACTGATAATGGTGCCCCAACACTGCGAAACACAGAAAATGTTGGTGCTCCAATCGGATGGGAGAGGGAGCAATTTTAGATCTAATTCTCAGTGGAGCACAGGACTTGGTGAGAGAGGTAACTGTGGTGGGGCCGCTTGGCAATAGTGATCATAATATGATCAAATTTGATTTAATGACTGGAAGAGGAACAGTGTGCAAATCCAAGGCTCTCGTGCTAAACTTTCAAAAGGGAAACTTTGATAAAATGAGAAAAATTGTTAGAAAAAAACTGAAAGGAGCAGCTACAAAACTAAAAAATGTCCAAGAGGCGTGGTCACTGTTAAAAAATACCATTCTAGAAGCACAGTCTAGATGTATTCCACACATTAAGAAAGGTGGAAAGAAGGCAAAACGATTACTGGCATGGCTAAAAGGGGAGGTGAAAGAAGCTATTTTAGCCAAAAGATCTTCATTCAAAAATTGGAAGAAGGATCCAACAGAAGAAAATAGGATAAAGCATAAATGTTGGCAAGTTAAATGTAAGATATTGATAAGACAGGCTAAGAGAGAATTTGAAAAGAAGTTGGCTGTAGAGGCAAAAACTCACAGTAAAAACTTTTTTAAATATATCTAACGCAGAAAGCCTGTGAGGGAGTCAGTTGGACCGTTAGATGATCGAGGGGTTAAAGGGGCACCTAGAGAAGATAAGGCCATCGCGGAAAGATTAAAAGATTTCTTTGCTTCGGTGTTTACTGAAGAGGATGTTGGGGAGGTACCCGTAATGGAGAAGGTTTTCATGGGTAATGATTCAGATGGACTGAATCAAATCACGGTGAACTTAGAAGATGTGGTAGGCCTGATTGACAAACTGAAGAGTAGTAAATCACTTGGACCGGATGGTATACATCCCAGAGTTCTGAAGGAACAAAAAAATGAAATTTCAGACCTATTAGTAAAAATTTGTAACCTATCATTAAAATCATCCATTGTACCTGAAGACTGGAGGGTGGCCAATGTAACCCCAATATTTAAAAAGGGCTCCAGGGGCGATCCGGAAAACTACAGACCGGTTAGCCTGACTTCAGTGCCAGGAAAAATAGTGGAAAGTGTTCTAAACATCAAAATCACAGAACATATAGAAAGACATGATTTAATGGAACAAAGTCAGCATGGCTTTACCCAGGGCAAGTCTTGCCTCACAAATCTGCTTCACGTTTTTGAAGGAGTTAATAAACATGTGGATAAAGATGAACCGGTAGATGTAGTATACTTGGATTTTCAGAAGGCGTTTGACAAAGTTCCTCACGAGAGGCTTCTAGGAAAAGTAAAAAGTCATGGGATAGGTAGCGATGTCCTTTCGTGGATTGCAAACTGGCTAAGAGACAGGAAACAGAGAGTAGGATTAAATGGACAATTTTCTCAGTGGAAGGGAGTGGACAGTGGAGTGCCTTAGGGATCTGTATTGGGACCCTTACTTTTCAATATATTTAAAAATGATCTGGAAAGAAATACGACGAGTGAGATAATCAAATTTGCAGATGACACAAAATTGTTCAGAGTAGTTAAATCACAAGCAGATTGTGATAAATTGCAGGAAGACCTTGTGAGACTGGAAAATTGGGCATCCAAATGGCAGATGAAATTTAATGTGGAAAAGTGCAAGGTGATGCATATAGGGAAACATAACCCATGCTATAATTACACAATGTTGGGTTCCATATTAGGTGCTACAACCCAAGAAAGAGATCTAGGCGTCATAGTGGATAACACATTGAAATCGTCGGTTCAGTGTGCTGCGGCAGTCAAAAAAGCAAACAGAATGTTGGGAATTATTAGAAAAGGAATGATGAATAAAACGGAAAATGTCATAATGCCTCTGTATCGCTCCATGGTGAGACCGCACCTTGAATACTGTGTACAATTCTGGTCGCCGCATCTCAAAAAAGATATAATTGCGATGGAGAAGGTATAGAGAAAGGCTACCAAAATGATAAGAGGCATGGAACAGCTCCCCTATGAGGAAAGACTAAAGAGGTTAGGACTTTTCAGCTTGGAGAAGAGACGGCTGAGGGGGGATATGATAGAGATGTTTAAAATTATGAGAGGTCTAGAACGGGTAGATGTGAATCGGTTATTTACTCTTTCGGATAGTAGAAAGACTAGGGGGGCACTCCATGAAGTTAGCATGGGGCACATTTAAAACTAATCGGAGAAAGTTCTTTTTTTACTCAACACACAATTAAACTCTGGAATTTGTTGCCAGAGGATGTGGTTAGTGCAGTTAGTGTAGCTGGGTTCAAAAAAGGTTTGGATAAGTTCTTGGAGGAGAAGTACATTACCTGCTATTAAGTTCACTGGGCATCATAGTCGATAATACTTTAAAATCGTCGGCTCAGTGTGCTGCAGCAGTCAAAAAAGCAAATAGAATGTTAGGAATTATTAGGAAGGGAATGGTTAATAGAACGGAAAATGTCATAATGCCTCTGTATCGCTCCATGGTGAGACCACACCTTGAATACCGTGTACAATTCTGGTCGCCGCATCTCAAAAAAGATATAGTTGCGATGGAGAAGGTACAGAGAAGGGCAACCAAAATGATAAAGGGGATGGAACAGCTCCCCTATGAGGAAAGGCTGAAGAGGTTAGGGCTGTTCAGCTTGGAGAAGAGACGACTGAGGGGGGATATGATAGAGGTGTTTAAGATCATGAGAGGTCTTGAACGAGTAGATGTGACTCGGTTATTTACACTTTCGAATAATAGAAGGACTAGGGGGCATTCCATGAAGTTAGCAAGTAACACATTTAAGACTAATCGGAGAAAATTCTTTTTCACTCAACGCACAATAAAGCTCTGGAATTTGTTGCCAGAGGATGTGGTTAGTGCAGTTAGTATAGCTGGGTTCAAAAAAGGTTTGGATAAGTTCTTGGAGGAGAAGTCCATTAATGGCTATTAATCAATTATACTTAGGGAATAGCCACTGCTATTAATTGCATCAGTGGCATGGGTTCTTCTTAGTGTTTGGGTAATTGCCAGGTTCTTGTGGCCTGTTTTTGGCCTCTGTTGGAAACAGGATGCTGGGCTTGATGGACCCTTGGTCTGTCCCAGCATGGCAATTTCTTATGTTCTTATGTTAGCTTTGGAGGTTGCGTCAGACAACCAATTTTGCAACCATAGTTGACACTGAAGCCATTCCTCTAGCCGAGGTACTGACCAAATCACAGCCCGCATCCGCTAAAAAGGCGGCAGTGGGTTCCCATTACTGCTCTGGAATTCACTCCATAATCATCAACTTCCTGAGAGAGAAGTAGACAAGATCAGGTCACTAGAGCACGACAGGAAGCTATCTGTACAGTCATCGCCTTCTCCTTCCATATTCATCCTTCAAAGCCACTCCTCCCTCCACGGGAATAGGCATCCACTTAGAGACGGCACAGACTATTACATTCACTTTCGGAAAATGTAAATGCTCTCTCACCGCTGAGTCCAGGGGATACAGGCCTTCTAATGTCTGACCCCCTTAGAAATTTGCCTCTCGAGCGACCTATTCAAGATCAATCAATTCTTGAATGGCATCCATTACAGGGAAAAAGCAAGAGGCTTTACACAAGGAAACCAAATGAGATACTTCTTTCAGTTCAGAACATGGAATCTGACCAGAAACACCCACCATCTTCAAGGCCTGGGAAATCAAGGCCAGCAGTTATCTCTATGAAAGAACCGTTACATGGCCCGATACAGTCCCAGTACCGGAGGAATTTCTCCATCTTCCAGGGAGTCAGGATCTGCCTCATCATCAGTGCCATCCGGGTTCCTGTCAGCAACACCCGCAGCAAACCGAGGCATGCTCCGGTGCTTAAACTGAGGACTGGAAGAGAGAGGGGCCACTGGCTGAGGATCTGACCTGACAGGATTGGGCGAAGCTGAGGTCTGCGCCTGAAGAAAGGATTACAAAACTTGAAGAAAGGACTGCAAAACTTGAAAAAAACTCCATTCGATAAAAGGCAGCAGGATCCAGGTCAAACCCAGAAGGAACTGGAGCGGGACCCATGGAACTGCCATCTCCTGTGGAAGAATCAGTCAAGGAAGTTCCAAGATCCAGCGTACCTCCAGGCAAATCCTTAACCAGACTATCATCAGGCTCAAAGGACCCAGGCTCTGCAAAGTCAGAGGAAGACAACTCTCCCTGAGCCTCTAAGCAGCACTGATATGTTAGAGGACACATCAGGCTGAGATGTCTGAATATGGCAAGCAACACAGAGAGAAAGGCACTTCGGTTTTTTGCTTACTGGTGCCATCAGTGCACAGCCGATGGAGAATGCGCGTCCAACCAGCTCGTGCTGAAAAATTGCAAGTTCACAAATTTATGCGCACAAAAATTAGGCGCCCCAATAGTAAACGCCGCAAAAAACACAGGCACAAACGGAGGGCCAAAACCCGAGCGCACCATCAACTGCTTAAAAAGTTTGTGCACACAAAAGGTGTGCCCAAAACTGAGTGCACAATGCATATGCAGAGCCGACGCACTGTGCACACCAAAGTCCTCTAGAGGGCAGTAAAGCATGCACAGAAGTGTGTGAAAATGCCGCAGCAGCCTACCAAGTGGTGCACAAGAAAAAAGCCTAACTGCAGGGCCTAGCCCACCGTGGCCGCTCAACTCGCCAGGCTGCCTAGTTTCCCGAACCCCATGGGAGCGGGAATGAATGTCGTAACAATGCGCCATGCACAGAGACTGGAGGAAGTCCTGCAAAACCCCTCTACGCCGTCTCTGCCTTTACTATATTATTATTATTATTATTAACTTACCTGAGCTCAGCCCTTACTGGCTGAGAACAGAGACAGTCTCCGGCTGCGGGGAGAGAGGGCATGTGCCGTCACCATTGTTCTGGTCTTCTGCACCCACTGCCTTTAAGCTGTACAATCAGCTAAGTCCACACTGAGAGAACCAGCTACCGGACCAAGGCATACATCTGAGGGACCCCGGAAATCTCCTCAGGAATTCCCAACTGGGGGAGGGACCCCCCAGGGAGAAAGGGGCTTTTTTTTTTTATTCTCCTTCTGAAATCTGAAGCACTCCCCATAGGGATATGCATGTCCACCATCTGCTGGAGACTGAGAATACTGGCAGGCTGGTGTCACTGCAGGAGCATATATTCTGTGATGTCAGCTTGCTCCGTCTCCATCTGCTGGCAGCCTACATTGGCTACTGACACACTGCAATACCTAATCTTAACCTATAAATCCCTCAAAAGCCTGACTCTGCCCTACTTCAGCAGCATCACCTATACCCCCATGAACTTCCCCCTACCCTCTATGGTCACTGTCATAAGTCCACCTTGTGGCACTACCATTAAGGACCATGCTTCTTACTAGTACCTAAATCAGAACCTTTGCTAACTCTGCTCTAACAATTGGAACTCCCTACCTCCCAACATCAGACTAGCCCCTGATCTCCTATCCTTTGGAAATCTACTAAAAACTTGGTGGTTTGAGGCAACATTTGGCCCCAGCTGTTAACATAAACAAGAGCAAGCACATACTTGAACTTCCACAATCCCAGTCTCATACCTCTGCTATACTTCTCAAGTCATGCAGAAAATCCCTTTCCTGCTGTAATACTCCTTACCTCCTCAGTAGTGTCCTCTGGTCACAGGCTCCTCTGACATAGCTCCTGGCACTATGCTACATCCAGTGACCCTAACTAGGAGGAGATTGCAGCTCCTGAGCTTTTACATAGGCCCTGCATCCAGGAATTCCTTGGCACTAGCTGATATCATCATTGCCTGAATATAAAGGAACATAAGACTTGTCATACTGGGTCAAACCAAGGGTCCATCAAGCCCAGTATCCTGTTTCTAACAGTGGCCAAGCCAGGTCACAAGTACCTGGTATACAACCCAGGGTTCTGAAGGAACTAAAAAATGAAATTTCAGATCTATTAGTAAAAATGTGTAACCTATCATTAAAATCATCCATTGTACCTGAAGACTGGAGGGTGGCCAATGTAACCCCAATATTTAAAAAGGGCTCCAGGGGCGATCCGGGAAACTACAGACCGGTTAGCCTGACTTCAGTGCCAGGAAAAATAGTGGAAAGTGTTCTAAACATCAAAATCACAGGACATATAGAAAGGCATGGTTTAATGGAACAAAGTCAGCATGGCTTTACCCAAGGCAAGTCTTGCCTCACAATCTGCTTCACTTTTTGAAGGAGTTAATAAACATGTGGATAAAGGTGAACCAGTAGATGTAGTGTACTTGGATTTTCAGAAGGCGTTTGACAAAGTTCCTCATGAGAGGCTTCTAGGAAAAATAAAAAGTCATGGCATAGGTGGAGATGTCCTTTCGTGGATCACAAACTGCTTAAAAGACAGGAAAGAGAGAGTAGGATTAAATGGACAATTTTCTCAATGGAAGGGAGTGGGCAGTGGAGTGTCTCAGGGATTTATATTGGGACCCTTACTTTTCAATATATTTATAAATGATCTGGAAAGAAATACGACAAGTGAGGTAATCAAATTTGCAGATGATACAGAATTATTCAGAGTAGTTAAATCACAAGGAGATTGTGATAAATTGCAGGAAGACCTTGTGAGACTGGAAGATTGGGCATCCAAATGGCAGATGAAATTTAATGTGGATAAGTGCAAGGTGATGCATATAGGGAAAAATAACCCATGCTATAATTACACAATGTTGGGATCCATATTAGGTGCTACAACCCAAGAAAGAGATCTACGTGTCATAGTGATAACACATTGACATCGTCGGTTCAGTGTGCTGCGGCAGTCAAAAAAAGCAAACAGAATGTTGGGAATTATTAGAAAGGGAATGGTGAATAAAACGGAAAATGTCATAATGCCTCTGTATCGCTCCAATGTGAGACCACACCTTGAATACTGTGTACAATTCTGGTTGCTGCATCTCAAAAAAGATGGAGAAGGTACAGAGAAGGGCGACCAAAATGATAAGGGGAATGGTACAGCTCCCCTATGAGGAAAGACTAAAGAGGTTAGGACTTTTCAGCTTGGAGAAAAGACGGCTGAGGGGGGATATGATAGAGGAGTTTAAAATCATGAGAGGTCTAGAACGGGTAGATGTGAATCGGTTATTTACTCTTTCAGATAATAGAAAGACTAGGGGGCACTCCATGAAGTTAGCATGTGGCACATTTAAAACTAATCGGAGAAAGTTCTTTTTCACTCAACACACAATTAAACTCTGGAATTTGTTGCCAGAGGATGTGGTTAGTGCAGTTAGTATAGCTGTGTTTAAAAAAGGATCGGATACGTTCTTGAAGAAGTCCATTACCTGCTATTAATTAAGTTGACTCAGGAAATAGCCGCTGCTATTAATTGCATCAGTAGCATGGGATCTTCTTGTGTTTGGGTAATTGCCAGGTTCTTGTGGCCTGGTTTGGCCTCTGTTGGAAACAGGATGCTGGGCTTGATGGACCCTTGGTCTGACCCAGCATGGCAATTTCTTATGTTTTTATGTTCTTAAGAAGGCTCCAAGTTGTATAACCTGGGGCCTCAATTGAAGAAATAACCTTCTCCTCAATTGGGTGATCCTTGCAAGATCTGGATGTGCACTGATTTTTAAAGCCAAAAAGGGCTCTAATCGATGAAGAAAAACCATCTGTAATATCCAGTCCTTGTCCAATTCTAACAAGAAAGAGGCAATCAACGTTGAAGATGACGATCTTTTTGAGTAGTTTCCAGAAAATTTGTGAGGTCTAAATCAGGAAATGCAGGTGTAAGAACTTGTACTCCTTTACCCATATCTGGAGTTTTCTTATATGAGGGGATAAAATAAACTCTTGACATCATTGGTAGTGCCGTCTCAGGAATTTTCAATATCTGAGTTAAATACTTTTTCCAGAGGAGGAAGTGATGTCACGGCTCTGATGGCAACGTGAAACCCGGGCGCCGCTCCTCATTATTTTTTAATCCCTCGCTAAACAGCGAATCCTCCATTAAAAAAAGTTTGAAATGCAGCGATTGAGCTTGGGGCTACCGGCGGGATGTCGATCCGCAAGAAAATCGCGGAACTGAAACAATTCTCTTTCGACTCTGCGCTGGACAAATTTAGGGAAGGCCTACCGGACCATGAGGAGGGAGAGGAAAGGCCTGTGTCTCCGGGAGGACAAAATCGCACTGACTCCCCGACACCAGCGATCGACCCCGCGCTGTCCAAAGAAGACTTCCAGCGCTGGTTCAGTGAAATAAAAGAAGGTATGGGCACCTTAAGAGCTGAGCTGCAGACCACTGCAGCTGAAATGAGGCGCAATTATGCATAACGCAGGGCCAGGGGTAGACGTGCTGGAGATCTGCTGGAGAGCAAGAGACTTGTGTGGCTGAGACTCAGCAAGAGATTAAAAAATTACAGAAGACAGATGATGAACATCAAACATGGGTGGAGGACCTGGAAAACCGGTCCCGAAGAGGTAATTTGAGATTTAGGGGAATACCTGAAGGGGAGCCTTATATAGACTGTGAAAAAGTTATTACAGACATATGCAGTTTACTTTTAAATGACCATAAGAACAACAAAGAAGTGGCCCCCGCACGGATACTTTTGGATAGAGCGCATAGGACTCTGGCGAAACCGAAAGGCAGCATACCGAGAGATATAGTGGTATGCTTTCATGAATATACATGCAAAGAAAAAATCATGCACCAGGGCCCGACAGCTTCCAGACTTCCAGTGGCATGGGGAAAAAATAGAAATCTTTCAAGACCTGTCCCCTATCGCCATCCGCAAATGCCGTGAATATTGCGAGGTCTTGCAGATTCTATGAGCTAATAATCATAAGTACAGATGGCTGTTTCCCTTTGCATTGCTGATTACCATCCAAGGAGTTTCCACAAGAGTCCAGACAGTGGCGGATGCAGTATCATTACTCCATACAGCGGGCCTGATGAAAACACCCAAAGGGACAGACAGGCAACCTCTCCACGCTTCTACGACAGATAAATCTCAAAGATGGCAGCATGTCCAGCATGGTGGCAAAAGACTGAGATGGCATTCTGGGGGTCCCTCAGGATCTAGAGACAACAACATCTGAAACTTGTGGTACAGGTTGGACTAAATGTATATTTTTTTTTTTGGCCCAACTCAATACCGCCTCTGGTAGGCCTACAGGAGGACCCTGTCGAGCATGTTTTACAGTGTGAATTATAATATCCAAGACAATGGGGGATACACTATGAAACTGTGTGAGATAATTACATGTATATGAGGGTATATAAATAATAAAAGGTAATGTAATGATTATATGAGGGGGTGGGGGGGGGACAAGTGGGACACCGGAGATCAGAACTTGGAAGGTGACATCAGTCCTCAGTTCCAGCAATGGAATCATGGGGGTTGGGAGGGGAGGGAGGGGAAGGGGCAGGAGGGGAACTACAACCCTGTAGAACGATATTGGGGGAAGCAGAAATGCCACAAGAGAATAACTATCCATGTCGCAGTGATTGCTTAATTATTTTGGTACTTTTAATGGGGGGTGGGGATTGGCTTTAACCGCCTTTGGTAGAGTCATATATGTGCAAAGGCGACAATGTTCTAGCTCTTCTATGATTATAAGATGGAAGAATTGAAAATATTGTCCTGGAATGTTAAGGGGTTGAATACTTATTATAAAAGAAAATGTTTATTTCAGGATATAGGCAGAACTAAGGTGGATATTCTACTTTATCAAGAGACACATTTGAAGAAGCGATATGAGAATCTTATGGCATCCACACAATACCCGATGCAATTTTATGCAGCGGCCACAGTCAACAATAAGTATGGCGGGGTAGGAGTGTTATTCTCCAAAGATGTGATTATTGATGTTTTATCTGTGATTAGAGATATAGAGGGCAGATATATCATTATCAAGTTCAAAATGGGTACTGCAATTTATTCATTGGTAAATGTATATGTGCCAATTCAGGGCAGTGGCCCTTTATACACAAGGTATCTGGGATTTTGCAGCAATGGGCAGAGAGCTCCCTTATCATCGGAGGGGATTTTAATTTCACACGATACCCTTTTCTGGACTCTAGTACAATCCCGATCACACAGAAAAAGCTTTAAACAGTTGATGGTGGAGTGGCAGGTAGTAGATGCTTGGCGGCTATTTCATCCGGGGGAAAGAGATTACACTTTCTACTCCAGAGTACACCAATCTTACTCTAGAATCGATTATCTATTAGTTGACAAAGCACTAATCAACAATATACAAGACACGGGGATAGAGCCATTCACGTGGTCAGACCACGCAGCTATATGGATTAGGCTTAAGGGGCTGGGGGCTCCATTTGGGGAGCGGTACTGGAAGCTCAATGAAAGCCTACTAGACGATTTGACATTCTGTCAAGAGCTGGAAAAGGAAATCGAATATTACCTGAGGGAAAATGACACGGGAGAAGTCTCAGCCAATGTAGTGTGGTAATGTCTGAAAGCCGTGGTAAGGGGTAAATTAATTGCACGAGCGTCATATTTACGAAAAGAGGATAATGATGCAATCTGAAACATGCTAATCAACCTAAAACTATATTTAAATATGAGCAAAACTGAATGTATTCTAATCGCAAGAAAAAACTCTGGATCAAAAACCACACCACCCTTCCAAATTGACAACATCCACATTCAAATTAAAGACAACGTAAAAGACCTAGGCATATGGGTAGACAATGAACTAAACTACAAAAAACACATTACTACTAGAACAAAAGAGGGCTTTCATAAACTACAAGTAATCAAACACTTAAAACCGCTGCTTCACCCCCATGATTTCAAAACCGTCCTACAAGCCCTCATCTTTACCAGTTTGGACTATTGCAACTCTCTCCTGATTGGTTTACCTAAAACATCTTTAAAACCCTTGCAGTTACTTCAAAATGCTGCGGCCAGAGTCCTGACGGGTAAAAGAAAATCTGACCACATAACCCCCGTCCTCAACAATTTACAGTGGCTACCGATAGAGAAAAGAATAGAATTCAAAGTTCTCACAATTCTTCACAAAGCAATTTACAAAGCAGACTACACAGCCCTGGATAACATTATACATATTCATAGATCACTTCGCACAACAAGAACAACAAGTAAACTCCAACTAGTGATCCCATCTCTTCCACATGCTAAACTGTCCTCCACTAGAAACAGAGCCATTTCCATCATCGGCCCGAAGTTATGGAATTCGTTACCTCATCACCTGACCACTCAAGAAAACATAAAATCTTTCAAAAAAGACCTTAAAGCCTGGCTACTCAGCCAAACTCTCTAAGACAACACTCTCAATAACTATAAAGGATAAATCGACAGATCTATCCCTTTGTGTGTCCCTCCATCTGACACACAATCTCCCTACAATGACTATCTTTCTTTCTGACTACCAGAATCATTCCCATTTTGTTCTATAGCAGATATCCCTTACATGATTTGAATTCAGATTTTTTACATATTTTAATGTATACCTTAATCAGTTATATGCTATTGTTCTATACCAGTGTTTACATTTTTGCTGTTATATTACTTTAAATGTATCAGGTTGTTATAACTGTAAACCGGAGTAAAGGCAACTCTGCTATACCTCGGTATATAAAATATGCTAAATAAATAAATAAATAAGAAACGAGTAGATCTACTGCAGCAGATTGGTAAACTGCAGATTAGTCATAAGAGGGGTCCAAATCTACAGACAGGGAACCAATTAGATAAACTGCGGGCCGAATTAAAGGACCTGTCCCATAAGGAAATTGTATTCCAATTAGATAACGTGAAACAAAAATTTTTTGAAGGGGGCAATAAAGCAGGTAGACTGTTAGCCAGAAAACTCAAAGCAAGAGCTGTGCAAAACCAAATTCTGAAAATTCAGAGTACCTCAGGAGAAATGCTTTTGGATAACGATAGTATTTGAGCGAGAATTACACAATTCTATCAGCAGTTATATTCAAAAAGGGATGATATCACACCGGCAGAGATAGAAACCTATCTAGCAAAGATAGACCTCCCCCAAATTGATAATTCCCAAAAATTCCGCCTTAACCAGGAAATTACTACAGAAGAAACAGTGCAGGCTATCAAAGGCCTGAAACTGGGCAAATCACCAGGAATGGATGGGTTCTCTGCAGGTTTCTATAGAAGATTTAGTAAGGTACTTATCAAGCCATTACAAGCAGTGTTTAACAACTTACTAGGAGAAGATCAGTTTTCTGCAGCAGCTAATAGGGCGGGGATCACCATTTTAGCCAAACCAGGTAGGGATAGAACACTATGTGGCTCCTATAGGCCTATGTCCCTAATTAATTTGGATTTAAAAATATTAGCCAAAATTTTGGCAACCCGATTGGGGTCTATAGCAATATTCCTGATGCATGCGGATCAAACTGGCTTTATTCTGGGTAGACTTGCAGCGGATAATGTACGCAGAGTGGTGAATCTTATATGGCAGGCGCAAGTCACTGACACACCTATGGTCCTGCTCACAGTGGATGTCGAGAAAGCTTTTGATTTGGTACATTGGGACTATCTCTTCACAGTCTTAAGTAAAGTAGGGCTGGGGGGCCACTTTTCAACCTGGATTAGAAAACTTTACAGTGCGCCAAGTGCGTGCATTAAGATAAATGGGGGTTATACCCAGCCTTTTGAGATTGCACGAGGTACTAGGCAGGGATGCCCCCTATCTCCTTTATTGTTTGAACTCTATTTGGAGCCCCTGGCTACTAAAATTCGGTCTCTTAACGAAATACAGGGGACGACAGTAGGGGCCCAGGAAAACAAGCTCTCAATGTTTGCCGATGATATTTTATTCACAATTGCAAACCCAGAAAGCTCGCTACCCTGGTTGGTGGATGAATTTCAACAATTTAGTGGTATATTGGGGTACCAACTAAATGTAGACAAATCTGAACTCTTAAATGTGACGGTCCCTGCAGAACATTTCCATACGTTTAACAGGCAGTTCCCATTTAAATTTGTCAATTCGACATTAAAATATCTGGGAGTACGGATAGGCCCTGATATACCTAGTCTCTATCAGAGTAATTATGGGGGCATATGGGAAAAAATATTAACAGACTTACAAATATGGGAAGGGCTGGACCTTTCCTGACTTGGTAGAGTGGCCACTGTCAAAATGAACATTCTACCGAGACCGGGATAACTTTTTCAGACTCTCCCATCGCAATACCAGCAGCAGCTATAAAAGGATAGCAAAAGAAGCTCTTTCCGTTTATATGGAAGCAGAGACCTCCCTGAGGAAGTTGGCAGGTGTTATATTTGCCTAAGAATAGAGGTTTAGGAGTACCGTGTCTCCAATGGTACTACGCAGCTTCCCAACTGAGGTCATTGTTAGACTGGCATTGTCCGAACACAGATAAGCGCTGGGTCCAACTAGAAGCAGACACCTTATCGGGTTCCCACCTGGCCACATTAGCATGGCTACCCAAAAAAAATAGGATTCCCAGTGCGTGCTCTCCAACAATAGCACACACTTTACATATTTGGGACATTTGGAAAAAATCACTTGACGGGTAGCAGACGTAATTACTTGCGCACCCCTATCTTCTTTAGCCTGGATTTTGAGCCAGGTATGGCTAGAGCCCTGGCCTTGAGATAGCAACAACAGGGATGCACACACTTGGAACATGTATGGTGTCAGGGGAAACTGAGGGATTTTCCAGACTTAAAGCAGATATTCGCTCTCCCAAGTACAGATCAGTATTTCTATTGCCAACTATGACACTATATTTTACACACAGGTGTCCACATATACCTTGGGAAAGGTAAAACTCTCTTTGAGGGATTTTGTGATAAGGCTGGGACCCTCACTAAGGTAATATCTTGGATATCTACTCTCCTAAATGGAGAGGTAAACACTAAGCCATCTCATATAATTCATTGGGGAAAAGACCTAAGGACTAGTATAAGTTCCTAGAAATGGGCAAGGTCTTTTTTGGCCATTAACAGATTTTCCATCACATCCTCAATAGTAGAACATGGATATAAAATGCTATATCATTGGTATATCATCCCATCAAAACTTCATAGATTCTATCCCCAGTTTCAGCTCAATGCTGGAGAGGATGTGGTGAAATTGGAACATATAAGCATGTGTGGTGGACATGCCACAAAGTGGTCCACTTTTGGGATAGTATAACTAGCTTCCTTTCAGAGATAGTAGGGGAAATGATCAATAAGGATCCGGTGTTGTTTCTATTGCATATTCATATGGGTGCACAGCCTCTAACGAAGGAATATTTAATAAACAAATCATACTTGCGGCGCATCTAGAAATAGCTTGCTGTTGGAAACAGGCTAAGGTACCTATCGTGGCCACAGTAGTACGACTGCTGGATACTGTATGCTACTTGAATAAACTGACTGCATTTAGGCAGAAACAGATTACTAAGTTTCAACTTAGATGGAAATCCTGGATAACCTGGAGAGGCAAGTGAGGTCAGATGCCTCGATATTAGAAGGACATCTGACTCTGGAAGAAGCAGGGCTTAGTGGATTAGTGGGGTTTGTAGTAGGGGGCGGAGGGGGGTTGGAGGGGAAGGAATAAAATGAGAAAAACACATGAGGATTGTTGAATACAGTTTATTGTTATATCCTTAAACACATCAATACAATACAAACCTTAAGGTCAATGATGGTTTACATGAGTTATTGTATCTACATGTTTTAATATTTACTTGCATTTCAAGTACTACAGCATCCAGTGAATTATGGGACTTTTGCTACGATGGAAGACAATAGTAAAATATTATAATATTGTTACAATATGTTACAATACAGCATAATATCGATGTTATGTATTTTGCATACGCTTGGTATGTACATGATGTTATCTTGTAATTGTCGACTTTATTGTACAAAATTGTTACCTCAAAAATATAAATAAAAAAAATAAATCCTTTTTCCACATGTCCCTTGGTTGCACCAATGGATCCTTGGGAAAATTAATAAATCAGATTTTTACCCCTTATTTGATTCTTTAATTATTCCGTTTTATTTAACATCTGAATTTCCACTATAATATTCTTTTGAATTTTAACAGAATCTTTCATTTGCTCCTCCAGAAGTATATACCGTATTTTTCGGACTATAAGGCGCACATAAAAACCTACGATTTTCTCAGAAATCGGAAGTGCGCCTTATAATCCGGTGCGGCTTATATATGAATTTTTCTGCTGCCACTCCTTTTATATTGTCTTTTTTTCTGTTTCTTTTCTCTCCATCTTCTTCCCTCAAACACACAGGTTCTCATTCTCACGTGCATTTCTCTCTCTCACACACACAAACACATACTCTCACTGTCACATGCTCTCTCTCATACAATCATTCATACACTCAGTCTCTCACTCCCACATGCTGTCTTGCTCAAGCACAGGCTCTCACTCACCTCTAGGCCTCCTCTTCGCGGGTCGCCGCAGGATGGGCTCTGCAGTGGCCCTGCTACCGGGCCTCCTCTTCTTCTCGGGCCGCTGCGACTTGAGATTCGCAGCGGTCCGTAAACGCAAATGCTGCTCCACGTCTGCACGCGCTGATGCTTCCCCTCCTTCCTGCCCACGCGGCTCCGGCAACGTTTACTTCCGGGGACGCACAGACAGGAAGGAGGAGGAGGAGCATCAGCGCGTTTAAACGCAATTTTTTTCTTGGCAGCCGCCCACCCCTCGCTACGCCACTGCTGCTCCTTATAATCCGGTGCGGCTTATATATGAATCTGGACGCCTTAGCAGGCGCTCATTGATAATGCGCCTTATAATCCGGTGCGCCTTATAGTCCGAAAAATACGGTAAGCTTTTTTTTCCACTTTGCTTCCTTCTCCAAATTTTTTATACGAGAATCCATTTGTTTTACAATAGTCACCAACGGATTAAGTTGTTGAAATAAATTCTCATTTAACATTTGAATAGCGTCCCATATTGAATGGAACAAAGTCAGCATGGCTTTACCCAGGGCAAGTCTTGCCTCACAAATCTGCTTTACTTTTTTGAAGGAGTTAATAAACATGTGGATAAAGGTGAACCGGTAGATATAGTATACTTGGATTTTCAGAAGGCGTTTGACAAAGTTCCTCATGAGAGGCTTCTAGGAAAAGTAAAAAGTCATGGGATAGGTGGCGATGTCCTTTCGTGGATTGCAAACTGGCTAAAAGACAGGAAACAGAGAGTAGGATTAAATGGGCAATTTTCTCAGTGGAAGGGAGTGGACAGTGGAGTGCCTCAGGGATCTGTATTGGGACCCTTATTTTTCAATATATGTATAAATGATCTGGAAAGAAATATGACGAGTGAGATAATCAAATTTGCAGATGACACAAAATTGTTCAGAGTAGTTAAATCACAAGCAGATTGTGATAAATTGCAGGAAGACCTTGTGAGACTGGAAAATTGGGCATCCAAATGGCAGATGAAATTTAATGTGGATAAGTGCAAGGTGATGCATATAGGGAAAAATAACCCATGCTATAATTACACAATGTTGGGTTCCATATTAGGTGCTACAACCCAAGAAAGAGATCTAGGTGTCATAGTGGATAACACATTGAAATCGTCAGTACAGTGTGCTGCGGCAGTCAAAAAAGCAAATAGAATGTTGGGAATTATTAGAAAGGGAATGGTGAATAAAACGGAAAATGTCATAATGCCTCTGTATCACTCCATGGTGAGACCGCACCTTGAATACTGTGTACAATTCTGGTCGCCGCATCTCAAAAAAGATATAATTACGATGCAGAAGGTACAGAGAAGGGCTACCAAAATGATAAGGGGAATGGAACAGCTCCCCTATGAGGAAAGACTAAAGAGGTTAGGACTTTTCAGCTTGGAGAAGAGACGACTGAGGGGGGATATGATAGAGATGTTTAAAATCATGAGACGTCTAGAACGGGTAGATGTGAATCGGTTATTTACTCTTTCGGATAGTAGAAAGACTAGGGGGCACTCCATGAAGTTAGCATGGGGCACATTTAAAACTAATCGGAGAAAGTTCTTTTTTACTCAACGCACAATTAAATTCTGGAATTTGTTGCCAGAGGATGTGGTTAGTGCAGTTAGTATAGCTGTGTTTAAAAAAGGATTGGATAAGTTCTTGGAGGAGAAGTCCATTACCTGCTATTAAGTTCACTTAGAGAATAGCCACTGCCATTAGCAATGGTAACATGGAATAGGCTTAGTTTTGGGTAATTGCCAGGTTCTTGTGGCCTGGTTTGGCCTCTGTTGGAAACAGGATGCTGGGCTTGATGGACCCTTGGTCTGACCCAGTATGGCATTTTCTTATGTTCTTATGTTGAAGAAACAAATAAGTCCCTACCTGGCTGCTGAACCTCTGTACCGGCCTCAGCTTCTCCGGTTCTGGCTAGATTTATTGAAGGCCTCGGGGGGCCTCCACGATCGTCCACACTATCCTCCTTTAAATTGCCAGAATCTTCCTCCTAATCTCCGGGCATTGAAAAAAATCAAATCTGAGTGTCTCACCTCAGCCGGGTTCTCCGGATGCCTTTGATCCTCCGGGGACAGAGTTATATGGAGCTCATGCAGGGGGATGGTTCCAACTTCTTCCCGGTCCCCCTGCTGTGAGCAGACTCCCAGAGTGCTTACTTCTTGGATGCCATGAGCGTCCATCGGGCCTCGATTAGGTAAGACAGAGGGAGCAGGCTGAGCTTCACGTTCCTTAGCTCGCCTCTTTCTCGTAGCGTGCGGCATTGCAGTAACTTTGGAAAACAAACCAACGGAGCGATCTCACACCCATGCTTTCAGATCCGCCATCTTGGATCTTCCAGTGTCCATAATCTCTATTTTCTTTCTTTTAATCAGTTGGCAATCCATAATAGGACACTGCCCCCATCCCATGACTTTTTAATTTCCTAAGAAGTCTTTCATGAAGGACTTTGTCAAATGCTTTCTGGAAATCCAGATACACTATATCAACTGGCTCACTTTTACCCAGGTTTATTTACGTCCTTAAAAAAATGTAGCAAATTTGTGAGGCAAAACTTCCCTTGGCTAAATCCATTTTGGCTTTGTCCCATTAAACTATGCTTTTCTATATGTTCAGCAATTTTGTTCTTTATGATGGTAGAAACTATTTTGCCTGGACAGACATCAGACTCACTGGTCTGTAATTTCCTGGATCACCCCTTGATCCCTTTTTAAAAACTGGCGTTACATCGGCAACCCTCCAGATAATTTACAAATTTCCAATAGCAGGTCCGCAATTTCATTTCTCAGTTCTTTCAGCACTCTCGGATATATATCATCTGGTCCAGGTGATTTGCTACTCTTTAGTTTGTCAATTTGCCCAAGTACATCTTCCAGGTTCACTGAGATTTGTTTCAGTTCCTCTGAATCATTACCTTTGAATATAATTTCTGGCAAGGGTATATCTCTTACATCTTCCTTAGTAAATACTTTGCTATGACTTTGTCATCCCTAATTGCTCCTTTTATCATCTAATTGTCCAACTGACTCCTTCGCTGACTTTTTACCTCAAATGTACCTGAAAAAGATATTACTTTTTGCTTCCATGGCAAGCTTCTTTTCATAGTAACATAGAAATGACTGCAGAAAAAGACCAAAATGGTTCATTTAGTCTGCCCAGCAAGCTTCCCAAGGTAGTAACTGCCACTCCATGTGGGTTACCCCCACATTTCTGTTAAAAGTAGTAACTGCCGCTCCGTGCAGGTTACCCCCAGGCTTTTTTTTATTTATTCCCAACCTCTAGCCTTTAGGGATCCACAGTGTTTATCCCATGCCCTTTTGAAATCCTTCACAGTTTTAGTCTTCACCACTTCCTCCGGAAGGGCATTCCAGGCATCCTCTCCATGAAGAAATATTTCCTGATATTGGTTCTAAGTCTTCCTCCCTGGAGTTTCAAATCGTGACCCCTAGTTCTACTAAATCGTTTCCAATGGAAAAGGTTTGTTGACGACCATAGATCATTAAAACCCTGCTCCTCTCCTCCAGAGTATACATATTGAGGTTCTTTAACCTCTCCTCATAAGTCATTTGATGGAGACCACCCACCATTTTGGTCGCCCTTCTCTGGACCGCCTCCATCCTGTCTGTCTCCTTTGAGATACGGTCTCCAGAACTGAACACAGTATTCCAGGTGAGGCCTCACCAAGGACCTGTACAAGGGGATTATCACTTCCCTTTTCTTACTAGATATTCCTCTCTCTATGCAGCCTAGCATTCTTCTGGCCCTGGCTATTGCCGTGTCACATTGCTTTGTCGACTTCAGGTCGTTAGACATTATCCCAAGGTTTCTCTCCTGCTCCGTGCACATCAGCCCTTCACCTCCCAATGTACAGTTCTTTCGGATTACCACACCCCAGATGCATGAATCTGCACTTCTTGGCATTGAATCCCAGCTGCCATATCTTTGACCACTCTTCCAGCTTCCTTAAATCCCATCTCATTCTCTCTACTCCTTCCGGCGTGTCCACTCTGTTGCAGATCTTAGTATCATCTGCAAATAGACAAACTTTACCTTCTATCCCTTCTGCAATGTCGCTCACGAAGATGTTGAACAGAACTGGTCCCAACATCGATCCTGTGGCACTCCACTTAACACCATTATCTCTTCAGAGTAGGTTCCATTTACCATCACCCGTTGTCTTCTATCCGTCAACCAATTTGCAATCCACGCCATCACCTTGGAGCTGACTCCCAAGCTTCTCATTTTATTGATGAGTCTTCTATGTGGGACTGTGTCAAAAGCTTTACTAGAATCCAAGTAAATTACATCGAGCGATCTTCTCTAATCCAGTTCTCTAGTCACCCAATCAAAGAAATCAATTAGAGTTGTCTGACAGGACCTTCCCCTGGTGAATCCATGCGGCTTCTGATCAAGCAACCCACCGAATTGTAGATAGTTCACTATCCTTTCCTTCAGCAGAGTCTCCATTAATTTTCTTACCACCAAGGTGATGGTAACCGGCCTGTAGTTTTCCAGCCTCTTCTCTGCTCCCACTCTCGTGAAGCGAGACCACCACTGCTCTTTCTCCAGACACTAGGCACTACACCCTTTTCCAGAGATCTATTGAACAGGTCACATAGTGGACCCGCCAGCACATTTTATTTATTTAAGTCTTTTATATACAGACATTAGTATGCAAACATCATATCGGTTTACATTGTAACTAAAAGGAAGGATATCTCTGAGCTCCCTCAATATCTTGGGATGAACCTCATCAGGCACCATGGTTTTGTCCACTTTCAGTTTTCTTAGCTCTTCCCATACATTATCTTCTGGAAATGGAGTTTTCTCTATTCCACTCCCTTCCACAGTCTTGATAACAAGTAACGGTCCTTCTCCAGGGTCTTCCTTAGTGAACACTGAACTGAAGTATTTGTTTAATATTTCTGCTAATTCTTCATCTCTCTCCAGCCACTGATCCTTATCACCTTTCAATTTCACTATACCACTATGGACCTTTCTCCTTTCTCTGGTGTATCTGAAAAATGTTTTATCACCTCGCTTTATCTCCTTGGCAATCCTGTCCTCTGCCTGACTTTTTGCTTTCTTGATTACTTTTTTTCATTTCCCTCAGTTTCGCCAGATAATCCTCCCTGTGTTCCACTTTTTGGGATCTTTTTTATTTCTTAAAAGCTGCTTCTTTTGCTTTTATTACATCAGCCACCTCCTTTGTGAACTAGATTGGATTCTTATTTCTCGTACTTTTGTTTACTTTTCTAACATAGATTTGTTGCTTTTGTAATTGTACATTTTAGTCTGGCCCACTGTTGTTCGACCTCTCCCATTTTCTCCCAGTCTTCAAGTTCTGCCTCCAGATATTTCCTCATTTCTACAAATTCAAATTCTCTCTTTGCCTTCCTTATCAATGCTTTGCATCTCACTTGCCAGTAATTATGCTGTTTCCTGTTTTCTTCATCCCAATCCCTTTACCATTTCTTGAAAGAGGTACTTTTAGAAATTATAGCCTGTTTCACCTCACCTTTCAACCTTGCCTGTAGTCATTTAGCCTTCTTTCCACCTTTTCTAATGTGTGGAATACAACTGTTCTGGGCTTCCAAAATTGTATTTTTAAACAACATCCATGGCTGAGCTAAATTCTTAACCTTTGCAGTTGCTCCTTTTTTTCCTAATCATTTTCCACATTTTATCAGTCACTTTTTGAAAGTTAAACGCTGTTGTAGTAGATTTCTTTTTTGATCTCTCTCCAGTTTGTTCCGCGTCCTGGCCGCGCTAGTGCCACGACTGGGTCTGCTTACCTCGGGCTCCCCTCTGCTGGTCACAGCCCATCCTCCCTTGCCGCAGCCGCCAGTCCCCGGCTTCCTCTGCTGCTTGGGCCTCTCAGCGGAGCTACTGCAGAGGCTCAACGTCCTCAGCCCCACCCCTAGATGTACGCGCGGCCGGTGCTCCACCCTTTAAAGGGCCCAGGGCAGGAACCTCAGCCAGGGCATCCCCCAATGTCATCTGAGCCTGGTATAAAGGCTGGGCTCAGTTTTAGTTCCCTTGCCTCGGCAACAGGTCGACACCTCCGAGTGTGTGAGTTGCCTTCCGTGTCTGCTCCTGTGTTCCTACATTTCTGAGTTGTTCCTGTGTTCCTGCGCCTGCCTTTGTTCCCAAGTCCGTTCCAGCGTTCCTGTGTCTGTTCCTGCCCGTGTCTCTCCAGTGTCCGGTGTTCCTGATCTATGTCTGCAGTTGGCCTGCCTCTCCGGAACTTGACCCTTGCTTTGGACCTGACCACATACAGCTTACCTCTCCAGAACCTGACCCTTGCTTTGGACCTGACCACGTACGGCTTGACCCTCTGGAACCTGACCCTCACTTCGGACTCGACTACGCTTGGCTTGCTTTCCTGGACCTTGACCTATGCCTGGCTGCCCATCCCTTGGACTGATACTCTGGCACTGACCCTAGCTATCCACTCGGACACCGCTCTTCCACCTCTCAGGGAGACCCCTCAAGGCCCACCTAAGTCCAGCCGGCCCCGGAAACTGCGGGGTACGAAGGCTGGTAGTGGTGAAGCTCCAGTCAGCCTCAGACTCCTTGTGTGCTCCGCCACCTGGCAGCAGGGGTCCTCTGGGTTCACCCAGAGGGCGGCACCAATCCTGCTCCAGGCCAAGGGTCCACTTCCAGCGCAACACAGTTAAGTCAATTTTGATAATGTTGTGATCACTATTGCCAAGAAGCTCGAACAGTTATCTCTTGTACCAAATTCTATGTTCCACTACGGACTAGGTCAGTGCACCTAGTCAGCGCCTCAGCAATAGGGTCCTCCTGGGATTCCTCTGCAAAAGTGTTATCACCGCTCCAGTTCCTGCTTGCCTGCCTGTCTGTTCCTGCTTCTGCTTCAGTCACTGCCTGTTTCCCATCTTGTTTTGCTCCCAACTCCTCACGAGTCCTGGTTCCTGCTTGCCCTACATCTCCTTAGCTTTAGACTGACTTCTTGTTGCTAACCTGGCTTGGCCATTTGACGTTTCTTTCCTTACTGTCTTCCCTGACCTTGTCTCTGCCAGAACTCTGCCAGTCCTGACCCTTGGCTGGCTCTCGACTCTGCCTATACTGACCACAGCCTGCTACATATCAGCCTCTGATTGTTGGGGCCTAGTCCATGCTTGCATGAACCTGGCTTTGACAATCCAACAGCAGCCCAAGGGCTCATCTTCCTGCAGTGTGACATATGCTTACATAGGTCACCCTAACCAATCAGAATCATTAAGCAAGCCACAAACTCTAGTGCACTTTAGTCACCCCCACCCTACCATGTCAGGACATTGCTTGACTCCCAGATTCTATAAGTGCAAACTAAATTATTTCTTCTTATACTGCCCTATGTGATGTAATATATCTATTAGATTGTAAGCTACACAGAACAGGGACAGTTTCTTGTGTTTTTTTGTACAGCACTGCATATACCTTTTAGTATTATACAAATATGTCATAATAGTTGTCTGTATAAGGGTTGCACTTTATTGGGAAGGCATAAAAGAGTTTATGACTGTCTTGTGTCTGTGGTGGGAAACCTGAGCTATTATCTGTTCAGGGTAGGTGTGGAATCACCTCGACTGGCTGGCAGCAAACATTGGGAGACCCTGGTAAGCTTTTGGTGCAATTGGAGGCTAGCAAAACCAGATGACGGTGACACTGGTGACTGGAGATAATCACATACACTGATGGTGAGTCTGCTGGGGTGATGGGGGCCTGGGTGATGGCAGTGCTCTGCCAGATGATACCTAAAGGCTAAGCTGGCATAAGTATTGCTTGCCTTGCTGGGATGTGGCAGATCTGTTACCCAGGTATCAGAGTCAGTTCTTTTGTAGTTTGGCTGGCTCATGTATTTCATATATTTATGTTAATAAAAATACAGCCTTTGATATTAAAGTCATGTATCTGTATTGCTTTAAGTGATTATATTAATTATAATTTTGTGAAGAGTGTATGAATGAGGATGGCCAAATTGTCCTGGCTGTGAATGTTCTGGGAGAAAAACCTTAGCGAATCAGGCCCTTAGAGATTGTTATTTATATTGATAAATCTCATTCTCTATCCATGTAGAGATCGGGATTTAGATAGCAATAGGTAAATATATAGCTAGATTTAGATATCTCTACCAAAGAGTCTGATTAAGATTTTTTCCTCATAGCTAAAACTAGCTCTCAGATATTTTTTTAATATATGAATATATAAAAACACACACAACCTTGACAAGTTCTATCTAGGGCTTAATTTATGGGAAATGGACTGGATCAGAGCTCTACAGATTTAAGAGGCACAGCAGCACGAATGTTCTGCTTCAACCGATGGAAACCAGATGAGGCCATGATGAACAAAAGAAAAGTAAAAAATGAAAGACTGTGATGGCAGGTGATTGACGCTGGTAGGCACTGAGGCACCACCGGCATGGAGGGGCGCGAACAGAAGCGAAAAGAGACTTACCGAACCACCAAAAAACCTGATTGGCAAACTAGAGGGAACCAAGAAGGATCCACGATCGATGAATTTACACAAAAAAACCCCGAACAGGACAGTGAACAATTTTAAAGGCAATTTCAAAAGGAAAAGCCCTGAGCTCACTTTCCCATGAGGCAAAAGCTCCGTGGAAAAAAAGAGACTGAAGAGGGACCCTGTGTGGGTGCGTGGATTAGGGCACACTGGGCATGCTCAGCATGTTCAGTCAAAATTCCAGAAACTTTGAGATGTTTTCCTTGCTGGGCTTCATCCGATGATGTCACCCATATGTGAGGACTACCATTCTGCTTGCCCTAGGAGAATCAAATTACAACTCCTAGACGCTAAAGCATAATTTCTCTTCAAGGAACTCTAGGAGGATGTATGGACAAAGACAGTAAGAACATAAGAAATTGCCATGCTGGGTCAGACCACGGGTCCATCAAGCCCAGCATCCTGTTTCCAACAGAGGCCAAACCAGGCCACAAGAACCTGGCAATTACCCAAACACTAAGAAGATCCCATGCTACTGATGCAATTAATAGCAGTGGCTATTCCCTAAGTAAACTTGATTAATAGCCATTAATGGACTTCTCATCCAAGAACATATCCAAACCTTTTTTGAACCCAGCTACACTAACTGCACTAATCACATCCTCTGGCAACAAATTCCAGAGCTTTATTGTGCGTTGAGTGAAAAAGAATTTTCTCTGATTAGTCTTAAATGTGCTACTTGATAACTTCATGGAATGCCCCCTAGTCCTTCTATTATTCGAAAGTGTATATAACCGAGTCACATCTACTCGTTCAAGACCTCTCATGATCTTAAACACCTCTATCATATCCCCCCTCAGCCATCTCTTCTCCAAGCTGAACAGCCCTAACCTCTTCAGCCTTTCCTCATAGGGGAGCTGTTCCATCCCCTTTCTCATTTTGGTGGCCCTTCTCTGTACCTTCTCCATCGCAACTATATCTTTTTTGAGATGCGGCGACCAGAATTGTACACAGTATTCAAGGTGTGGTCTCACCATGGAGCGATACAGAGGCATTTTGACATTTTCCGTTCTATTAACCATTCCCTTCCTAATAATTCCTAACATTCTATTTGCTTTTTTGACTGCTGCAGCACACTGAGACGACGATTTTAAAGTATTATCCACTATGATGCCTAGATCTTTTTCCTGATATGGAATATCTTTTTCCTGATATGGAACCTAACATCGTGTAACTACAGCAAGGGTTATTTTTCCCTATATGCAACACGTTGCACTTGTCCACATTAAATTTCATCTGCCATTTGGATGCCCAATCTTCCAGTCTTGCAAGGTCCTCCTGTAATGTACCACAGTCTGCTTGTGATTTAACTACTCTGAATAATTTTGTATCATCCGCAAATTTGATAACCTCACTCGTTGTATTCCTTACCAGATCATTTATATATATATATTGAAAAGCACCGGTCCAAGTACAGATCCCTGAGGCACTCCACTGTTTACCCTTTTCCACTGAGAAAATTGACCGTTTAATCCTACTCTCTGTTTCCTGTCTTTTAACCAGTTTGTAATCCACGAAAGGACATCGCCTCCTATCCCATGACTTTTTAGTTTAAGTAGAAGCCTCTCATGAGGGACTTTGTCAAACGCCTTCTGAAAATCCAAATACTCTACATCTACCGGTTCACCTTTATCCACATGTTTATTAACGCCTTCAAAAAAATGAAGCAGATTTGTTAGGCAAGACTTCCCTTGGGTAAATCCATGTTGACTGTGTCCATTAAATGTCTTTCTATATGCTCTACGATTTTGATCTTGAGAATAGTTTCCCACTATTTTTCCCGGCACTGAAGTCAGGCTCACTGGTCTATAGTTACCCGGATCGCCCCTGGAGCCTTTTTTAAATATTGGGGTTACATTGACCACCCTCCAGTCTTCAGGTACAATGGATGATTTTAATGATAGGTTACAAATTTTAACTAATAGATCAGAAATTTCATTTTTGAGTTCCTTCAGAACCCTAGATGCATACCATCTGGTCCAGGTGATTTGCTACTCTTTTAGTTTGTCAATCTGGCCTACTACATCTTCCAGGTTCACAGTGATTTCGTTCAGTTCGTCTGAGTCATCCCCCCCTGAAAACCATCTCTGAACTGGTATCGCCCCCAACATCCTCATTAGTAAACACGGAGGCAAAGAATTCATTTAGTCTTTCTGCAAAGGCCCTATCTTCCCTAAGAGCCCCTTTAACCCCTCTGTCAGGCACATAGTTTTCCTTTTCCTTTTATGGGATAATTTTCTCAATTTGATGGACTGAATACTTAGGAACGGGTAATCTTTGAGTTAACAATGGACTTCTAATCCGTCTCCCATGATATTAAGGCTAAAGGAGGCTTTGTTTGTCTGGCTGTTAAGTGGTAGAGGAATTTTTATTGCCCTGGCTGTTGTGCTGTTTATCTCCTCTGCTTTAGGAGCCTTCCATTCATTGTTTTGTGTGATGAACTACTGATTCCCCTCAAAATTTAAATAAATTGTTGGAAAATTGAAACCACCAAACCCTGTGTGCACTTGAGTTATTGAATCTCAGATCACTGGTTAAGATCCAGTGTCTGATCTGGAAGGGTTGAAGAGCTTGGCAAAAGTTCCACGTATGAGGGCAGTCAAGCGTTACAAAAGGGGAAATACATTTTGTTGTGCAGTTCTGCTGTCCAGTAGGAGACTGTCATTCCCTCTGAGCATGGTCTATTTCACCAGCTACTCAACCACTTCTTGAACACACAGAGCAGGTGCCAGGACTCATTTTACGTGCTTCTGCTTGGGGTTGCATATATATTTTTATTTTTTACAATAATTTAAAATGAAGGGCAATGAGTTTTATTATGTGCACACTCCTGAATTTAGAATTCCATCTCTGTGTAACAAACTGATAGAATCAGAACATCCTATCTTCTATCATTTAATTTTTCTGCCACATTCACAGAGCTATCACCCAAATTCTTCTGGATAAAGGGGAAATTTAGTTTTGGAGAAAATTTCAAACACATTTCCACATGTTAAAACACACATAGAAATGAGATTTTATAAAACTACCTGCCCGATGTGCAAAAGCTTACCCAGATTGTATGGCGGCATACTCAGGGGTGGGGGTTGCGGACGAGTTTTCATTACTTTTGACAAAAGTATGTGTGAAGTTTACACGGCAAGTTTACATACAACATATGCAAACGCTTCCGGTGGGTTAATTTTCAAAACAAACATACTCGTGTATGTTTCCTTTGAAATCTGGTACAAGTTGTGCATAACTACCATACTACACAACTCCTCTCATACAAGTCCATACTCAAAGGATTTGTCCAGGGAACTTCATGATTGACCCAAACAAATCTTAGAGGTCTAAATTTTTCCCTTGCTCTCCAATTAAATTTTGTTTGGATAACTCATTACCTGCACAAAATTTAGGTTTTTATATGGAATAGTTTAGCTGTGGATCTCTGACTGGAGCTCTGTTTGACTGCTTTGAAAAGCAAGTTAAACATCTGGCTGTTTTCAGAGAACAGATGAATACTTTGGGGTGATAGACAAAATCTTGTTCAATAATTGATGCTTTATGATTGGTTTTATGTATTCGTTATAAATTTGTGGTTTAGGTTTTTGTGATTTTATTCCACAGCATAGGTCAATTGCATACAATTCAATTACTAATCATATTCTGAATCCCCAGTGGTCACCATATCCTCGTCTGATGAATTTCAATTCACAAATGCTCCATAGTATCATACTACATCAATATAGCTTCGTTGGGCACACAGGGCCATTGAAGCCACACCCTTCAGGTTATCCTACAATTTGATCCTTGATTAACAGCGAAGTTCTCTGCAGTGTAACAATGTCCTGGACAAAAAAAAAGCAGAAGTCACTCATGTTAACATGATTTTGGGTGGTGAGCAGGCCAATTCCGGCCATGAAAGCTGAAGACTTGACAGGTAACTTGTCTTGCTCTCACCCACCATTGCAACATAGGAGCAGGAATGCCAAGATTCTTGGAATTCTCTGCCCGGCCAGTTTTCAAATACTGCACTTACCATGTGCCCCAGGACGTGGTCAACCCCGCATCCTGTGACTGGCCTCTGTTGGAAACAGAATACTGGGATTGATGAACCCTTGGTCTGACTCAGTATGGGATATTGGAGAAATTACTTACCTGATAATTTTGTTTTCCTTAATGTAGACAGATGGACTCAGGACCAATGGGTATAGTGTACTCCTGATAGCAGTTGGACACAGATCAGATTTCAATCTGACTTCAGTCCTAGTACATATACCTCTGCAGGAAGTGCAGCTCTTCAGTATTCTCCTCGAAAAGCAATTGTGGATATATGCATGACTGAATAACTTGAATAACCTGGAAACTTGGTTAACTTTATAACTTGGTTAACTTAATTTGAACTGGTTGAATTGGTTATAGCTGGAGACCCCCAGTGCCCTCAACCGAGAAACGTCGACACCTGGTAGGATGGGTGTCCTATTTGGAGGAAAGCATGGCTTACCAGTGAATAACTCGCTCTCGGGGATGTCACCCGAGAATTCAATGAATGATGGCAGCCGTGGGTGGGATGCTGAGTCCATCTGTCTACACTAAGGAAAACGAAATTATCAGGTAAGTAATTTCTCTATTTCCTAGCATGTAGCAGATGGACTCAGGACCAATGGGATGTATAAAAGCTACTCCCGAACCGGATGGGAGGCTGTCTGTGGCCCACTTAGTACTGCCCTTGCAAATGCTGTGTCCTCTCGAGCCTGAACATCCAGGCGGTAAAACCTGGAGAAGGTGTGGATGGAGGACCATGTTGCTGCTCGACAGATCTCGGCGGGTGACAGCATCTTGGTTTCCGCCCAGGACACTGCCTGGGCTCTAGTGGAATGGGCCTTGACTTCTATGTAGGCTGCCTTGATAACTTCTTTGATCCAGCGGGCTATGGTTGCTCGCGAGGCCGCTTCCACTTGCTTCTTCCCGCTGCGAAGGACGAATAGATGGTCCGTCTTTCGTACGGGTTCCGACCTTTCCAGGTATCGGACTAGGAGTCTGCCGACGTTGAGGTGGCATAGACTGCAAGACTCTTCTGAATTCTTATGCTCATCTGGCGATGGTAGCGAGATGGTTTGGTTGAGATGGAAGTGAGAAACCACTTTGGGGAGGAAGGACGGGACACTGCGTAACTGGATGGTTCCTGGAGTCAGTCTGAGGAACAGCTCCCGGCAGGACAGTGCTTGTAGCTCGGAGATAAGACGGGCCGAACAGACTGCCACCAGGAAGGCTATTTTCAATGTTAATAGTAGGAGAGACAGGCCGCGAAGAGGTCTGAAGGAGGCTCCTGCTAAGAAATCTAGGACCACGTTGAGATTCCATAGAGGCACCGGCCATTTTAGGGATGGTCGGATCTGCTTGACTCCTTTCAGAAAGCGCGAGACATCCGGGTGAGAGGCTAGGCTGCCGCTCTCACTCTTGGTTCCATAGCAATGCAATGCGGCCACCTGTACCTTGATGGAGTTGAGAGACAATCCCTTCTGAAGGCCGTTCTGCAGGAATTCCAAAATTGCAGGAATTTTGAGTGAGCGTGGAATGATGTCATGGTCCTCATACCAGGCTTCAAATACTCTCCAAATCCTTATGTATGTTAGGGATGTGGAGAACTTGCGTGCTCGGAGCAGGGTGTCAATTACTGCCCCCGAGTATCCGCTCTTCCTCAGGCGAGTCCTCTCAATGGCCAGGCCGTAAGAGAGAATCGAGCTGGATCCTCATGGAGGATAAGCCCTTGTTGGAGCAGGTCCCTGTGTGGCGGTAGCAGGAGGAGGCTCCCTGTCAGCAGCCTTTGCATTTCTGCGTACCACAGTCTTCTTGGCCAGTGCAGGGCCACAAGAAGTACTGGTCCCTTGTGGTGTTCTATCTTGTGGATGATTGCGCCCAATAGGGGCCACGGTGGGAAGGCATATAATAGAGTTTCCTGTGGCCAGGTCTGTACCAGTGAATCGATTCCCTGGGACTGAGGTTCCCGTCTGCGGCTGAAGAAGCTGGGCACTTGGGCGTTGGACTGGTTTGCCAGGAGGTCCATGGTTGGTGTTCCCCAATGGTTTACTATCAATTGGAATGCTGTTGTCAATAGTCTCCATTCTCCTGGGTCTAGACTTTCTCTGCTGAGGTAATCCGCAGCGACGTTGTCTTTCCCGTCGATGTGGATGGCCAAGATCTCTTGAAGGTTCGCTTCCGCCCATGACATTAGGGGGTCTATTTCCAGAGACACCTGTTGCCTTCTGGTTTCTCCCTGACGGTTGATGTAGGCCACTGTTGTGGCGTTGTCTGACATGACTCTGATTTGTCTCAGAGTCTGTGACCGAACTGTATACAGGCTAGTCTGACTGCAAGGGCTTCTAGGCGATTGATGTTCCATCCCGACTCTTCTTTGTTCCATTGCCCCTGGGCGGTTAGCTCCTGGCAGTGTGCTCCCCATCCTCATAGGCTGGCGTCCGTGGTGAGCAGGATCCAGGCTGGTGAGGATAGCCTCACTCCCTGGCTCAGATGGCCTTCTTGTAGCCACCATCGTAGTTGGGTCCAAACTTTGTCCGGGAGTTGAAAACGTATGGTGTAGTTCTGAGACAGCGGATTCCATCGTGATAGTAGTGAGCGCTGTAGGGGTCTCATGTGAGCTCTTGCCCATGGCACTAATTCCAGTGTGGATGCCATGAGGCAAAAGACTTGGAGGTAGTCCCATGCCATGGGATGAAGCTCGCTCAACAGAGTTCGCAACTGGGTCATCAGTTTTGATCTCCTTGTCGGTGTCAGGATGACTTGTCTTGTTTGGTGTCGATCCGAACTTCCAAGTATTATAGAGACTGGGAAGGCTGCAGACAGCTCGTTTGTGTTGACCACCCACCGGAGGCTCTCCAGTAGAGTTCTGACTCTGTTGGTCGCCTGGTGACTTTCCTCTGGGGATTTCGCCCTGATCAGCCACCACTACCAGTTCCGGTAGTGCCCGGAACTGGTAGTGGTGGTTCAGGATCGTGAAGCGTAGACAATGCTGATGCTCTTGATGGACTGGAATGTGTAGGTAGGCTTCCGACAGATCCAGGGATGTAAGGAACGCTCCCAGTTGTATCGCCCTTATTACCGAGCATAGGGTTTCCATGCGGAAGCGAGTTATCTTCAGATGGCGGTTGACCGACTTCAGGTCCAGGATGGGCCAGAATGTTCCTTCTTTCTTGGGAATGATAAAATAGATGGAATAACATCTAGAATTTATTTGTTGTGCGGGCACCGGTGTTATAGCCTCTAAGGCTAGTAATCTGGTCAGTATAGCTTCTACTGCCATCCTCTTGGAAGGGTCGTGGCAGAGGGATTCCACAAATTTGTCCAGAGGGAGGTGGTGGAAATCCAGGTAATATCCTTCTCGAATGATGGCTAGGACCCACTTGTCCAAAGTTATCTCGACCCATCTTTGGTAGAATAGGGCAAGTCTGCCCCCTATGGCTTCTTCCTTTGGACGGGTCGGCTGATTTTCATTGTGGGGTGCGGCTGGCACCTGGGCCCGAGCCGGCTTCCCTTTTGTTGTGCTTGTTCCGAAAGGACTGGCCTGCGGGGCGAGCCGCTTGATATGTGCTTATGTATGGGTTGAAGTGCTGTGATCCTCTGCCCCTGGAAGTTCGGGGGAAGGGTCGCTGGTTTCTCTTATTCCTGTCCTCTGGTAGCCACAGCAGTGGTGATTTGGCCAGCTTCTCTAATTCGCTTCCAAACAGGAGGGTTCCCTTGAAGGACATCCTTGTGAGTCTCGTTTTGGATGATGGCCGGCCGACCAGCTTCGGAACCAGAGTTGTCTTCTGGCTGCCACGGCTGATGACACCCCTCTAGCCGTGGTGCACACCAGATCAGAAGCAGCATCCGTGAGGAATGATACTGCTGGTTCCAGGGCTTCCCCGGGAGTGTTGTTCCTGGTCTGTGATAAGCAGGCGCATGTCACCACGCACAGCAGGCCGTGATCTGTAGAGACATAGCAGCGACGTCAAAATTTTGTTTGAGGATGGATTCCTGACATCTGTCTTGAGCATCCTTAAGAACATAAGAACATAAGAAAATGCCGTACTGGGTCAGACCAAGTGTCCATCAAGCCCAGCATCCTGTTTCCAACAGTGGCCAATCCAGGCCATAAGAACCTGGCAAGTACCCCAAAACTAAGCCTATTCCATGTTACCATTGCTAATGGCAGTGGCTATTCTCTAAGTGAATTTAATAGCAGGTAATGGACTTCTCCTCCAAGAACTTATCCAATCCTTTTTTAAACACGGCTATATTAACTGCACTAACCACATCCTCTGGCAACAAATTCCAGAGTTTAATTGTGCGTTGAGTACAAAAGAACTTTCTCCAATTAGTTTTAAATGTGCCCCATGCTAACTTCATGGAGTGCCCCCTAGTCTTTCTACTATCCGAAAGAGTAAATAACCGATTCACATCTACCCGTTCTAGACCTCTCATAATTTTAAACATCTCTATCATATCCCTCCCTCAGCCATCTCTTCTCCAAGCTGAAAAGTCCTAACCTCTTTAGTCTTTCCTCATAGGGGAGCTGTTCCATTCCCCTTATCATTTTGGTAGCCCTTCACTGTACCTTCTCCATCGCAATTATATCTTTTTTTATTTTATTTATTTATTTATTTATTTAATAACTTTTATATACCGACGAACGTTGGGAACATCTCGTCGGTTTACATAGAACAGAACTTAGCAACAGGCTTTACAATTATTGCATAATTAAATAAGGAACATTCAGAACATACAAATAACAGATTAGATTATATAAGTAAAATTATCAGAGTGGGATACGTGAAAGAGGTTATCTAAACGGGGGGGGAGGGGGAGATTCTGATATATAGGGGGGTATCCACAATTAAAGGAGGTATACATACACGTGATTGGGAACCAAATTTTTATATACAAATTTTTTTATATACAATATGTAGTCCTGGGGGGGGGGGGGGGGTGAGAGAGAAGGTGTGAATATTAGGTGTAAGAGTGTTTGAAGAACCAGGTCTTCAGGTTTTGCCTGAATATTTTTGGGCAAGTTTCTTGGCGGAGGGAGGTGGGTAGCTTATTCCAAAGAAGCGGGCCTGATGCGGCGACTAGAATTGTACACAGTATTCAAGGTGCGGTCTCACCATGGAGCGATACAGAGGCATTATGACATTTTCCGTTTTATTCACCATTCTCAACTGGGATAGTAGTGCGCTTCGAGACCACGCAGACCATGGCATCCACTTTCGGACATGCCAAGAGATCTTTGGCAGCTGGATCCAGAGGGTACATGGCTGCCAGGGTACGCCCCCCTTTGAATGCAGTCTCCGGGGCTTCCCATTCCAGGACAATTAGCTGCTGGACGGCTTGTAATAGTGGGAAATGACAGGTCTGACGGAGTCCCTCTAAGAGGGGATTCGTCTTATGTTCCCCCAAGGCATTTGTGCCCGGGATAGCGAGCTCTTTCAAGCTGTGTGTGACCAGGTCTGGAAGCTCGTCCTTGGTGAGGAAGTGCCTCATGGTTTGGTGGGGCTCGGTCCCTGGGGGGAGTTCCCCTTCCTCCAGGGGTTCTGAATCCTCATCTGAGTTGTCCAAGTCCCCGAAGGTGGAGCTTCTGGGCGGTGGAATCACTTCTCTGGGCATACAAGGTCCCGGGATATTGAGGTCCTCTGGCGGAAGTTGTGGCCGTATTATCGGAGGCCCCAGCTGCATGTGGATGAAGGTATGCAGCCCTTTGAAGAATTCCACCCAGGAGATAGATGCTGGCTCTAAATTAAGCGGCGCTGTGTCCCTGGGGAACTCCGTTTGAGGGAGGATCCTGCTGGGGGATGCTAGGTCCGGCGTACTGTTCGGGAAGCTGGAACCCGGTACCAGCTGGGGAGGGCCAATGGCTGGATCTCCCAGACTCTCCTCGCAATGTATATACAGGGCTGTGGCCTCCTCATGCTGCGCAGCTCTGATGTGGTATGCTGGGCAAAGGCCCTGAGCCTTGAGCTTCTTCTCCGGTGGTGCCATGGCTTGTGCGCGTAAAATACAGGGCCCGAGTGGCTTAGTTATGCGTTCCGGCACGTCGAAGTTGTGCGCGTAGGCTTGGTACCCGCTCGAGAGATGTGTGTGTGGTTGTGCGCACAGACCGAAGTTATGCACCCGGCACAGAAAGCGTGTGGCTATGCGCGTCGCTTGTGCGCACGGTACTTGTGCGCGCGTTATGCGCACAAGATATTTGTGCGCACGGTTTGCCTCTGTGTGCACGGGTCGGGGTGGTGGACAGGCAGCGAACAGGTCAAGATGGTGATGGCGACCACGCGGACAATATGGTGACCACCTCGAAGGGTCTCCACGTGGGAGGACCCTCGGATCTGACCGGGGTCTAGCCCTGCTAGGACTGATCAACCTGGTGGCACTGGTATCTGCTGGCGATCTGTGCGACTCTTCGAGCTTCAGAGACCGGAGACTTTTAAATAGATTTCTACCTTACCTTGTCTCGGCACTTCCCAGTCTCGTTCGGGTGGTCTCTGGCTGCGGGGGGGGGAGGGAAAATACCTTCACCGCTGCGCTCAAAGTTGCACCCGCTGCCTCTCAGCCTTACCCGTTGCCGGGGGCTAAGTCCAAGCCGTGGGTTGACTGCTGGACCGAGGCCAACCTCCGAGGGATCGTGGAAATCACCTCGGGAATTCTCAACTGGGGAGGGAAGCAAGGGGTGTCACCGCAGGAGAGCGGGGCTTGTCTGTAGAGGTAAAATTTTTTCTTGTTTTGCGTTTCTTTGGTAAATTACTCTAACGCTGTGCTAGCGTGCATAGAGTCTTGAACTGCTGTGGAGACGGAAAATACTGAGGAGCTGCACTTCCTGCAGGGGTATATGTAGTAGGACTGACGTCAGATTGAAATCTGATCCGTCTCCAACTGCTATCAGGAGTACACTATACCCACTGGTCCTGAGTCCATCTGCTACACGCTAGGAAACTTATGCCATGATACATTAAGATAATGCAAGCCATCCTCAAATAGCCACGCACGGCAGGAAAATCGCTGAAAGAAGAGGCTGGTGGGTGGGCCGGCCCACACTGCAGCCTCTGCCCCCTCCCTTGCTCCGGAGTCAGGGCACTTCTCCAATTGTGGCCTCCCCCCCTTAGCCTGGGTTAGGTAGGCTCCTCAACCATCTTAGGTGTGACTGCCTCCTCTCGCCTACCTGTAATTACCCAGCCCTCCTCCCCCAACCTAATTTTTCTTATCGCATTTGTAAGAAACAACATTGTCATGTCATTATTTTAAAAGATCTTTATTGGCTCAATATAGTCGCAGCAAAGGTCGATTGCATGCAAAAATGTGATTACTAAACATCAATTACTAAATACATTCTCAATCCGCAAGGGTGCTAAATTTCAGTTCACAAATGCTCCATAGTATCATGCTACAGGAATGTAGAGCTGTTGGGGACACAGGGCCGTCAAAGTCTTGCCTTTCAGTTTATCCTGAAATTCGATCCTTGATTACCGGTGAAGTTCTGTGTGCTGCAACAATGTCCTGGCTGTAAGAAAGCATGCTAACACGATTTTGGGTGGTAAACAAGCCAATCTCGGCCTTCAAAGCTGAAGACTTGACATGCAATTTGCCTCATTCTCAGCTAGCAATGCAACATAGGGTAGGAATACCATGCTACTTGGTGGTTTCTGCCCAGCCAGCTTTCTAACATTGCACTTGCCATGCACTCCAGGATGTGGTTAATGCTGCCATGGGCCCATGGCAGTGACACCTTGCTTGTCATGGGCTCCCCACCAACCCATCTGTGGCCATATCCCACAAGCATCAATGCTGTCTATAACAGAAGGGACCTTTACAGTCCAATGCTCCAGTTTGGTAGAGCTCAATATTGCTGTAAGCATACTGGGGTAGATAATCAAAGCTGGCCATGTAAGTAACTTAGCCAGTTAGACCTGATCCAGCTAAGTTATGATATATATTCAGTGGTACAGCAAAGCCACTGAATATACATGTATATGTGTGCACTTCACTGGATAAGTCTACCTGGCTAAGTTTAGACATGGGGGGGGATATCTAAATTCAGACATAAAGTTATGTGGCTAACTCCGAAAATCAGAAAACTCACTCCACGCCTTTTTGTGTGTGTAACTTTTAGCCACATAAGGGACCTATACGGCTAAGCGGCGGGCACTGAACGTAGATGCATATTCAGTGGCCACGACTTAGCCGCATAAGACCTGCTTATTCGGCTAAATAGTGCTGAACATGCTTTGAGTATCTGGCCCACTGTATACTGCTGAAGATGTAACCAAGCCCCATCCACAAATGGGTAAGCATAGTACCACATGGCACTCGCATACATGCTTGCCCATGTTTAGTAACAATTGATATGTTATAACTGTATTTTTTTTTAATCACTTATGCTATGATTTTATGGTATTTGTGCTGCCCATTATTGTTATGTGCATTAATTGTTGCATTGCATGCCTTATTGAGATGTGTGTTATGTATTGTATGTTTTATATAATTTATTATCTGCCTGGAACAGATATTCTGGAAATTAGGCAGAATATAAATTGATGTAATAAATAAGATATACGATGCCCTGGGTCTGTCATTGCCCATGTTAATGCTGCTGCTGCAGTAAGGGGAGGAGCCTCTAGTGCTGGGCATCACAACTCACCTGCAGGGATGCACTTAACTCATATGAAGGCAGGTTCTTAACACTTGAGCACATTCTGCGATAAGCATGCAATCACCATGTGATATGCAATCATGTCTCCCATACAGGAAAATGATAGGTCAAGAGACTCCATGGCAAAACAGCCATACCTTTAATTGTGAGGTTGCAAGAGCTGCAGCAGACTGTAGGAAGACATCCCAGCCATGAAATTTGAGGCCGAAAGGCTGGAATGCTTGATGGAAGCACACTCTGAGATATGGTGACACAGCTGCCATGTGTTCCTGCGTTACTTTGCAGATCTCTAAAGCTTGCTCATTTGCCCCAGATACCAGACCAGAAGTTCAGATCAACCATATTTGCAATCGCCCATAGGAATGAGTATGGGCAAGTGTCATACCCTGTACTCATGTCCTACATATCTGGAACTCTTGCCTGTGCCTCAACAAGTGTCCCCAGGTCATCGAGCCTGGCCTCCATCTGTGGCTCCGCCAGGACTGCTCCTTTCTGCCTGCCCTCCTGGGTCTCACCAGCTCCCTCTACACCGACGGCCTCTAGCCCCACCCGCCGGTGATGTCACTGGTCCTGCGTAATCCTGGCCCACTCATCATAAATTGAGTCTAGTGACCTCCAATAAAAGGAACGAGGGAGTGGACCATCCTCGCCTCATTGCGAGGGCTTACCACCAGCTGTAGCACCTCCAGTGGCTCCACAAAATGGTCTCCGGGCCTCCCGAAAGGACCGCCTCCAGGACTGATCCCAAGAAGAAATTGGACTCTGAGCTCCCAGAGCAGCCCTTGAGGGCCGAGATTGTCTATCGGAATGAAAATGAGACTGCACCTGGAAAAACCGCTTGGCTTTAGGCTTATCCTCAGGCAGGTGGGGAGCCTTATTATCTCCAAGAGACTGAATCAGATGCTCGAGATCCTCTCCAAACAAAAGCCGACCCTTGAAAGGCAGTGAACCTAACTGAACCTTGGAGGATACATCTGCCGCCCAGTTTCGCAATCAGAGCAATCTCCTGGCCGCCACTACTGAAGCCATCACACAAGAGGAGGTACAAACCAAATCATACAGAGCATCCGCCCCGTAAGCCACTGCGGCCTCAATCCGGTCAGCCCTGTCCGAGTCCTCACCGGACCTCGGCAGGGACTCCTGAATCTGCTGAACCCAGCGAAAGCATGTGTGTTGCATAAAGCTGGTACAAATCACCGCTCTCAAACTCAAGGCTGAGAGTTAAAATATGCGCTTGAGGTACATCTCCAATTTATGATCCTGCACGTCCTTTAACGCCGCGGAACCTACTACGGGAATAGTGGTCCTCTTAGTGACTGCCGAGATCCCTGCATCAACCTTAGGGAGAGAAAAAAGCTCCAAGTCCTGCTCCGGAAGAGGATAAAGCCTCCCCATGCTCTGAGCAACCTTTAGGCCCGCATCCGGAGACCCCCACTCAGCTTCAACCATCTGCTTAACTGCTTTGTAGAACGGGAAGGAAGACGGGGGACCCCTCATCCCATCTAGGACCAGGTCTGCCCCCTCCAAATCCTGGTTGCCCTGGGGCATCTTGACACCCAAAACTGAAAGGCCAAAGGGAGCAAAGCATCAAGCTCTTTCTGGCGGCCACCTTGGGGTCATCTACTCCGGGAATGGGAAACCCCTGGTCATCGCCTTGACCAACATCCCCTGGAGCCTGATCAACTGGACCCACCTGCGGTCCTTGACCAGGGTAATTTCTGGTGTCCCTGGGGGCATCATTGGACTCCTCCGCATCGCCACTGCCCAAGCGACCCCCCAAAGGAGGACAGAGAAGTCTCTGAACCGGAGAAAAAAGCGGTCTGCCCGAGAAACTCAGACCAGAACCTAAGCCAGTCCCCTCCAACGGGTTGAGAGGGCTGAGGCTGGGCCTGAACGCCAAAGTCAGACCCTCCCACGGGCTGGGAAGGCAGAGACTGGACCTGAGTGACTCCCACAGCCACCTGTTGCCTGGCAAAAAGGCATCTTGAAGTAACAAAATAAATTTGGGGGAAAACGATGTCACTGCTGCTGCCCCACCTGGACCCACAGCAGGACTCAGCAACTACGGGTTGTCCCCCTAGCCCCCCCGATCGGTTCCCAAATCCGAACGCGCTGAAGATAAGCAGGGAGGACCCTCCCCCACTCCCCCCAATGGTGCAGGAGCAGGCGCTGAAAAATCCAAAATGGCCGCCGCTCCCGCACTATCCAGGAAAAAGGCAGGATCCTGATTAGAGCCCCAGCCTGACTACTGCCCCAACTCGGCCGACCTCTGACGCAGTTTCGCGGCTGGAGGGCCCCCAGAGGAGCCCTCCCCTCCCTCGGCACAGCCTACACAAAGCCCGCCCCGATTAAGGTGCAAACGGGACGAGCCGCATGCACAACACGCGGTCCCATGGGTCATAATTGGGGGGGGGAGGGGGGAGGGAGGAAAGAAACTACATGGAGACCTTGAAAAAACACAAAACTACGGTAGAAAAAGCAGTCCCCCATGGGAAAGAAGCCCCACTTACCGTCACTAGGAGAGTAAGTAACAGATATTTCCAAGTTCAAATCAAAGATGTAATGTCAGAAAAAATTAACTTACAAACAGGAGTACCACAAGGGTCAGCTCTATCTGCTACACTCTTTAACATTTATCTGTTACCTTTATGCCACCTACTAGCCGGACTGGGCATAACACACTATATATACGCTGACGATATACAGCTAATACTTCCCATAGATGAAACCATTGAAAAAACAATGAATATCGCTAACATGTACCTCGACATCATAAAGCAATTACTAAACCAAATGGAGCTAGTAATCAACACAGAGAAAACAGAATTCCTACATCTAGAACGCAAAAAGACAAAGATCATTCAAAACACTATCACACTCAAAAACAACCAAAAGATTGAACTAACGGAGAAAGTACGGAACCTAGGAATTATAATTGACTCCGAACTAAGCTTAAAACAACATATATCCTTAAAAGTTAGAGAAGGTTACGCTAAACTCATGGTACTCAGAAGACTCAAACCACTGCTAACACCAAAGAACTTTCGTTCAGTCCTACAATCATTGATTTTTGCAAGCACCGACTACTGTAATGCGCTATTACTAGGCTTACCATACACCTCACTCAGACCACTACAAATCTTACAAAACACTGCTGCAAGAATTTTGACCGGTAAAAGTAAAAGAGACCACATCACCGAAACCCTAGCAGAGTTACACTGGTTACCTGTGGAGCAGAGAATACAATACAAAACACTTTGCATCTTACACAAATTAATACATAATGAAAAAGCGGAATGGCTTAACACAGCCCTCCGTGTACACGTACCAAACAGAAACCTAAGGTCAGCGAATAAAGCACTCCTTACTATCCCATCAATTAAGACAGCAAGACTAACTCAAGTAAGAGAGAGAGCACTATCCTTGGCAGGACCCACACTGTAGAACACCATGCCACTAGAGTTAAGGTTGCAAAAAGACAACAAAATCTTCAGAAAAGGATTAAAAACTTGGCTATTCAAGCTAGCCTACCAAATAGAGAAGGAGAAACAGTGAGGCAGGCAAAGTATGAGATATGAACAAATAGTGCGTAGCCGTATTTCGATTTGTTTTTTACTCTACCTTCTCGTTCTTCACAAGATGAGAAGTTGACACTTATAAAATAGATTTGCTTTTAAACTGATAGTTCTTGGACAGTATTGTATCACTCCCCAATTATATCATTGAGAAAACTATGTACCGAATCATCATGGCACACGTGTAAATTAATGTATCTCAGCATCTTTATTTTATGTGCCTTACTGTAAACCGTTGTGACGGATCCTTCCTAACGACGGTATAGAAAAAAATTTAAATAAATAAATAAATAAAGAGGTCACCCGCACCACAGTGCTGTGCTGCTGCCCAAAGAGCTTTTTTTTTTTTTTTCCCAATAAAAGCTTTACCTCAACAGTCTGAGACTATGAGCCCAAGGCAAGCCTCATGGAAAGGGGGATAAACCCCAATGGAGCCTGCAGCCGCCGGAATGGCCTCGTGACAGGGAGGGATCTGGACAACCAGATTTAAACTCCACAGGCGTACAGACGAGCTCACAAAAGGGTGACAACCCACAGCTCGTCCGCCTCAACCGGACGGAGAGAATCCAAAGGATTCCTAAAAAGAGACCCCCGGGAGGAAGGCTAAAAAAAAAAGTCAAAAAGTAAGACAAACTGCAGAACTGCAGGTTTAGCACCCTGTGCCACCTGCTGGAGACAGAGAAATACTGAGGAACTGCAGGTGAAACTGGAGTTTATGAAGCAGTGTGAGTGAAACTTTCTCTGCCTCCATCTGCTGGCAGGGATGCATAAACCCAGGAGTCCGGACTGAACCGGGTACGTACAGGGAAACACTATTCATAAAAAATTAGAGCTCATCTTTTTTAATGTAGCAAAATGTAAACAGAACACAGGACATGACAGCAGATAAGGCCCACTGAGTCTAATTGATTTCCTGTTGCATGCTTCAGACCCCAGCAGTTCTCCAGCTTTCCTTTCACTTCTTCATGACTAGGGATCCTCTTTGCTTATCCCAAGCTTTCTTGAATTCCACCTCTCCTGAAAGGGTGTCCCTTGCATCCTCAGCCCTTTCTATGAAACTTTTTTAATGTTACTACAAAGTCTACCCTGTTCTAGAAATTACTTTCCAGTGAAAAAAGGCTTGTTTCCTATGCATGTATATATTTGAATATCTCTATCATATTCCCCCATCTCTCCTTTCCGCTATATATACATATTTAGGTCCTTCAATCTTACCTAATAGGGCTTTTGGTACAGATACTGTGCCACTTTGGTTGTCATTCTCTGAACTGCCTCTGCTCTGTTTAAAATAGTCCAAATGAGGTCTTACCAATGTCTGTAGAGTCATTATTACTTCCTATGGACAGATTGCTGGTGAGATGAATTTAAACATGATTTGCAATTTAATTTTATTCTGCTGAAGCAAACAAAAAGAGAAGATAAATATTATTTGTTGAATTTTCGGCATACTGTAATGTAGAAAGTAAAACAAAATGAACTTATTGATTCATTGTAAGCTTCTTCTGAGCAGTCCAGAAATGGCATAGATTCCCAGCAATCCATAGCATGGACATACAACGAAATGATCAAGATCATATCACTGAAACATGCAACATGAAATATGGCAATCTGAAAATGCAAATCAAAGCAACGAGTTTTTGTGAAAGCCTGAGTTCCAAAAAGCATGCTAAGCATGAGTTTGGAACTGTGACTTTGATAGCAATTTTTAATTTTGATAGTTTATTTCAGTAATTTGATTGGATTTGTCCTGAAAAGATGCCCTTGAAGGAGTCAGCGAGATTTAAGAGGCATTTCATTTCAGATTCTGCCCCATTCAACTATGTTTTGTAGTAGACAGATTACAATAAAACAATCATGATTAAACATTAAATCACAACATGCTGACAAGGCATATCAAATAAATCATTGTTCTTTTACCCACAGCTTCATTTAATGAACTGCATCTGTTGACCATGTCCTAAGTCGGAGGAACTTCTACCATCCAGCAACATTGTTACTCTATGGCCATCGAAAGTAAAACAAACAGGTGATAAAAAGACTGTTACAGAAGATCAAAAATCTTTATGAGAGAAGATCCTGGGGACGTTTTGGAACATTCAGAAACTTCTGAGAATCAGATGTATCTAGGAGAATAGTCTCAGATACCTTTGTCCGGTTGTAATAGTAATTTCAGGTTATGCTGCTGTTCTGTGTTCTCAGTATCTGTAGTCTGGACTTTGCTAGAATTATGCTGCCACTGTCTGTATATCAATATTCACAATGGTTTTCTTAGCACAGAAGATGCAATTTTTGCTGCTAAGAAATTATATAAGCCAGTTGGTAATAGATACTGTTAATTTCTCTTTCACACAGGGAGTTTTCCAGAGCTTAAAACAAGCTTCTGTACAATCTTTGCTAAAAAAAAACAAACCCTGGCTAATTTTACTAATTATTGACCCATTCCCTCCCTGCCCCTTCCTGATGAAGATCATTAAATCTACTAAATGATTTTATGATTCTAGACCAATTTCAGTTTGGTTTTTGAAAATCATTCAATACAAAAACCTTGCTGCTCTCAAGTACAAGAGGTTGAATGTGTGCTGAGTTATGTATTGGTTGTTAGATATTTTTGCAGCCATCAGATTTTAATGCATCACTTTAGGGAGTATGGAAGAATGGATGCAGTATTAAAGTGGTTTATATCTGTAAGCTCCTGAGTGATAGCACCTTCCCATGGATCAATGCCCTACACACTTGCTCAGGTGAGCACAAGATTCATCAATGTGCTTAACACACCTCACTAAGGCCAGAGACTGAGTATTCTCAGTTGCTGACAACATTTTGAAACATTTAATCAGAACAACTATGTTTAACAACTTGTACACAGATATTTTAAGGCAGCTTAAAACGTACTTGTTTCAGCAAGCTTTGGCTTGAATTAGTCAAATTACTGTGCATCTCTTTTAAAGTGTTATGATGCGAGTCATTTGGTTTCAGTGGCACCCAGTTGTGCAGGCTTGTTTTGATCATGTGTATAGTACTAGTCAAAGTTAGAACAGTTAAACTACTATTGTCTTTGTAAGTTGACTGTTTTTACTTATTTTTATGATTGTCATAGTATAGTTGCCTTGAGCTGTAGAATGAAGTGTGGGTTATACATTAAAAAAAACAAACCATAAATATTCTGGGAGACTTTCAAAGGCTCACCTGTCTTTGCAGAGCCTTCCCTAGGCATTGCTCGTTATCACTATTACTAATCCAGAACAACGTTCTTGCACTATTACTATGCAAGAACCACTGATAACAACTGTGACAGTTCAGAGACCTCCACTCAGTTTTTCTCGGCTCCATTCATCATACAGTAAGTTCCATGATCTTCAGCTGTTCTTTCAATTAAGATTTTGGAGACTGTTTTCATGTCCCAACTTGAATTAGAGTTAACTTGAGACCTGATCAGGTGTGCCACATTATTATTATTTGAGCATCACATCATTATTGCCTGATGCTCAAATCTAGGCCAGTACGTGGCTCTGCTCTCAGCACTTCATAGCAACAAGAGGCAGCAGTGGTGGCTCTTAAACACGCAGGAGCTCTTTTCTGAGAAGATAAGTAATCGTGCAAGCCTCCTCTTCCCAGCTACAGCACGAGGGGTGGTAATTAATGGCCAGCATGCAGTGCATGGACAGCTAGGCCTTGCTTTGTTTGATACACACAGTGCCCAGAGCAGCTTTTCACCTTCTTCCTTGCCTCAGACAGGGAAAGTGTGCCCTGGGAGAAGCAGCAGTGGAGGAGCTCTAGGGTCCACATGTAACAGCCACGGTAACTAACCGAGCCAACTTCCTGCTTATTCTGCACTTGTAAATAGAGGGAGCTGTCCATCATGTGTGTTTCAACCTCATCTTCCTTTGTTTTAAAATTTGGAAAAGACTGGTGGGGCTTTCAGTGGAGTCCTTTCATGTCTACTGAGTGTGCTACACACCATTTTTGTTACTATAGGTGTGCGTTGTAATTGAAAAGGTTGGGAAACATCGGGCTGACTATCTGTATAGCTTCATACACCATTACATACTGTGAGGACAGAACAGTACTTTATCTTGTAATAAAAATTGTCTATCAAACCATAAGATTACATTTTACTTCCTTAAGATGGAACAAGGATAATAATGCCATAAAATATTGCTACTTTAGTAACAGATGGCCCTAAGTGTTATTGGAGTTAAAAGAAGAGAAATTGATGGTAGGAAAATTCCTCTTCTCTAATGTTCCTCGACAGTCGGTGCTGAAGAGACATACTTAGCATCCCATCCTTGTCGGTAGCTCTTTCTTATAGAACCAAAGAGCTAAGAGAAACAGATAAGTATGAGAAAAAATGTGTGAAGCTTGCTGGGCAGACTGGATGGGCCGTTTGGTCTTCTTCTGCCGTCATTTCTATGTTTCTATATATTACCTTATGGGTTGGGTCCACATCAGCCTTAATCTGTCTTGCAAAATCTGCATCAGCCAAGGCCCACCACTTTGCTATATTATCTTTGTTAAGGTGTATGTTTTACTCTGTGTAGCTGATTTAGAAGCATGAACTTTCACTTCATAGGAGGCAGACATTGCTGTAGTAGAATGTATTCTGTTAAAACTGAAGATAGATATTTTGTTATATTATCTTTGTTAAGGTGTATATTTTACTCTGTGTAGCTGATTTGGAAGCATGAACTTTCACCTCATAGGAGGCAGACATTGCTGTAGTAGAATGTATTCTGTTAAAACTGAAGATAGATATTTTGTTATATTATCTTTGTTAAGGTGTATGTTTTACTCTGTGTAGCTGATTTGGAAGCATGAACTTTCACCTCATAGGAGGCAGACATTGCTGTAGTAGAATGTATTCTGTTAAAACTGAAGATAGATATTTTGTTATATTATCTTTGTTAAGGTGTATGTTTTACTCTGTGTAGCTGATTTGGAAGCATGAACTTTCACCTCATAGGAGGCAGACATTGCTGTAGTAGAATGTATTCTGTTAAAACTGAAGATAGATATTTTGTTATATTATCTTTGTTAAGGTGTATATTTTACTCTGTGTAGCTGATTTGGAAGCATGAACTTTCACCTCATAGGAGGCAGACATTGCTGTAGTAGAATGTATTCTGTTAAAACTGAAGATAGATATTTTGCTATATTATCTTTGTTAAGGTGTATATTTTACTCTGTGTAGCTGATTTGGAAGTATGAACTTTCACCTCATAGGAGGCAGACATTGCTGTAGTAGAATGTATTCTGTTAAAACTGAAGATAGATATTTTGCTATATTATCTTTGTTAAGGTGTATGTTTTACTCTGTGTAGCTGATTTGGAAGCATGAACTTTCACCTCATAGGAGGCAGACATTGCTGTAGTAGAATGTATTCTGTTAAAACTGAAGATAGATATTTTGCTATATTATCTTTGTTAAGGTGTATGTTTTACTCTGTGTAGCTGATTTGGAAGCATGAACTTTCACCTCATAGGAGGCAGACATTGCTGTAGTAGAATGTATTCTGTTAAAACTGAAGATAGATATTTTGCTATATTATCTTTGTTAAGGTGTATGTTTTACTCTGTGTAGCTGATTTGGAAGCATGAACTTTCACCTCATAGGAGGCAGACATTGCTGTAGTAGAATGTATTCTGTTAAAACTGAAGATAGATATTTTGTTATATTATCTTTGTTAAGGTGTATGTTTTACTCTGTGTAGCTGATTTGGAAGCATGAACTTTCACCTCATAGGAGGCAGACATTGCTGTAGTAGAATGTATTCTGTTAAAACTGAAGATAGATATTTTGCTATATTATCTTTGTTAAGGTGTATGTTTTACTCTGTGTAGCTGATTTGGAAGCATGAACTTTCACCTCATAGGAGGCAGACATTGCTGTAGTAGAATGTATTCTGTTAAAACTGAAGATAGATATTTTGTTATATTATCTTTGTTAAGGTGTATGTTTTACTCTGTGTAGCTGATTTGGAAGCATGAACTTTCACCTCATAGGAGGCAGACATTGCTGTAGTAGAATGTATTCTGTTAAAACTGAAGATAGATATTTTGTTATATATCTTTGTTAAGGTGTATATTTTACTCTGTGTAGCTGATTTGGAAGCATGAACTTTCACCTCATAGGAGGCAGACATTGCTGTAGTAGAATGTATTCTGTTAAAACTGAAGATAGATATTTTGTTATATTATCTTTGTTAAGGTGTATGTTTTACTCTGTGTAGCTGATTTGGAAGCATGAACTTTCACCTCATAGGAGGCAGACATTGCTGTAGTAGAATGTATTCTGTTAAAACTGAAGATAGATATTTTGTTATATTATCTTTGTTAAGGTGTATGTTTTACTCTGTGTAGCTGATTTAGAAGCATGAACTTTCACCTCATAGGAGGCAGACATTGCTGTAGTAGAATGTATTCTGTTAAAACTGAAGATAGATATTTTGTTATATATCTTTGTTAAGGTGTATATTTTACTCTGTGTAGCTGATTTGGAAGCATGAACTTTCACCTCATAGGAGGCAGACATTGCTGTAGTAGAATGTATTCTGTTAAAACTGAAGATAGATATTTTGCTATATTATCTTTGTTAAGGTGTATATTTTACTCTGTGTAGCTGATTTGGAAGCATGAACTTTCACCTCATAGGAGGCAGACATTGCTGTAGTAGAATGTATTCTGTTAAAACTGAAGATAGATATTTTGTTATATTATCTTTGTTAAGGTGTATGTTTTACTCTGTGTAGCTGATTTGGAAGCATGAACTTTCACCTCATAGGAGGCAGACATTGCTGTAGTAGAATGTATTCTGTTAAAACTGAAGATAGATATTTTGTTATATATCTTTGTTAAGGTGTATATTTTACTCTGTGTAGCTGATTTGGAAGCATGAACTTTCACCTCATAGGAGGCAGACATTGCTGTAGTAGAATGTATTCTGTTAAAACTGAAGATAGATATTTTGCTATATTATCTTTGTTAAGGTGTATATTTTACTCTGTGTAGCTGATTTGGAAGCATGAACTTTCACCTCATAGGAGGCAGACATTGCTGTAGTAGAATGTATTCTGTTAAAACTGAAGATAGATATTTTGTTATATTATCTTTGTTAAGGTGTATGTTTTACTCTGTGTAGCTGATTTGGAAGCATGAACTTTCACCTCATAGGAGGCAGACATTGCTGTAGTAGAATGTATTCTGTTAAAACTGAAGATAGATATTTTGTTATATATCTTTGTTAAGGTGTATATTTTACTCTGTGTAGCTGATTTGGAAGCATGAACTTTCACCTCATAGGAGGCAGACATTGCTGTAGTAGAATGTATTCTGTTAAAACTGAAGATAGATATTTTGCTATATTATCTTTGTTAAGGTGTATATTTTACTCTGTGTAGCTGATTTGGAAGCATGACCTTTCACCTCATAGGAGGCAGACATTGCTGTAGTAGAATGTATTCTGTTAAAACTGAAGATAGATGTTTTGTTATATTATCTTTGTTAAGGTGTATATTTTACTCTGTGTAGCTGATTTGGAAGCATGACCTTTCACCTCATAGGAGGCAGACATTGCTGTAGTAGAATGTATTCTGTTAAAACTGAAGATAGATATTTTGTTATATTATCTTTGTTAAGGTGTACGTTTTACTCTGTGTAGCTGATTTAGAAGCATGAACTTTCACTTCATAGGAGGCAGACATTGCTGTAGTAGAATGTATTCTGTTAAAACTGAAGATAGATATTTTGTTATATTATCTTTGTTAAGGTGTATGTTTTACTCTGTGTAGCTGATTTGGAAGCATGAACTTTCACCTCATAGGAGGCAGACATTGCTGTAGTAGAATGTATTCTGTTAAAACTGAAGATAGATATTTTGTTCTTTTGCACGATTCTGTAGTGTAAAAATTATTGTTGCAATAGATGCATTAGCAGTTGGTATTCCTTTCTTACCAGTTCCAAATAAAATCAAACTGCTACATGGTGGTGAGGGGGAGGAGAAAAGATGTCAGCATATTTGGCTGTGATCACACCTTTTTACCTTGTTTCCTCATAATTCCTTTGAAATAGAAGGGCAAGTTACAGGTAGTCCCTGCCAAAGCCTCCAGAGGCTGCACCAAAGTCTGGAAAGTAATTTGACTTGAGTAGGTCTTCCATTATGATGTTGGATGGAGGATACCAGACCCCATCAGACTCTGTTCCACTGCTGTGCCTCAGTGCTGAAAGACCATGTCAGAGAAGGTCTGCTGGGATCAGCATAGACTGCTGCAGCTCCACAAAATGCCATGGCGGAGAACCCCACTCCTTGACAACCTCTAATTAGACTCTCAGTGCTAACTTCGGACACCATTTGGGCAATCCTGATTAGATTGGACTCAACTAATGCTACTTCTAATAGTTCCTCTTTGGTTAAAATATTAAAAATATTTCCAGCAAACAGGAAGCAGACTGTTAAGGAATTCAGGGAGAAAAATGTAAGACCCTAGATAAAGATGTGTGTCATAATAAGGCTGTGAATGCCTCGCTGGCTCAAGATAAGCTACATGTACATAGAAGACCGGAGCAACTTGAAACGAATCAAGGCAGTTCAACATTTTTACATTTTCTTTATGTGTATTTTAGCACACGCTGTTTCTCTTATGAAGATAATTGCCCTGGTAAAAGGGGCACACTGTGAAGAACGCTAGCTCTGTTTGAATTTAGACAGGATCTTGATAGGATTATGCCGTTGCATGTTAGGGAGGCTGGTGAGAAATTTATGGGATTCTTCTAGCTGAAAGAAAAGTGACGCAGGATAAAAGAAAATTGTGTGTGTCAAGAGACACATTCTCTAGGTGCTTCATTTTTAATTTGATATCCCTGTAAATGCCTAGTAACATACTCCCAGGTAAATTGTTTTCTACACCCCAGAACAGTAAAGATCTTTTCTGCATTTAAAGAAAAAGAGTGGGGTAATACTATTGGTTAACAGTATTTTATAATAGCTTAGGTCTCCTTTACGGCCTTTCAATGATATTTTCTGGTTTTTGTTTTTTTAAATCTCTTGCCCGATTCCTTTTCCCTTTTCCTCCTGCTCTATTGTTTATATTATAGGCTAATTGTTTGAACTCCTGATTATGGATTCATTGATCTGATTTTAATGTTTTGTTTTCTGCAAGGAGATGCAATGTGCTTGTGTTTAAAAAATTCTCACAAGAATAACTTAATAGTTATAATAAAAAGTAAAAAATAAAAAAACCACCAACCAAACTGCTTATCTGTTTTCCCTGAGAAATAAACCATGCTTGTCCTCGTTTAAACATCTAGTGTGCACACTTCCTTAGGTTTCACATGTAGCACAGGAAAAACAATTTAAGTCTGTGAAAAACTGAGTTAATCCTGCAACAATCTTTAACACAAATTTGCTGGCAAAACTGAAGAAACAGTGACAGAGTGAAACCTTCAAGTTGCTCATTCTTCTTGCTGAACAAGCTAAGACTATTACTTTAATGGTTTAAACAAATAGCAAAACCCAACTTAACAGTTTGAAAGGAAATTCCATAAGAGCATGCAACACAAGATTCAGGCTTCAATACTTCTGCCTGCTTTAAAGAATTTATCAACTGCAAGGTCCATTAGCGGTTCTTCTGAGATTAGAAACAGCAACACATATTCAGAGTACTTATAAACAAGCCTACATGTAGGTCTTGATTTAAGAATATGATTGAATGACATTGCATGCTCTGATACCTTTACCCTAATGAGAAAAATGTTTCCAGATTGAATGTGCTCTATTAACGGAAGCTTTTATTAGTTTAAACTTACTGGAGCCCATTGCAGAATAATCCTTGGACTTTCGCGTGTTCATTTCAATTTTCAAGCTTCCAGTTTCAGAAGCTGTGGATTGGGATATTTTATATAGACCTTGTGATAGATCTGTTATCACCAAGTCCGATCAGGTCCAATAGTGACAGGTGCAGTTATTCTGGAAAGTAGTCCTCCTTTGGCTAGTACAGTGCCACCAGCATGACCTCCATTTTGATTTCTGTTATCTTGGCGGAAGGAGTGAAAAGATACATGAGATTTCTTTATAACATAGTAAGGGCCCCACAAACACACAATGGGAAAACATCTTTAGTAAATAAGTCCCTAAGTATCTTAAAAAATTCTTCTTGTGTCCAGAGTGAGTCTTCCATACTGAAGACAAATCATCTTAAACTTTTGGGTGCCCAGCTTCCAATCCACTTGGTCACAATACATTTCAGCTGGACTAGTATTCTCGAAGCTACCCGAGTCTGATTGACTCTCCTCTCTGCATGTTCAGGCAACTCACTGAAATTAGAGAGTATTATCTAAGGCAGAGCTTTCCAAACTGTGTGTCGGGACACGTTAGTGTGTCGCCTGCAGTGTGCAGGTGTGTCGCGCAAGCCCGCTCAACTCTGATGCAAGTTTGGGCTTTTTTTTTTCTAGAGATTCACTTTTTTTTCAGTTTATGGGTTGCTTATTATTGGGTGATTTTTGCTGTCAATCGCGGTTTTTTGGGGGGCTTGGTGGGTGGAACGAGCCCAGCCATCCTTGCATTGGCTGCTGCTGCCGATGAGGCCTGGCCATGAGGAGTACTGACTGCAAGCAGCAGTGTCTGGTGATCATGGAAGGGAGTGAAGCTCTTAACTGGCAACAATCAAAAAGAAGAGGTACATGAGTGTGGGGGCCAGACATGTGCTGGGGGGAGAGAGATGAGTGAGTGGGGGGCAAACGTGCTGGGGGGACAGACATGTGCTTGAGGGGGAGAGATATGAGTGTGTGGGGCCAGACATGTGCTGGGGGGAGGAGAGAGATGCGTGTGTGGGGGACAGACAATTTGTTTTATTATTGTTTCTCATAAATTATAACAATAACATGAATCTTGGAATATATATTTTTAATATAAATTTAAGGTTTTCATGAGAGAGGTTGTGTCGTGAAACATTTTATTTATGTATATATTTAAGGAAACATACATAAATTGTCGAAATATGTTTCGTTCGTTTAACCTTTAACCTCTGGTTTACTAGTAGACTGAATTACTGTGTCGTGAAATTATGTTTGTCTAAAAAGTGTGTCACCAACATGAAAAGTTTGGAAAGCTCTGATCTAACGGATATGTTCTTGCTTAGAACATAGAAAGATGAAAACAGATGCTGTTTCTAAGACACTCATAGATATGTGATTTTTCTTTCCGAGATCACAGGCCCTGTGAATCCAGTACACAGTACGTCAGCTTCATTTATTTATTAATTAATTTATTTAAAATCTTTTATATACCGTCGCTAAGTTATATACCATCGCAACGGTTTACATGTAGGCACATAAATTAATGTAGGTAAAAGTGTACTATAGTACATTCTAACAGGTGCCATCAAAGGTTCGGTTATATCATTAGACACAATAATTTTTAGAGAAGTAGGTCATGACAGAGTGTACCGAAGGTACTTTCACAGGTAAATTTATCATAGTGTTATTATGCTTATTGTGATATAGAGTTCATAGACTAATCTACTGTACCGTCCTAAGTACTGTGTGTCGGTGCTCATCTGCCTATTCCTGAATAATTCCTATTCTCCCGTCTCTTTGTAAAATGCTTGTTTAAAAAGCTATGTTTTAAACATTTCTTAAATGCCTTGAGATCACTTTGTAATCTGATCTCTGGGGACATTGTGTTCCATATTGTGGGCCCTGCTAATGATAAGGCCCTTTCCCTCACTTGGGTTAGTCTTGCTGTTTTTACAGAAGGAATGGTTAGGAGTGCTTTATTTGCTGATCGAAGGTTTCTGTGTGGGACGTGTACCCGTAATGCTGTGTTTAGCCAGTCTGATTTTTCATCATGAATTACTTTATGGATGGTACATAGGGCTTTGTATTTAATTCTGTGTTCAATAGGTAGCCAATGTAGTTCCACTAGGGTTTCGCTTATATGGTCCGTCCTCTTTTTCCGGTTAGTATTCTAGCTGCTGTGTTCTGAAGTATTTGAAGTGGTCTTAATGTTGTATTTGGTAGTCCTAGCAGAAGGGCATTACAGTAATCTGTGCTGGAGAAAATTAGTGCCTGTAGAATTGTTCGGAAGTCATTTTGAGTTAGTAGCGGTTTTCACCTAATACTGATGGCTGAATTTGGAAATGGGTTAGTTCTGTAACAGCACTGAAATGTGGTTCTGAGAACTATGTATACTGCAGATTTTATTAGACCCAAGTCCTGAACACTGTTCTTTGGCTCTTTTAGGATTGCAAATACCAAATTTCAAAAGTCAACTGTATCACTTTATTCTCTAGCAAAACTTTTCTTACCAAAAATATCACTAGATCCAGAGAGTCCTTCTTGCAATTGATAATCTACATGTGTTCCTTTATTGATTAAATTACTGTTTCTGGCATTGCAGCAGTCCTAGTATGATCAACCACCAAAAGAATGTCACCCACATAGAAATCCCTTGTACTTTCATAGTTAGTTAATAATTCTGGGAGCTGAGGCAAAATTGAAAGTGTGGCCGGTCCTCTGTTTGTGCAGTTATCAACAACCAGAGGAGCTATGGGTCCAACTCTAAGTTTAGATGGGGGGAGCTATCTTCCTGGGCTCCTGGTGTGGTCAGTCACTACAGCAGCCAAAGGCTCATACTCCAGCTGGGTGATCCCCACTATATGCAAGTCTCCAATAAAAGTGAAAAGAAGCCAAAATTAGCAAAGTAGGTAAAAATCAAGCCAATGTCCATCCATTCAACCAGTTCACAAGGGAAAAAAAAAAAGTCCAGTGTGGTGATCAAAATAACCAGTTTACTTTAACTTAAATAGGAAAATCCATGCCAAAAATCACAAAAATAAACATAAAATATGAATACAATGAAAACAATGGTTTCCTTGCCCAGTTTAGATGATCTCACCACTCTCCCTTCTCTTGCATCTTCACGCATAGCAAAAATATCCTCCTCCTGTAGGGTAGAATAACTGGAGTGAAGCTCCAGCATAAACTGATCAAGGTTATAAAAATAATCCCAAGCTCAAAAATATCCTAAAAGGGTCCCAACGAGTCAAAAACTCAAACTATAATTCAAATTTTCAGAAGTCTCAAGTCTCTTAATTTTCTTCTTAAACCACAAATGGAGAAATTACTTACCTGATAATTTCGTTTTCCTTAGTGTAGCAGATGGACTCAGGACCAATGGGTATAGTGTACTCCTGATAGCAGTTGGAGACGGATCAGATTTCAATCTGACGTCAGCCCCTAGTACATATACCCCTGCAGGAAGTGCAGCTCTTCAGTATTCTCCTTGAAAAGCATTGTGGATATATGTGTGACTGACTAATTTGAATAACTTGATTAACTGTATAACTTGGTTAAGTTGATTAATTTGAACTGGTTGAATTGGCTATAGCTGGAGACCGCCAGTGCCCTCAACCGAGAAATGTTGACACCTGGTAGGATGGATGTCCTAGATGAAGGAAAGCATGGCTTACCCTTGAATCACTCACTCCCGGGGATGTCCCCCGAGAATTCTATGAGTAACGACAGCCGTGGGTGGGATGCTGAATTCATCTGTCTACACTAAGGAAAACAAAATTATCAGGTAAGAAATTTCTCCATTTCCTAGCGTGTAGCAGATGGACTCAGGACCAATGGGATGTATAAAAGCTACTCCCGAACCGGGTGGGAGGCTGCCTGTGACCCACTTAGTACTGCCCTTGCAAATGCTGTGTCCTCCTGAGCCTGAACATCCAGGCGGTAAAACCTGGAAAAGGTGTGGATGGAGGACCATGTCGCCGCCCTGCAGATCTCAGCGGGTGACAGCATCTTGGTTTCCACCCAGGACACTGCCTGGGCTCTAGTAGAATGGGCCTTGACTTGTAAAGGCAGTGGCTTGTCTGCTTCCACGTAGGCCGCCTTGATGATTTCTTTGATCCAGCGGGCTATGCTTGCTCGCGAGGCCACTTCCCCCTGCTTCTTCTCGCTGTGAAGGATGAATAGATGGTCTGTCTTTCGTACGGATTCCGACCTTTCCAGGTAGTGGACTAGGAGTCTGCCGACGTTGAGATGTCGTAGACTTCGAGCCTCTTCCGAATTCTTATGCTCATCTGGTGATGGTAGTGAGATGGTTTGGTTGAGATGGAAGTGAGACACCACTTTGGGGAGGAACGACGGAACTGAGCGTAACTGGATGGTTCCTGGGGTGAATCTGAGGATCAGCTCCCGGCAGGACAGTGCTTGTAGCTTGGATATACGACGAGCTGAACAGACTGCCAGCAGGAAGGCTGTCTTCAATGTTAATAGGCGGAGAGACAGGCTGCGGAGAGGTCTGAAGGAGGTTCCTGCTAGGAAATCTAGGACCAGGTTGAGGTTCCAAAGAGTCACCGGCCACTTTAGGGGTGGTCGGATGTGCTTGACTCCTTTCAGGAAGCGGGAGACATCCGGGTGAGAGGCTATGCTGCTGCTGCTCTCGCTCTTGGTTCCGTAGCATGACAAGGCCGCCACCTGTACCTTGATGGAGTTGAGGGACAATCCCTTCTGTAGTAATTCCAAAATCACAGGAATTTTGACTGAGTGTGGTATGATGCCGTGGTCCTTACACCAGGATTCAAATACTCTCCAAATCCTTATGTATGTAAGGGATGTGGAGAACTTGCGTGCTCGGAGTAGTGTGTCAATTACTGCCCCCGAGTATCTTCTCCTCCTTAGGCAAGTCCTCTCAACGGCCAGACCGTAAGAGAGAATCGAGCTGGGTCCTCGTGGAGGATGGGTCCCTATTGGAGCAGGTCTCTATGTGGAGGTAGCGGCAGGGGGTTCCCTGCCAGCAGTCTTTGCATGTCTGTGTACCATGGTCTTCTTGGCCAGTCTGGGGCCACTAGAAGTACTGGCCCCCTTTGGTGTTCTATCTTGTGGATGATCGCGCCCAATAGGGGCCACGGCGGGAAGGCGTATAACAGAGTCTCCTGTGGTCAGGTCTGTACCAGGACATTGATTCCCTGGGACTGGGGTTCCCGCCTGCAGCTGAAGAAATTGGGTACCTGGGCGTTGGACCGGCTTTCCAGGAGGTCCATGGTTGGTGTTCCCCAATGGTTTACTATTAATTGGAATGTTGTGGTTGACAGTTTCCATTCTCCTGGATCTAGACTCTCTCTGCTGAGGTAGTCCGCTGCAACACTGTCTTTCCCGGCAATGTGGATGGCCGAGATCTCTTGAAGATTCACTTCTGTTGACTTCTGGTTCCTCCCTGATGGTTGATGTAGGCCACTGTTGTGGAGTTGTCCGACATTACTCTGACCACTTTGCCTTGGAGTCTGTGACCGAACTTTAGGCAGGCTAGTCTGATTGCCCGGGCTTCTAGGCGATTGATATTCCATCCCAACTCTTCTTTGTTCCATTGCCCTTGGGCGGTTAGCTCCTGGCAGTGTGCTCCCCAATCTCGTAGGATGGCATCCATGGTGAGTAGGATCCAGGTTGGGGAGGATTGTCTCATTCCCTGGCTCAGATGGGCTTCTTGTAGCCACCATCGTAGTTGGGCCCGAACTCTGTCCGGGAGCTGAAGCTGTACGGTGTAGTTTTGGGCCAGTGGATTCCATCGTGATAGTAGTGAGCGTTGTAGGGGTCTCATGTGAACCCGTGTCCATGGGACTACTTCCAGTGTGGATGCCATGAGGCCTAGAACTTGTAGGTAAGCCCATGCTGTGGGGCGAAGTTCCCTCAACAGGGTTCGTAACTGGGTCATCAGTTTTGATCTCCTTGTCGGTGTCAGAATGACCTTGTCTTGTTTGGTGTTGAACCGGACTCCCAGGTATTCTAGAGATTGGGAAGGCTGCAGGCAGCTCTTGTTTGTGTTGACCACCCACCCGAGGCTCTCCAGTAGAGTTTTGACTCTGTTGGTTGCCTGGTGGCTTTCCTCTGGGGATTTCACTCTGATCAGCCAATCGTCTAGATAAGGGTGCATGCGGATTTCTTCCTTCCTCAGTGTTGCTGCCACCACCACTATGATCTTGGTGAACGTCCGGGGTGCAGTGGCTAGCCCGAAAGGTAGTGCCCGGAACTGGTAGTGACGGTCCAGGATCGAGAAGCATAGAAAATGCTGATGTTCTTGATGGATCAGAATGTGTAGGTAGGCTTCCGACAGATGCAGGGAGGTAAGGAACTCTCCCGGTTGTATCACCCTTATTACCGAGCGTAGGGTTTCCATGCGGAAACAGGGAATCTTCAGGTAACGGTTGAACGCCTTGAGGTCCAAGATAGGTCTGAACGTTCCTTCCTTCTTGGGAACGATAAAATAGATGGAATAATGGCCAGTATTTATTTGTTGTGGAGGCACCGGTGTTATAGCCTGTAAGGCTAGTAATCTGGTCAGCGTAGCTTCCACTGCCATTCTCTTGGAAGGGTCATGGCAGGGAGATTCCACAAACTTGTCCGGAGGGAGGTGGTGGAAATCCAGGTAATATCCCTCTCGAATGATGGATAGGACCCACTTGTCCGAAGTTATCTCGACCCATCTTTGGTAGAATAGGGCCAGTCTGCCCCCATGGCTTCTTCCTTTGGATGGGTCGGCTGATCTTCATTGTGAGGTGCGGCTTGGGGCCTGGGCCCGAGCTGGCTCCCCTTTTATTGTGCTTGTTCCGAAAGGACTGGCTCCGGCCTGCGGGGCGGGTCGCTTGATATGAGCTTCTATTTATTTATTTATTTAGATTTTTTATATACCGGCATTCATGAGCAGATCACATCATGCCGGTTTACATTAGAACAAGGGTTGCATAGAACAATAAAACTATAACTGGTGCATCAGGGTTGCAGTTACAATGAAACAAGGTAATAGAACTGGGAGAAGGAGAAAAGGGCAGTATAGGGTTAACAAATTAATTATTTACAGTGCCAAGTGGCTACATTGTTTGGGAGGGAATGGAGGTGGTTATGGGTTGTCTGGGAAGGCTTGTTTAAATAACCAAGTCTTCAATCTTTTTCGGAACGTTGGTAGGCATGGTTCTTGGCGCAGATTTGTAGGGATGGAGTTCCAGAGTGAGGGACCGGCAGTCGAGAAAGCCCGGTCTCTAGAAGTTGTATGGCGGGTAGATTTTGTGCTCGGTACCCGGAGGGATTCTCTGTAGGCTTCTCTGATTGGTCTATGAGAGACATGTAGGCTAAACGGATATTCTATATGGGTTGAAGTGCTGTGAACCTCTGCCCCTGGAGGTTCGGGGGAAGGATCGTTGGTTTCTCTTATTCCTGTCCTCTGGTAGCCGCGGCAGTGGGGACTCGCCCCACTTGTTGGCTAGTTTCTCTAGTTTGCTTCCGAACAGGAGTGTTCCCTTGAAAGGCATCCTTGTTAGTCTCATTTTGAAGGATGCGTCGGCCGACCAGTTTCGGAGCCAGATTTGTCTTCTGGCTGCCACGGCGGATTAGACTCCTCTAGCTGCTGTGCGTACCAGATCCGAAGCAGTGTCCATGAGGAATGATACGGCTGGTTCCAGGGCTTCCCCAGGATTGTTGTTCCTGGTCTGTGCTAAGCAGGCGCGTGTCACCACGGCACAGTAGGCAGCGATCTGTAAAGACATAGAGGAGACAAAGGACTGTTTGAAGATAGATTCCAGATGTCTGTCTTGAGCATCCTTGAGTGCTGCTCCTCCCTCCACTGGGATAGTAGTTCGCTTTGAGACTGCGCAGACCATGGCATGCCAGGAGATCTTTGGCGGCAGGGTCCAGAGGGTACATGGCTGCCAGAGCCCAGCCCCCTTTGAACATGGTTTCTGGGGCATCCCATTCCAGGTCAATTAATTGCTGGATGGCTTGTAATAGAGGGAAATGGCGGGAGGTCTGATGGAGTCCCTCTAGTAGTGGGTTCGTCTTAGGTTCCTCCGAGACACTAGTGCCCGGGATGGCAAGCTCTTTTAAGCTGTGCGTAACCAGGTCTGGAAGTTTGTCCTTGGTGAAAAAGTGTCTCATGGTTCGATGGGGTTCTGTCCCTGGGAGTTCCCCTTCCTCCAGGGGTTCTGACACCACATCTGAGATGTCTGTGTCCCCGTAGGTGGGGCTTCTGGGCAGTAGGATCACTTTCCTGGGCATAGAGGGTCCTGGCATGTTGAGGTCCTCTGGTGGTGCCTGTGACCGCATTGTAGGAGGCACCGGTTGCATGTGGACGAAGGTATGCAGACCTTTGAAGAATTCCATCCAGGAGATAGAAGCTGGGTCTAGGCTAGGGGGCACCGTGTCCCTGGGGAGCCCCTTTTGAGGGGGAGTCCCGCTGTGTGATTCTAGGTCCGGCGTACCGCTCGAGGGGCTGGGGTCCAGTACCGGCTGGGGAGGGCCATGAGTTGGGTCCCCTAAGGCCTCTTCGCACTGTATACACAGGGCCGTGGCCTCCTCATGCTGTGCAGCTCTAATGTGGCATGCTGGGCAAAGGCCCTGAGCTTTGAGCTTATTTTCAGGCGGTGCCATGGTATATGCGCGAACAATGCAGTTGTGCGCTCCGGTATGCGAAGATGCGCGTGTAGATATGGTGCGCACATGTAGAAGTTATGCGCCCAGCACAGTGAACGCGTGGCTATGCGCTTCGCTTGTGCGCCCAGCACTTGTGCGCACGGCTCGCCTCTGTGCGCACGGATCGAGACAGCGGACAGGGCGATGAACAGGGCCAAAATGGTGATGGCGACCATGCGGACAATATGGCGACCACCTCGGAGGGTCTCCACGTGGGAGGACCCTCGGATCTGACCGGGGTCTAGCCCTGCTAGGGCTGATCAACCCGGCAGCACTGGTCCCGGCTGGTGACCTGTGCGTCTCCTCGAGCTTTGGAGACCGGAGACTTTTAACTAGATTTTTACCTTACCTTGTCCCGGCACTTCCCGGTTTCGTTCCAGGCGGTCTCCAGCTGCGGGGGGAGAGGGAAAATACCTTCACCGCTGTGCTTGAGGTTGCACCCGCTGCCTCTCAGCCTCACTCGATGTCGGGGGCTAGGTCTCCGCCGAGGGCCGGTCCGAGGCTCACCTCCGAGGGATCGCGGAAATCACATCGGGAATCTCGACTGGGGGAGGGACCCAACGGGTGTCACCGCAGGAGAGCAGGGCTTGTCTGTAGAGGTAAGATTTCTTCTGAATTTGGGTTTCTTTGGTAAATTTTCTCTAACACTATGCTAGCATGCATAGAGACCCTAACTGCTATGGAGACAGAAAATTCTGAAGAGCTGCAGGGGTATATGTACTAGGGCTGACTTCAGATTGAAATCTGATCTGTCTCCAACTGCTATCAGGGGTACACTATACCCATTGGTCCTGAGTCCTTCTGCTACACGCTAGGAAATTCCTCTCACCCTGTTAACAAGTAGCCTGGGCAATAAGATCCTTTGATGCAGCCTTCTGGGATACGGGTGGGGTTGGGGGAATCACGCCTTCATGTCACTGCACTCCAGGGATGAGATCAGGACCATCTAGAGCTCTTTCCTCCTTTCCTTCTCCAATCTCATTCCACCCAATGAAAACTGAGCATGCTCAGAGGGATTTTTATATCCAACACAAGCCTCCCCCTCCAAAAGATGGGGGTTATGGCAGAGGGAGGAGTACTGAATATCAAAACCCCCTTCCACTGACCATTGCTGGAAAAATTTCATGGGAGCAAATATTAATGACTGGCATAGCCCCATCACAAAAGGAAGGGCTAAAATTGTTCATTCCTCAGTGCAAAATGAAGATGCTTTTGTTGTACTTTACTAGGGAAATATATGGATATGTTTCTTTTAAATCCAGAGAGCACTGAAAGTCTCATCTTCTTATATCCTGAATTGGAGATATTCCATTTCCATTTTTATACCACCTTCCATGCAAGGACAACTCAAGGTGCTTTACAGAAGCCAACAAGTATACCCCCCCACTCAATCAGTTCATCAAGTAAATCATTAAAAAACAGGATCACAGTGGGCTCTGGTAGAATTAGACCTGTAACAAGGAGACACACACAGTATCAAATGCAACAAGAACATAAAGCCCTCCCTATATTAACTGAAGAAATTCTAGAGAAAAACATTGAGATGGATAACTCTGTCATCAATGGCACAACTGCAAAAGGAACAAGTAAAGTAAATAACAAATCTCAACTAAAGTCTCATAAGGAGTACAGGAAAAGCAATAACCGTAAAGAGAGTACCTGGAAAGCTATGACTACAAATGCTCATAGTTTGGGAAATAAAATCCCAGATCTGCAGGCCCTAATGACAGAGGCAGAACTGGACATCGTTGCTATCACAGAGACATGGTTCACAGAATCTCATGATTGGGATACGGCAATACCAGGCTATAATTTGTTAAGGAAGGACAGAGTGGATAGAAAAGGGGGAGGTGTGGCTCTTTATGTCAGAAATAATATCCAAGCATCTGAGCTGCAAGGAAGTTGGGGCAAGGAAGGAGCACTATGGGTAGACCTAAAAACAGAAGATGGAGCATCCATTTATATTGGAGTGGTTTACAGGCCTCCAAACCAAAAGGAAGAGCTGGACAGAGATCTGGTTGAAGACATCCATAAGATAGGTAAGAAAGGGGAAGTGGTGATCATTGGTGACTTTAATATGCCAGATGTAGACTGGAAAATCCCATCTGCAGAATCTAAAAACAGTAGAGCAATACTGGATGCCATGCAAGTATCTTTGTTCAAACAAATGGTATTGGAACCCACGAGAGAAGGAACTATTCTCGACTTAGTGCTCAATAATGGAGAAATCGTCTCTGATGTCAAGGTGGGCGCCCACCTCAGCACCAGTGATCATCAAACGGTATGGTTTAATATCACTAAAAGAATATGGAAAAGGAGCACAAAGACCAGAGTTTTACAGTTCAAAAACACAGACTTTGAGGAAATGGGGAAGTACCTAGAGGAAGAACTAAATGGATGGGAAAATGAGAGAGATGTGGATCAACAGTGGACCAATCTAAAAGGAGCAATCGCCAAGGCAACTGCTCTATATGTTAGAAATGTAAAGAAAAGCAAAAGAAAAATGAAACCTATCTGGTTCTCAAAGGAGGTGGCTGACAAAATTAAAGCTAAAAGAACTGCATACAAGAAATACAAAAGATCCCAAAGGAAGGAGCACAAAGAAGGATATTTGTATCAACTGAGGGAGACAAAGAAATTAATCAAGTTGGCAAAAAGTCAAGCAGAAGAGAGGATTGCCAAGGAGATAAAATATGGTGACAAAACATTTTTCAGATACATCAGCGAAAAGAGAAAGGTCCAAAGTGGTATAGTGAAATTGAAAGGTGGAAATGATCAATGTGTGGAGGGAGACGAAGAAATGGCAGAAATATTAAACGAATACTTCAGCTCTGTGTTCACTAAAGAAGACCCTGGAGAAGGACCATCTCTACACAACAAGAAACTGGAGGGAAGCGGAACAGAGGAAAATCCATTTACAGTAGATAATGTATGGGAAGAGCTAAAGAATCTGAAAGTGGACAAAGCCATGGGGCCTGATGGGATTCATCCAAGGATATTGAGGGAGCTCAGAGATGTGCTGGCGGGACCGCTGTGCGACCTGTTCAATAGATCCCTAGAAACGGGAGTGGTGCCGAGTGATTGGAGAAGAGCGGTGGTGGTCCCGCTTCACAAGAGTGGGAACAGAGAGGAGGCTGGTAACTATAGACCGGTTAGCCTCACTTCAGTGGTGGGAAAAGTAATGGAGTCACTGTTGAAAGAGAGAATAGTGAACTATCTACAGTCCGGAGAATTGATGGACCAGAGGCAGCATGGATTCACCAGAGGAAGATCCTGTCAGACAAATCTGATTGACTTTTTTGACTGGGTAACCAAGGAATTGGATAGAGGAAGAGCGCTCGATATCATATACTTGGATTTCAGCAAAGCTTTTGATACGGTTCCGCACAGGAGACTGGTGAATAAAACGAGAAGCTTGGGAGTGAGTGCCGAGGTGGTGACCTGGATTGCAAATTGGTTGACGGACAGAAGACAATGTGTGATGGTAAATGGAACCTTCTCTGAAGAGAGAGCGGTTTTAAGTGGTGTACCGCAAGGATCGGTGTTGGGACCGGTCCTGTTCAATATCTTTGTGAGCGACATTGTGGACGGGATAGAAGGTAAGGTTTGTCTTTTTGCGGATGACACTAAGATCTGCAACAGAGTGGACACGCCGGAAGGAGTGGAGAGAATGAGACGGGATCTAAGGAAACTGGAAGAGTGGTCGAAGATATGGCAGCTGAGATTCAATGCCAAGAAGTGCAAAGTCATGCATATGGGGAGTGGAAATCCAAATGAACTGTATTCAATGGGGGGGGAAAGGCTGATGTGCACGGAGCAGGAGAGGGACCTTGGGGTGATGGTGTCTAATGATCTGAAGTCGGCGAAACAATGCGACAAGGCGATAGCTAAAGCCAGAAGAATGCTGGGCTGCATAGAGAGAGGAATATCGAGTAAGAAAAGGGAAGTGATTATTTCCTTGTACAGGTCCTTGGTGAGGCCTCACCTGGAGTACTGTGTTCAGTTCTGGAGACCGTACCTTCAAAAAGACAAAGACAAGATGGAGGCGGTACAGAGAAGGGCGACCAGGAAGGTGGAGGATCTTCATCGGATGACGTACGAGGAGAGATTGAAGAATCTAAATATGTACACCCTGGAGGAAAGGAGGAGCAGAGGTGATATGATACAGACTTTCAGATACTTGAAAGGTGTTAATGATCAAAAGACAACGACAAACCTTTTCCTAAGGAAAAAAATCAGCAGAACCAGGGGTCACGATTTGAAGCTCCAGGGAGGAAGATTCAGAACCAATGTCAGGAAGTATTTCTTCACGGAGAGGGTGGTGGATGCCTGGAATGCCCTTCCGGAGGATGTGGTGAAGACCAGAACTGTGAAGGACTTCAAAGGGGCGTGGGATAAACACTGTGGATCCATAAAGTCAAGAGGCTGCCAATGAAGAGTGGGTGACTCGCCAGAATGATGGCTACTGCCTGGAGTCAATACCCTTATTAAATAAACATACACAGGCGTGACTCCAACATCGCTCTAAGCTTCAACAGCAAGAGGAAATGTGGAAAAAAGGATTCACACTCACAAAGAGGGGAGTAGCTGGCTTGTTACGGCGGTTACTACCCCAAATCAAATAAGCCTGATACTTCACTTTCAATGCATATACAGCATAGTTCTCTGATTCAACGGCAGGGGAGAAGAAAAGAGGGTTCGCACTCACAAAGCGGGGAGTAGCTGGCTTGTTACGGCGGTTACTACCCCAAACCAAATGGGCCTGATACTTCACTTTCGATGCACATCCAGCATGGCTCTCTGCTTCAACGGCATGGGAGAAGACTTATACGTCACGCATATCCAGCATAGCTCCCTGCTTCAACGGCAGGGGAGAAGAAAAACAACCAATAAGGGCTAATAACATAGTCTGGGTAAAACAAATAAGCATGGGTGCAGCTTGCTTATTGCGGCGGCTACTACCCCAAACTAATCAAGCTAGATATTTCACTTGGATGCAGCTCCATCACTGCTCTCTACATTAAAGGTGGGGATGGAAGGGAAATAGAACCAAGAGCTAAGAGAAACAGATAAGTATGAGAGAAAATATGTGTGAAGCTTGCTGGGCAGACTAGATGGGCCATTTGGTCTTCTTCTGCCGTCATTTCTATGTTTCTATGTTTCTATAAAATACAGCAAAAAATACAATCAAATCTCAATGTTGCTGTCCTGTAAAAGGGTTTTTCCATAATCAGTAGGCTGATTTATCTTGCTGTGTATGGAGAACCCTGTCACAGGTAAGCAACATTGCTTTCTCTATCAACAAGCAGAATGAAATCAGCAGTTAAATGGTGAATAGGATGCACACAGATCTGCTTGTTCAAAGGTACTGTCTTCTTGGGGCATTCTGTCCAGACAGTAGTGGAATATGAAAGAGTGAAAATACCAGGAGTCCCCAAACTTTTCAAGATCAGGGCTACATAGGACATTTCAAATAACCAAGAGAACCAGGGAAAGCTAATAAGAGTCTGCTGAGGTAGGAGGGGGAGGCAGTAGGGAGAAAGCCACAGAAAGTCATATGCCGAGAAAGGTTTGAGGAGGGAGACCATGTCTGGCCCTTACAGTGATTTGAAATGCTGGGGAAAGAGGCACAGGGAAAAGTTCCCAGGAGCTTAGGCGTGAAAGATAGCATTGGTGGTAATATTTCTTCAAAGTTGGCAGCCCTGTCTCCCCCAATATCTGCCTACAGAGAGAAGTAGGGAGAGGGGAGGTTGGAGAGTGAATGGATGGTGAGGTTGAGTGTTGGTAGTATGCACTGCCTCTCTACTTCTTTCCTCTTTCTCCCTCCTATTCACCTTCTCTCACTTCCCTCTCCACAGATTTGGGGTATGAGCGAAAAAAACCCCCAAACCTTCTGCAGACCTAATCCATGGAGAGATATTGACTTGGTATCTGGGTTATGATGAGGATTTCTGCCCTCTGTACCTCCAAAGCCTACATCCTTACAGAACATGCTCCCTCCCCCACAGCAAAAGCTCCAAGTGCCACCATCCTTACCTGGCTCTCTTTGCCTCGCAGAACCAGTGGCAGAAAACTCCTTACAGCAGTGCTGCAGCCTCTCCTCCAAGTGGCTCAATCTGCACACCAGCACTAACAGCAGCAATGAATAGCTCAGCCAATCAGTGCTGGCCTGCACCAGCATGTCCTGCCCACACTGCTGTGACATGCTGTCACTTGCTCTTCTGACTTCAAGTATCTGAGCTGGCAGTTGCGGTGGAATGTACTCCTGTTGCCATCACTTCTGCAGGCTGCATCAAGCTTCTTCTGTTGCTGCTGTGGAGTCTGGATGAAATTCAGTCAAGCCTGGAATAGATATCCAAGCAGCAGCTTTGCAGATGTCTTCAACAGAAGTGGCCCTCAGATGAGCTGCCATAACTCATACTTGATGATCCTCGACAGTTTGTAAACTGTGATCCAGCCAGAGCATAGCAGCATGCTATATTTATTAATTAAAATATTTATATTCCACCTATACTGGACTACATGAATTACAAAGGAAACATAAAATACATTAAAATTATATTAATATAAGCATTAAAAATAAAAATTATAAGAAAACAACAAACTAAAAACTACAATGCAATAATACATGAGTCCTATACAATCCACTACCCATTTGGAAGAGTTCTTTTGGCTACTGCCCCTTCCAACATATTGGGATCGAAGGACACAAACAGCTTGTACTCATTACAGTCTAATGAGTACAAGCCCATTTTCCTTTGTGTGCAAGTGACTTTGGGAACAATTAGGCAACACAATTGTTTGAATAACATGCAATGCAGGTACCACTTTTTTTTTATGGATTTTCCAAATACACTTCAAGAAATTGCTTGAATTTGCAATCAAAGAGACAAAGAAGTGCAAAAGGACAAAAGTAAAAGAGAAAAAAACATAATATTAATATTCTTATAATCTAAGTCCTCTATAGAAGGATCCAATTCCACTACCACATGAATATAACTTCCACTCTTTAACAGGAAAAGATCTAGCGTATACAGAGAGCTATATGTAAATATTAACAGACTAAATTGCCAGAATCACGTGCTCAATCAGGAACAACAGGAGAAGAAATGATAGAAGAACTTTATCACTCAAAGAAGAGGAAAGTAGTGAGGGTAAAAAGAAAAGATATGAAACATTCTGGTATTTAATTCAGTTGCAAGGAAACTTAAGCAGGAAAATAATTCTAATTTCTAATACACTGGGCCTTAACAATAAAAACGGCTTCCTTTTTCTTTGAGACAATCTTGCCAAATCTGGACAGGCGCAGACTTTTAAGATCCATAAGATCCAGACTTTTAAGATCCCACTGTTCGATATGTTCCATGTAAACCGCCATCCTGGCGATAGTTATCTCTGTTATCTGTGAACCGGAGTGATATGTATATTATACAGGAACGTCCGGTATATAAAAACCAAAAATAAATAAATAAAATAAATAAATAAATAAAGGTTTCCATACGGTGACGAAAAAACATCCTTAATCTCCATTCTCTATCGGATTCCAGGAGAAAAGATACGATAAATGTAGCAGGAATAACTGACTCTGAGTAGTTTCCAATATGTTCTTTAGGTCCAACTGAGATAGCTCAACAGTTGTTACGATCTGAATCACCTTTAAATCAGGAGGGCCCTTTTTAAATGGTGGAATATAATATACTCTTGAGAAAAGAGGCAGTGATTGCTCAGGAATTTTAATAATCTCAGTCAAAAATCTCTTCCACATATCTTTAGGGGTGCTAAAGGATCTTTTGGAAAATGTATGACATGAAGGTTCCTCCCCCACACTTGGTTTTCCAGTTGTTCCAGTCTGTTGGAAATAAGCTGGTTTTCCTTAATCATATTGGATTGATTGTCTGTAATGTTACCAATATTCTTTTTCAAAAACTCACAGGAATTCTTATTCTCATTAACACCATTTTCAACAGATTGCAAACGGTTACCCAAAATGCCCAGGGAACTAACCACAAGGCTCATTTGGTTGAAAATATTGTTTAAAGTCTGTATCACCTCCCATAAGAGGTCTAAAGTAATTAATGCAGATCTTATCAGCTCCAACTTCTGAACAGATGGAAAGTCAAAACCTTCTCCTACAATTCATTGAGAAGAAACTTTACTGGCAAAGTCCCCGGCTTCAGGAGAGGCTGCAGGAGACTCCAGGACATTCCCTGACGAGCTCCCAACCTCTGACCGCGGACCTGTACTTTTCCCTTCGGGCCAGGCAATTCCGCAGAACTGATTAGATGATCTTGACTTGGCTGGATTAGCTGGGGCTGTCCGTTCTTCCGGGGATAAAGTTGTTTCAAGCTCAGGGAAAATGTCGGGTCTGACTTCCTCCCATACATTTCCCAGCGAGCCAACTCCCAGAGTCAAAGCTTCCCGCAGCACATGGACATCCATCGGGCCTGAAACGAGTTGCCAAGGGAGTGGACAAAGCCTTGTGCTCTCTGGCCCACCGTTTCCTAGCAGAATGAGGCACATTCAAAGGAAATAAAGGACCTAACAGCAACCTCAGGCGCGTCCAGCTAGAGGATCCCCAGATACCACTTTCGAGAGAAACTTAGGATGACTATGGAAATCAACTTTGTTGTGAAAAAACTGAAGGTATGGTAAAATAAGAGACCAGGGTTTGTAATTTGCATACTAAGCATGTCAATGTGACAGCTACAAGGAACACCACCTTGTCTGGAGCTAGGGAATAGCCACTGCTATTAATTGCATCAGTAGCATGGGTTCTTCTTAGTGTTTGGGTAATTGCCAGGTTCTTGTGGCCTGGTTTTTGGCCTCTGTTGGAAACAGGATGCTGGGCTTGATGGACCCTTGGTCTATCCCAGCATGGCAATTTCTTATGTTCTTATGTTCTTAATTTATTTTGAACCTCTTCCAGATTAGTAAATTGTTCAAGTTCCACAGATCCAGGATGAGCTGTAGCCCACTGACTTCATGGGAATTAAGTATTATCAAAAGTAGAACTCAACATTTCTTCTGCATAGGAAAGCATAATCTCCAACCGCAACTGATCTGATTGGAAGGGGTCATATTATGTATGTGACATTTGCTGGTTCAGGGGAAGATGTGAGAAATGGAAGCTATAGCCATACTCCACAATATTCAGAACACACTTGTCCATTGTGTTGTGGTCCCATTCTGGCAAGAAAGACTGGACCAACCCCACTATCACTTGGAGATGTAGATATCAGGGGCACCAAAAATTCACTTCCGACTTGGGCTTCCGTCACCTTTCCTCCTACCAACGTCTAGAGGGGAGCTGATGAGGATGAGGAAGGAGACCCATTGCCATGGGAAAGAGCAGAAAGGCCTCATGATAAAAAGGCCATTTGAAGAAGTAGAAATGACTGGATATGGTGGGCTGGTTCCTTAGCACTATAGAGAGCGATTGGAGAGCCAACTGATGTTTCTTGATCAGTGTGACATCTCCTATACCTTGCCCCCACAAACAGGCTCTCCCTCATGTGTAGGACATCCTCCAGGTGATCACTGACATCTTCTGGAGTCTGCTCGCTTGGAGTCAAGCTCCCATGGACACTACTGAAGTTCTAGCAGCAGTGTGGAAAGCCTCATAAGTGAATGAGATCAGCTGTTTATCACATACCTCAACATCCATCAAAGCATACTAGAACTCAGCACACTGAGGGAGCTTGAGTTTGGTAAAGGTTTAAGATACTGCATGCACTTGAGCAGATACTGCACCATGAAAATCTGGTGAGCCACAATTCTTGATGCTGGAAATTGACTCCTAGAAGACCTTTTCGAACAAATTCAGGGCTTCCTGATCCTTCCTGGGTGGCATTTTAGAGTGCACTCTAGAGGTTTCACATGCCTCACAACCAACTGCACCACCATGGAGTGATGCACAAGCTGGACTACTCCAAATTCTAGACAGGTTTGGACTTTATTTCAAATTAACCTCACACACTATGGGTAGGGAAGACATGGAGGTTTACGATATTCTTTAAAAGGCCATGAACCAGAATAGAAGTGGATTCCATCAGGGGCTGGATGAATTGCAGCAGCCTGAAAACATCTGCTCTTGCATACTCTTCCTTCCTGAGGTTAATAAACAATGTACTCGCCATCTTTTCCAGAAAAAGAGCAACTCAGATCCTTGGGGAGGTAAGGTAATGCCTGAAAGGGGTCAGAAAGCATCCCTGGGATCCTTCCTCATCCAACAATTGTGAGACAGTTATCCATTACTCAGATGAAGAGGAAGGCGGTTGAGGAAAGAATCTCTAATGCTTTGAGAGAGGGAGGATCAGCAGGAACTCTAACTGAATCTATTCCTCCCCTCTCTGAATAATTAGGGAGAGATGCTCTGAGAATTGGCCATGATGATGCAAATTCTGCTGGCAAAGCCATTTGAAGAGACACTTGAACATATTGGAGATCCTCTTGGACTCCGCTTTGCAGGAAACATTTCTCCATCCGAGCTCTCTGATACTCAAGATTCAAGAAGGTAAAGAAACCTATCATCATATCAGACAACTGGGCTGCTATTTGCGGAGGGGCGCTCGGTATTGCAGTATGTGGAGAAATATCCTCCTGACACCCAGATGGGCTCATCCATGCTCAGACCTAGAGCAGCTGAAGGCACCAACTAGAAGCTTCACAGAATGGGTAGTTGGGCCCAGGATACACTCTGTGCAGACATCCTCCATTGGCTGTTGTCAGGCTGAACCATCTGTGCAAGGATTCCCTCTTTGCTAAGACTCTACCTTTCATTGTACGCATCACTCTCAGTGCCATGGCACTCTGCAAAGAGGAAGTTGGCTGCACCTTAAGAACATAAGAAAATGCCATACTGGGTCAGACCAAGGGTCCATCAAGCCCAGCATCCTGTTTCCAACAGTGGCCAATCCAGGCCATAAGAACCTGGCAAGTACCCAAAAACTAAGTCTATTCCATGTTACCATTGCTAATGGCAGTGGCTATTCTCTAAGTGAACTTAATAACAGGTAATGGACTTCTCCTCCAAGAACTTATCCACTCCTTTTTTAAACACAGCTATACTAACTGCACTTACCTCGTCCTCTGGCAACAAATTCCAGAGTTTAATTGTGCGTTGAGTAAATCATACTCAACGTGGAGTGGAGTGTGGCTGACACAGACACACTCCACTCAAGAGTCCACTGAAGGCGCCCTAGATGGCACAGAGACTGGTACATCTGGAAACAACAAATTATCAGGCATCATGTACGATGATGACATCTGCACAGAGGAGACTGATGGCATCTGGCTTGGAGTTGAGTTGGCACCTTAGCAGCAGAGGCTTATGATGCCGTCTTCTTAGGTGCTAAGGGATCCAATCCTGAAGGGGACCTCGTGCACCATTTAGGTACCTCTTGTGCTTTGAGCAAAGCTCGAACTCTCTCCTGGGAGATGACGAGAAGGATGACTCTCAGAGCAATTTTTGATGTTTCTTGGGGTACTGGGAACCCGAAGAGGCCTCGCTCCAGGTGGTAGAGTGGCTGTATTGACCATTATCACCCTGAACTCTTCAGTCTCTTACCTGATGATGCACCCCTCAGGAACTTCAGCTTCCAGGCATGGAACTGAATCATCTGTGGGGATATTCTACCACAGCAAGAACAGTTTAAGACATCATGGTCTGGGGCCCAGGCAATGGTAGCAGACTGCAGTGGTGTCTATGATGGACATATGTTTGTTGGAATTCTTTTGGATTTTGGCTTTTCCATAAGAAAGTAGAACTTAAAAGTTATTTTAGGAGGGCTGGCAAGGCACTGGTATACAAAAAGAATTGAACTTTTCAAAGATAGTGAAAAACACCAACAATACAGAGAGAGAGGGGGACTCAGTCCTTGAGGTAGTTTGGATGAAGAAAGACAAACGGGGTCACAAGACATTGGCTGCACGCAGGAACTCCCACAAATGCTCAGATATATTTCTGAGTTCTGAAAGCTGGGTCCTTGTTGGCGCCAGAGGAAACAAAATATAAATAAGATAATACATTTTTACATTTTACATTTAATAAAATTTATTAATCGCCTAACACTGTTAGGCCTAGGCAATATACAAAATATACACACATAATAAAAACAAAACCAACAAAATACATATACATACAAAATGGTTTCATAGAAACTAAATAACAAAATGATATTTAAATCATCAAAACTTATTGTCTAAAATCCTAGTGTACAGCTTAGCCCTCACCCCAACACTCATGGAGGAAAAAGCAGTGCAATAATCTAAAAAAAAAAACCAACCCAAACCAAAATGCAATAAAAGTATCAATTTCATAAAACCATTATAAATCCCCACCCTCCATTACTTATTCTCTCTCCGACAGAAGCCTACCTCAAGTCCTTTCTACCATCTCTAGCTGAAACAAATTCATCATCCCTATCTCTTCCGGTTGCTTCCAAAAGGAGCGACTCCTTTTGGACTGCCCCTTCACTGGTGACCCACCATCAGCAATGGGTTCTCTTTTCATGTTGGCTCACGATGACACCAGGAAGCGAGAGGGGGTTCAAAGCACCATTTGATTTGGGCAAAGCATCTGCGATGAAGAATGCTGAGACATATTCCTGATGTAGAGGCTAGCTGGCACCCACTGCAATTACAGTCTGCTTCCCATCCAGTCGCAGACCACCTTTTCAGGCTCCATTCAGAAACACTGAATTGGGTGAAACTGTTTAATCTTTAAATTTAGAATGGAACAAAAGCTCCAGATACCTTTAGAATCAGAAAATGGGATAATACCTTGAAAACCTTTGTCTGAGGTAAAGAAGTTATAGGCCAGATGCTCCCAGAATTTGAACAATCTCTAATAAAGCTGTAGCCTTGGACTGTCCCTTGCAATTCTGGAGCTCATGAAAAAGCACAGATGAAAACAAGCTCTATGAGATTCTTTCAATGTGTCTATTACAAACAGATCTGAAATCAATTGACTTTTATTCTATATAGAAGGAAGAATTCATGGGTTCTATCTCCAATAATTTTCAAATGACAATTTGTCTCTTTTATTTGTCTTTGTCTAGAAATCTTTTTGTCCTCAGGGGCTATTTCCTGGGAAAGGCCTGCTAAAGTTGAACAGGTGGTTTCTATAAGAGATAAATTCTGCCACATGGAATCTCGTCCCTGAAATCTTATGATTTCAACTGCTGTGCAGCCTCATCATACCCTGCTTCAGACTGCTATGATGCCTCCCCACCTGTATAGGCCTTCAGTGAGCTCTGTACAGAGCTATCTGAGCCATCTCCTTAATGGCCTCCTGACTCAGCCTGTCTTACAGACTCTGCTCCACCAGAAGTCCTCAGTGAGCTCAGCCTCCAGCCTTGCCCAGCTCCTCCTGACTGCTTGCACCAGACCCAAACTCTAGCCCTATGTAACCCACCTCTGACATTCTATCCTTGCCTTCTCATGGAGTTACCTTTGGCTCCTTGACCTGGCCACTGCTCTTCAGTCCTTTTTGCTTCTTGCCTTGCATTGTGAACTCTGGGCATTCTTGCTCCTCACCTTGCAGCCTATCTAGGCCTACCTCTTGCCTTGTGGCCTATCCTGGCCTCTCTTTATACATAGAGGCCTTCAGGACTATAGCTTACTGGCCTATGGGTCTCCTGCCTGCCTTCGGGCTTCCATGTTTCTTGTTCTATATGACTTGCTTTGTCCTTGTCTGGTCATGTCCTAATGTGCCCTGTCCAGTCCTATCTCTGTTAGGTCTTGTTGTGCCCTGCCCTGTTCCTACACAGACTCCCTATCATGTGTCTTGGTCTTGTCCACAGCCTCACTTGGCCCAGCCAGTCCGCAGCCTCACCTGGTCCAGCCTATCCAAGCTTTGCCTAAAACAGACTCACAATGATGTACTGCTGCCGCAGTCAAGCCCTACTGACCCCTAGAACCCAAGGGCTCAACCTGCGAGGAGGGGGCTGGCTAGGTGGAAGATCGGCTCATGTTCTACCCTGCCACCCTGTACCGCTTTTTGGGTGGTGTACTCAGAGTCCAGCCCAGCACCTCACGACAATCTAAAATTAAACTGTACAATTTGTAATTTTTCTTCAGGAAGAATGCATTGCATTTCATCTGCCACCTCCTTGACTATTGTTTCTGGGTGAGATCTGAACAGCTTATCTTCTTCAATTTGAAAAATTAACCAGTAGCTTGTGGAAACAAAATTTACAGTCCAACTCTTGAACTATATAACTGATCTAGCTCTCATATACTTAGCAGAGAGAGAGATCATGTCACAGGCATTATCAGCTAGATATTTTGGGAATAAATCCCCATTTCAAAAACAATTTGTGACGTATGTGAGTACTTTTACCCACATTCGGGCCAATAGAGTAAGGACGTGTAAGAAAGAGTGCGGCAGTGCCGGGATCACCCTTGTTTGCCGCGCGCATATTTTGGTTCACATACCGCTCGATTCAGTATTCAAATTAGATGCAAATCCAAGTGGCGTCCAAAGCGCGTCAATGAAGCGGTAGGCGTGTGCAATCCATCTTACTGTATACAGCGCCTATACAGTATCCAGGGTGTGCTGGTCATTTCAAATGTCAATTGAAATGTCATTCCACCAGGTAAGTGGATGGTTCTTTCCTACAGACCCCGCTGCCTTGAGTGCCCGGCTGGACGTCCAAGCCGGACGTCAGAGGTCGCGGCTTGGACTTCCAGCCGGGCGCTCAAGGCAGCAGGAAGGTCCATGAACGTTTGTCTGCACTGAAGCAAGTACCACACTAGTTACTCACTGAAATACTCTTTCTTCATGTGCAGCTTCAGCTCCTTCTCCAGTTCCAGGGTCAAGACTTCCAACCTCCTCTCCGCCTGGCTGGGTCCGCTCTCCCTGCACGGAGTCACCTGGTAGGGGAGCTGGAACTTGTGCAGCGTGGCCAATCCTCGGTCAGAATGGGGGGCGGCGGCAGCTGCACCGGCTGGAGCGGTGATGTGCCAGCACGCGTCCCCCGAAGTCAGGCGGGATGGGCTCCTCCGGGAACCTGTTCCAGAAGAGTCCCATGGACAGGCTGGGGGAGGGGGTCCTTAATCCAGGCGCCGGCGGGAAGCTCAGCAGAGGGGCTCCATTCCCAGGCGAAGTTAGTTTAGAGCTGTGATCCTCCACCCGCCGTGGCCCCCTTTCCTCCGCCAGAAGCGATCGCACATGCGGCCCTCTCTCTCCCGCGCTGGGCTGGCGCAGCGACAGCAGCATGGTCAGGCCGAGAGACCGGCGGGCCAGACTGTTCCCCAGCCCCTCAGAACATGCAACTTACCTCCAAAAAAGCCCGAGATTGGGTTTTTGTTTTTTTTTACAGTCCAAGTCCCGAGCCTCCCCCTCCTGCCACCAACTCAGATCCACCAGCCACGCTGTGCCGCTGGTCGTAGCCCATGCTGATGCCGCTAGTCCAGTTGCTGCTGGGCTTGCTGCCGCTGTCGTAGCCGGTCAGGTCGCAGCGTCCGTTCATGGACCTTCCCGCTGCTTCGAGTGTCCGGCTGGACATCCAAGCCGGACGTCCGAGGTCGACGCTTGGACATCCAGCTGGGCGCTCAAGGCAGCGGGAAGGTCCATGAACGGACGCTGCGACCTCGGAAGTCCAGCTGGGCGCTCAGGTCGCGGCGTCCATTCATGGACCTTCCCGCTGCCTTGAGCGCCCGGCTGGACTTCCAAGCTGGACGCCCGAGGTCGACGCTTGGATGTCCAGCCGGGCGCTCAAGGCAGTGGGAAGGTCCATGAATGTCTGGGTGGGTCCGCTCCTCCTGCACGGAGTCACCTGGTAGGGGAGCTGGAACTTGTGCAGCGTGGCTGATCCTCGGTCGGGATGGGGGGCGGCGACTTGTGCTGGCACGCGTCCCCAAAGTCGGGCGGGATGGGCTCCTCCGGCAACCCAGAGCCCAGCAGGGAGGCGTGGGGCGAGGACAGCGGCGGCTCCGGATACGCGCTCAGGGAGCCCCTGGAGCTGCGGCTGGAGATGCTGGAACACGGGCTCAGCACGCAGGGGTTGCCGGACGTCCGAGGTCTCGGCTTGGATGTACAGCCGGGCGCTCAAGGCAGCGGGAAGCTGACTTAACACCACACTAACGCCAGGGTCAGGGTAGGCGGTAAATATGCAGGTTAAAGATGCGGCAAATAAGCTGGTTAAAAAGGCGATAATCTGGGTGCACGTTACTGTATCGGAGGGAATAGCTAAATCAATCATTAACATATCATATACATGCGGCGGGCAGAGACGGATACGCGTCCATTTTGGCAAGCGGTAAGGACGCGTAAAACCAGATAATGAATCGCGGGTTCGCCTTACGCGTCCAAATTGTGCGTCCAAAGCGAGTTAGAAACAGGGTAACCGAGGCCGCGCTTTACTGTATCGGCCCGATAGTAAGTAGGCATTCCTGGAGGAGTGGGGCAAGGAAATTTACACACACAGTTTCCATTTTCAAAGAATGTATGTAAATCCACTTGCACAAAGCAACACATGCTCTCAAGCAGTTTTAACACTGTGCGTGTACGGTGAAGGGAGTTCCGTATATAAAACCGCTTTGAAAGTTCTGGCTAAAGTTGGCAGGTAAGAAGTATCTTTCCTGAGATTGACATCACAGAAAGAGACAATTAGCTATTCACATTTGTCTGAATCTTATAAAACCATTTGTAGCTTTTGCCCATAACAGCAATCCATCACATTCTTCAGAGTGGCAATGCCTTCTACAGGTATCTTCTCTTCTAAAAATACCAGATAAAGAGAACTCTGCATTTGAGGCTTTAGTCAACAGATTCAATGTCCCTTCGAAAGGCTATACTCAGTTTTGAGAATAAGAAAATAAGACTTGCCATACTGGGTCAGAACAAGGGTCCATCAAGTCCAGCATCCTGTTTCCAACAGTGGCCAAGCCAGGTCACAAGGGGTAGAGAGATTCCAAGCTGCTTATCCCAAGAATAAGCAATGGATATCTGCAACTCCACCTCGATAATGGTTTATGGACTTTTCCTCCAGGAACTTGTCCAAACTGTTTTTAAATGCAGCTAACACTAATAGTTTTCACAAAATTCTCGGACAATGAATTCCAAAGCTTTATTATGCATTGAGTAAAAAAATATTCTCTTATTAGTTTTAAATGTATTACCTAGTAACTTTGTTGTGTGTCACGTAGTCTTTGTATTTTTTGAAAGAGTAAACAACTGATTAACTTTCACTTGTTCCATTCCACTCATATTATAAACCTCTAACATATCTCCCCTTAGCCAACTCTTCTCCAGGTTGAAGAGTCCTAACCTCTTTATCCTTTCCTCATAGGGGAATCGTTCCATCCCCTTTATCATTTTGGTTGCCCTTCACTATACCTTTTCTAATTCTGATATATCTTTTTTGAGATGTGGTGGCCAGAATTGCACACAATACTCAAGATGAGGATGCACCATGGAGTGATAGAGGCATTATGATATTCTCTGTTTTATTCTCCATTCCTTTCCTAATAATCCCCAGCATAAGAACATAAGAACATAAGAAAATGCCATACTGGGTCAGACCAAGGGTCCATCAAGCCCAGCATCCTGTTTCCAACAGTGGCCAATCCAGGCCATAAAAACCTGGCAAGTACCCAAAAACTAAGTCTATTCCATGTAACCATTGCTAATGGCAGTGGCTATTCTCTAAGTGAACTTAATAGCAGGTAATGGACTTCTCCTCCAAGAACTTATCCAATCCTTTTTTAAACACAGCTATACTAAGTGCACGAACCACATTCTCTGGCAACAAATTCCAGAGTTTAATTGTGCGTTGAGTAAAAAAGAACTTTCTCCGATTAGTTTTAAATGTGCCCCATGCTAACTTCATGGAGTGCCCCCTAGTCTTTCTACTATCCGAAAGAGTAAATAACCGATTCACATCTACCCGTTCCAGACCTCTCATGATTTTAAACACCTCTATCATATCCCCCCCTCAGTCGTCTCTTCTCCAAGCTGAAAAGTCCTAACCTCTTTAGTCTTTCCTCATAGGGGAGTTGTTCCATTCCCCTTATCATTTTGGTAGCCCTTCTCTGTACCTTCTCCATCGCAATTATATCTTTTTTGAGATGCGGCGACCAGAATTGTACACAGTATTCAAGGTGTGGTCTCACCATGGAGCGATACAGAGGCATTATGACATTCTGTTTGTGTATGATATATGAACACAAGATGAGGTCTCACCATGGAGTGATAGAGACATTATGATATTCTCTGTTTTATTCTCCAGTCTTTTCCTAATAATCCCCAGCATTCTGTTTGTGTATGATATATGAACACAAGATGAGGATGCACCATGGAGTGATACAGAGACATTATGATATTCTCTGTTTTATTCTCCATTCCTTTCCTAATAATCCCCAGCATTCTGTTTGTGTATGATATATGAACACAAGATGAGGATGCACCATGGAGTGATACAGAGACATTATGATATTCTCTGTTTTATTCTCCAGTCCTTTCCTAATAATTCCCAGCATTCTGTTTGTGTATGATATATGAACACAAGATGAGGATGCACCATGGAGCGATACAGAGACATTATGATATTCTCTGTTTTATTCTCCATTCCTTTCCTAATAATCCCCAGCATTCTGTTTGTGTATGATATATGAACACAAGATGAGGATGCACCATGGAGTGATACAGAGACATTATGATATTCTCTGTTTTATTCTCCAGTCCTTTCCTAATAATTCCCAGCATTCTGTTTGTGTATGATATATGAACACAAGATGAGGATGCACCATGGAGCGATACAGAGACATTATGATATTCTCTGTTTTATTCTCCATTCCTTTCCTAATAATCCCCAGCATTCTGTTTGTGTATGATATATGAACACAAGATGAGGATGCACCATGGAGCGATACAGAGACATTATGATATTCTCTGTTTTATTCTCCATTCCTTTCCTAATAATCCCCAGCATTCTGTTTGTGTATGATATATGAACACAAGATGAGGATGCACCATGGAGTGATACAGAGACATTATGATATTCTCTGATTTATTCTCCATTCCTTTCCTAATAATCCCCAGCATTCTGTTTGTGTATGATATATGAACACAAGATGAGGATGCACCATGGAGTGATACAGAGGCATTATGATATTCTGTTTTATTCTCCATTCCTTTCCTAATAATCTCTAGCATTCTATTTTCTTTCTTGGCTGCTGCTGCACACTAAGCAGATTTCAACATATTATCAACAATGACTCCTAGATCCTTTTCCTGAATGGTGACTTCTAATGTGGAACCTTGCATTATGTAGCTATAATTTGGGTTACTCTTTCCTAATGGTACCTTATTTATCTGGATGGGATCATTCCTTTTTAATGAAGTCATTTATATAAGCTGAATACATTAGTGCCACCTTTCACCAAAAAGGCTGTGTGCAGACTAGATTAGTTTCATTTAACAGATGAGTTCTTTCACTATGGTCTTCCCTTCCATTTCTGAGACTGAAACCTCACAGTAGTCAAAATAGTTTTCTAAAATCTGGGAGATTCTTGGTAGGGTCGAACGGAGTCCTGGACAGAACTGATGTTTTCTTCTCAAGGAACAAAATGAATGCCTAAATAAAAAGGGGGTCATACTTGTACCTTTCAATAAGTTATTGAATTCCTTTATGATTGAAAGGGGGTACACTATGGATGGAGCTAGCGGCTCAACATTCCCAACTGCTTCTACCTAAATATCTGGAGCAGGTACAGGGCCCTCTCTGTAAGATTGCAGGTCCAGTTTCTGATGCCTAGAACCTTAGTCAGTGCGATGCGTCCTCCTCTGGAAGGGCTTGCTCGTACCTGTCATCTTGAAACAGAAGCTATAAAGGTGAGTGCCTTTTGCTTATAAAAAACATGCATGGGGCTTCTGCACCATATAGGCTGTCAAATCTAACTCAATGCCCACGGTGAGGCTTAGTATGGGGTTGCTGGGAGTGGAGAAATAGTATCTGCTGAGCTGCCCAATGATACTGAAAAAGTCACTCATTTCCTTTTCCATTTATTTAAAAAATAAACAGTTACTGTCAGTGTTGGAGATGCGATTCTTTCCCACGGAGACCAGCTTAATAACTGGAGTAAGGCCATATGCAGAGAGTAGAAGTAAAAGTGGTAGTTTTGTGAGATGTTGCACATTATGAGCTGAGCACACATCAGTACTAATTGCTGAGAAATGCAACAGAACAGGAACATTCAATACAAATATGTGTTTATTCACAGTTTAGTAGTGCCACCTATATGTAGCCAAAGGTACAAAATCTTACTATTTTCCATTATACGTGAACACAATTTTGATTTTATACTTACATTTTCTACTAGCTTTCAAATATTTTTATTTCAGTTGACAGCATAAATCTGGTAAACAATGAAGAATGATAGCAAGGTATGGGAAATACAATTCAAGACACTAATTGGTGTTTCAAGTGTTACCTGGTGTATTGATCATTTAGGACATTTTATAAAACAACTACTATTAGCTCATATAAACCCTATCTCAACTCAAATGACGACAGTAGGTACAAGGAAGCCATCGCCTACCACAACCAAAGAGTATGGCCAGGTATCTATCAATATAGTATGAAAACAGTGTAGCACTGATGTTGCTGAAGCTCTTTCATAGCAATTCAGTTTACAAAGTAGTAATTAAATTTATTTAATAGCAATAAAGTTTAACAGGGTAACAACCAGTTCAAATTAGGCCTCACAAACAAGATAGGGCAATGGAAGGAGATGCACTACGTCTGCTGATGATGAAGATAAATTAGCATTCAAGTTGCTCCAAGAGATACATCGTTGGAGTGAAAGCTTGTGGAACAAACCACAAAAACATACCAATGTGGGCTATTACACAGGTTACAGGAAAACAAGATAACTGACAAAATACATCTTCTATTTCTGAAGGTTCTGTCAAAAAGATGAGTTTTTACACACTGTATCACTTGAGAGAGGGTGCACTGTGATACAATTTCAAAGTATCTCACTGGCTAGACAAATTTTAAGTGGGTATGTACCAATTTTACCTTGAACAACAGGATGAGAGCTGCTAAGAGCATATATTTTGCCGGACCAGTGGTTCCCTTTAAAGACATCTGCTTTCAGGTTACAGTCAAAGAACACATTCATGACGTTTGCTGTTCAGATGATGGGAGAAGAAATCAAATGGCTAAACCGAAGCATATCCAACACGGAAGTTCAGGTAATATTTGGATTTCACTTGTAGAGGTGGGAACATGGGCTGGAGTTCCAATCCAAAATAAGAATTCACCATCAATTCTCCACAAAAAAATCAGAAGAAAATCTGGTAACAGCTAAGAAAACACTAGTGCTTGCTTCATTTGTTTGCCACTGCATGCACTCTTGGCTGCATGTGAGCTTTAAATCTATTACTTTTTGACCCGGCAGTTTCCTCCTGCTCTTTTGTATTTCCAGCTTGGTCAGAACCAGGGCTGGGATCTGGCACCAGGAGCCTTCATTTACAACTACCTGAGGATTTTCCCCCTCCTTTATTCCAATCACTGTGATATCCATCCTAAGCAGGGGCCATGCACTAGGGCTCCTCCTATAGCCAGTCACTAGGTGTCACTCTTACACAATGACCATGACGTTCTCCCTTCCCCTGCCGATTCAGTGCACAGCCCTTGAGCTCTAAATCTCTCTCAGGAATGCCATTCATACAGAACATTTGAACACAAGAGCTGAGACAGATTTACACCTCCATGCAACAGGTAACTGCTGCAATATTTTCTGTTTCACGTCACGAGTCCTTGATGGGAAAAATTACAATCACACAGCGATATAGTTCTAGGCCTTCTGTTAGGTAGAGCAGGGCCTTCACAGCTTTGGTGCTCCACCTTGCATCATGTGTCTTTCATTGCTGCACGAGACACGTGGCTTTTCTGAAAGTCACAAGATACCAGGAGCAGTGTGATCTGATCTCTTCTGTGCAATGCTGTGCATCTTGCTTGAAAATATCAGACCACCATTACATGTAGGCAATGATGGATAGCTGGGCAACTTTTACAATCAGTGGAAGGGACTGAAATAGGGTGCAGAGTAACCAGTGACCACACTACCAGTTTGCTTTATAAAGGTCTAGAGTTCAATAGCCTTTACATGCTAAGAATTTCATCACACACAGAGAACAAATAAATTTAAGAGAGAGAGTGAAGCTGGATTCCAGAGCAATTTGTCCTGGTTAATAATGAAAGTTTATTGTTCTGATTTCAGTACAATAAGCTACAAGATACATACAGTATAAAACGAGGAACTTCACACAAGTAATGGAGCAACAGGTGTTTCATAACACAATATAACTTATGAAACTGTCTGCTATCCCACTCATTATTCCCCTATAGTCAGCAAGTAGCAGTATCTCCCCCCCCCCCAACCTAGCCCCTCCCAAACAAATTGTTAAAAAGAAAAATTTCACTCCAATGTGGTGCGCCTCTTAGGAACAACACGAATCAACTCCTAATACTCTAAGAAAATCACAGAAACAAACCAAATGGAAAAACTATAAACATGACAGCACAATGAGCTCAGGAAGGGTAGCACTTCTGCTTCAGACTTCGTCAAAGCAGACCACCTGTGAAAAGGAGAAAAGACCATTAGAGAAGGAAGAGAGCACAGACGTGCAGACTGAAAGCGCTGGGATACCCACAATACAGTCAAAGCCGCCACACAGCTACTGCACTATTTCCTTCCTTCAGACAGAAAAGCAAATACAAAATGTACCCAGAATTCTGATAACCAACAAGTTTTTCAACACAAATTCTCATGACACTGTAAAAGCCTCATCAAACAATGCACTCACCTCAAAAACACCAAGATGCCACAAATAATTACAAATTAAATATATTTGGTGCGGTTGAGCGCCCTCTCAGCCAGGTGACCACTTTCATCAGTGATCTTTTCCCAGTCTGTCTGTCCAACTACAAAACCAATGGCTCTCTTTCGATCCGCATCTTTCTTTTCCTCTAGATCTGCCCATCGCACCTATAAAAAGAGGAATGCCCGTCAGGGGAAGCATTAGATTGTCATTGCTAGCTGCCGTTACAAAGTCAAGTCAGTGTGCGCCAGCAACGGGGTAACAAAACACCTTAAAATAATAAAGGAACTGCCTTGGTTGTGCATGTTCGATACTAAAGTGAGGCAAAGCATTGTATTAAACACAGTTACATCTTCTGACTGACCTCAGATTTCTCCTGTTACATAGCACACCATTATTTATTTATTTATTTATTTATTTATTTATTTAATAATTCTACTCTTCCGTTGCCTCCATACAATGTTTGGCACAGATTACAAAATGACAGTCATAAACCTTATGAATACATGCATACGTTGATATGTGCATGTACTCTGAACTGGTGTGCCTCATTTTTCTATGATGTTAAAATGTACTTTTTTTTTTTTTGCTACTATGGTGCTCCACATTTCATATTTTAGGAGTTGTATTCTGATACTTCGAGCTTCCAGCTAACTGAAACCAGGGACAGGATTCTGATGCCAGGAGCCTTCATTTGCAACTCTCTGGGAATACTTCCCCCAATTTTATACCCCCTCTCACTCAGTGCAACGGTGCATCAGGCCTTCTTCCAGGATGCTGCAAGCATGCAACCTAAAAGCAGCCCCCCCTGCCACCATGTCACAGGGCCCAAAAACTCAATAGAAGGCGGCAGCAGAACCAAATATGATTCACCTGAGGGTGTACCAGGTGCTGGTGGCTATGGAGTTTCAAAATTATGTCATTTTAAAAATTGTTGGTAAGGCAAAACCTAAAGTAAAAACTTTTTCAAATAAATTTGAAAGAAAGAGCCTGTGAGGGAGTCAGTTGAGCAGTTAGATGACTGAAGGGCAAAAGGCTGCTCGGGGAGGACAAGGAAATAGCAGAAAAACTGAATGAATTCTTTGCCTTTACAGAGGAGGCTGATGGGAACATTCTCACACCTGAAATATTCTTTAATGGCAGAGATTCTGAGCAACTAAAACAAATACCTGTGACATTAGAGGATGGAATAAGATCAGATTGCCAAACTAAAGAATAACCAATCACCAGAACTGGATGGCATTCATCTAGAGCTCTAAAATAACTTAACATGAAATTGCCAAAACTATTAATAATCTGTAGCCTATCATTTAAAACAGTCCTGAAGATTGGAAATTGGCCAATCTGACGCTGATTTTTAAAAAGGGCTCCAAGATTAACCTGGAAAACCATATAGCAGCTTTTAAACTAGAACATGGGAGAAAGCAGACAATCGCTCAGCATCACATGGTTCAGGGGGAGGTATCTTCGAAGGATACTAAAATGATAGAGGAGTTAGGGCATCCTAATACCGAGATTCTAGTAAAAGCAATAGTAGCTTATGTGCCTATAAGTAAAGAACCACCTGAGTTAAAAGATTCCAAAATACCCCTGTCAAGTGAAGAGCAGGTTAATACCAACAAAAACCATACTTTTACATGTCTGTATAATAATGCTAGAAGTCTAAGAAGATGGGAGAGTTATAATACATAGCACTGAATGAAGAGGTAGACATAACTGGTATCTCAGAGACCTGGTGGAAGGAGGATAAGAACATAAGAACATGCCATACTGGGTCAGACCAAGGGTCCATCAAGCCCAGCGTCCTGTTTCCAACAGTGGCCAATCCAGGCCATAAGAACCTGGCAAGTAACCAAAAACTAAGTCTATTCCATGTAACCATTGCTAATGGCAGTGGCTATTCTCTAAGTGAACTTAATAGCAGGTAATGGACTTCTCCTCCAAGAACTTAGCCAATCCTTTTTTAAACACAGCTATACTAACTGCACTAACCACATCCTCTGGCAACAAATTCCAGAGTTTAATTGTGCGTTGAGTAAAAAAGAACTTTCTCCGATTAGTTTTAAATGTGCCCCATGCTAACTTCATGGAGTGCCCCCTAGTCTTTCTACTATCCGAAAGAGTAAATAACCGATTCACATCTACCCGTTCTAGACCTCTCATGATTTTAAACACCTCTATCATATCCCCCCCTCAGCCGTCTCTTCTCCAAGCTGAAAAGTCCTAACCTCTTTAGTCTTTCCTCATAGGGGAGTTGTTCCAATGGGACAGTGCTATACTAGGGTACAAATTATTTCCCAACAATACAGTGGATCAACCTGTTCGGGGGATGGCGTATTATGTTAGGGATAGCATAGAATCCAACAGGATAAAGATCTTACAAGAGACTAAATGCATAGTAGAATCCTTATGGGTAGAAATTCCATGTGTGATGGGGAAGAGTATAGTGGTGGGGATATAATACTGTCTACCTGGCCAAAATGAACAGAAGGACAATGAAATATTAACAGAGATTAGCAAAGCTAATAATCTGGCAGAGTGATAATAAGAGATTTTAATTATCACAATATTGACTGCATAAATGTAATATCAGGACATGCAAAGGAGCTAATTTCTAGATGAAATAAATGACTGCTTCATGGAGAGGTTGGTCCAGGAATTGACAAGATAGAGAGCAATTTTAGACCTAATTCTTAGTGGAATGCAGGATTGGGTGAAAGAGGTAAGCATGGAGGAGTCATTTGGCAACAGTGATCATATTGTGCTCAAATTTGACTTAACTGGGAGGGCATTAATAAATCTACAGCAGTAGCATTAAATTTTCAAAACGGAGACTAATAAAAATAAGGAAATTAATTAGGGAAAATCGGGTGCAGCTACAAAGGTTAACAGTTTACATCTGGCATGGTCATTGTTTTAAATAAAAACTTTAAAAAATATATCCAAAGCAGGAAGACTGTGAGGGCGTTGGTTGGACATTTACATGATCGAGCAGTTAAAGGGGAACTTAAAGACAAGGCCATAGTGGGAAAACTAAACAATTTCTTTGCTTCGGTGTTTATTGAAGAGGAAGTTGGGGAGATAACTGTGCCAGAAACTGTTTTCAATGCTGATGATTCAGAAGAACTGATACAAATCACTATGAAGCTGGAAGATGTGATAAGGCAGATTGAAAATTAAAGAGAAGCAAATTGCCCAGACCAGATAGTATACACCCCAGAGTTCTGAAAGAACTGAAAAATTAAATTGCTGATCTGTTACTGATAATTAGTAATCTATTGCTTGGATCATCCATCATGCCTGAAGAATAGAGGGTGGCCAATGTAACCCTGATCTTTAAAAAGGATTCTAGGGGTGAACCGGGAAACTATATAGTGGTGAGTCTGAATTCAGTACTGGGAAAAATCGTGGAAACAATTCTAAAGAACAAAATCACAGAACATATAGAAAGACATGGTTTAATGGGACATAGCCATGGATTTACACAAAGTAAATCTTGCCTCACTAATCTGCTATATATTTTTTTGAAAAAGTTAATAAACATGAATAATGGTTAGCTGGTGGATTTTCAGAAGGTGTTTGACAAAGTGCCCTATGAGAGACTCCTGAGAAAATTAAAAAGGCACAGGATATAAGGCAATGTCTTATTGTGGACTGTAAACTGGTTAAAAGATAGGAAGCAGAGAATATGACTAAATGGTCGGTTTTCTCAATGGAACAGGATAAACTGTGGCGTGCCTCAGGGATCTGTATTGGGACCAGTGCTTTTTAAAATATTTATAAATGATCTGGAAAAGCGAAGTAATCAGATTTGCAGATGATACAAAATAATTTTGAGTTGTTAAATCTCAAGAGGATTGTGGAAAATTGCAGGAAGACCTTGTGAGACTGAAAGACTGGGCATTTAAATGGCAGATGAAATTTAATGTGGACAAGTGCAAACGCGATGCACATGGGGAAAAGTAACCCACACTGTAGTTAGTAGTTAGTATAGCTGTGTTTAAAAAAGGATTGGATAAGTTCTTGGAGGAGAAGTCCATTACCTGCTATTAAGTTCACTTAGAGAATAGCCACTGCCATTAGCAATGGTTACATGGAATAGATTTAGTTTTTGGGTACTTGCCAGGTTCTTATGGCCTGGATTGGCCACTGTTGGAAACAGGATGCTGGGCTTGATGGACCCTTGCTCTGACCCAGTATGGCATTTTCTTATGTTTCTTATGTTCCTCTGTGGTCAGGAGAAAAGGAAGATTCTACAGATCCTTCAGACCTCCATTATCTAACTTGCCTCAGAGGATCTCCTCTATTTCAAGTTCTTGGATAAGTTGGCAGTGATGCTGTCCATCAGTGTCAGGAAAGAAGAGGACCTGAGAATGCTTGCTTTTGGGCTTTTTCAGTTCCTTCAACCTCCAACGCATTCTGAACATAAGAATTCCCATGCGTACTCAAGACCAAAATTCATGGAGCCTGTCTCCAAAAATGGCCAATCCAGGTCACATGCACCTGGCAGATCCCATAAAATAGATCTAATTGCTTTTACTCATGCCCAGGGATAGCAGTAGCTTTCTTTAGCTTACCTGCTAATGTTTTGTTGACTTTTCCTCTAGGAACTTATCCAAAATCTTTTAAACCCTGCTATTTTATTAATCTTCATCATTTCCTCAGGCAAAAGATTCCACAGTGCTAGATTGTATGATGAGTAAAACAATACTTTCTACTATTTATTTGTTTTAAATCTGCTGGTTACTAGTTTTCATGGAGTGTCCCCTTGTTTTAGTATTTTTTGAATGGGTAAACAACTGTTCTTATTTATCCATTCCACCTCGCTCATGATTTTATAAACTTCTATCATGTCCCGTTTCAGTCATATTTTTTCCAAGCTGAAGAACCCAGCCTGTGTTAGCCTCTCATCATATGAGAGCCATTCCACGCCCCCCCGCCCCCCAGTACTCAAGATGCAGCCACACCATGACCCTGTACAGGCAATATGATATTTTCTGTTCATTCTCAAGTTCTTTCAAATAAATCCTGGCATTCCATTTGCTTTATTGACCACTGCTGCCTACTGAGCTGAGGACTTTAATGTATTATTCACAAGGACTCCAAGCTCCTTTTCTGGGGTGGTGATTCCCAGTAGGGAAGCTAGTATTGGGTACCTGTAGTTGAGATTATTTTTCACTGTGTAAATCACTTTGCACTTTTCCACATCATATTTCATCTGCCATAAAGCTGCCCAGTCTCACAAGGTCCCTGTACAGTACCTCACAATCTTCTGCTGTTTTAACAAATTTGAATCATCTGCATAACTGATCACCTCACTTGTTGCTTTCTTTTCCAGATCATTTATAAATGTTAAACAGCACAGGTCCCAGTACTGCTCCTTGTGGTACTCCACTAATGACCATTTGGAAAACTGTACACTCCAAATCAGAGGTCCTTAGGCAATTATCCATGCCACATTCTTTTATTTTCAACAATTTGTGACCTCAAATTTTTCACAAAAACTCTATTACATACATGGACCTTTCCCTGTATTACCTGTGCTAGTTATATCCAATTACTAAAATGCACTCAATGATGCTTTACCCTTCAGTCACTTCATTCATACCATACATGTATCACACACATTCCTCAGTCATCCTTCACATAAAATATGTAAAAACTAAACAGTTACAATTATTTAAACATTTGCAACACATTCAATGCTATTTTCAAATATCTTTCAGAAAAAAAAGTTTTCTACTTTTCAACAGAGCAATTATAATACAAAACCAGTATCACTAATATCAATTATCTTCATATGCTCATATAATCGTATTGTATTGTCCACATATATTTCTGAGATCTTTATCCTATATTCCTGAGATCTTTATCCAACGAGAGCCTCATTTCACCCTAACACTTAGGGCTTCTTCAGTGACATCATTCTTTTAAACTTCCTGTTGCGTCCGTAGGTCTCAGACGGCTTCGCCCAACATGCCTCACCTCTATTTCAGCCTTCTCCACCAGCCTCGGGAGAATGGCGTCCGTAGCATCTCCTTGCCGCACCCTCCGGTGTCCCCGGAGCGGCTTTGACGCGGCGTCCCGCCATGTTGACTTGAGGCCTCCTAGAGCGTGCGCTCGCACACGCCTCACATCTTACAGCAGTATTTGCGCGAACCTCGGCGTCCACTTCGAGTGACATCACTGCTTCCGACTACAAAGATTGCCCATTTGCTGACTCTCGCCGAGTTAGCAACGGATTGGATTCGTTCCGATCTGAAGCTGCTCTGCCGCTTCTGGAAGCTATCTTCACCCTCTGGGGTTCTAACTTGGGTAGCCGCTCCTCGGGGGCCCTTTGCTTATTTCCAGGTGCCTAACCTGAATCCAGGTACTCGCTCCTCGAGGGCCTGTCTGTCTATCCTGGTGCCTGCTACCAATTCTTCTACCTGCTGGAACACTACCTATCAGCTATAGAGAGTGAGAACATAAGAACATAAGAAAATGCCATACTGGGTCAGACCAAGGGTCCATCAAGCCCAGCATCCTGTTTCCAACAGTGGCCAATCCAGGCCATAAGAACCTGGCAAGTACCCAAAAACTAAGTCTATTCCATGCAACCATTGCTAATGGCAGTGGCTATTCTCTAAGTGAACTTAATAGCAGGTAATGGACTTCTCCTCCAAGAACTTATCCAATCCTTTTTTAAACACAGCTATACTAACTGCACTAACCACAACCTCTGGCAACAAATTCCAGAGTTTAATTGTGCGTTGAGTAAAAAAGAACTTTCTCCGATTAGTTTTAAATGTGCCCCATGCTAACTTCATGGAGTGCCCCCTAGTCTTTCTACTATCCGAAAGAGTAAATAACCGATTCACATCTACCCGTTCTAGACCTCTCATGATTTTAAACATCTCTATCATATCCCCCCTCAGCCGTCTCTTCTCCAAGCTGAAAAGTCCTAACCTCTTTAGTCTTTCCTCATAGGGGAGCTGTTCCATTCCCCTTATCATTTTGGTAGCCCTTCTCTGTACCTTCTCCATCGCAATTATATCTTTTTTGAGATGCGGCGACCAGAATTGTACACAGTATTCAAGGTGCGGTCTCACCATGGAGCGATACAGAGGCATTGTAACATTTTCCGTTTTATTCACCATTCCTTTTCTAATAATTCCCAACATTCTGTTTGCTTTTTTGGCTGCTGCAGCACACTGAACCGACGATTTCAACGTGTTATCCACTATGACGCCTAGATCTCTTTCTTGGGTTGTAGCACCTAATATGGAACCCAACATTGTGTAATTATAGCATGGGTTATTTTTCCCTATATGCATCACCTTGCACTTATCCACATTAAATTTCAGCTGCCATTTGGATGCCCAGTTTTCCAGTCTCACAAGGTCTTCCTGCAATTTATCACAATCTGCTTGTGATTTAACTACTCTGAACAATTTTGTGTCATCTGCAAATTTGATTATCTCACTCGTCGTATTTCTTTCCAGATCATTTATAAAAATATTGAAAAGTAAGGGTCCCAATACAGATCCCTGAGGCACTCCACTGTCCACTCCCTTCCACTGAGAAAATTGTCAATTTAATCCTACTCTCTGTTTCCTGTCTTTTAGCCAGTTTGCAATCCACAAAAGGACATCGCCACCTATCCCATGACTTTTTACTTTTCCTAGAAGCCTCTCATGAGGAACTTTGTCAAATGCCTTCTGAAAATCCAAGTCTACTATATCTACCGGTTCACCTTTATCCACATGTTTATTAACTCCTTCAAAAAAGTGAAGCAAGACTTGCCCTGGGTAAATCCATGCTGACTTTGTTCCATTCCCGGAATCGAAGGAACACTCAGACACCGGTCAAAAGGCAATATAGAACAATACAAATCTCTTGAACTCCCCCAAACCCCACTGTGCCTGATTACGCCTTATACGGACAGTCCACAGGTTATGAAAGTCACCACTGTAGATGCTCTAGTTCATCAGCTCTCATTATGCTCAGATCTTACCATTCAACTTTGTACACTGTTACCTGATACTATTTAATAGTCACGTTCTTATGTTAAGAAACTCTGTTTAATATTTACGTTCTCATGTTCTAAAAACTCTGTTCTATGTAACACCTTAACAGCGACTGTTTTGTTCTATGGAAACCGACCTGATTTGATATGTGTATCGAGAATGTCGGTATATAAAAATTCTAAATAAATATAAATTAATTAATTAAACCATGTCTTTCTATATGTTCTGTGATTTTGATATTTAGAACACTTTCCACTATTTTTCCTTGCACTGAAGTCAGGCTAACCGGTCTGTAGTTTCCCGGATCGCCCCTGGAGCCCTTTTTAAATATTGGGGTTACATTTGCTATCCTCCAGCCTTCAGGTACAATGGATGATTTTAATGATAGGTTACACATTTTTACTAATAGGTCTGAAATTTCATTTTTTAGCTCCTTCAGAACTCTGGGGTATATACCATTCGGTCCAGGTGATTAAAGAGGACACTTCTGCTGTTCTGAATGGAAAATGAACAGAATCCGATTCATCGCTTTCTGACACACAAGAGGTCTTACAGGATGCCAGGCTTGATGGACCCTTGGTCTGACCCAGCATGGCAATTTCTTATGTTCTTACCTAGATGAGGAGAATCCACTATCTCATAATGAGGACTTACTCCTAGCTTCAGAAGCTAAGTCAATCACCTGTATTGGGACCATGTGTGGTCGGCCCCACTATGTGGGAAAAATCCCTCCATCTTAAACAGGAGAGGTTCCAAGCTTCCTCTCTGTTCTCCAGGGCTTAAGGAGGCAAATAAATTATTCACTAGATCAGATGAGTCCCTCAGGCTGCAGGGCCCTTGTGTTGGAGGTGAGATGTCCTCTTCAAAAATTCAGATTGGTTCATCATCACTAGCCACGGAAGATGTGCATGCTGTGGCAGTGGCTGGCTCTGATGTGCCTGTATTGATGCTTCCTAAAAATGGTACCCTGGTCATTAGATGGAGATGGCTGAGTCTCCGGTCAACCCCTAACCTCAGCTGTGGGGTTTCTGAGCTTGTGCACTGAAGTGCTCGACTCTGTTACAACTGATGATGCCTTGGCATTCTGTGCCAAGCAGGACAATTATGCCTTGGCGCGTGAGCTCTACACAGAGGACATGGACAGCACCCTGGTCTGCCCTTCATCTACTTGGTGCCCTAGGAATCACCTGCGTCATAAAGGATGAAGGGACCTCTGCAGCAAAGCTCTCTCTCACCTCGGCATTGAGGAAGGGATCTCCAGCAGAGCCCTATGCTGACTTTCTCTTCGGCTCTGAGGTGGATGGTCCCAAAGAGGGTCCCTCATGTCATCTGGGTGCTTTCCTAGCATCTTGCCTGGCACTATAGGCTTATGTGTCCCATTCAAACCCTGACATAAGGCTGGCACCAGAAGAGTGGTATCCGTCCCTTGCACAAGGGAGTGAGATGGGGAGAAATGTTACCTTGACTCCCTGCATTGCAAGTCCAGTGATGCCTCATTCCTAAATGAAGACTGGCTCAGCTGTTCTGCCACACACAGACTTGGGGATCTTACCCGCTGGCGCCATCCTTAGGGCCTCCATTTTCTAGGTGCAATGCTGTGATCTGGGGGACATGGTCCGGGCCTAGGCAACAACAGACAGCATTGCAGATCCATAATGGACATCTGGTACCCAGAGATATAAGCTGTTGTGCACAAGCTTCATGGCCCTGGATGTTTCCATGCTACTTTTTTTTTTTTTATTAAGAACTGGAAAGTTCTGTTAGAGGTGCTGCCAAGGCAGCGGCAAGAAAAGAGAAGGTAAGAAGGCACAAAACCAAAAGTTGAAAAATTGGAGCGAGAGAGAGAGAGACTGGAACATGTCTGTGAGGTAGGTCAGAAAAAGAAAGACTGAGGGACTCAACATAGGAACTCTCACACATGCTCAGTAAGGGCCTGATTTTAAAAAGCATTTACATGCGTAAAACTGGATTTTATTCCAGTAAATGCACTTTATCTGTGTTAAGCGGATTTTTGAAAATTGCTTGAATTGTTCATTGGATTTACTCACAAAAGTTCACTTTGCTCGAGTAAATGGCTTTTGAAAATTGTATGTTACATTTATGCACGTAACTCCTTTGAAAATTACCTCCTAAAGTTTTACTGAGCTTGAGAGCTGGGTGCATGCCGGCACACTCGGACAATGTCACACATACTATGATTAATTCATGCCTGCTTATCGATGGAGAAAGTGTGTGTGTGTGTGTGTATATATATATATATATATATATATATACACACACACATATATATTTATATGTGTGTGTGTATATAAATGTATCTATATATAGATAGCTATATCTCCTTATACAATCTAACAACTACTTTCTCATTTTTAAAGAAAATTCATGCTGCCTGTAAGCAATTTATTGTTCTGTCCATTAATTTCTTTTTGAAATTTTGCTACTGAAAGGTTTAGCTTCCTTTTTCCTGTGAAGATGGAAATTTGATTACATTATGGTCACTGTTATCAGCCCCTCTGTGGCTGACTTCCTACACCAGGCCTAAGTACTGTTCATGACTACATCAATTATTTTTTCATCACAGGACTATTTGCTCCAAAACATACTTATTATCCAGAAATATTATGTCTGCATCATACCAAGAAAACAGTACATCATTTTCTACTCAAACTCTGAGGGAAAATGAGCATGAGTGTCATCAAAAAGCACTTTACCCTTTTCTTTCCGGGCTCTGAGGCACGCGATTCATAATCATCAGGAAGTTGCAGATAGTCTTCTATTCGGCTTGCAAAATGCTTCCTCTTGCTGCCCATTTTCAAACCATCCAATTTGTCTGGGAATACAGAAAGCAAAGCGTGGCATTAACAGACAAGGAGAACTTGCACCCAAAAAACATCTCACACAAACAAAGAAAGAGGAACACACTTTAGAAGGCCCTTCCAATTGACGTCCATACTGTCTTCGTTGGCTCACAGTGGCTCCTGTACTGGTTTCATACTCCTGTTACCAATAGGAGAGGCAGAGCTCCTGTTCTCTTGGAACAGTGTTGAAAGGTCAACTCTATTCTGTCACATGCACTGTCTCCTTCCCAGCATGACACTTGTGTTATGTGGCTAGTTATAAAGTCCTTGTTCAGTTGAAAACTTCAGTATGTCAAAATTGCTAATAGTATACAGCTCGTGTTAAAAATCCGCATTCTATGGTGAGGCAAGAGAGATCTTAGATTGAAAAGAGTTGTATAACAGGCATCATCCAACATAATACTTCTTGAAATGAAATATTTGAGATTTCCTGTGCCAATAAAAATCCATACAAAGATGGTTACTTTGGCATCAAGAGTAGGTGCCTATGAAGGAATGAAGATTGCCAGTAGGGTGCAATTAGATCACAGAAGACATACAAGTGTTTTAAGATGTTATGACTGAGATATTTATCAAATAACAGGTAGTAGATATTTTAAAACTTCAGGATTATAACTGATTCCACGACTTCTAATAAAAATAAATACGTAAATATTGAGTTCTAATATAGGAAACAATCTTCTCTCTACAGGTCTATGCAACAACACATTTTTACCTTTTAGCTAGAAGTACTAATAATGCCTGATGGCTCATTTCTTCTTCACTATACTCTGTAGCCTTGCAATCACAATTTTTACAACAAACCATCTTGCATATTAATTTCTGTTGAGATATTGTTATAGGTCTGTTTTCTACTGAAATCATGGGAATAATGTGAAAAAGTAGGGAGATAAGCAGCCCAAGTTTATTTTTGAGAAACCAAAGCAGAAATGAAACAAGAATAAACTCTATGCAGATCAGAATATATGTATTTTGTTACATACACTATAAACCTGTAAATTCAATGCTGGTTAACAGGAGTCAGACGAGCATGTCTCTATTATAGAGCAGCATGACAAGATGGCAAGCACAGAGTAAACATTGTACTTTCAAATTGTCTTGTAAAACAGTTTCTCCATCGACAAACAGGGCTGAACATGTGAGTGATGGCATCCGAGGGCACTGAACAGAACACACTGAGCTCAGCAAAGTTTTTGCTCTACTGAGTATGTGCGGGAATTCCCACTGGAATGTTACCTCATGACCCCCCTCAGACAGTTTTTGTCTGTGCTACAATTTGGACATGCACCTCTCTAATCATTTTTCTTTAGGCCTCTCATGACACCTTTTTCTGTTTTGCTGCCTCAGCAGCTGCTCAACAGCACTTTCCAGAGCTAAAAAAAGAAGAAAGAAGAAGAGAAAACGCCAGTGCTCAAAAGCTAGTTGGTAGCTTCAAGGACTGTTCTGCGGATGCAACATGTAGATTACTGATGGCCCAGACATTCGTTACAAGTGTTTGGGTCCCTACCATGACTCTGTCAACTGCTATGATTGTGTCTACATATCTCCTGGAGCACAGAGAACCAAGCCTATAAGATGGCAGAGCTCCAGAAGCAAGCTTTTTCCTCAATGGGCAGTGAATCAATTAAGGGCTCAACTTCCAAGGCTTACGCTGCCTGTGCAGCTTAGGGGTTTAGTGAGACAGGGAAGTGTCGAGCTTCTGACCATTCTGGGGCTTCAATGAGTAAGTGGGCGTGGTGTTTCCTCAGTGCCATAGGCGTAGGACCCCGATGCAACAGCTAAAGCAAAGTCTCTGCCTCTTCAGTGCCTGGTGCAGTTAGTGCATTTGAAACACAGGGATCCAACGCAGTTGGAAAGGTTGACGCACATGAGAATGGCGGCATCAAAGCATAGTGCACCAGGACCATCTATGCGCCATCACCATGGTAGGGCCTGGCATCATCCTTATATTGACTTCGACAACACAGGAGAGCAGATAGCTCTGGTGCCACTGATCCATTCCACGCAGACACAGACATGGGGACCACATTCCAAGTTCTCTCTTCCTTAAGGCAGAGACACTGCTTTCTGAGGTGGTACAGGCTGGGATGGCTGGAGCTCCTGCAGGAAGCTTGGAGGCGGCTCCAAGAATTTCAGAAGAGGATGCTGCTTCACCAGCAGAGGTCCAGGGAACACATCAGCCTGCTCTAAGGATCTATTGCTGAGTTCTCCTCCGGCCTGCAGGTGATGTTGTGAGTCACAAACTGTCTAGCCCTCCCAGCTCTGTGCGCCTTCCCCCCAGTGGCCATCTTGTTTCCTGTATAGGCCTAAACTTATACTGAGGCAGTCTCACCAGTCAGTTGCCAGAGCCTAGTCCTACCTTCCGGTCCTTGTACTTTGGTTCCTCTTCTATTTCCAGAAGACTGCAATTTCGTCAGCTTCTATGTTCAGCTTCTTCATCTAGCGCTTCTGTTCTCCCTTCCTAGCCTCCTGGATTTCTTGTTAGTTGCTGCTCCTTGTCTGTTATGGGGGCTTCCCCCATTCTCATGCTTCAATGCCATCAGCAGCAGAGAGCTCAACCCAAAGGGCCTAGGTGGAAGTCCATCTACTGTCACTGGCCTGGATTTGACTCCCCTGGAACTAGACTACTCACTTCTGGGGCACCCACAGACTACAACTGTTACATCAAGTTCTGGCCTATATGAACCCCAATGCCCTGGCTGCTCACTTTGAGACCCGGGACAAGCTTCTGGCAGCGTTGGACCAATGCTTGGGAAGCCTGCAGAAATGAGTGGTACGCGTGCAGAAGCAAATTAATGTCTTGTCCAAAATCTTTGCCAGAGCCCTCTGGATCACTGTTGCAGCAAGGTCACCTTCTGTCCCAATACTTCCTGAAGCTATGGAGTGCATATATAAGGAGCCTCTAGTGAAAACTCTTCCGCACTTCTTTGGAGATCCAAAAGCCTGTCAGGGCTTTTAGAATCAGTGCTTTACAGTTTTTACTCTGCAAGTCTCTTGTTTTCCGATCATAAGTGTAAAGCGTCTTACATAATATCCTTACTGACTGGGGAACTTTGGCTTGGCCTCCCCACTCTGGGAAAAACAGGACCCTGTCATCTCAGACTGCTATGCTTTAATTTGGCATTTAAACACATATTTGATGACCCAGGCTGCTTGATCTCAGTCTCTTCTTCCCTTCTTCATATGAAACAAAGGACTTGGACTGTGGGGCTGTACGTTGTAGAATTCCACATGGCTGCAGCAGACATGGGCTGGAATAATGTGGCCCTTGTTGCGTCTTTCCTAAATGGATTAGCAGATTGAATCAAGGATGAACTGACCTGCCGGGAACTGCCTTTAGATTTGGATGACTAGATCTTCATGTGCTTATGTATGGATGCCTGTATTCAAGAATTAGAGCTCCAGTTTTCTACCAGGAGACATATGCCCCAAGCAGCTCTATGGGCTAATACTGTCTCGCAACCTGAGGAACCTATGGAACTGGGCCATACTGGTATTAACCTTTCCCAGATGGAGAAAGATGAAAGGAAGCAGCTAGAGCTTTGCCTCTATTGTGCTAGTCCTGGGCACAGTCAGGAATTGCCACGTAAACCCAGGTCTGGTCCAGATTCATTACCAATCTTACAATCATATGGCTCAGAGTCTCTCAGTCTCAGTATCCTAGAATTGGTCCACAGGATCAGCAAAGATTCTCGCCCTTATCAGGGACAGCAGGTAATTTCATTAGCCTGGATTTTGTCCCCAAACTGGAATTCCTATCCAATCCAATCCTGCACCATTCTCAGTTGTTGCCAATGACGGCCGGCCCCTGAATCAAGGAGCGATGCAATGGGTCACAGTGGATCTCAATGTTCTAGTTGGTACGTGGCACTCTAAAACCATTTCCTTTTGAATTCTTGAATCACCTTCCTGTACGGTACCTCTGTGTTTACTGTGGCTTCAGTTACATAACCCACTCATTGACTGGTGTTTAGGACAGATCATCTCTTGGTCTTCTTCCAGCTCTTCTTGTGTTCCGGACCCGAGGCCTATAGCTCCCATTCTTGTGACCTCTGTAGCAGAAATTCCCCTAGGTCTTCCTATCCAGTACCATACTTTTGCAGTTGTCTTTAGCAAGAAGCAAGCAGAGGCGCTCCCAAGGCATTGTGAATACGATTGTGCAGTGCCATTGAACTGCTTCCTGGAACAATGCCCCCATGTGGCTGGACATAACTCTTTGTCAGGTCCAGAAATTAAGGCCATGTCAGAATATATTAAAGAAAACCTGGCTCAAGGCTTCATTTAACTGTCAAAGTCCCCTGCTGGTGCAGGATTCTTCTTCGTACAAAAGAATGATGGATCCTTTAAGCCCTGTATCGATTTACCAGGGCCTCAATAAGATCACAGTTAAGGATCGCTATCCCCTACTATTAATCTCTGAACTCTTTGAAAGATTCAGGGTGCACAAATTTTAACCAAACTGGACTTGTGCAGGGGCCTACAATCTTATTTGAATCCGATAAGGTGATGCGTGTACTGCCTTCAATAACAAAGATGAGCACTATGAGTATACAGTCATGACCTTTGGACTTCTATTTCGAGCTCTCTCTGAATATGTAGTGGTCTACCTTGATGATATCTTGACTTTCTTCCCAGATCTGACCACTCATAGGCCACATATAATAGATATTCTCTTTTGTCTTCGCCAGCACCAGCTTTATGCCAAGTCTGAGTAATGTGTTTTTGGATAGAAGCAAATCTACTTCTTGGGGTATGTAATCTCAGCTCAGGGGTTTGACATGGATCCTGATAAGGTAACCGCAGTGCATAATTGGCACTTTAGTCCTCAAGGTGCTCCAACATTTTCTGGACTTTGCTACTTGTTATTGGCGCTTCATTCAAAATTTCTCCATGGTAGTGGCTCCACTTACTGCCCCTTACACGAAGGGCACACCAAAGAATTCTTAGAACCCCAAGCCCAGCAGACCTTTGGAGAATTGAAACAATTCTTTGCATCTGCTCCAATCTTGTGTCATCCTGACCTAGTCAAGCCTTTCGTCTTACAAGCAGATGCCTCTGAGGTTGGCACAGGTTCAGTTTTGTCAAAATGACCTCATCCAGATTCTCGGCTCTACCCATGTGGGTACCTTTCCCGGAAGTTATCTTTTGCAGAATGCAACTATGATGTGGGTAACCGAGAACTCCTTGTTACAAAGTGGGCCTCTGGAAGAGTGGAGACACCTGGTGGAAGAAGCCACTTTTCCAATTATAATTCTACAGATCACAACATTTTACTTTATATTGAAGTTGCAAAACACTTGAAGCCCCAACAATCTTGGTGGCCATGTTCTTTGCTCATTTTCAGTTATTTTCTATTGCCCTGGCTCGAAGAATTTTAAAGCCGACGCGTTGTCATGACAATTCTTCCTCTTGAGGTGGCTCCGGAACCTTGTGATAAAGATTCCATCATACCAGCCTCTAGGATCATGGCAAACACAGTCAAGATAATCAACTGTTATCTTGTTTCAATGTAAAATAGGGCAGTTCCGGCTCTATTCAACCTGTTATCTGGAAACCGATGTGATATCTCGATCGAATGTCGGTATACAAAAGAAATAAATAATAATAATAACAAGAGTGATCTGACAGAGAAAATTAACCTGGAATAATTGGTCTAGGACTCTCCGTAGGGGCTCCTATTGGGCATACATTTGTTCCAGATACTTGCTGCCCAGATGTTTTTAAAATGGGGGCACGAGTCCAAACTTGCCAGATATCCAGGGATCAAGAAAACTTCTGAATTGATTTCCAGGGGTTTTGGTGGCCTATCCTGCATAAGGATTGCAAAACATATGTCTTGACCTGTCCAGAATGTGCTAGAACCAAGGTTCCTTGTGCTAAACCTCTAGGTGAATTGCACCAGCTCCCAATTCTTTCTGTACCATGGACTCACCTCTCCAGAATTCATCATAGATCTTCAAATGTACTACCATCGTGGTAGTACTGGACTGTTTTTTCCCAAATGGTGCACTTCATCCCCCATCTCCAAGCAGCCTTCGGCCCCTCAACTGGCGATTTTTTTTTTTATTAGGGAGGTAGCTGACTTCGTACTCCACTTTTGAATAACTATGGGTCTTTTTAATGTTGCTTTATATGTCATGCCCAGATTTTATGCCATTTTTGCTTTTCATTGCTTGCTTTCTGCTACTTGTGTAGCCTTACATTGTGCCCACCAGACTGAGTTTATGGATGAACCAATCCTGGTATTAATGGGGAAGAGCCAATATGGCCAATTACCCTTCACTGCGGGTCACAAGATTAGTTCTTCCCTTGATGCCGGAAAGCACTTAGTTGATTCTTCTCCGCTGGGGCCTGGTCAACCTGCTGCTCCAGTCCAAGTCTTCCCTGCAGCTATCTTGGGTTCAAACAGAAGAAACCTTACCACTGGAGATGTTGTTCCTGACATCTATCCTACACTGGAGCTTTTGTCTGGTATATGCCCCTCCTAACTTTATCGCCACTAACTTGTATATGTTCACTGATAACCTCCTCTTGGTGAAGGCGGATGTAAGAAACACTATTGTGTTAGGGGACTTTAATTTACATGTAGACTGTGTTCCTCTGTCTGATACTTGTCAGGACCTCCTGACTAAATCAGCGCTAGGAAAAACAGAAACTACACTTACCCACATATAAAGGCGATGCAATACCTACGTGGGAAAATTATGATTGAGTGCTCGCTTTCCTAAGGTGCTCCCCACCCACCTCTTCTGGGCGCATGATGCAGTATGCTAATGAACTGCTGCGTTAAAAAGGAGGCGCTAGGGGAAATTGTATGTCCCTAGCACCTCCTCTGCATAGGGCGCAGCCACAGTTTAGGAAAATGGACGATCGCAAATTGAACGTCCGTTTTCCGAACTTGACCGCCAGCAAGACTTTTTTTCCGTTGCTGCTTTCTATGGTTCCTCCGACTTAATATCGCCATGATATTAAGTCGGAAGAACCACAGAAAAGCATATTTTCTGTTTTTCTGTAAACTTTTGGGGCTCCTCAATACTTAATGCCATTTCCGGAGCTGGCATTAATTTTTGAGGGTAAAAATGCGCGCGTCGGATGCACATTTATTTTTTACATAAGGGGGTACTAACTAATAGCCTCATCAACATGGCATTTACATGTGATAAGTGCTATTAGCTATGCGTGTTTTGGACACACTAATCCCCTTATTGCATAAGGGGTTATGGACGCATGTCCAAAACACGCGTTCACTATGGGTTAATCTGTGCGCACGATATTGCATCGGCCTAATAATCATAGGCACATGCTTGACCTGATCTTTATTTGTAAAGACTGGTTAGCCAAGGGCTCCGACGACACCCCACAATTAGGTCCTTTGGATTGATCATCACCTCATGTGTTGTTCTCTTAACCCTTTACGATCGAATTCTTCATGGAAAGACCTTGTCCCAGACTGTCACTCGTAGACTCCTAATTAAGGGTAATTTACTTCAAGCTCAGTGGCTACCTAATTTGTCCTAACCTGAGGAAGACCAAGATGTTGCTAGTCTGCTTTCCAAATGGAACAGCTCTCTTTATAAGGCCCTGGACACCATCACCCCTATGAGATAATGCACTGTGAAATGAACACGGTGTGCCCCTTGGTTTTCCATTTCTTTAAGATCGCTTAAGACTGATTTATGCAGATCTGAACACTACTGGCATAAATCAATGTCCGTCAACCATTTGGATGTCTATCGCTCGAAGCTAAATAGTTATAAAGCTGCCATGGATATGGCAAATAAAGAATGGTTATTTCTCAAGGATGTTTTATTTATTTATTTAAAAGTTTTTATATACCGTCATTAAGTTATTTACCATCATAACGGTTTACAATAGGGCACATATAATCAAAGAAAATATAGATCATACATTACATAGAGGGTGCCATTATTATTCGGTAACAAAAACACATTAAGTATAATATGGTTTATGACATGGAATTTATATTAATGAAATTCTCATGGGAGATTATATGTTTTATTGCTATTCAACCTGTCGGTCTGACTACAATTATCAGAGGGATAAAATAATTTCCAAGTAGTATCTGGAGATTGTGAGCTGGGTGCTCTATGTCCACTTATCCTTATTTATTTGCTTGCGTCGTTCTCTTTATTGAAGGCTTGTTTGAAGAGCCAGGTTTTGAGGTGTGTTTTGAAAAGTCTCTGAAGTCTTAGATCAAGGGGCATAGTGTTCCATAATATGGGACCGGCCAGGGACAGTGCACGTTCCCTAACCTGGGTTAGTCTTGCTGTTTTCACAGATGGAATGGTCAAGAGAGCTTTGTTTGCTGATCTTAAATTTCCATGTGGGACGTGTACTCGAAGTGCTGTGTTCAGCCATTCTGCTTTTTCGTCATGGATTAATTTGTGTATTGTGCAAAGAGCTTTGAACTGAACTCTTTGTTCTATGGGTAGCCAATGTAGTTCGGCAAGTGTATCTGTGATGTGATTTTTTTTTTTTTACTTTTTCCAGTCAGAATTCTAGCTGCGGAGTTTTGTAATATTTGCAGTGGTCTTATAGTAGTGTAGGGTAAACCAAGTAGTAAAGCATTACAGTAGTCAGTGTTTGCAAATATCAGTGATTGAAGCACTGTACGAAAGTTTGGCAGCGATAGTAATGGTTTAAGTTTGCTGCAGCTTCTAGGCCACAAGAGTTATTCAAAATTGTCCACTCCCTACTGTCCTCTCCCACAACAATGCCTGCCCCGCAAACTCCTTCACATGTGAACAGTTTGCCTCCTTCTTCCAGGTCAGTACATCTCGGGTACTGGAGAGTTTTACTGACCCCATTTAATCCCCTGGAAACTGTTCTCCCCCACCTCAATAAGTCACTCCCTTGCAGACACAGACATCATGAACTAAATTTTCCCCAAGGTCATCCAGTGAAGTTATTTCTATATTAAGCAGTTTGAAAGACAACTATTGCTCACTGAACACTTGTTCTTCATCACTAACCACATTTCTAAGATCTGACATCAGGGATTTTATTGCCAGGCTTGTGAATGCCTCCTTAGCAGAAGGACACTGTTGCGGGAGCACTGGAGGCTGTACCCTTGTGCCATGATGCAACCGCAGAGGAACTCCGAGGAAGCGCCAAGGCTGGCGAGACGTGTGCAAGCACGGGCGGATAGGCTGGAGATAAGGAGCCCTGGCCTCTGCCGAACCTGAACGCATCAAAGAGACCCAGCAACACAATGTTGGTCTCTGGAGTAGCCCCTCTGGCCACTCGATAGCCCTTTCGGACCTGCCATATGGGAACGGCAGATGCGACAGGATGGACAGAGGCTGAGGGCTGGAACAAACAGGTTCAGACGAAGCCTTGGGATACTTGAAGGATTAAGACGAAGACTCAGGTTACTTGGAAATTTAGACAAGGTTGCTTGAAGATTCAACGAAGTTCAGGAACAGGGAGATTACTGGAAAGGTACTGCCATGTCGTGCGCCCTACACAGCCAGTCAAGGCAGGTTGTGGACCACGCAGTTGGTGAGGCAGGTCCAGTCTCAGGACAAGGCGAAGACTCCAACGAAGCCTGCACCAAGACGTGCCCTCCACAGCCAGTCAAGGCAAGGCACAGGTCACGCTGGAACAGGTTCAGGCAGAGTTCTTTGTCATGGACAGAGGCAGACCCAAGGGACTCTGAAGACCCGGACAGGATTCAGGATTGGACCTCGGGATCCAAGTCTCAGAGCAAGGGGCTCTGAGCAGCGGCTCAGAGCAAGGAACACGGAGTAAGGACTCGGTGCAAGGAACTCGGAGCTTGGAACCCGAAGTATGAAGCATTAAAAGCAGGGATCTTCCGGAGTCTTGTGCTGCCGAGGAGAAGGACATCTGGATAAAAGATCATCTGGACAAAAGGAGATCAGTAGAACAGGATATCTGGACTTCAGGGGATCTGAAGGACAAGACATCTAGGACATCAGAAGATTTGAAGAGAAGGATGACAAAAACATCAGGACGTCTGGGACCGACGAGACGGAGACACAGGATCAGACGAGAGACCATGACGAAGACATGGAATTCCAATGAAGAACATAGTGCGCCTAGGAGAAACTGGTATGATGAGGAGTCCTAAGGAGGACTAGCTCCTTACGAAGGCAACGAAGCAATGAAGAAACACCCATGATGACATTATCAGGAGGGGCTGCGGGACACTCCCACCGTGGGCTCTTTAAGAAGGTGAAGGAGGCGCGGCCGTGCGCCTAAGGAGGAAGGGGCAGGACCTTCGAGAGCGGCGTCCCTGCCGCATAGTGGAGCAGGAATGGCACAGGCCGCAACCAGGCCCAGCGTGAGCGGCGGCTTCATGCGGCGAAGGTGGAGCTGAGGACGGAGGCCTCCCCCCGGAGGGGAGAAGGTAACGTCGGCGGCCTCCAGGTCGCATGGGGGCATGACAGTGGCTCCCTGCCGCTGCACGGGAGCAGGAATGTCGGTGGCCTCCGGGCCGTGTGGGAACGCCATCGGTGCCTCTTGGCCGCAAAGGCAGCATCTGGGTGGCTCCAGCTGCATGGAGGGAGCGACAGTGGCCTCCGGGCCACGGGAGAGGGAAGAAAAGAGGTGAGAGGTTGCCTGTGGCCCTAGCCGTGGGTAGAATCGTAACCCAGACTGCTCCCGTGGGTTGAGTTTGCTAACATCAATCATGTCAGCGAATCTATGTGGTCTCACCATTCTTCATATCTTATGACTGACACTCCATTTGTTTACCTCCTGCTGCTCCAGCTGCAGAAATTCCAACGGCCGATGATCTGCTGCAATACTTACAGGATACCTGGACACAGGTGTGCAATAATTTGGAGAAAACTGTGACCCAGCAGATGAAATTCACTGACTGTCTTATAGATGTGAACCACAGTTTCAGACTGATGACAAAGTCTTGCTGTCCACAAGGTATTTAGGTCTAAAGCTCTCTTTTGCTAAGCTCAGCCCTAAGTACATATGCCATTGAGAAAATTAACCCAGTAACCATATGCTTTCAGCTTCCCAACACTCTACAATCCTCATTTTATGTCTCCTTATTAAAGTCTGCCACGCCAGATCCTTTAAACTTGAAAGAATCACCTCTGCATCCAGTTCTAGTCGATGGCCAACCTGAATTTGAGGTGTAGGAGAGTCTGGAGTATCCCATATCAAAGTACAGTACTTGAACCATTGGAAAGGATAAGGCCTCAAAGAAAGATCTTGGGTGGATGCATTTGACCTCCATGCACCTTGTCTTTTGAAGAAATTTCTTGCTAAGCAAAGGGTCATCCCTGAAGGAAGAGTACTGCAAGGATCTGTGGCTGAGTGCTCCTCCGGCCTGCAAGTGGTGCTATGAGCCAACTGCTCTGTCTAGTCCTCCCCAGGACTGTGCTCCTCACTTTCCCCAGTGGCCATCTTGTTTCCTGTATAGGCTTGTACTTATTTGGGGGCAATCTCACCAGACAATTGCCAGAGCTTGCTCCTACCTTCCGGTCCTCATACGCTAGCTCCACTTCCATTTCCAGAAGACTGCAATTTCGTCAGCTTCTACATCTGGCGCTCCTGTTCTTTTTCCTGGCCTCCTGGATTTCTGATTAGTTCCGGCTCCTTATCCTGTGACAGGTCTCTCGCTCCTTGTCCATGATGGGGGCTTCCCTCATTCTCATGCCTTGCTGGCCACAGCACCTGTGGGGGGGGGCGGTGTTTACAACCCGAAGGGAAGGTGGCTGGCCTAGGCAGAAGTCCATCTACCATTGCTGGACTGAATCCAAATCCCCTGGGACTAGGCGCACACTTCTGAGTCAACCTATGGACTACAACCATCACACTTGCAGATCAGATAATGGAGCTGATCAAAAGTTTCTTTACTTCCTTAGCTAATCCTAAAGGGGGAGAATCTTAGTCAGATGCTTCAAGCTAACCGTATTTCTCGGAGAGTCATAGAAACAGAAGTGACAGCAGAAAAGGACCTAAAGGCCCATCCAGTCTGCCCAGCAAGCTCCCATAGATATCAGTTTTCCATATTTATCAGTTACTCAGACCGCCAAGGTCAGGGCTCTAGTTGGTTACTGTTTGAGTCCAATTTTCTTTCACCTCCTGCCACTGAAGCAGAGAGCAATGTTGGAGTTGCATCAGAAGTGTAGTATCAGGCTTTTTCGTTAAGGGTAGTAACTGCTGCATCAAGCAAGTTACCCCCATGCTTGTTTTCTCAGACTGTACAGTTCAATGTCCTTGTCTGAATCCAATTCCTCTTTTCCCCCTGCTGTTGAAGCAGTGAGCAATGATAGAGTTGCATTAACAACTCTATCATTGCTTTAAGATCTTGAGAGGTCTTGAACGAGTAGATGTGAATCGGTTATTTACACTTTCGGATAATAGAAGGACTAGGGGGCATTTCATGAAGTTAGCAAGTAGCACATTTAAGACTAATCGGAGAAAGTTCTTTTTCACTCAATGCACAATTAAGCTCTGGAATTTGTTGCCAGAGGATGTGGTTAGTGCAGTTAGTGTAGCTGGGTTCAAAAAAGGTTTGGATAAGTTCTTGGAGGAGGAGTCCATTAACTGATATTAATCAAGTTTACTTAGGGAGTAGCCACTGCTATTAATTGCATCAGTAGCATGGGATCTTCTTGATGTTTGGGTAATTGCCAGGTTCTTGTGGCCTGGTTTGGCCTCTGTTGGCAACAGGATGCTGGGCTTGATAGACCCTTGGTCTGACCCAGCATGGCAATTTCTTATGTTCTAACAGTATGAAGGCTTGGTTATGAGTAGTATCTGCCACACCAGCAAATTATACCCATGCCTCTTACTTCATTCCCCTCCTCCTTGCCTTCAGGTATCCACAGCGTTCATCCCATGCCCTTTTGAAATCTTGCACCGTTTATTTTACTTCACCACCTCCTCCAGAAGGGCATTCCAGGCATCCACTACCCCCTCCGGGAAGAAATATTTCCTGACACTGATTCTGTGACCTCTAGTTCTACTGATTTTTTTTCCAGTGGAAAAGGTTTTTTGTTGTTCGTGCATCATTAAACCTTGCTTTACTGATTACTTTGTTCATCTCTCACCTCTTACAGTTTAACCAGATATTCTTCCCTGTGTTCCTCTTTTTGGGATAATTTATATTTCTTGAATGCTGTCTTTTTATTTTATCAGCCACCTCATTTGAGAACCAGATAGGAGTCCTATGCACTTCCTCTCTGTTACAAAAGCACTCTCTAGTGTTTCCCATCTCAGGGTTAATCCTTGAGCACTGGAGTCATACCTTGCATCAGACGGATGCTCGCCGTTCTCAGAGCACCTATCAGAGGGCACTCTTTCCAAACCAAAGTCTCCACTATGTTCTCTCCTGTCCTCATTGGTGTTTTGGTTGAGCATTCCTCCACTGGAGAACTCAGAAAAGCATTCCTTTGGACCCATTACCAGATCCACCAGAGCATTACTCTTTACCAGAAGCTCTCTCCTACTCTAAGTTCCTCGATAAGCTGGGGAAAATCATCAGGGTCCATGTATGAAAAGATAAGAACCCTCAAAAGGGGGAGTTTAACATCCTCCATATTTTGGAAGCCCCTCGGAGACAGCAGTTCCTCTGGTTCACCAAATTCTTTGTGACCTGCAAGCAAAAATGTGAGAAAACTTGGCCACAGTCAGCCGGTGGTGGGAAAGCTGGATCTCAAATACAGAGTGCAGCAAGCATTGGGTTTTGGGGTAGTCCCACACCAATCAGTGGTAGTAGGGTCTGCCCTGAAGAAGGTAAAGAAATAAACATTTTCTCTAACAACCCTATTGGTAAGGACCAGAGGCTTCTGGTTCCTTCTGGAAGAAGTTCTTCCAAAGCTTGATGCATAATGCCTGGATGGCTAACCACCAGCTTTAATTGGTGCAATACTTACATGACTGTTATCAGAGTGAAACCTCTCCTGGAATCATGTCATCAAGTGCTCCTGATGCATAAGAATGCAAGTGGTATCATTCGTTCTATGAACTGTTTGACATTGCAGCACAGGATTCAGCTGCTGCTATTGGAACCCAAAGCATGGCATGGTTGCGGGCTAATGGCCTATGGAAAGATGTCCATGACAAATTGATAGGCATTCTAAGCTCCACAGACAACCCCTTCAGGGACAAGATTGTGGAAATGGTGGCAAAATTTAAGGAACTGAATGTAGTGCTGTAGTCGTCAATCACTACCGACCAGTCCTCTGCTCAGAGGCACAGTTTCTTCTTCTGTTAAGAGGGCATACTTCCAGCAATGTCCCTTCTGCACTTATCAATGGTACCAAGTCCCCCTTCAGAAGTTACAACTTCAAGCCAGAAGCTGCACAAGAGAATATCAACCATAACTGTCCCAGCAGCCTTGGGCAAGAGTGGGATCCAGTTTTTAATGGAGGTAAGGCCTCCCTCCCTACCTCCTCCACTGGGGGAGGATCCAATAGTTTCTCTCTACATGGAAGGATATCGCCAGTCAGATAGGTGCTAAAGATTGTGGAGTATGATTACTGTTTGTATTTCTCCCATCTAGTTGTGCAACACAGACGTCTGGCCTTCAATTCATATCAGACTCACTCAGCCCAACTCCATCTCAAAGTGGACAAGTTACTTCACTAGTGGGCAATAGAGTGAATTCCTCTTTCAGGGTGTGGTAGAGATTTTTACTCCTAATTTTCCTTATCCCCAAAAAATCTGGGGATTGAGACCAATATTCCCTCTAAGCTGTGTACTGGTCCGCCCACTCACAGCTTTTCCCTCTGGCATGCACAACTTTTCCCCTCACTGTGGGAAGGCTGGTGGGACTGTGGTGGAGCTCATCCCGATTCAGCCTGAAGATGTCCTGCCTCGACCCGAAGATAAAGGGAAGGCTGGCAGGGCCATGGTGGACCTCATCTCGCTGTGTCGCAATGATGATGGGAAGGCCTGGTGGGGCTGAGAGTCTGAGTGTGTAAAAAAGGTCCTGTGGGGCATGTGTGTGAGAGATCCTGTGTGTATATATGTATGTGGGAGTGAGACACAGGCTCTCAAACACACTCTATATGTCTGTAAGAGCCTATGTCACATATAGGCTCTCACAGGCACACACACTTATACACGTGTGAGATGGAGAGCCTGTGTATGTGAGAAACTATGGGCATGTGTATGAAAGAGGGAGTGAGAGAATAAACATGTATAAGTGTATGTGTGTGAGAGAAAGTGAGAGCCTGTGTGTATGTATATGTTTTTGTGTGAAGGAGAGAGTGTGAGAGGAATGAGCATACATATGAAAGAGGAAGTGTGAGTAGAAAACGTCTGGGTGGCCCCACCTCCCCCAATCCATGACAATCTCAAGATGACTGGAAATCAAAAGATCCCAGATATGGAGAGCAGGAGATTTTATTTTATTTTTTTTTAATGATTAGTTTTTCTAACCCACCTATGCGTAGCCCTAGGCAGTTTATAACAAAACACACACATTATTGTCTCTGACAGAAGTTATGCATAAAATAGTGATAAAATAACAAAATATACTAAAAGATTAAATTATTGGATGTTATATCAATGTTTCTGCTGTTTTGAAATATTTTATTGGTGTTTTGGGAAATGTATAATATTTTATAATTATTGGATGTTTATTCATCAGATGTTTTGAAATGCTTATTTTTTTTTTTATTAGTATGGTTTATTTATTATGACTCATGATTTATAATTCTTGATTTTGTTTCTTTTATGAGGAATGGTCATGCTACACTGCATACATCTTGTTTGTTGTGATTTCCAATTCAGTTTTTGTTTGCACATTTTTATATTTTATTCTGTGTATTCTGTATTTGTCTCGTACAGTTAACTGATACCTGTGTGTACAGTTTGTGTAATCTATGAGGTGTTAAATATCATCTGAATAAGATTTTGTATCCATTTTCCTAAATTGTTGATGCAATGTTGTCAAATGATTTTAAAAATAGTTTTGCTGGGTGTTAGAACTGGCCACAGCTTTTTTTTTTTTTTTAATTGCATATAGGGTCCTTAGGAGTTTTTCTTATAATGTCTTATAGCCAAGTTACCAGACTCAGTTAATGGCAATTCAGGGTATGCTTAGTCTAGGGGTGTGCTGTATTTCTTGATTATTTAGACAAAATTTGAAATTTGTGTTGGACATTTTTTGGCTCAGTTCTGCTTGTGATGTGTGATCCAGAGATACATGATTGATAGAAAATGAAAAAATAAAAATGCCTACTTTGTAGATGCTACCAAAATCCAAAGAACCACAAAACAAGAGCCAGGAGATGCCACAAAACACAACAAAGTAGTACCAAAAAGGCAAATCCAATATTTAAATCTAAACATAGATCCTATAGTAGCAGATAGCGAGTGTCAAATATAACATGAGGAACACACTTCAACAAGCCAGTCAGTGTGCTCTAATGCTTATGGGCCACCTGGTCTTCTACATCATTTGTGGATTTTAAAAATATATGCGTGTTTATCATGTTATATTTCATTATCATTATTATTATGTTTACTGCCTTTGAACATGTTCCTAGTTGCCCATTGAATTTGTTCTCGCTTCTTTCTCAACTTTCCTTGGTTTAATGTACCCCCCCTCCCTGTTTATTGTAATTTTCCACGCTGTTTTGCTGTAAACCGATATGATGTCCCTACGAATATCAGTATAGAAGACACTCTAAATAAATAAATAAATATTTGACCCTCGCTATCTGCTACTATAGGATCTGTGTTTAGATTTGCCTTTTTGGTACTACTTTGTAGATGCAGCATTTCCATATCCAGAGAATGTGTATTTCTATATTTCTAAGGCCAGCACTGGCATGGTAGTGGGTGGGGGGCAATGGGGAGAGTGCTGAGCTCAGGAGAAAAGATAAAGTTTGCTCACACCCACTAATCCATATTGATCTGAAGGGAGATTTGTTAGCCCTTCTCCTTCATCCTCCCAGTCTGATTTCCTTACTCTTTGTCCCTGAGGAGCAGGGATCAGTTGGGGGGCGCCATCAACAATTTTTGCACAGGGCACCATGGCCCGAAAAGAGAAGCCTGGCAGGGCCACAATGGACCCCTATCCTGCCATGGCCTGATAGTAATGTAACCTGAACCAAACTTTTTGCACGCAGCAACCCAATCCTTAAGAGGGAACACCGATTGAGTTCCATCCTGGATTTACATCTGGAGAGGGGGAAACTGAAAATGAATTCCCACCACACCATCCTTCCTTTATTCAGAAAGGAACCCGTGCTCTCATCTATCCATCCCACTGGAAATATGTCAGATTCATAGTAGGTGGTGCTCTGAGGGTTTTCAGCAGTAGTGGCAGTACATCTCCATCAGCAACAGATAACAATATTTCCTACTTAGACAACTGGTTAGTGACAGGATTCTTCAAGGTCAAGGTCTTGGATTCCGTGAACCAAACAAAACTACTGCAGTTTCTAGGATTCACTGCTGACTTCAACAAGTCATGACTAGTACCAGCTCAGAGAATCCAGTTTACTTGAGCCTGGATAGATTCAATCAAGGAAACATCATTCTTTCCAGAGGACAAGGCAGTCTGTGTTCGACTACTAGTACAAGGCATGATGAGTCAGAGCCATTCATAGCCTATTCAGCACTGGTCATCCTTGTTCACATGGCTGCCTCAGTCTATGGGGTTCAGTTCACACGACTTCACATTAGATTTCTTCAGTGGGACCTTCTGTCCCAGTGGGATCAATTTTGGCAACCTCTATCCCATCCTATCAAAGCAATTCAGAAGGCAAAAGCATCCCTCTGGTGGTAGTTTAAGCCAGAGTTTATCACTGTTGGCTCTCCACTAGAGATTCTGCCTCATCAGATGATTCTAGCGACAGAAGCTTCCAGCAAAGGCTGTGGTACAGACACAGGCATCTACTGCACACAAAGGACATGGTCAGTGCTGAAGCATCAGTATCAAATAAACCTCCCGGAACTTTAAGTAATTCCGTATGCTCCGTGAGCATTCACTCATCTACTACAAGGGAGAAAAGTTCTAATACAAACTAACAAATCAGGTAGCAATGTTCTACATGAACAAGGAATAATGGGCTCCTGGAGCCTCTGATGGGAAGCCCAGCAGATCTGGGCATGGGATCTCAGCCATGGAGCCCTACCTTCCAGGAATATCCAAACACACTGGCAGATCGCCCCAGTAAAAACTTCTGACTCCATGAATGGTCACTGGATCAGAGAGTTGAGGATGAACTATTCTCCAGGTGGGTCAACTGTTAATAGACCTGTTTGCTTCGGAAAAAAATTGAAGAGTTTTTCTCCATTCTTCTAAGTGATTTCAGATTAGCTCAAGATGCGTTTCTGCTGAATTGGGATGCCAGTATACATTATGAATTTCCACTGCAAGTATTGATAGCCAGGACAGTTCAAAACTCTAAACAGGATCAAACACACATTATCCTCATTGCCCCAGAGTGGTCAAGACAAGTATGGTACTCCTATCTCGTTCAGCTCTCCGTCAATCCTTGATTCTACTGGGGACCTTGATGTCCCTTTTCATCCAGGAAGGAGGCCAACTGTGTCATCTCAATCTGCCTCATCGCAACCCAATTCCAAGAAGATTGAGGCCTCGTTAATATCTCCTTGGGCACTGCCTAAGGAAATGGAGGATATCATGATTTATGCAAGAAAACCATCTACTAGGAAGACTGTGTTTAAGTGGAAAAGATTTTCAACTTGGTGTCATTCAGCATCCCTGAATTCTTCTGCTTGCCTCTTTAAGGATCTTCTCAGTTATCTGTTCTCCCTATCTTTGTCCTTATCTTGGCACTTCTTCTGTAAAGATGCATTTAAAGGCCATCCCAGCATACCAACCTCATATAGAGGGAAAACGAATCTCCATTCATCCTCCAGTTCCAAATCCACAAAGGGATTATGGCACACAAAACCCCTGGTATCAAAACCTGCTGGGCCCTGCAATATCATTGTTGTCCTCCATTCAACACACTGGTTTTGCTGAAATTTCTCATCTGGAAGGTAGTACCATTTGGTGGCAATTACTTTAGTGAGAAAAGTGAACGAACAACAAGCCTTGGGCTCTTATTCACCTCATCTACAGTTTTTCACAACAGGATGATGCTTCAAATTCACCTAAAGTTTCTGCATTTCATATTAATCAAGCCATTGTCTTGCCCACATTTTTTCCCAAAGTTGCATGCCCACAGGGGCGAGAAGGTCCTTCATTCACTGGACTGTATAAGTGCCATAGCTTACTACTTAGCCACATTAGACATCTCAACTGTTTGTCTCTTATGATCCTAAGAGAATGGGAATACAGTTGCCAAACATACTATTTACAATGGACTAGCGTGCTGTATTGTGTTATGTGTTGGCGGGCCTCCAAATCACAGACTTTGTCAAAGCTTATCAAGTTAGAGCTATGGCTACTTTAACTGCTCATCTACAAATGATGTCGATGGAAGACATCCTCAAAGTTGCAACATAGTCATCTTACACACTTTTACGTTCCACTACTATCTGAACTATTTCTCGAGAAATGACTAACTTTGGAGAAGCAATTTTGTGCAGCCTGTTCATCCAGTTGCCAACTCTCCATGGGGGGAAGGGGGGGAGCTGGTTTAGTTACTCGGTAAATGTCCGTGGTGAACCCTCAGCTTGGGACTCCCCACACTTTAAGACTAATTCAGCCCTGCTATCGATGGAGAAAGCGAGTTTGCTTACAGTAAATGGGGTTTTCCATAGACAGCAGGATGAATTATTAATACCTCCCCACCTCTCTGGAGAATCAACTACCTTTCTAAAGTTAAGCTCTACATTTGACTGAGGGGCTCACGTGTCAGAATTTCAGTGGACACTCCCACACATGCTCAGCAGAGCAAAAATTGCAGAGCTCAAAGAGTGGTCTGTCAACACTGCTATGGAGAATCCTGTTTACAGTAAGCAAACTCATTTTTCATGAAACTCTGAAAGTAACATTTAGAAAGAGTCACAGAATACAATATCACATGTGGGAAATATAGATCATTATGCAGTGTGGCCGTTGTAATGTGAAACAATATTTGCCTGCTCCCATATATTGCTATGAAGCAATCTAAAGCAGAATTATCATGCTAAAGTACCCCCTGGGAAAGGATGAAACCAAGAAGTATGTTCTGAGTCCATGATGAATTAAAGTTGTGTCTATCCTCCCCTTCCCTGCAGGCAGTGTACAGCGATGTCCTATTGAATATGGTCTGTACCTTCCCAGTGACAAGGTGTAAGCGAAACCTCAACTGGCAAACTACAGACTGAAAGCAGGATAAATATGCTCTAAACATTTAAATTATGCTATCTGTTGCAGGAAAATTACAGTTACGAGTTCTCTTGTTAATTGGATATAACAGGTGCTCATTACATCAGAGGCTCCAAACTGCCTTTCACTCTACAATAACATCATGTATAGCATCTGACTTTTATTTACTACACTCCTTAAAAAATAATCTGATTTAAAAAGGATTTATTGTGGTGGCAGAATATCAATTGTACTTTTATTTGCATTACATAATCATTTCTACATAACTGGACTCCATGACACTTTTAGCAGGTTCCTATTCCATTATAATCAAGGCCCTAGCATAATGCAATTCAGTAGATGGAGAATTTGACACAATTTTCACAAAATGAACACATTTTTAAATTAAAAGTGAAATGGTTCAAAATCACAGGGTTTCTTCTGCATTCTCAGACTAAGTACAGATGCTGTCGCATCGCATAGGCGGCCCATGTATAAACACCAGGGCAATAATACCTGAAAGAGGGCAAATTGTCCTTAAAAACTAAGGATTGTTTAACATGTGCATGCCTCCAGCATAAGTACAGCATTTTAAACAACAGATAAATATGAACATGGCTTTCATTGGAGATCTGAATTTAAATCTGAAATTAAATGGTATTTTGTCACCAGACAAGCTATGCAAGCATTTGAAGATCTAGTGAGCCATATTTATATTGCCTGGAAATGGCTATTTTTATTTAAAAATGTATTAGGCGCATTATCAGAGGTCCTAAAAGACATACAGTAAAATCATTCATAAAATACAGAGTCACAAAAAATAAAAATAGCTGTAATAAGGTTTCAATATCTAATTGAGAGAAATGTACTTCATGCTTTTTTTTAAACCATTTAAATGATAAATATACTAAGTTTGAAATGTGGATATATTACATTTTCAATGCACAACTGTCATTTTCTGAAGCTATCAGAGAGATGCAAAAACCTTGACTAGAAGAAATGTCATGATCCCAAGATGCTAAGATGCTGCTCGCAGTCAAGAGTGCACAAGGAGTGGTATAGGCTGCTGGAAACCACATTTTTAGCTTATCAGAAAGAAAAGTTCTTAAAAAAAATAAACTACATGAGCCAGTCTCCAGCCGTACCTCTCTACCTCTGCATGCAGAAATGGGGGCATTGCATGAGCCAGTCTCCAGCTGCACCTCCCCATCTCTGCATGCAGAAACAGAGGAGTGTATCATGTGAGCCGGTCTCCAGCTGCACCTCCTCATCTCTGCATGCAGAAATGGGGGCATTGCGTGAGCCAGTCTCCAGCTGCACCTCCCCATCTCTGCATGCAGAAACAGGAATATATCGTGTGAGCCGGTCTCCAGCTGCACCTCCTCATCTCTGCATGCAGAAATGGGGGCATTGCGTGAGCCAGTCTCCAGCTGCACCTCCCCATCTCTGCATGCAGAAACAGGAATATATCGTGTGAGCCAGTCTCCAGCTGCACCTCCTCATCTCTGCATGCAGAAACAGGAATATATCGTGTGAGCCAGTCTCCAGCTGCACCTCCTCATCTCTGCATGCAGAAACAGGAATATATCGTGTGAGCCAGTCTCCAGCTGCACCTCCTCATCTCTGCATGCAGAAACAGGAATATATCGTGTGAGCCGGTCTGCAACCGCACCTTTCCACTTCTGCATGCAGAAACAGAGGAGTGTATCATGTGAGCTATTCTCCAGCTGCACCTTTCCACCTCTGCATGCAGAAACAGGAGTACATCTCTTGAGCCAGGTACTGGATAAACCCCCTTCCCCTCAACCCACTGCATCCAGACACTGAGGAGTGCATCTCATGAGCCAGACCCTAGCCACACATCTCTGTCTCTGCATGAAGGGATGGGGGTGATCTTCCCCAGTAAGAATCAGAGTGCACAATGTTCAGTTCCATTTTCAGATGTTTCTTGCATTTGTCAGATATCCGTTTTTTCTCAAGTCAGGCGGGCAAAGCATAGAGATGAGTGTTTGCAGCTTTGCTGATGTTATTGAGAACAGTACCTTGGAAACTTGCTGTGAAATATATGAAAAGAATAAGATTAAACAAAAGCACCCACCTAGTTTTGCCTCGGAAGTATCCATCTCCCATTTGCTTTTCGGAATGTAGCCCTAAATATCACACAGAGAGAAGCTCGAAGGGTTAGAAATGGGCAAAAATATGCTTAGCAATCCTGATCTGTAATCTGACAATGCTTTAAACTGTTTCTGAACGTAAAGCAGTCCTTTCACCATCCGATGAAAGGTTCTATAATACTTCCCCATAGGCTTCAAAGCATGGCATATGATCCCACCGCACACACACCTACAGCCTAAGCTCACAGCTGGCAGCACAGACGCAGCTTCAGCAAACTGCAGCTGGCTGAGCCCCTTTTGTGGCTCACACTGTGGTAGGAACTCCCCCACCAAACTCTGCAATATGCAAGAACACAGGTTTGCTACCATGAGATTGCAAAAGTGAAGCCAGTCTTGCCGGCTGGCATTTACCAGGTTTTAGCTGATTCTCAAGTTCTATCATTAATGTCATACCCTTCCAGAGCTTCTGTTTATAAAGTGCATTGTTTTAAAAGTGCAACATAATCAAAGGTCAACATTTCATCAGCACTATCAAAATTAATTTAATAAAAGTTTGTCTTATGTCAAAAGTATGCAAATCATTCTTATGGAATTTTCTGAGACAAATATGAAATGCTTGCAAATTTTGCATTATTTGAACAGTTTGTTTTTAAAGTATGTTATTTTTCCTCTCTCTATGTATATAAATATATATATATATATATATATAATGACCCTAGAAAGTGTTACAATATTTTGTTATTACCACTGAATAGCGTATTTCCAGACAATTATCCAACATGTTACTGTGTTTATGTTACACAAGTCTGGACAGCTGGGTACGATTCCTCTTTTAGCAGTTACCATGCTCATGAAATCTGCAGCTCTAATGCCATCCCATTAGACTGGCAAAAAAGTGGTTACGGAGGGAAATTTGTCAGAGCTAAAAGTGCTCTCCAGACTGTGACAGTGTCCACCTGCTAACCCTCCTGTATAGTTTTGTAGGCTTCTGATATACACTGCTTGGGCCACCTGGAAATAGCTTTAAATACCACTGAGTATTTGTACTAGCTGGGCATACATTAAAAAGCAGTTCCAATTTATGAAACCCATTTGCTCCACTCAAATATTTCAGTGCTCTCTAAGTCTCCCCTTAGACCCCTTTGCATCCTGGCACACAGTGTCCTGATTAACAAACTGGAATTAACGTTTGGAATAAAAGTTGGCGGCGTATTTATCACCTTATCCTGAAAATGCCACAGGAAGACAGGAGAAGCAGACAATGCTTTCAGCTAACCCTCTTTTCTTGAGAAATATATGACTAACAAAATCAGGGTTTGTTAATGGTGAAAAAGTATAAAGAAAAAACTTAGAGGACTAAGATCAGCCTCATCAACACATTCAAGACCAAGCTCCATTCCCTCTTATCAAGCCTCATAGTCTAAATGATTGCTACCAAATAAGCCCAGCTGCAATCCCTGAACTGTAAGACTTAAGCCCTTCATTATTTTAAGAAAAGTCACTAGCTGCGAAGTATATTCCTTTTTCATTAACAACTATTATTCAATCTCTAGGCCATCATTCTTAGATACACTGCACCTGGCAGACATATAAACCCCAACACAGAGCAGCTGCAACTGATTCATTGCAGACCACTCCAACTAACCTGGGAAATCAAGGTCATCAAGGTTACCTGGGCAAGCAGAATGATAAGATCAGAAGTGGCCTGGCTGCCTCAGACTAAATCCATCGGACCCCTGTCTCTGACCTGGCACATCCCCTATTCCCTGTATCTCACTCCCAGGGATAAGCGCTGGCTTTCCAAGTCCACCTGGATAATAACTGTTTATGGACTTTTCCTGCAGGAACTTCTCCAATCCTCTTTGAACCCCACTATGTTACTTGCCTTGACCCCGAACCCTGGCAGCAGATTCCATAGCTTGATTGTGCGCCGAGTGAAAAAGTGTTTTTAATCTGCTGGCTGACAGTTTCATGGAGCGTCCCCTAGTCCTAGTGTTGTCTGAAAGGATAAATAACCTTCCCTATTTACCCGTTCCACCCCCTCATGATTTTATAAATCACAATCCTATCCCCTCTCAGTCTCTGGCAGCAGATTCCATAGCTTGATTGTGCGCCGAGTGAAAAAGTGTTTTTAATCTGCTGGCTGATAGTTTCATGGAGCGTCCCCTAGTCCTAGTGTTGTCTGAAAGGGAAGGTTATTTATCCTATTTACCCGTTCCACCCCCTCATGATTTTATAAATCACAATCCTATCCCCTCTCAGTCTCTGGCAGCAGATTCCATAGCTTGATTGTGCGCCGAGTGAAAAAGTGTTTTTAATCTGCTGGCTGATAGTTTCATGGAGCGTCCCCTAGTCCTAGTGTTGTCTGATAGAGTAAATAACCTTCCCTATTTACCCGTTCCACCCCCTCATGATTTTATAAATCACAATCCTATCCCCTCTCAGTCTCTGGCAGCAGATTCCATAGCTTGATTGTGCGCCGAGTGAAAAAGTGTTTTTAATCTGCTGGCTGATAGTTTCATGGAGCGTCCCCTAGTCCTAGTGTTGTCTGAAAGGGAAGGTTATTTATCCTATTTACCCGTTCCACCCCCTCATGATTTTATAAATCACAATCCTATCCCCTCTCAGTCTCTGGCAGCAGATTCCATAGCTTGATTGTGCGCCGAGTGAAAAAGTGTTTTTAATCTGCTGGCTGATAGTTTCATGGAGCGTCCCCTAGTCCTAGTGTTGTCTGATAGAGTAAATAACCTTCCCTATTTACCCGTTCCACCCCCTCATGATTTTATAAATCACAATCCTATCCCCCCTCAGTCTCTGGCAACAGATTCCATAGCTTGATTGTGTGCCGAGTGAAAAAGTGTTTTTATTCTGCTGGCTGATAGTTTCATGGAGCGTCCCCTAGTCCTAGTGTTGTCTGAAAGGATAAATAACCTTCCCTATTTACCCGTTCCACCCCTCATGATTTTATAAATCACAATCCTATCCCCCCTCAGTCTCTGGCAACAGATTCCATAGCTTGATTGTGCGCCGAGTGAAAAAGTGTTTTTATTCTGCTGGCTGATAGTTTCATGGAGCGTCCCCTAGTCCTAGCGTTGTCTGAAAGGATAAATAACCTTCCCTATTTACCCGTTCCACCCCCTCATGATTTTATAAATCACAATCCTATCCCCTCTCAGTCTCTGGCAGCAGATTCCATAGCTTGATTGTGCGCCGAGTGAAAAAGTGTTTTTAATCTGCTGGCTGATAGTTTCATGGAGCGCCCCCTAGTCCTAGTATTGTCTGAAAGGATAAATAACCTTCCCTATTTACCCGTTCCACCCCCTCATGATTTTATAAATCACAATCCTATCCCCTCTCAGTCTCTGGCAGCAGATTCCATAGCTTGATTGTGCGCCGAGTGAAAAAGTGTTTTTATTCTGCTGGCTGATAGTTTCATGCAGCGTCCCCTAGTCCTAGTGTTGTCTGATAGAGTAAATAACCTTCCCTGTTTACCCGTTCCACCCCCTCATGATTTTATAAATCACAATCATATCCCCCCTCAGTCTCTGGCAACAGATTCCATAGCTTGATTGTGCGCCGAGGGAAAAAGTGTTTTTATTCTGCTGGCTGATAGTTTCATGGAGCGTCCCCTAGTCCTAGTGTTGTCTGAAAGGATAAATAACCTTCCCTGTTTACCCATTCCACCCCCTCATGATTTTATAAATCACAATCCTATCCCCCCTCAGTCTCTGGCAACAGATTCCATAGCTTGATTGTGCGCCGAGGGAAAAAGTGTTTTTATTCTGCTGGCTGATAGCTTCATGGAGCATCCCTTAGTCCTAGTGTTGTCTGAAAGGATAAATAACCTTCCCTATTTACCCGTTCCACCCTCATGATTTTATATATTGCAATCCTAACCCCCCCCCCCCCCGTCTCTTTTCCAAGCTAAAGAGCCCTTATCTGTTCATCCGTTCTCCATCGGGGAGCTTGTCCATCCCTTTATCATTTTTATCACCCTTCTCTCTACCTTTTCTATGTCCACTTTGACTTTTTTGAAATGGAGTGACCAGAACTGCACACAATGCTCAAGGTGAGGTAGCACCATAAATCTACACAAAGGCCTCATGATATTCTGTTTTTGCTCTGTATTCCTTTCCAAATAATTCCTAACATTCTATTTGCTTTTTGACTGCTGCTGCACACTGAGCCGAAAATTTCAAGGTATCGTCCACAAGGAATCCAAGGTCCTTTTTCTAGGTGGTGACTCCTAACATGGAAGCCTGCATTGTATACCTATATTTGGGATTACTTTTCTCTACGTGCATTCTTTTGCACTTGTCCACATTAAATTACCTTTTAACCAGTTATCAATCCACAACAGAATGCTGCCTCCTATCCCATGACTTTCTAATTTCCTAAGAAGTGTCTCATGGGAGACTGCAAATGCCTTCTGAAAATCTAAATACACTATATCAACCAGCTCACCTTTATCTGAATGTTTATACACACGCTCAACTGGTAAGTCAAGACTTCTCTTTGCAAAACCTATGTTGACTCTCCCCTATTAAACCATGTCTGTTTAGGTGAACAGTAATTTTGTTCTAAAGAATATCTTCTACCAGTTTGCCTGGCACCATCATCAGGCTCACTGATCTATAGTTTCCTGGATCACCCCTGGAGCCCTTTTTAAAAACTGGCATCACATTGGCCCCTCTTCTAGTCTTCTAGTACTATGGCTTTTTTAAATAGGTTGAAAATCACCAGAAATAGATCTGCAAAGCTACTTTTTAGTTTCTTCAGAACTCTGGGGGTATACCATCCAGTCCCAGTGATTTATTATTCTTTAGACTGTCAATCTGAATAATTACGTTCTCCAGTTTCTCACTGATTCCATCTAATTGTTCAGAGTCCTCACCATCAAAAAATGTTTCCAGTGTGGGTATGACCCTGACATCCTCCACAGCAGACAGAGGCAAAAATTAAATCAGTTTTTCTGCTATTTCCTTGTCCTCCTTGACTACCTTTTAACCCTCCATCATCTACAACTCATCTGACTCCCTCACAAGGCTTTTTGTTTCAAATGTACTTGAAAAAGGTTTTATTACTTGTTTTTACATTCTCTCTCGGCCTGTTTAATTACTTTATTACTTCTAACTTACCAGTGCTCGTGCTGATCCCTACTTTCCTCATTTGGGTTTGCTTTCCATTTTTTCTACGATGCCCTTTTGGCTTTAATTGCCTCTTTCACCTCATTATTAAACTATGTGGGCAGTCTTTTGGTTTTTCTTCAGTCTCTTTTAATGGATGGGCTACATTTTGTCTAGACCTCAAGCATGGTAATTTTAAACAATATCCATGCCACCTGCAAATTTTTAACCTTGTGGATTGCTCCTTTCAGTTTTTTTTCTAAACAATGTCCTCATTTTATCATGGTCTTCCTTTTTATAGTTAAGAACAAGAACATAATAAGTTCTCATACTAGGTCAGATCGAGGGTCCATCAAGCCCAACATCTTGTTTCTAACAGTGGCCAATCCAGGTTACAAGTACTCAAACAGTAAGAAGATCCCATGCTATTGATGCCAGTAATAGCAGTGGCTATTCCCTAAGTCAACTTGATTAATAGTTTATGGACTCCTATATCCCAGGAACTTATCCAATGGAGAAATTACTTACCTGATAATTTCGTTTTCCTTGGTGTAGACAGATGGACTCAGGACCAAAGGGTATAGTGTACTCCTGATAGCAGTTGGAGACGGATCAGATTTCAATCTGACGTCAGCCCTAGTACATAGACCCCTGCAAGAAGTGCAGCTCTTCAGTATTTTCCGTCTCCATAACAGGGACTATCTGCACGCTCGCACAGTGTTATAGTAATTTTACCAAAGAAAACCAAAATAAGAAGAAATCTTACCTCTACAGACGAGCCCCGCTCTCCTGCGGTGACACCCATTGGGTCCCTCCCCAGTTGAGAATTTCCAAGGTGATTTCCGCGATCCCTCGGAGGTAAGCCTGGTCCGGCGGCCGACCCTCAGCGGGGACCTAGCCCCCGACATCGGGTGAGGCTGAGAGGCAGCGGGTGCAACTTCGAGCGTGGCGGTATTTTCCCTCTCCCCCCACAGCAGGAGACCACCCGGAACGAGACCGGGAAGCGCCGAGACAAGGAAAGGCAGAAATCTATTAAAAAGTCTCCGGTCTCCGAAGCTCGAGGAGCCACACAGGTCGCCAGCCATCTCCAACTGCTATCAGGAGTACACTATACCCATTGGTCCTGAGTCCATCTGCTACACGCTAGGAAAACCTTTTTTAAACCCAGCTACACTGACTGCCTGAACTACATCCTCTGGCAATAAAGTCCAGAGCTTAATTGTGCATCAAGTGAAAAATAATTTTTTCTTACTTTTTAAATGTGTTACTTGCTAACTTCATGACATGCCCCCCTAGCCTTGCCTTGTATTATCTGAAAGAATAAATAACCGATTCACATCTACCCGTTCTAGACCTCTCATGATCTTAAACACCTCTATCATATCCCTCCTCAGCCGTCTCTTCTCCAAGCTGAACAGACTTAACCTCTTTAGTCTTTCTTCATAGGGGAGCTGTTCCATCCCCTTTATCATTTTGGTCGCCCTTCTCTGTACTTTCTCCAGTGTAACTATATCTGATGCAGCGACCAGAATTGTACACAGTATTCAAGGTGCGGTATCACCATGGAGCGATACAGAGGCATTATGACATTTTCTGTTTTGTTTTATTCACCATTCCCTTCCCAATAATTCCTAACATTGTTTGCTTTTTTGATTGCACAGCACACTGAGCCAATTTCAATGTATTATCCACTATGACGCCTAGATCGTTTTCCTGGGTGGTAACTCCTAATATGGAACCTATCATGATGTAACTACAGCAAGGGTTATTTTTCCCTATTTGCATCACCTTGCACTTGTCCACATTAAATTTCATCTGCCATTTGGATGCCCAATCTTCCAGTCTCGCAAGGTCCTTCTGCAAGTTATCACAATCTGCTTGTGATTTTACTAGTCTGAATAATTTTGTTTCATCTGCAAATCTGATCACCTTACTTGTCGTACTCCTTTCCAGATCATTGATACATATATAAAAAGGCATCGGTCCAAGTACAGATCCCTGAGACACTCCACTTTTTACCTTTTTCCACTGTGAAAACAGACCATTTAAACCTATTCTGTTCATGTCTTTTAACCAGTTAAATGCTGCTACAGTAGTTTTCCTTAGTATTCGTCCTCCTGTGATTTTCTCAAATTTTATTATATTATCATCACTGCTGTCAAGTGGATCTAACACCTTTATCTTTTGTATCAGGTCCTGCAAAAGATCTAATATAGTTCCTTCTCTTATTGTTCAATGACTAACTGCAGCATGAACCAATCATTGATGGCATCTAGGAACTTTATCTTCCTTGCATGCCTGATTGTGACATTTACCCAACTAATACTCGGATAATTGAAGACTCCCATTATTACTGTGCTAACCATTTTACTAGCCAGTCTAATCTATGTTAGAATTTTACAGTGGTTTCTCATTCTGGCCAGGTGGATGGTAATATATACTGCTATTCTCTTCCTGTTTAACCTTGGAATTTCTATTCATAAGGATTCCAAAGTGCAGTTTGTTCCCTGCAGGACTCTATGCCATCCGTAACATATAGTGTCACTCTTCCACCAATTGTATCTGCTCCATCATGTCGATATAATTTGTAGCCTGGTATCTCAGTGCTCCGTTGTTTATCCTCCTTCCACTAGGTCTCTGAGATGCCTATTATGTCTATATCATCCTTTAGCAGCTTACATTCTAACTTTCCAGTCTTATTTTTCAGATTTCTGGCATCTGTATACAGATTGTTTAACGTAGATGTATTTGTATTTCTATGTTTATATGTACAGGCAGTTTGGAGCCATTTTTATCTGCATGCTCTGTATTGAAATACTTCTGGGTTTTTAAATCTTTTACAACCTCCTCTCTATCAGCACATTCTAATCTGGTGTGGCTTCTCGATGTCACTAAGTGTCTGTGTAGAACTTTACAACCATGAGCCTCCCAACCTGGAGGGTTTGGATTGAACACCTCATCCTGTATAGTGCAGCCATTTTAGTAATTGGTGGAATCATTTTGAGTTAGCAACAGAGCAGTGAGGATGCAGTTTTTACATTCCCTGATGAGGCCTCCCAACCGTATCATGAACTTTATTTTTTAAGAGGCTCCTCTCTGTGCACACTCTTCCAGAAGGTTGTCTTGCATTTAGTTGCAGTGAGATAGATTTTTGCCAGATTCCCTTTGGGTGAGGCAAGAACCAGTGGACAGATCCCTTCTGTGTGATTTTTCAGAAGGGACTCCTGCTGAAACCTTGCACCCTTCAGAGAAGGCTCCCCCCTGACCAAAGGACCTGTGAGCCCTAATCTACACCCCAGGTAGGGCAAGTACCAGTGATAGTGAAGCAGAAGTCAGGACAGATTTTTCAGAGAGCAAGTATTTAGATATTGATTTGTGGGGAGTTTTTTGACTCACCCTCTTCTACAGGGTTCCAGGGCTGGGATAGTCTGTTCCCACGTTCTAAAGACTTTTCACTAGTACCAACATCGAGGAGAAGGACCCACCAGATCTCGCCCCCATGGAAGTAAGACAGGCTGGGCAATTGTGAATAAACTGAACTCTGGTAGGACTTTTCCGTATTGAGGGGACCCTTCCAATAGGATTCCCCTATGGCCCACTGGGAAAGCTTTTGTGTATTTTAAAAGCAACATAGGAAGCTTTCTGAGTAAAGGACACCTACCCAGAAAAGAAAAACACTTTTGTACATCAGTCAGTTGTAAATTCACCTTTATGAAAATTGGAATTTAATCGTTAGAGAATGAGTAAACATTTAACACCCAGTCCTTTGTTCTGCCTGGTTTGTCCCAGCATCTCATATCCTAACACCGTACAGAAAGAGAGACAGACACCACTGCCTGGACCATAAGCAAGAGCTTCCCCCCATAAAAAGAACAAGCGTGGGAGTTCATTGCTATCCGGAGCAGCCCCGAAAAGTAAAAATAAGTTTGTGCGCCCTTGGAACTTAAAGGATTATACTGGTTTGTCAGTATCCTTTGAAGATATCCCACTCTGATCCATGTGCTGCTGAACAACTGATGGCTTTCCCCCATGCTCTCTCTCCTTTTTAAAGGTTAGCACCAGCAGCCCGGTTCTACTCTGATTAAGGTGGAGCTCATCCTGTCAGCATAGCCTCCCCCTTCCCCAGTTCCTAACAAATTTATAACTCTCTTCCCTGCACAGCCATCTCATGCACATATTGAGACTCTGGAGCTGACCTGCCTCTGGGGTCCTGCATGTGGCAGGGGGAGCATTTCTGAGAATATATACCTGGTGGTTCTGGATTTCAATTACCTTAGCCTCCAGAACCTCCCTCCTGTACTCTTCTGTCACTAGTACCCACATGTACCATGGCAGTTGGCTTCTCCCCAGCATTCTCAACATCTTATCTAGGTGGCACATTCTTGTTGCAGTGAGAAGGCATCAGATCCACCAAGGAGAACTCTCCAGGAAGACCAATTCAACAGAAGAATTGTTGATCCAATTACCATTCCCCACGACTAAACTCTCTCTGCTTAACCGATTGATTAGTACATTTTATTTCCCTGGGATGCGTACTACTGAGAAACGTAGCACAAAGGATTCTGCAAATGGTAACAGTCTGCTCCATTCTGTGACTCCTTATACTGTCTTATTTGTTGATAAACATTATGGAGTTTCAGATCTGATGCTGGCAGGCTTGCCTAACAAATGGAATATGCATAATAAACTGTCCTCATCTCTAGAATGTTCATATGAAGAGAGAACTCCTTTTGGAACAAATGCCTTGGGGTTGACAGTCTCTAGAAAGAGGTACCCCATCCTGCTGAGTTTGTTTCTATAGTAACATAAGTGAACTAATCTTGCCCAACAGCTTCCTGTTGACTATGTTGGCTCATATGAGCCAACTCAGGGACTCCACTTCTTAAGAGCTAACCGTGCAGGTCCAAATTGTATCTCAGCAAAACCAATTTCTCAATAAATACAGTTGTAGCAGTCTCTAATGTAACCAAACCCACAGAATCATCAGCACTACCAGATACTGAAATGTTGAAACTGAAGTCAATAGTTGAAATGTCTCCTCTATTAATAGTATCTTTTATTGGGGCAGCACAGACTCCCTGAGTAAGAACTATCACAGCACTTTTCTCAAGTGAAGATACAACCACGGGACTGAAGAGTAAACATCACTTGGGCCACTCCTTCAAGCGATCACGTTCTTATCTAAGTGTAATCCAGATACAGGATGACGAAAACTCCTTGGGTCTATAATCCTACCACCAGCTGAACGAATACTTTCATAAAGACCCTGTGCAAAGTTCTGTACTGATTGTTTTAGGGGACTACAGCTAAGTAAAGGAGTGTCTGATGCACTCTTTCTACTGGAAACTGAAGGTAAGCATCTTTTATGTACAAGGAGCATAGAAAGTTGACCAACATGACTTCGTTCAGGAAAGCACAAAGGGATTCCACTTTGAGGTGTTTTCTCTAGCGTCTAAAGTCACAAAGTTTAACATTGGCCAATAATCCCATGATCTGCTGGCACAACAAAACAGTTCAAATACATTCCTCAGAAGCAGGGATACAGCCTCTCCCTGCAACACCTGAACAGTCTCAAGGAGGGTTGCAGCCTGGATATCTCAAAACAACAAGTTGGCAAGGATTAGAATTCGATTTTGTAACCATGCTGAATAATGTCCAGGACCCAGGTGTATTGTTTGACGTGGCATCAAGCTGCCTGAAATGCTGCAGCGTTCCCTTCGAGAAGACGTTTAGGGAACCTCTTTATTGAAAGGTTTAAAGAATTCTGTTTCCTTGCCCTGTGCTGGAAGGATCCTCTAAGGCAATGCTTCCCAACCTTTTCAAGCCCAAGGCATACCTATATTAACAAAGATTTTGTGTGGCACACCAACCTCCGTGGAGCAGCCAATGGAGACATGGAGAAGAGCTAGGTAAGTACTGTCTTTGAAATTTTAAATTAAAGAGGGGCCAAGACACACATGATGCCATCACCAAGGACCAGTCCTCTCTACATAGAAAGAAGTCGGTGTGGCACAGGCAGCCAGCTGCTGCATGTGGCTGCCAGAGCTCCTCCATTGCTGCTGCTCCCAACACTCAGAATAAGTCACGTCCAGTGCTCAGTACACGTTCTGCCTGTCTCATAAAGCCTAGGGGTAAGAAAGAGGCTGGAAGGACTCAAAGGAAGCAGCTCAGAAGAGAGAAGATATGTATGCCGAACAAAGCAGGGCTCGGCTATCCATACTCTGCATGGTGCTTATTAATTTCCAGACTCCAGGAGGCATATGTGACTATACATGGTCTAAGAAAGGAGCTTCTACTTATTTAAGAACCATTGCTGGTGTCTCTTCTCACTGTGAGGTGCTGGTCTGGATCTGAGAACCAGGCAGGGGTGACTTTTCCTTGGCACACCTGACCAGGTCTGAAGGCTCACTGGTTGGGAAACACTGCTGTAAACAATACATAACATAGAAACAGAGAAATGATAGCAGAAAAGGACCGATGGTCCATCCAGTCTGGACAGCAGGCTTCCCATAGTAGTATGTGCCACGCCATGCAGGTTAGCCCCCATGTATCAGTCGGTTTTGCTTGATGTGCTTTGCATATGGACTTAGCCGTAGAAGCAGTCCTGTGGTTTTTTTTCTTACTTGAGCACCAGTACCCCAGACTGTAAAAATGTCATGGATCATGTTGGTTGTCCCTGAATCCAAATTTCTCTTTCCTTTTACTCCCCACCCCCGTCCTCCAAAGCAGAAAGCAATGTTGCAGTTGCATCAAGGCTTATTGGTTAAGGGTAGTAATCCCAAACTTCTATTAAAGGTAGTAACCGCTGCATTGTGCTGGTTGCCCCCATGCTCATCAGTTCCGCAGACCATAAAATGCTGGGGTTCTCGAAGTTAGCTATTTAAATCCAATTTCCCTTTTCCCCTGACATTGAAGCAGAAAGCAATGTTGGAGTTGCATCAAAAGTATCGTTTATTTGGTTAAGGGTAGTAACTGCCACCCCAGCAAGTTACCCCATGCAAGCTTTCTTCGTTTCCTTTAGAACTTGGCCATAGAAGCAGTCCTGTGCTTGTTCCCTTATGTCCACGTAACAGTGCCCCCGGTCCAGGGAAGTCAGAACCCTCGGTTGTCATCTGAATCCAATTCCTCTTATCCCCTTGCTGTTTAAGTGGAGAAAATGTTGCAGTTGCATTAAAAGCATTAAAGCATATTGCAAGCAATAAGGAAGCCTTGCTAAATTGGCAGGCAGACCACATTCTGAGTGATCTCTCTTGTACTGGTAACTTTCACATGACTTCACTGGATTTTGCATGTTCCTGTAGGAGAAAGGTTTGGGTTTTTTAAATTCTCATGATTATTTCCAGACTTGGCTCATATAGGCATTTTTGCTCAAAAAGCATCCCAAGCACACACATTAAGAGCAGGTTCAAAGATCTCGCCATATGACGACTCCACTGGCCCTACTCTTGCTCTTCACAGCTCCCAGACACAGGTGAGATGGTTTTACTCTTTCCAGCTTGGAAAAATGAAAGGCAAAGTCAGTATGTTTGGTGAAGATCAAATAGGTTCACAAAAAACACACTTCACCTGCTACTGATGATGCTCTTTCCAAGTCTGAAAAAATGGGCGATTCTGATTCAAGAGGCTCAGCGTTCAAACAGAGTTCTGTGATGACGCAGAAGTTGGAGGGAGCGGAAGAGGCAGTCAATTTCTTTTTAGGTTATGGATTTTACAAGGCATACTCATGGAATACCTGCTAGAGGATGCTGCATAAAAATCTTGGGATACGAAACCCGTTATAGAGTCCGCTTACTAGAAGCAGATTTAGACCCAGGCAGTCTGGGTACACTCTGCTCTTCTAGCTGGCATCATCAGACAGAGGTGACAGACTGAGAGATTTTCAGACATACGAAGCCACTTGCTGCAGGGCAGGCAGTGGGGTCCATTTTTCTCGGACATGTTCTTACTGGCCATCTTGCAGCACAAGAGCTGTAAGCTCTTACAAGAAATGAACAGCTGGCAGAAGGGAAGGGAACCTTCAGGGTTAACCCAAGAAGCAGCCTTATGCCCTCTGCAAATGGTTGAGTCTTTCCATAGATTTTTCTTGGAATATGTATTTATTTTTTAAGCATGCTCTGGAAATCCAGGGTCCTGAATAGCTTTGGGGATTCCTCACTCACTTGGGAGGCCCACTTGCCCGCAGGAAGTAGCCAAAAGCAAAAATAAAAAACAGCAGCAAAACTCAAATAAAAAAGGCACAAGAGAGATTTTCTGGCCCAAAGGACAGCTCAGACAGAAGCAGAGAACAAATTGGCACTCGTCCCTGCTATGATACATTGCTACTCAATTTTTTAAATACCACCTTTTACTTACACTGAAGACGGGACCAAGGACCGACTTTACAGCTTCTATAGTCAGCAGCAGAGGAGCCAGCTCTTGCCTCCTGCTCAGCTTGTGGAACCTGTACAGGTTGGGACCCCAGCCAAATGGAGCAAGAGGCAAAAAATACAAAGCCCTATGCGCACCAAAAACTGGGAGTTGTGTGTGTGTCTGGGGCCTTTAAAAAACATGAGAATACACGCGGATCTTTCGATACCTTTTAAAAGGGGGCGTGGGGTGGTGGGCGTTCCAGGAAGTTATTTTGAAGTGTGTGCGCGAGTATATATGCGCATAAGCACGTGCCGGGGTCCCCTACCGCATAACGTTACCTCCGCTATGGATAGTGTGTAAGTATTAAATAAAAAAACTAGGCGAGACAGCGGGGTTTTAAGGGTCAGGGTTAAAAGGGAGACTAAATAACAGGGGTGGTTAGGAAATCTGAAATGCTAACTGGGCAAACTGGGAGTGAATTGGGAAAAAGGACTGTTGCGTTTGCACGCGTACCTAATAAAATCCGACCCTCCTCCACTTATGCGGTTGAGACGGCATTTGTGTGCACCTGTATGTCCATATAAAATTGTGCACGCATGCAAGCGCATACAGCCGATATTATATCCTACGCGCATAAGTTATGGATGCTATAAAATGGCCGCGTCTCTGGGCACAAGCTGGCATACGTGTGTACGTGTAGACCTGCACGGCTGTTTGAAAGTTATTGTCTACTGTGCTCAGCGAGCAACTTCTCTAAATCTAGTAAAATTTGAAGGGGAAATCAACTAGGGTAGAGGACGTGCAAGATAGAGCTCCTTATAGAGACCAAAACTTGACTGAGCAGGTGCTTCAATGGTTAAACATGAGGGAAAACTGCAGGTTTTGTGACATCAGTGAAGTGGTACTGTTCTTAGCACTGGGAGGAAGGATACCCAGTTGTCAAGACTGGTGGTGAAAACAATATATACAAAGTCATCAAATATTTTACTGTTCTTGCAGAGCCTGGAATACATTTGTTACCACAACTCAACATATGTATTGATGAACATTCAGCCATCTGGATGGAAATAAGATATGGCATATAGAAGTATATATGTGAAATCGCTGGGGTACATTTTAAAAGAGAGCGCGCACGCCAACAAAAGTACGCTGGACTTTATAAGATACGCGCGTATCTTATAAAATCCGGGGTCGCTGGGCGTAAGGGGGTGCACATTTGTGCAACTTGCGTGCGCCGATCCCTGCGCGCTGCCCGTTCCCTCCACCCCCCCCCCGCACCTTCCCCTACCTAACCCACACTCCCGGCCCTATCTAGACCTCCCCCCCCCCCACCTTTATCAGAAAAGTTACTACTGCCTCCGGGCACTCAGCCATGCCCCCGGACCGCCCATATGCCCCCCCCCGAACACGCCCCCGATCCAAAACCGTGCCCCCTGGCCACGCCCCCGACCGTCCCTTTTTGCAAGCCCTGGGACTTGTGCTCGGCGTGCGCAGGGGACTTTTAAAAGGGTTACGCGCGTAACCCTTTTAAAATCCGGCCCTTTATGTTCAGCCTGTAATGTGGCCCACATCAAGCAAGCTTGCCCCAAATTCTTAACTCATTTCCAGAGTCAGCTTTAACTTGACCTGGAATAAAATGCGATTTTTTGGCAGGCTGGGCAAGGGAGGAGGCTGTAAAAGTGTTTGGGGAGGGCAGTGCTTTATGTGCTAAGCAGAAGGCAGAGAAGGCCCTGTTAACTTTCCTCTCTCTCTCACAGATGGCATCTGCGCTGTAAGTATGTAGCAGCGAGTGGAAGAGGAAAGATGAGCCCAGCGAGACAGAGACTGCTGCAGCCAGAAGAATTTGATAGCAGAGGTTGTGATGAAGAAACCCTGGAACAGTAGTGGATTATCAAGGAGGATGAGAGAGGATCGGCTATTCCAGATAAACAAAATAATTTATTACGCTTGTCAACTGAAAGCAAACTGTGATTGGTATTTGTTTCCAGATTCAAAACTCTGGGGTCAGATGGAACAACTGAATGATCCTCATAGGAAATTCAAGGAATCTAAACACGTGAAAGAAATTAAACAGGGAGATTATACATTGAGAATATGGGACTGGGTGACAAGTAAATGGAAGTGAAAGGCCAACATTTCTCCATTAATGTCAACAGGAAGTCAACATTCATTTTTAATTATAGTCAAATTGTTCTTTGATTTGGTTTAGAAATATGATGAACGAACTCATTTCCATGGATTAACTTGATGCTGTGAATATATAATCCTAACAGAAAGACCCGTTTAATGTTCCCTCTATCCGTCACACACATCTGGTTGAGACTCGTGAAGGCTTTTTCGGTTGTCAACTTTGCGAAATTCCTTACCAGAATTCCTTTGTCTACTTGCACTAAAGCATTCAAGAAGATACCCAAGCCATGCTTAGGGCTATGGAAAGTCATGTTATGGCATGTATTCGTCCGTGATGTGCATTATGTATATTTATGTAAGGTTTTATACTGTTCACTGTCTAGAACTGTGGATGTAGGCTGCATATAAATTTGTTAAAGAAATACAAGCAAGTGACTGACAAATTATTTTTTAATGTTTTGAAATACTTTTTATTGAGGTTACTTAATGTTTTGAGATGTTTTGTGTTTTGAAAGTTTTTTTTAAATTAAGCATATTTTACTTTATGTTTTGATCATTGCTATGTGGTATACACTTTATAATGTTTTTGTTATATTATAAATTTGTAGGCGCAATTTCTTTTTACTCTGCCTATGCCCTAGGGATGGACAATTAAAAAAACATAAATAAATAGTAAAATCCCTTGTTTTCTCCCAGAGTAATATCTAACATCTGCTTCTTGGTATACAGCTTCATATATCATTTACATTTTCAACACTTCAGTAGTAAGAAAATCATATTCACAAGCTACATTCATCATTGGTCACTTTCCGGACAAAAATATAACAATGTGAAGATGGTGTTTGCGCAGAGAAAATGTGAGAGATGGAAAGCAGACAAAAATGTAATCCAGCTGGAACAGAAGTGAATGCAGTTTTGGAGAATCAGAACTCATCTGCCTCTTTCCCCCAATAAAACAAACCTTAGAAGGACCACTGACGTAATTCAAACTTACTTCCTAGCACCAATACCAGGTTTTAGATGTTCTCTGTCTTATTTTATTCTTTGGGACTTCCGTTGTTTTGCATTTGATTTTTAGTTTTCTTGGTTTGTTATTTTTTCTTCAAAATATCTTTTTAGTGTTAAGAATTTGCTTGGCTGGTTTTTGTTTTTAATTCAGGAATGTGTCAGTTCCAAGAATTTCCAGTACAACCGTCGCTTCAGACTGCGCACTGCGATACATATGTAAATTGTAGACATTTGGGGCAGGAAAATACAGTGCATTCAGACCCCTTCACTTTTTCCAGATTTTGTTACATTACAGTCTTATTCTAAAATGGATATGCATTTTTCCCTCCTCAGTCTACACACAATACTCCATGACAAAGAGAAATCAGATTTGTAGACATTTGCGCAAATTAATTAAAAAAACAAACTGAAATATCACCGTTACATAAGTAATCAGACCCTTTGCTATGAGACTCAGAGTTGAGCTCAGGTGCATCCTGGTTCCACTGATCATCCTTGAGATGTTTCTCCAACTTGTTTGGAGTCCATGATTTGGAAAGGCCCACAGCTCTCTATATAAGGTCCCAAAGCTGACAGTGCATATCAGAGCAAAATGAAATTGTCTGTAGACCTCCGGTATACGATTGGGTTGAGACACAGATATGGGGAAGGGTACAAAAAAATTGCTGCAGCACTGAAGGTCCCAAAGAACACAGCGGCCTCCATCATTCTTAACTGGAAGAAGGTTCAGACCCACTAAGACTCTCCGCAGAGCTGGCCGCCTTGGTCAGGGAGGTGAGAAAGAACCTGATGGTCACTCTGACAGAGCTCCAGAGTTCCACGGTGGAGATGGGCTTCCTTCTGGAAGGTTCTTCCATCTCTGCAGCACTCCATCGATCAGGCCTTTATGGTAGAGTGGTCAGATGGAAGCCACTCTTTAGTAAAAGGCCTATGGCAGCTTGCTTGGAGTTTGGAAGAAGGTACTTAAAGGACTCTCAGAGCATGAGAAACAAGATTCTCGGGTCTGATGAATTCAAGATTTTACTCTTTAATCTGAAGTATCATGTCAGGAGGAAACCAGCAAATACCATCCCTACGGTGAAGCATGGTGGTGGCAGCATCATCCTGTGGGAATGTTTCTCAGCTGCAGGAACTGGAGGGAAAGATGAACGGAGCAAAGTACAGAGAGATCCTTGATGGAAAGCTGCTCCAGAATGCTCTGGACCTCAGACTGGGGCAACGATTCACCTTCCAACAGGACAATAACCCTAAGCACACAGCCAAGGCAACGCAGGAGAGGCTTCAGGACAAGTCTGTCAATGTTCCTGAGTGGCCCAGACTTGAACATCCCTGGAGAGACCTGAAAATAGCTGTGCATTGATGCTCCCCATCCAAGCTGATAGAGCTTGAGGATCTGCAGAGAAGCATGGGAGAAAATCCCCAAATCCAGATGTGCCAAGATTGTAGCATCGTACCCAAGACGACTTGAGGCTGTAATCGCTGTAAAAGTACTAAGCAAAGGGTCTGAATACTTGTGTAACTGGGATATTTCAGTTTTGTTTTTTTTTTTTTAATTTGCACACATTTCTACAAACCTGATTGTGCTTTCTCATTATGAGTATTGTGTGCATACTGAGGGGGAATGTAATGTAACAAAATGTGGAAAAAGTGAAGGGGTCTGAATACTTTCTGAATGCACTGCACCTATACTCTGAATGTAATTTGCCATGAGCTTGGGTTTGGAAATGGGAGTAGTCAAATCCAAATCTCTACAGCGTGCACATAGGGAGCCCAATTTTCAACAGTCTGCCTAAGTCAGCACATCTAAAGTTACAGTAGGAGCTGCACAGTTTATAAAATAGCATGCGTATCTGCGTGAAAAGTTTGCACACACATCTGTAGTGCAGGTGAATGCATATGTTCCCTATTTCATAAAAGTCCGTTCACATATTTTACATGTGCAATATTTATAACATACGTAGAAACAAGTATTTCTAGAAAGTATGTGTGTCCTCTGTTTATGAAATTCTTGCATCTGTATTTGGAATCAGCAGTTTACCTTCACTCTGAAACCCTGCCAGTTCACCCAGACTTCCCACCCATAAACTACAAACCAAAGACAAATGCAATTTCAATTGTTTGAGACAACTGGCAGATGTAAAAGCGTATGGACAAGTTCGGTAATGTATGAGAGCATATCGCTTATAGCGTGTGAACTTCTGAATCCTGCCCTGGAATGCCCTTAAAAAGTACCTTTTTTCATTTGCAATTACGCACGACAAAGCTAACATGCACGTACTTTAGGATTTTTGCAATATACTGCTTAGACACATACATGATAGTTACATATGCAAGTTTCAATTTTACATGCCTAAACCTTTAAAAATTCACCCCACAATGCACAATTGTATTGCAGCCACCATCTCTTCCATTCTAGAGCGTGCACGTACAATGCACAATCACAATGCAGCAGACTTTACAATACCAGCAGCTACACTGCCTTTCGCTGGGCAGAGTACACAAATGATGGGTAATCCCAGCACAGCACTCTGTGGTACACACCAGTCCCTATCCTTTCAGTTCTACAGATTACAAATAATTAGCTTAATCAATATAGGACACTGTGGTACATACCGGTGAGCACCATCCTGTCAGCTCTGCAGAGTGCACATACAATGGGGAATCCAAGTGCAGCTCACTGCAGTATATACCAATCAACATCACTTCAGTTCTACTGATTTCAAATCTAATAAGCTTCAATATCGGACACTATGGTACATACAGGCAGCCATCATCTCTTCAGCTCTGCAGAGCGCACGTACGATGGGGGAATCTCAGTGCAGCACAATGTGGTACATGCCCAGTCCCCATCCTGTCAGTTCTAGAGAGTGCAGGTACAATAGGGGATCCCAGCACAGAACACTCTGGTACATACAGGCAGCCATCATCTCTTCAGCTCTGCAGAGCGCACGTACGATGGGGGAAATCAGTGCAGCACAATGTGGTACATGCCCAATCCCCATCCTGTCAGTTCTAGAGAGTGCAGGTACAATAGGGGATCCCAGCACAGAACACTCTGGTACATACAGGCAGCCATCATCTCTTCAGCTCTGCAGAGCGCACGTACGATGGGGGAAATCAGTGCAGCACAATGTGGTACATGCCCAGTCCCCATCCTGTCAGTTCTAGAGAGTGCACGTACAATAGGGGATCCCAGCACAGAACACTCTGGTACATACAGGCAGCCATCATCTCTTCAGCTCTGCAGAGCGCACGTACGATGGGGGAATCTCAGTGCAGCACAATGTGGTACATGCCCAGTCCCCATCCTGTCAGTTCTAGAGAGTGCAGGTACAATAGGGGATCCCAGCACAGAACACTCTGGTACATACAGGCAGCCATCATCTCTTCAGCTCTGCAGAGCGCACGTACGATGGGGGAAATCAGTGCAGCACAATGTGGTACATGCCCAGTCCCCATCCTGTCAGTTCTAGAGAGTGCACGTACAATAGGGGATCCCAGCACAGATCACTCTGGTACATACAGGCAGCCTCCATCTCTTCAGCTCTGCAGAGCGCACGTACGATGGGGGAAATCAGTGCAGCACAATGTGGTACATGCCCAGTCCCCATCCTGTCAGTTCTAGAGAGTGCAGGTACAATAGGGATCCCAGCACAGAACACTCTGGTACATACAGGCAGCCATCATCTCTTCAGCTCTGCAGAGCGCACGTACGATGGGGGAATCTCAGTGCAGCACAATGTGGTACATATACCTGTCACCATCCTGTCAGTTCTAGAGAGTGCAGGTACAATAGGGGATCCCAGCACAGAACACTCTGGTACATACAGGCAGCCTCCATCTCTTCAGCTCTGCAGAGCGCACGTACAATGGGGGAATCTCAGTGCAGCACAATGTGGTACATATACCTGTCACCATCCTGTCAGTTCTAGAAAGTGCACGTACAATAGGGGATCCCAGCACAGAATACGCTGGTACATACAGGCAGCCATCATCTCTTCAGCTCTGCAGAGCGCAAGTACGATGGGGAATCTCAGTGCAGCACAATGTGGTACATATACCAGTCCCCATCCTGTCAGTTCTAGAGAGTGCACGTACAACAGTGGATCCCAGCACAGAACACTCTGGTACATACAGGCAGCCTCCATCTCTTCAGCTCTGCAGAGCGCACGTACGATGGGGGAATCTCAGTGCAGCACAATGTGGTACATATACCTGTCACCATCCTGTCAGTTCTAGAGAGTGCAGGTACAATAGGGGATCCCAGCACAGAACACTCTGGTACATACAGGCAGCCTCCATCTCTTCAGCACTGCAGAGCGCACGTACGATGGGGGAAATCAGTGCAGCACAATGTGGTACATGCCCAGTCCCCATCCTGTCAGTTCTAGAGAGTGCACGTACAACAGTGGATCCCAGCACAGAACACTCTGGTACATACAGGCAGCCATCATCTCTTCAGCTCTGCAGAGCGCACGTACGATGGGGGAATCTCAGTGCAGCACAATGTGGTACATATACCTGTCACCATCCTGTCAGTTCTAGAGAGTGCAGGTACAATAGGGGATCCCAGCACAGAATAGTCTGGTACATACAGGCAGCCATCATCTCTTCAGCACTGCAGAGCGCACGTACGATGGGGGAATCTCAGTGCAGCACAATGTGGTACATATACCTGTCACCATCCTGTCAGTTCTAGAGAGTGCAGGTACAATAGGGGATCCCAGCACAGAACACTCTGGTACATACAGGCAGCCATCATCTCTTCAGCTCTGCAGAGCGCACGTACGATGGCGGAATCTCAGTGCAGCACAATGTGGTACATATACCTGTCACCATCCTGTCAGTTCTAGAGAGTGCAGGTACAATAGGGGATCCCAGCACAGAACACTCTGGTACATACAGGCAGCCATCATCTCTTCAGCTCTGCAGAGCGCACGTACGATGGCGGAATCTCAGTGCAGCACAATGTGGTACATATACCTGTCACCATCCTGTCAGTTCTAGAGAGTGCAGGTACAATAGGGGATCCCAGCACAGAATACGCTGGTACATACAAGCAGCCATCATCTCTAGCTCTGCTGAGTGCACATACGATTGGGAAATCCCAGCACAGCACAATGTGGTACATACCAGTCACGATTCCTTCAACTCTGCAGAGCGTACACACCAGCAGCCACCATCCCTTCGGCTCTGCACACACCAGCAGCCACCATCCCTTCGGCTCTGCAGAGCGCAAATAAGATGGCGAATCCCTTCACAGCACACTGTGGTAGATTCCGGCAGTTACCATTTCTTCAGCTTTGCAGAGGGCATGTACAATGGGGGATCCCAGCACAACACACTGTGGTACGTACCACCAGCCATCATCTTTTCAGTTCTGCAGGGTCATATTCGATGGTGAATTCCAGCACAGCACACTGTGGTACATACAAACAGCCATCATCTCTTTAGCTCCTCAAGGAGCATATGCACAAGGTGATATATACTGCCAGCCGCCATCCTGTCAGCTATGCAGAGTGCACTTGCCATGCAAAGCTGCTTACTTGTAACAGGTATTCATAGTGGACAGCAGAACAAATCTTCCACACAAGTGGATGACTTTACTGATGTTGCCAACACAGAGAAAGCTCTCTCCTAGCTCAGAAAGATAAAAAACGCTTTCTGATCAGGCACAAGAGTTTCTGCACTGCTGTTGCCATGTAAGCCACTTCAGTCTTTTCACTAGCTGGGCTTTAACTTCAGGAAGGTAGATGTGGCTGAACTGATCTGCTGTCTGTGGAGGATGACGGAAGATTTTTTCCATTTAATTAGAAATCCAAGGGATTATAATGTTTCTTATATTATATGTTGGTCTTGGATTGTACCTAAGAGGTGGTGAATATTAATCAGTCGTCTAAATATGGAAAGATTAATCTCTTTTTTCCTGAGATGAGCTGCGATGACTGCTAGGCGTTCTGTGAAGATTAAGGGAATGGATGCTAGGCCAAATGGTAGGACTCCGAATAGAAAATTTGCATTGACAGAACAAACCAGACATACATTTTGTGATATTTGTTGATGGGAATGTGTAAACAGGCATCCTTGACATCTAGTGCTGTCAATCAATCATTCCTATGAAGGAGTGAAAGAATGATACTAAGGCATTCATCTTGAGCCCACATTTTGTAAGTATAACCCTTACTATTGATGCATGGGTTCTACATGCACAAAATGTGCATCCTGATTAGTGTCCTTGCATGGAAATCACATACAAATGAGGGTATTAAGCAGTGCTCTCCAATGCAGAGAGGTCCGGTGGCCTAACCTGTTTTTCTTAGCGCTAGAAAATTTACTCCTGGACCGAGATGATGTGAAGTTTCCAGTGATGATCCGGTCTGCCTACAGACAGCTCTGAGAACAAAACCAAAGGCTCCATCTGTCAACCTGCCTTGAGGTCTCATGGGGGAGGGAAGCGGGACGACAGAGAAAGACTCCGCCACCTCTCACCTCCTGCTGTCAGGGCTCAACCGTCACCACCTCCTCCAGCTAACATAGGATTTCCTCACGGGGGAAACGGAGATCAACAAGAGCCCCAGCTCTGCTCTGTGGTTCTCTCCCATCCATGTTTAAAATGTGCGTTCAACCTGTGCTGAATGTACACGTTCAGTCTGCGCCTTTTTATTTATTTACTTTCTTTTTTAACTCCTGATGTATTAGCTTGCTGTATCGGGTGTTAAAACTTTTTTTAAATCTGTGCATTAAAACTGCACTGCAATTTAGTGCACAGTTTCTTAATGCAAGAATTATTGCATCGGCCTGTCAAACTGGCCGAAGTCCTCCTGATTTCTTGGGAATGACCCATCTGAGCTGGGGGAACTTCCTCTACTGCACGATCCTGGAGCAGGAGAATTAAAAACTGTCCCTTTAACGACAAAACTAAGGAATCCTGCCAGGCGTATCCCTGTGTACTGCTTGCTGAAGACTTCTATTGGGTCACGTGAGAGAATAAGCCACAAAGGAGTCAGCAACATCTGTAAACTCTGGGAGGGGAAGACAACATGCAGATGCAGGCTGTGCGACTCAGCCTGGAAGGGGAGCAGGTGGCTCACTGTCCGTTTCGAGCAGTGGTCTGAGTGCTATAAAGAAAGGTACAGCCAGAGCACCAACCCCCATTTCTGCTCTCTGACCACTGTCCCGCTTGCAGAAGGACCAAGTGTTCAGGGTAGTGTTCTTGTACATAATTGTAAATATTACTGCTTTGCTGATATGCTCATGTTATACATAGTCCTATTACTATTAGTGCTACAGCCATACTGAATTGTATAAGCAAAAGATAGAATGGTTTGCTAAGTGTGCGCAGAAAATAAAAGATCTTGGTAAGTCTCCCTTTCACAACACTGGTTGATATTCTCTAAAACCCACTGGTCTATGAAGATATGATGCCAACGAGAACAGAAAGATTGAATCCTTCCCCTTATAGGGAGGGCTTCTAACGAATGGTAGTCAGAAATCCCTGTCCAGGTTTCTGAGATTGGAAGAGGTGCTTCCAGGCGCTCTCCATGGAGACCGCCCAGTTAGTGGCTGGGGCAGCTGTCTCTGAGAAATGTTCTCTCACTTTCAGATCTGTTTTGTTAATGTTATGACTGCTGTTGAGGATATTGTTATTGCCTAAGTAAGAATTTTGATATCTTCTGGAATAGTATTCTTGAAAGATTATTACGGGAATCTTCTTTGAACAAGCTGGTTGGGTGTTACTGAGGTTAAATTTTCAAGACCAAAAAAAGTTCCTTAATTACATTAACTGTTTCTTTCATCATCTCACCAAATACATTGTCTCCCAAACAAGAGGCATCCTCAATCTTTTCATGGATATCCTCACATAAACCAGGAGCCTTTAATCGTCGTGTATCTATTGCTGAAGATCTTCAGTTTCATAAGTGTCAAATGGATTTTGCAAAATATTTGGAATATTCATCAACATTTAACAGAGGCAGAATTTTGTTTTGGTGTTCTTGCTGGCAATCTTTATTATTCTCTTATTTTCTATAAGGTATTCTATAGATTTTCTACCATTTGTAATTGATTGGCTTTGATTGCTTCTTACGAGTGGTATCCAGCAAGACTTTCTATCAGGTGATGCCAAAGAGAAAGCAATGCTTTGTTTGGTCTCTTTACTGCTGACTCAACCACCAGAGAGCCATGTTCTAATTGTACTTTGCACCATCTATTGTTTGCACCAGCTTGTTATTGCTGGTTGGTTCTATGTTCATTGTTATTGTTGACTTGTTCTATGTTCATTGCCCAAATGTTCTATGTAACGCCTTAGCCGCGACTGTTCCGTTATATGGAAACCAATATGATTTGATATTTGGTTCAAGAATGTCGGTATAGAAAAATCCTAAATAAATAAATAAATAAATAAATAAATCTAGGGCATGGCTGTACTCTGTTATTTCACATCTATATTGTTTTGCTACTGGAAATATAGAGTGAGGAGTCTTCCATAGTCTGGACTGAAGATCTTGTAAACTCGTCAACTGGCACTGCTACTGCTTTCACCTGTTTGAGCAGTTGAATAAACCTTAGTGCTCCTTGCAGATCCTCAGATTGCTGAGTATTTTCTTCTAATTGAAAAGAAATGTTTTCTGCCACCTTCTGCAAACAAGCTGACTAGGTCATACCATCCGGAGGCATATTTATTTATTTAAAAGCATTACCCGCCCTTCTTACATTTAGAATGGGGTACAATAAGAACACATATAATATAGCAACTAGCTAATGAAAAAACACTTAAGTGAATCAACACTATGAGTAAAGTCAATCATCATATTTCATGGACACACGGAAATAACAGGCTTACAGTAACTAGTCAATGAAGCCACTATTAAGTAGTTAAGACATTATAAATAATATTGAACATTAGGGATGGCAGTGAAGATTTACATGCAATTCAGGAGGGCTAAAGGAACTCCAGAAGAGAGTAGCGTTGGGAAGTAATTGTCGCTTCATGTTGGGAAAGCATTTTTAAAGTAGTGGGTCTTTAATGCTTTTTTTTTTTTTTTAAGAAAACTCTTGTGGAGGCACCTCACTTCCTTTGGAGAGGACCTGCCGAGGAGAAGGCCCGCGCTCTGGTTTCATCAAGATGGCTCAGCTTCGGAGATGGAACATTGACCAGCATTGTTTGCCGACCTAAGGGGCCATGAAGGGGCGTGGATTTTCAGTGCTGAAGAAATCCAGGGGGAGGGTATATTGTGTACAGATGAGTGAATAATCATAGCAAGCTTGTACTGTATGTGGTGCGTGATTGGGAGCCAATATAATTTTTCAAGGACTGGAGTAATAGGTTCATTTATGGGAGTGCCAGTTAGAAGTCTTACTGCTGAGTTTTGTATAATCTGTGGCGGACGGGTAGCATATTCTGGGAGACCTATTAAGAGAGTGTTGCAGTAATCTATACCAGAGAAAAGTAAAGTAGAGACTGCAGGACAGAGCAGAATTCAGAGCGCTCTAGAAGAGGTTTTAGGTGTCAGAGTAGGCACAGTTTGTAAAAAGATGAATTGGTGACAGTCTTTATGTGAGGGATCAATAGTAACTCCTAAACTATAAGCAATTTGAGAGATTGTAATGCGGTGAAAATCAAATGAAAAGTAGTTGGGAGTGCTTTGGACTTGGCATTGTGATAAGACCATGATTTCTATCTTAAGAGATATTCAGTGCCAATTTCTTGCAATACAGCCATTTTTGAATGGCTTTCAGGCAGTGAAAGAGAAATGATTCAGTTAGGGCCCATGTTTCCTTCAGGGGAAAGAAGAATTGGATATCATCGGCATAGAGCTTGTAATGAACTCCAAGGCTAGAAAGTGTACGACATAAGGGTGCTGTTGCGCTCCGCGGCCGGGCCTGCTCACCTCTCATGTCCTTCCACTAGCTCCGGGCTTAATTCCTCTACCGCCACAGCATGCTCCCAGCGTCCCCAGCTCACTGTCACCGATGCCGGCCTCGCAGCAGAGCTCCCATAGGGGCTCCGCATCTTCCTGCTCCTTGTCCCCATCCCTAGGCGCATGTGCACATGCGGCCAACGTCGCCCTATTTAAAGGGACAAGCGGCTCCCAAGTATAAAAGGCAAGGCCCATTCCCCTGAACAGTGCCTTGGCAATCGGGTCGTACCCTCCGGTGTGTCTAGTTTGCCTTCCAACGTCTCCTGTTCCAGTGACTCTGTTCCAGCGTCTCCTGTGTCCCCTGTTCCAGCGACTCCTGTTCCTTCGTGTCTCCATCCTTGGTGGTACCCCTCGGACTGATCTCACGGTACTGACCTTTGCTTGTTCCTGACTATTCTTGATTGCTGCCTGGAACCGACCTCTGCCTGACTACTCTGATCGCTGCCTGGAACTTGACTTCTGCTTGACCTGACTACTCCCAGATTGACCTCAGGTACTGACCTCTGCTTCGGCTGACCATTCTGGACTGATACTCTGGCCTTGATTCTCGCTATACACTCGGACTCCTTGTTCTGGCCTCCTGTGATCTTTGGACATTCTGATCTGAACATCAACCACGCACCCTTGTTCGTGGTGGGCACACCCCTGCGCTTCTTATCCAGGAGATCCTGCGAGGCCCACCTAAGACCAGGCGGCCCGGGTAATCAAGGGCTCAACCTGAGGGAACCCTGGGTTGCTATTGGTGAAGCTCCAGCTAAGCCTCTGTCTCCTCCTGTGCTCCGCCTCCTGATGGCAGGCACTCTCCGGGTCTGACCGGAGGGCCGTACCAATCCTGCACCAGGTGTTAGGGCAGACATTAAATAGAGCTGCAGAGAGGGCAGATCCTTGGGGAATCCCAGATATAAGAGTTGAGGAGGAGGAAGTAGTAGATTCAATGTGGAATTTTTGAGTCCTAATAGTGAGGTAGGAGGAGAACCAGGATAGGATGGAACTACTTAGACCAAAAGAGCACAGCCTGGTTAGTAGAATAGAGTGGACTACTGTGGCAAATGCTGAGGAGATGTCGAGAAGACATAGAAGGAAAGCTGAGCCTCGATCAAAACCTCATCTCACTGTGTCGAAGCTAAAAAGTAATAGTAATTCAGTACTATGATATTCCTAAATCCAAATTGGTATTGACTAAGGAGATTGTTAGTTGAGGAATTTGCAAAGTTGAGGGAGGATTGCTATCTCCATAATTTTTGCATAAACTCCATTGCAGCTCTGAAGGAGTCTGGTGGAAAATCCATGAAACCCTTCAGAATCCTGAAAATCAGAAACCACAATTGGAGGTTTGGAGTGAGAAAATTCTGGCAACTTCAATGAAATTGCCTTCTAATATGGCCTAACAGGAGAGTGAGAATTGAGATAAGCCTCCATTTTTTCCAAAATTGTTTGTCACATTTTTGCATCAAGTAGTTGGGATGTGAGAGATAATTCTTAATAAACTGTAACCAAATCCTCTCGACAAATGCCTGATAATGTAGCATCGAAGGCAGAGGAAGAAGAGCCTGCATTTTAACTGAAGAGGCATCCCTCTTCATTTTATGCATTCCATATGAATGTTTCCTTTCTTTTTTTGGTGAATGTTTTTTTACTGTAACCTGCCCCAAAATATTGGATGGCGCAGGCAAAAATTTCTTTTAAATAATTAAATATATATATATATATATATATATATATATTTATAAGATAGATAAATATATAAAAAAATGCTAAGTTTAAATGGTCTTTTACCAACTCTTGATTTTCCTACAGCTTGAAGGAATAGGAGTTGGAAGAGTTGCTAGTTTTTGTTTTTTTTGGATCAAAAAATGAAACTAAATTTAAAAAAGAAATAAAACACGAAACTTAACCGAGAAATATGACAGCCACGAAGATAGAGAGAGAGAAAACTTTTCTGCCTGTGCACTGACTGGGGTTGTTCTTGCAGCAATGGCAGTATAGGAATTCCCATGCTAGCTCAGAGACTTCACTCGTTCTGAGCTAGAGGAGAAAGTTTTGTCCATGTTGGCCCAGTCTGTGACATCATCCACATTGCTGGAAGTTTGTTCCTGCTTGTCCACAGAGAATCCCAGCACAGCACATTATGGTACATGCTGGCAGCCACCATCATTTCAGCTCTGCAGAATGCACATGTGATGGCAAATCCCAGCACAGCACACTGTGTGTGCAACCAGCAGCTACCATCTCTTCAGCTCTGTAGAGTGCACATGTGATGGCAAATCCCAGCACAGCACACTGTTTGTGCACCAGCAGCTACCATCTCTTCAGCTCTGTAGAGTGCAAATGCGATGAAGAATCCCAAGCTCACCACACTACAGTATACTGACAGCCACTATCCCTTCGTCTCTGCAGAATGCACGTATAATAGGGAATCCCAGCACAGCAGACTACCACAGGTACAAAGGTGTGCATAGCAAGAGTCTAAAGTGAAAATTATTTTAGTTTGTGAAATGTGGTTTGTTTCATATTTTAAAGCTGGTGTGTTGATTGGTTTTCTGTTTTTATGCAGTTCACATATAAATCGATTTTATGCTATTTATTTATTTATTTTATTTGTGTTTTTTCTATACCGGCATTCACGGAGTTTGTATCATGTCGGTTTACATAAAACAAGGGGTGAGCAATACATAACTATAACATGAGCGTATACATTACAACTTATAACAAATTATAACAAGTGCTCAGAAAAAGAAGAAGTTACAATAAAACAGGGATGATTCTAACTAGGAGTAAAAGAAGAGGATGATAGAAGTTTAACAAGAAGTAGAACTTTGCGGTGGTTGTTAATGTCTATATCAGTTTAATGGATGATGATCAGTCTTGCTGTATTTGGTGTAGGAGAATCAGTAAGGGTCCGGAAAGGCTTTCTTGAACAGCCATGTTTTAAGTCTTTTTCTGAAGGTTGGTAGACATGGTTCCTGTCGTAATTCTAAGGGGATTGAGTTCCATAGTGGTGGGCCTGCTGTAGAGAAGGCCCGGTCTCTCAATGTTATATGTTGGGTGGTATTGGCGTGTGGTACCTGTAGATATTCTCTGTATGTTTCTCTGATGGGTCTGTTGGATGAGTGTTTTTTGAGTTCTATTTGTAGATGGAGTGGAGCCAGTCCATGAATATTTTTGTAGATTGTAGTGAGAGATTTATGGATTATTCTGTAGTGGATTGGCAACCAGTGCAGGTCCTTAAGGACTGGCGTAATGTGATCTCTTCTTCTCTTGTTTGTTAGGATTCTTGCTGCCGTGTTCTGAATCATTTGGAGCGGTTTAGTATGGGATGATGGGAGGCCTAGTAAGATAGCGTTGCAGTAATCTATTTTAGCAAAGATTATTGCTTGGAGCACTGTTCTATAATCATGGAAATGAAATAGGGGTTTTATTCTTTTCAATACGTGTAGTTTGTGGAAGCAGTCCTTAGTTGTTTGGTTAATGAATGATTTTAGATTTAGCCGGTTGTCTATAGAAACTCCTAGATCTCTTACTTTAGTGATTTGCAAATTAGCTGGCGGGTTTGTAGTGATTTTGCAATTATCTGGAGAGATTAGCAGGAATTTACTTTTTGATTGGTTTAGAATTAAATTTAAGCTGGATAGGAGGTCATTAATTTCTTGAAAACAGTTTTCCCAAAGTTCTAGAGTTATGTTTATTAGGTTTATCTTTATTAGGTGCTATCTTTATTAGGTTATGCTATCTTTATTAGGTTCAATTTTTATTAGGATATGCTATCTTTATTAGGTTCAATTTTTATATTAAAAAAATAAAAGTGATAGCAGATATGACAAGTACTGATAATATTATCTAGTAATAAGTCTCTCAAACCAATTCTTTATAGGGAAAGTATTGAAAGAATGTAGAAATTACCTAGAGATGATCTACATTATCTTTCAAGACCACAGTTTTGTTCTTCTGAAGACCAACGCGATTATCACCTTTTCTTTTGCCCTGGCAGTTTATTTCTGCTCCTCTGGGTTTCAAGCCCAATTCTAATTGGACCCTAAAGGTCTGAATTCCTCCTTCCTCTCCCTTGCCATTTTTATCCACCCTCTTATATAGCCCAGTCACTGCAGCAACAGCTCTCAAGCAGGGAGCACAGAGCACATCTCCCTCTGAACATGGTATGAATGTACCCAGAATCCGGCCAACATCTGCAGCATTCCCAACCTCATCTAGCCTGAGAAACAGAAGCAGACTTTGGAAACTGAACCCAGGTCTACTGCATGGGAGTGCTCTATAGGCCAGCAGAGCACTATGAATTTGTAAATACACATATAAGGTATCAACCACAGTACCCAATGCAAGGTACAGCAACAAATTTAAACAACCCAATTTACAGCACATACGTTACATATATTTTTAAGGAATGGGGGCTGCTGGCCTATTGACAATAAGATATTTAGCTCTCTCTCTTAAAACTCACCTTATGAGTTTATTAAATGCCTAAATCCACAGTTTATCATATTGTCTATACTTTGCTTCTCACTTAAAATGTTGTCGTTTTCTATCCGCATGATCCTTCTTTGTAAGAAGCTCTGGGTAGAACGCCACATAAAGGCTGAAAATTGGTAGACAGGATGACTGCTGCATATTCCATGCTTAAAGGACTTTTTGGCTGTCTGCTGTTTTCTTTGCATTGATTGGATGGAGAAGCCATCTTACCTTTAGGCCGTTTCTCCCCCATTTCAGGCCTTATGTTGAAATGTCAAGACGCCGAGACGACCCTGAATTTGGAGCTGCTGTACCCAGCAAAAGCCTGCAAATCCAACTAGATGGATGAGACTTTGGTGGTGCTGCCTTCAGCAGGGGACAGGTCTCCAGAGGGCCTTGACTTCTCTGTGATAAAGCTAGCCTTGCAGCAGCATTTCTGCTTGGGAGTTACCATCGAGTGCCGATCTCAGAGATAATTTCCTCAATATACCAGGGAAGTGTGTGTACTTACAAGTGGAGGTGCAGGGGAAGATATATTGGTAGTGGATTCCTGGAAGAGACAACACCCTAAGTCAGGAGTGGCCAACTCTGGTTTTTTGGGAGCTACAACAGGCCTAGTTTTCAGGATATCCACAATGAATATTCATTGTATGCAAATCTGCCTCATGCACATTCATTGTAGATATCCTGAAAACCTGACCTGTTTGTGGCTCTCGAGGACCAGAGTTAGCCACTCCTAAACTAAGCATATTTCTCTTTAAACTTTTTGGTATGCAATTGTGCATTTGGAAGAAATTATAGTGACTCTCTTTGGCTTGTCAATGCAGGAAGGTATTTTGCTTCTCGGCTTGCTGGTCAGGAATCTGAAGTACAAACAGTGACCAAAACCATTAAGGACTTGGAAACCAAAGTATCTGACTTAGAAGGATGTACTACGCAAAGGCAATACTATGCTTTAGAAACACTAAATTTAAAGAATCAAATTAAAAAAAAAAAAAGAACAAGGAGACTAATTAACTTAACCAAAATAGGCACAATTAATCCCTGGGAACTGTTTCACACACACACATTTATATATATATATATATATATATATATATAAAAATCTAAAACTGCCTGAAACCAGTGCCATCTTAAATTATCTTGAGGCCCTATGGCTGAAAGACTTTGAGGGACTCCCCCCAATGCAATTGAGTAGTAGGGGCTGCTCCTCCAACAAGATCAAGATACGGGGAAGGTGGCTGAACAGTGCCAATAAGTTTGAGGAATAGCAGCAGGGGTTCCGGCCAACAAGACGGAGTTGGAGACAGAATCTGGGACCCCAAGTTCAGGCCCCAATAGCCCTTCTTTAAAATAGCCCTGTGTGAAACCTCCTTACCGATCACCAAAATCATTGTGAATGTCTTGATTGGTCTCTGTGAAGGATTCTCCCTTTTTCTAAACTTGATTTCTATAAATCTCTCTCAAGCTACATTGCTGGGTACATTTGTATTTCTGTCTGATAAAGAACTAGTTTTGATATCTTATTGTTCGCTGAAAGAAAAATCCTTTTTAATTTTGCCAGTTTAAATATTCGCAGCCATGTCTGAAACTATACGAGTTAGACGCTAAAGATTTTTGACTAAATGCTCTGATGTAGTTAATTTAGGGGTTTTTTTCGTGGTACGCTTATGTTCCACATAAGGGTGTTCAATATATATTTTTGAACCTGAGCTCCTTGGAAATATTTTGGATTCTCAGAAGTTAAGTGGTAAGGATTCAATGGCCATAGACTAGATCTCGGATGTCTCAGTATTATATATAAAGTAGCTGTACCCAGCCACGTGTTGCCATGGCTCAGTCTGGTTTAATTTCACAATGCGCATTTGCTCTGCTCCGGCTGTCCCAACTCCCTCCTCCCCTTCCCCGGCGGTGGACGGACTGGCTCGGCGACTCTTCTACCCTTTCCTCCTCCTGTGTATAACTGTCCGGCAGTCCCTACTCCCTCCCCCCTTCCCCAGCGGGGGAGGAACGGGCTGAGCCGTTTCTCGGAGCGGCGACTCGTCTGCCCTTTCCTCCTCCCCTCTGTGACACCCAGCACGTAGCGCAGAGTTCTATGGTCCGCACATGCGTGGTAGAGCTGCTCTCTACTGCGCATTTGCGGTCAGTCGCTCAGAGCCCATTTATATTGTAGATAGCGTGTGTTGCTTGTACGTCCAACAGATGGCGCTGTTTTTCCCAAAAAGCATGTTTTTACCTGTCACATGTGTGACATCTATATAATATAAGTATATAAAAACACGCTCGTAATCGAATGCAACGTTGTGTCAAAATTTCAAAGCAATCGGTGAAGAACTTTCGGAGATTTAAGATTTTGAACAAACGAACATTTACATTTTTATTTATATATATAAATATAGTGCATGCTGTTTCATTTTTGTTATGGAAATTGTTGATATTCTGGGCACAGTCAATCTTGCTTCTTTAAATATTGTAGGCTTGATATTCCAACTTATATTGGTTAATTTCTTTTTTTTCGGTTTATGGAATCTATCAATCAGTTTGCTCTAGATATTTGCATATATATATAAAAAATGAGAACTGAAAATAAATATGCCAGAGGAAGCCCTCCAAAGTTGTCCTCCCACCCTCTGCTTCATCAGTATGCATTCAGTCAGATCCTGCCAGTTACCAGTGAACTCGGCAATGTCATCTTTTAGTTCATCAGCCTCCATCTGGATGCTTCAAGCCTGATGTGTTTCTTTCTGCTTATAAAATGCTTATTTTTATTACATTTTACTTGCCTACATTAAATCACATTTCTCTTTTCAGACTTTTGATATTTCACCTTTTTTCTAAAGGTAGGTCCAAAGCAGATTACATAAAGTAACAAGGCACCGAGTACATAAATAATAGATACCTACAGATATGAGGCAATTGCACGTAAATAGATAAGAAGTCTCGTACAGTGAGTAGGAATAAGGAAGTATAAATTGCATTTAATTATTTGATTTATATTCCACCTTTCAGGCACTTCAAAGCACATTACATTCAGTCCTGCAGGTATATAGTTAAGAAGTTCAAGATCAGCTGAGACACAGATATTAAGAATCATTTGGATAGAGGAAGCCTGGAATTGGGTGAACTTTGCGGGACTCCTCTAGTGTTTATAAATCTTCCTGCAACTATTATATTTCTACTGGATTGCATGTTATACCAGGAATCTTATGGTCATTGGGCAAAATTAACATTACTTGTATATTTCAGTGTAAATCACTGGTAAACAATAAAAAGCAGAGATCACAGTACAGATCCCTGTGGTATTCCACTTGTCAGAAATTATGAGTTTAGCATCTTTCCAATCCACTTAACGATTTTCTCCCTATTCCCAGTCAGGCAGTTTTCTTCATTAGCTTGATAAAGGGAAATTATGTCTTACCTTCGATAATTTCCGTTCCTGTAGTACCAAGGATCAGTCCAGACTGCTGGGTTATGCCTCCCTTCCAGCAGATGGAGTCAGAGATAAAACTGAAAAGCACCACCCATATAACCCGGGGTGCCACCTGCGATCCCTCAGTATTATTGATAACAAAGCAGAATGAAAAACCATTATCCTCCCAAAAAGGAGTTGAGAAAGATAAAAACTGAGAACACTCTGCAACTAGTGACTAGATCAAGTTAAACCTAACCTAAACCTGCCCCCAACAAGGGGCAACATATTCCATAACACGTACCACATATAGGCTTTTAAAGTGATCTGCAAAGGATAATGACACACTGATTGGACTCTCCGGTACATGGGCGTGCATCTGGACTGATCCGTGGTACTACAGGAACGGAAATTATCGAAGGTAAGACATAATTTCCCTTTCCCTGTACGTACCAGGATCAGTCCAGACTGCTGGGAAGTACCCAAGTTGCCCTAAATGGGGTGGGACCTGGAGAGTCCCGCGCGAAGCACCCTATCACCGAAGGAATCCACTGTAGGATCCCTCACATCCAATCGGTAATGCTTAGCAAATGTGTGTAATGACTTCCACGTGGCCGCCCGACAAATCTCCTGCGGCGACACACACTGGCTTTCAGCCCAAGACGCCGCCTGAGCCCTAAGAGAGTGTGCCTTGAGACCCTCAGGTACCGGGCGCCCACCACTAATGTAAGCAGCAGCAATAGCGGCCTTCAACCACCGGGCAATGGTTGTCTTAGAAGCCTGCGCCCCCTTCCTTGGACCACTCCACAGAACTCTCGAAACGAATTAGTAACCTCCAAATACCTCAGAAGAACCCGACGGACGTCCAACCTCCGGAGGTCCTTGTCTGCCGCCGAGAAGGCCGGCAATTTGACGGATTGATTCACGTGAAAAGCCGAAACAACCTTTGGCAAAAACGAAGGTACCGTGCAAAGGGAAACACCCGAATCCGTAAAACGCAGGAACGGATCGCGACATGATAGGGCCTGAAGCTCGGAGACGCGTCTGGCTGAGCAAATGGCCACAAGAAACACCGCTTTAAGTGTCAAGTCTTTAAGCGTTGCTTGCTTCAATGGTTCAAAAGGAGCCCCACAGAGAGAACGGAGAACCAGATTCAAACTCCAAGACGGGCAAACCGCACGAACCGGTGGCCTCAAATGCTTGGCTCCCTTCAAGAAACGTATCACATCCGGATGAGCAGCTAAGGAACGACCACCAAACTTGCCACAAAGGTTGCCCAGGGCCGACACCTGTACCCACAGTGAGCTAAAGGAGAGACCCTTCCGTAATCCAGCCTGCAAAAAAGACAGGATGTCACCAATAGCAGCCCGGTGAGGAGACAAGCTGAATTGCCGACACCATGAGTCAAAGACTTTCCAGACCCTGCCGTAAGTGAGCGATGTAGAGGTCTTTCGAGCTCGGAGCAACGTAGAAATCACAGCTTCCGAGTATCCCTTTTTCCTTAAACGCCTCCTCTCATAAGCCAGGCTGCTAGACAGAATCGACGTGCCTGCTCGAAATATACTGGACCCTGACGCAACAGGCCGGGGAGGTGAACGAACCGTAACGGTCCGTCCACCGCTAGGTTGATCAGATCGGCAAACCATGGCCTCCGAGCCCACTCGGGGGCGACCAGGATCACCGGCCCCTGGTGTGCCTCTATGCGGCGCAATACCTTCCCTACGAGGGGCCATGGAGGAAACACATACAGAAGAACGTTGGTGGGCCAGGGGAGGACCAGGGCATCCACTCCTTCGGACCCGTGGTCTCTTCTGCGACTGAAGAAGCGAGCCGCCTTTGCGTTTTGAGGAGTCGCCATGAGGTCCAGGTGCGGGATCCCCCATTTCCGAATGATCATGCTCATGGCTTCCTCCGACAGCTCCCACTCTCCGGGGTCCAACCGTTGCCGGCTGAGAAAGTCCGCTTGAACATTGTCGACCCCGGCAATGTGAGATGCCGCAATCCGATCAAGGTGACGCTCCGCCCATTTCATCAACGAATCGGCCTCGGACACGGCCCGGCTTCTGGTACCGCCCTGCCTGTTGATATAGGACACCGTTGTCGCATTGTCGGAGAGAATCCGCACCGCCCTGTTGCGTACCAGTGGCAAGAAATGCTGCAGGGCCAGCCGAACCGCTCTGGTCTCCAACCTGTTGATGGACCATTGCGCCTGCCAGGGGGACCAACGGCCCTGAGCCGACCGTGACTGGCACACTGCCCCCCAACTGGAGAGGCTGGCATCCGTTGTCACCACTATCCAACGTGGGCTTTCGAGTGAGACTCCCTTCAGCAGGTGATCCGGATTGAGCCACCAGGACAGGCTGGACCGGGCTGGTTCGAGCAGCGGCAGGGGGACCTGATACTCCTCCGACTTGGGGTCCCAACGCGAGAGCAACGCTCGCTGCAATGGACGTAAATGAGCAAAAGCCCAAGGGACTAATTCCAGGGTAGATGCCATATATCCAAGAACCTGCAAATAGTCCCATACCACTGGAGAAGCAAGTGAAAGAATACACCGAACCTGGAACATCAACCGCTCCATGCGATCGAGAGGTAGGGAAACCCTGCCCGCGGATGTATCGAAGCGCGCTCCTAGGAACTCTATCACCTGAGAGGGTGTCAACTGGCTCTTGGCATAGTTGACTACCCAACCCAGAGACTGCAGGTGACTCACCACCGAATGGACTGCTCTGCTGGAGTCAGAGAAAATACTGAGGGATTGCAGGTGGCACCCCGGGTTATATGGGTGGTGCTTTTCAGTTTTATCTCTGACTCCATCTGCTGGAAGGGAGGCATAACCCAGCAGTCTGGACTGATCCTGGTACGTACAGGGAAATGCATGCTTTAGCAAACAAACAAACAAACAAAAACCCCACCACCAGAAAGAACCTTAAGTCATTTCTTCCACCGCAAATGACCTAAAGGAAATGTATTATTCTGGTTTGATAAGATCTCTTTCCTCCCCAACAGGGTTCTCCAGAGGGATATGCACTCCCACAGGAGACAATGGTCAATGTTCAAATCAAAGTGTATTTCAGATGAGTGCCCTCATGCTCTGTGCATTGTACAATGTGAACGGATATCATGAAAGCCTTTGTGATTCTAAGAGAATTCATCTTATTCATTTGTGTCTGAATCACTGGATTCTGAGTACAATACTAAAACTATGGAAAAGTCAATACTTAAATTCTCCAACACTGATTTTATTTAAAAAATGTATAGGCCTCATTACCCAAGGTCCTAAATAGCTTACAATAAAAACCATACATAAGTAAACAAAATTGACTAACACAAAAACATTAACTAAAACAAATTAATGTATAGCATTATAAAACCTAACACAAGTAGTAGACTAATGCCTGATCATGGACGCACTTGATGATCTATATTAAAAGCTTCCCTGAAGAGATGAGCCTTTAAATATTTCCTGAAAGTTTTACAGTAAGTTTCTCTCCGAAGCACAGCCGGAAGCTGCTTCCATCAGATTGGGTCTGCTACTGAGAAAAGTCTATCCCTAGATTTTGCAAGTTTTAATCATCTTAAAAGTTCTCAGGGCATTCCCTGACTCTTTTCTAACCAGCCCAAGCCCTGTTATAATTGTGAGGTGAGGGGCTTGTTTTTTTTAAATAAAGAGACCGAATTATGAAGGTTTATGAAAATTGTGTAAATGCTCAGTACCTAAGGTTGAAATCTTGACAGCTGCTACTGCTGCTCACAGGTTTAAAACTTATTTCAACCATTTACCACTGTGTGCTATTCTATGTCTGGCACAGGAATGCACACTTTTCTATGTAATTATATTAAGGAGGGGTAAGCATTAGGTCCTGGAATAACACAAACAGGCCTGGTTTTCAGGACATCCCCACCAAATATGCATGGGCTACATTTACTTACAATGAAGGCAGTGCATGTAAATATGCCCCATATATATTCATTGTGGATATCCTGCAAAGCAGGCCAGTTTGTAGCAATCCAGGAGTGCAATTACCTGTTGCTGCACTAAGGATATTCTCTTCACAGATGAAAGAGAAGGGATCTTTCTTATGGTGAAGGCCATCAATTTGCTGCGTGTGTTTTCTGAAATGGATAATGCAAGAGCCTGAAAAAAGTAACCACACTATGATCCTGGCAGTACATGTGCGGGTTCTGGCCCTGTGATTACCCAGGAGCATAGCATCACCATGCCTGCAAACTTTCATTCTTTGTTGATATTTACATTTAGTTTCCTTTTGCTCCTTTGGGCTTCCGATTCAATTGGAAGAAACTTCTGTTGGACTTGGGCTCTCCCCGTTCTTTTGCTGGTTACCTTACTTAGTAGCCAGCCTATCTATAACTTGCAGGATTCAGACAAGTTATACATGAAAAAGTCAGCAACCAAAAGACTTCTAGAAAAAAAGCTACTTATACATAATAATTGCTTTAATAGATTCATACTGCTGGAGCATAGAACCAGAGTATCGTCCCTTGCTTAGATTTACAGATTCACTTCTCATTCAAGGTCAACTGTTAACTCTGTCAGTTCCTTTGCAGCCCTGTGTACAGCTAGAGAGAAAAATGTGCAATTCCAAAAGGAGAGATGTGCATATTGGGTCTTTATGTAATACTATGTCCTCCGTGAACTCACACGGACTGGGATTAGAGAAGTTGAAATGATGTCCATAGGAAAGAAGTCTGCATATTATTGCAGTTCAGAATCTTCAAATATAAAAAGAAAGGCTTCTAGAAACAGAGCGAACAAAGGTCCTCCATGAGCTACCAGAAAAAAGCAGCATGCTAAAGCAAATGAGTGCGTCACTTTAGGCTTTCAAGTTCCTTGTGGCATTACTGGGACTCCAACAGAGAGAGGTATGCATGAAATACAGCGGGAGTTAATGCTTACTGGAGGGTTTAACATGAGTCATGAAGTGAGGATCTGCAGCCATACATTCTGGCGTCTGGGAGCTTTCTTGCACTTTACTTATTACACAACGAATAGAGAGAAAATATTGGCAGCAAATGCCTTTCAATTAAATTCAAGAAAGTAAAGTTGCTTATCTGTAGCAAACGTTCTCTAAAGACAGGGTAATCAGCATCCACACCGATGGGCGATATGTTTGTTCCTCTGCACCAATCAGACTTTTTGCAGAACTTTACAGGGAATGCACAGTGGCTCCAGCATCTCTGCAGCAGCAAGGCAGGAAGTGTGGGACTGCTGATTCCCCTGCCTTCAGAGACCACCTATTACACATAAGCAACTTGGCATTTTTATCAGCAGTCATACAGATGGGAAGCCTTAGATAGCTTTTAATACAATAAGTAACTTTACCAACAAGGTGCGAAACTATTTTTCATAGGTTAGAAAACCCTTTTTTTATTTTATTAATTTTTTTTAAGACAGCAGTAAATAAAGTGAGCCCTAAGGGGCTGGGAGTTGGACTCTAATTCTCAAACCATGAAACATGGACTTCCCAAGCCTGTTGTCACCTTGGGAGTCTGTACCTAAACAATAAGTCCATGCTGCAGCTTTGCATATCTCTTCTGAAAATACTGACCCGATGGCCATGATTTTTGAAAAGAAAAATGGTCGCGCGGTTAGGAAATCTCCGGGAACCGACCAAAAAACGACGGAAATAAACTTACTAGCGTCGACGGTGGTCGGTGGTCCATGGGGGACCCCGGGATAGGGAAAAATATATGAAATTTGAAGTTTAAGTTCCATGAGGAAAATTTGTGAGGTAAACTCACAGAGCTCCAGAATCCGTGAGGCTACTGCTGCACGGAAAAAGAGACTGAAGGGGGATCCCTGCTGGATACAGGATTAGGTGGCATGCTGGACATGCTCAGTGTGCCAAGTCAAAGTTCTAGAAACTTTGATAAAGTGTTCTGTGAGAGCTCCATCCTGATGATGTCACCCACATGTGAGGACTACAATCCTGCTTGTCCTATGAGAAAGAGGGTAACAACGTTTTAAAAATCTATTTGTAACAGAGAAAGCATCAAAATGGGATTGTAAGACTTAAAGATGAAGAATGGATAACATGTAGAGGCTGATGAGGAGAAAGTGAAACTGTTTAAATATGTCTGCTCAATATTCATAGATGAAGGGCTTGGAATAGCATGGAAGGGAGATAGACTTTAATCAATTTACAAAAGACTTTTTGAGGAACTAGCAAAATTTATTTTTTTTATTTATTTAACGTTTTTCTATACCGGCATTCATGATTAGAATCACATCATGCCTGTTTACATTTAACAGGGGGGTGTAAATTAACATAATTAACAGAACTGAAAAAAAACTGTAACAAGTGAAATGAAAAACTCTGAAGTTACAATAAAACAGGATACTAAAACTGGGTGGAGGAAATGTCTACAGGAACTTAACAGAAAGAGCCATTATTTACAGTATTCTAAGAATATCTGATTGTGGTTGTCGTTAATATGCAATTCATATTGGGTCTGGAAATACTTGTTTGAACAACCACGTCTTAAGCCTTTTTCTGAATGTTCGAAGGCACGGTTCTCGACGAAGTTCTGGTGGAATGGAGTTCCATAGAGATGGTCCTGCTATAGAGAAAGCCCGGTCTCTAAATGATATATGTTGAGAGGTTTTGGCATGGGGGACATGTAGTGAGCCTCTGTAGGCTTCTCTAGTCGGTCTGGAGGAGGTATGTTTTCTGAATGGGGCTTGTAGGTTTAGTGGAGCTTAGTGATGGATGGCTTTAAAGATTGTGGTAATGGCCTTATGCATGATTCTGTAGTGGATTGGCAGCCAGTGTAGGTCTTTAAGGATTGGAGAAATGTGCTCTCTTCTCCTCGTGTTTGTCAGTATTCTGGCTGCCGCATTTTATACCATCTGAAGAGGTTTGGTGTGAGAAGAGGGGAGACCTAGTAAGATAGAGTTACAAATAGAGTTATACATTGCAGGAAGACCTTGTGAGACTGGAAAATTGGGCACCCAAATGGCAGATGAAGTTTAATGTGGATAAGTGCAAGGTGATGCATATAGGGAAAAATAACCCATGCTATAATTACACAATGTTGGGTTCCATATTAGGTGCTACAACCCAAGAAAGAGATCTAGGTGTCATAGTGGATAACACATTGAAATCGTCGGTTCAGTGTGCTGCGGCAGTCAAAAAAGCAAATAGAATGTTGGGAATTATTAGAAAGGGAATGGTGAATAAAACGGAAAATGTCATAATGCCTCTGTATCGCTCCATGGTGAGACCGCACCTTGAATACTGTGTACAATTCTGGTCGCCGCATCTCAAAAAAGATATAATTGCGATGGAGAAGGTACAGAGAAGGGCTACCAAAATGATAAGGGGAATGGAACAACTTCCCTATGAGGAAAGACTAAAGAGGTTAGGACTTTTCAGCTTGGAGAAGAGACGACTGAGGGGGGATATGATAGAGGTGTTTAAAATCATGAGAGGTCTAGAACGGGTAGATGTGAATTGGTTATTTACTCTTTCGGATAGTAGAAAGACTAGGGGGCACTCCATGAAGTTAGCATGGGGCACATTTAAAACTAATCGGAGAAAGTTCTTTTTTACTCAACGCACAATTAAACTCTGGAATTTGTTGCCAGAGGATGTGGTTAGTGCAGTTAGTATAGCTGTGTTTAAAAAAGGATTGGATAAGTTCTTGGAGGAGAAGTCCATTACCTGCTATTAAGTTCACTTAGAGAATAGCCACTGCCATTAGTAATGGTAACATGGAATAGACAGTTTTTGGGTACTTGCCAGGTTCTTGTGGCCTGGATTGGCCACTGTTGGAAACAGGATGCTGGGCTTGATGGACCCTTGGTCTGACCCAGTATGGCATTTTCTTATGTTCTTACAGTAATCTATCTTAGAGAAGATTATAGCTTGCAGAACCGTTCTGTAATCTTGAAAGTGAAGGAGTGGTTTTATTCTTTTCAAGACATGTAGTTTATGGAAACAGTCCTTAGTTGTTTGGTTGATGAAGGGTTTAAGGTTTAGCCGATTATCAATGATAACCCCTAAGTCTCTTGCTTGGGTGATGTGAAGGTTTGCTGGTGTGTTCAAGGTGATAGTACTGTTTTCCGGGAAGATGAGAAGGAGTTCGGTCTTAGAGGAATTTAGAATTAAGTTTAAGTTGCTGAGGAGGCTGTTAATTTCCTGCAGGCAGTTTTCCCAGAATTCAATGTTTTAGTAATAGATTCTTTTAGGGGGATCACGTAGTGGAAGGAGGTAAATATTGAAGAGGGTGGGGGACAAGGAAGAACCCTGGGGAACTCCTAGGGAGGAATGGTGACGGAGTGATTCTTTATTGTGTATTTTAACCTTGTAGCCTCTGTTATCAAGGAAAGTTTTGAACCAAGCCAGAGCAGTTCCTGTTACTCCAATGTTTGACAACTGGTTTAGGAGGATGGAATGGTTAACAGTGTCAAAAGCCGCCGAAAGGTCCAGGAGAATCAGTAAGAAGGAGTGACCTTTGTCTAGGCCCATGATGAGATAGTCTGTCAGGAATATGAGTAGGGATTCTGTGCTTACTGCTTTTCGGAATCCAAATTGGGAGGGGAACAGAATTTTGTGGTCTTCGATATAATCCGATAATTGTGTATTGACTAATTTTTCCATGACCTTGGCTATAAATGGGAGGTTGGAGATCGGGCGGAAGCTATTGGGATCTTTAGGGTCCAGATTAGGTTTCTTTAGGAGTGGCTTGATGGAGGCCAGTTTAAGTTCGTCTGAATAGATTCCCTGGGATAGAGAACAGTTTTATTTAAAACTTTTCTATACCGTCGTTTAGTAGTGCACCATCACAACGGTTTACAGTTAGGTACAAATATGTTTAGTTTGGTTTCTAAATTATCCATAGGGTGCCAGTATTATACGGTTACATAGTTCAATAATATACTCTAAATGGGGAATGGGTGTGGTTACCATTTATGAGTATACTGTCTTTCTAATTTAATACTTAAATGTGAGAAAAATAATAAAAATAAGCAATTCTGCTTTTTATTGGTGACTTTCTACTTTGTGTATGTGTTGTTATTCAGCTACCTCACTGTAAAATGCTTTTTTGAAGAGCCATGTTTTTAAGCCTTTTTTGAAGAGTTTTATAGGTGGGACTCACCTAAAAGGAGCCCACCCTTAACCATAGCGCCGTCCCCAGGCGTGGACAGAGAGAAGGAGGGGGAGGGGGCACAGGAGTGCACTCCCTCCGTGGGTGCATGCGCCTCCCTTGCCCCTCTCCTTGGAAGAATGAGATGCAGCGTCATAGCCCTGCCCAGGGCTATGATGTACGAATGAAGCGACAGGGAAGAGAATGACGACGTCGCTGGCCCTTTAAAGGCCCGCGACGTCCGGGGGGGGCGATCCTTTTTCTGATCCCTCCCGACGAGAACCCACCCACCCACCCTACAGGACGAAGACGAGAACTGGAGCATCATAATTGTTAAAATGACGATATATGGAGTTACAAATTATAATAAATATATGTACGGAATAGGTAGAAAAGTTATGTTAGTTTCTGATTTAACCATGTTACAATGTTAGGGGGACATTGTCGCAGCTCGGCGGGAGGGCGGTAACCCGGGCCGGTTGGGGCCTATGGCAAGTGGTACCGGAGGTAGCGAAAGACGGCTGGGTAGCCGATTAGCGCTGGGGTAGCGCAAAAAGTGACGGAGTCGAAAAGTGCTGATGGGCGGGGCCCCCTTGCTGATGGACAAGGCGGGGGGCCAAAAGGATTAATGCTGCCTTGCTCGGCTACCACGGCGGGGGACACGGAGGACTGGCCCGGGTACCCAGGAAGGGTTTTCTGATGATATAATGTACAAAATAAAAGCTGTGGCCTTATTCAACCAACATCAGTGTCAGAGTGATTAATATGAGACAGGGAACACAAAATGATTAGGAGGTATAGGGGTATCTCGACGGACAAAGCAAGCATTGAGTGACGACTGCGAGCGTTAAATTCCTTCATTAGTCTTAATTCCAGTGGTAATGAGTTCCATAATAATGGTCCTGCCAAGGATAGTGCTCTCTCTCTAACCTGGGTCAACTTTGCTGTTCTGACTGAGGGTATGGTTAGTAGTGCTTTATTGGTGGACCTGAGATTTCTTTGAGGGACATGCAGTCATACTCCAGTGTTTAGCCAGTCGGCATTTTAGTCATTTATTAGTTTATGCACTGTGCATAGTGTTTTAGATTGCACTCTTTGTTCTATTGGGAGCCAGTGTAAATCCACCAGTGTCTGGGTGATATGATCTCTTCTGCCTTTACCAGTAAGTATTCTGGCAGCCGAGTTCTGCAGTATTTGCATATATGGTAATCCTAGGAAAAGTGTGTTACAGTAGTCCGAGCTGGCAGTTAATGATGTCCGCCAACGCTTTGGAGATGGAATCGGGGATTAGTAGTAGCAGTTTAGAGGGGATTTGGTCGAAGGGATGAGAGGAGGGTTTCATTTTCTTCAAAACTGCTTGAATCTCTGAGGTTGTTATAGGATCAAAAGATTTAAGAGATATGTCTTTATTGGGGTGGTGATATGAACTACAAGGCGAGGTGGTGTTGGAAGGAAGCTGTGATAGGAGGTTATTGATTTTATTTCGAAAAAAGAGGGCCAACTCTTCTGCTTCTGATTGAGCTTGACTGAGTGGAATGTCAGGAGCGTTGATTTGTGTTAGATTGGAAACATATGAAAAAATTAAAAACAGATAAAGCCATGAGGCTGAATGGGATATATTGAAGGGTATTCAGGGAATGCTTCCTAGAGATGGGAATAGTTCTAAACTGTTGTGGTAAGGAGGAGTTTGAACGTTACGGGCCAGTTAGTCTGACCTCAGTGGTGAGTAAATTAATGGAACTGCGGCTAAAACAGAAGTGTAATTTCAAGAATACAATGGACCACAGGATCCAAAGCAGCATAGTTTTTTCAGAATATAAGAACTTTTAAATAAATAAATACCGGATGTAGGTGTTACCAGATGATCTAATCAATTCCTTTGACTAGATGACCAGAGAGTTATTTATTTATTTTTAGTTTTTGATATACCGATGTTCTTGTATAATATACAAATCACACTGGTTTACAATGAAATCAAACTGACGCCTCCGTGGGCGTTTACATTGAAACAAGATAAGATAACAGATGTTATGGGGGGGCAGAGGAACTTGGCGAAAGTTACAGCAATTGAGCATGAATAGCTAAATGGAGATAACTAAACATATATACAGTTATAACAGGGGAGAGCGCTAGATGTAGTGTACTTGGCTATCAGTAAGGGCTCTGACACTGATCTGCATAGGTGATTTATAAAGAAATTGAACAACCTAGGTATGGGCCCCTAAAGTGACTGATTGTATTAGAAACTGGTTGAGCAAGAGGTAACAAAAGGTAGTGGTAAATGGAGTTCACTCTGGGGAAAGAGAAGTTACCAGTGGTGTACTGCATGAATTGGTCCATGGTCTGGTTCTCTTCAACATTTTTGTCAGCGATATTGCAGAAGGGTTATCAGGAAACATAAGCTATGCCCTACTGGGTCAGACCAAGGGTCCATCAAGCCCAGTATTCTGTTTCCAACAGTGGCCAATCCAAGTCGCACATATCTGGCAAGTACCAATACATTAGCTAGATCACAAGCTACTATTGCTTATTAATTACCGTCATAGAAGTTTATGGATTTATCCTCTAGGAACTTATCCAAACCTTTTCTAAACTCAGTTACACTAGCTGCTGTAACCACATCCTCTAGCAATAAATTCCAGAGCTTAACAATGCGCTGAGTGAAAAAAACTCTCTTTGATTTGTTTTAAATGAGCTACTTGCTAACTTCATGGAGTGCCCCCTGGTCCTTCTATTATCTGAGAGAGCAAATAACCGATTTACATTAACTTGTTCAAGTCCTTTCATGATTTTGTAGACCTCTATCATATCCCCCCTCAGTCGTCTCGTCTCCAAACTGAACAGTCTTAACTTCTTTAGCCTTTCCATGCCCCTTAATTTGGTCGCCCTTTTCTGCCCTATCTCCTTTTTGACCAGAATTGTACACAGTATTCAAGGTGTGGTCTCACCATGGAGCGCTACAGAGGCATTATGACATCCTCCATTTTATTTTCCACTCCCTTCTTAATAATTGCTAACATTCTGTTGGCTTTTTTGATCACCATAGCACACTGAGTCAACGATTTCAATGTGTTATCCACTATGATGCCTAGATCTCTTTCTTGAGTAGTAGCACCTAATATGGAACCTAACCGTGTAACTACAGCAAGGGTTATTTTTCCCTATATGCATCACCTTGCACTTATCCACACTAAATTTCATCTGCCATTTGGAAGCCCAATCTTCCAGACTTGCAAGATCCTCCTGCAATTCATCACAATCCACTTGAGATTTCACTACTCTGCATAATTTAGTGTCATCTGCAAATTTGATCACCTCACTCACTGTACCCCTTTCCAGATCATTTATAAATATATTGAAAAGCACAAGTCCCAATACAGATCCCTGAGGCACTCCACTGTTTACCTTTTTCCACTGTGAAAACTGACCATTTAATCCTACTCTGTTTCCTGTCTTTTAAGCGACTTGCAATCCACAAAAGTACATCACCTATCTCATGACTTTTTAGTTTTCTTAGAAGCCTCTCATGCAAGACTTTGTCGTATGCCTTCTGAAAATCCAAATACACCACATCAACCGGTTCACCTTTGTCCACATATTTATTCACCCCTTCAATAAAAAATGTAGGAGATTTGTGAGGCAAGACTTCCCTTGGGTAAATCCATGCTGGCTGTATCCCATTAAACCATGACTATCTAAATGTTTTGTGATGTTATTCTTTATAACAGTTTCCACGTTTTTTCCGGCACTGAAGTCAGGCTCACCGGTCTATAGGTTCCCGGATTACCCCTGGGTCCCTTTTTAAATATTGGTGTTACAGTGGCCATCTTCCAATCTTCAGGTACATCGGATGATTTTAATGATAGGTTTCAAATTTTTACTATTAGGTCTGAAAAAGATTTACCTTTTAACAGGTAAGAAAATCTGCAACAGGATAGATATACTGGAAGGTGTGGAAAACATGAAATGGGATCTAGTGACAGTTGAGGAATAGTCTAGAGTTTGGCAGCTAAAATATAATGCTAAAAAAAAAGAAATTTGGTCCTTACCCACTAATTTTCGATCCTGTAATACCACAGATCAGTCCAGACAAGTGGGTTTTGCATCTCTACCAGCAGATGGAGGCAGAGAGCAGTAAAGGTAGAATCCCCTTTACTGCTTCTTGTTTGCTTAGAGACAAGCAGTGGGACTTTAGAAGGGCCTACCTTACAGGGTGCAAAAATTCGAACGCGTAGCCGTCTCTTACCACCTCCAGGACCCACTGATCCGTGAAAATTTTAGTCCACGGAGGGATGGATGCACCTGGCTTCATTGTGCTGACTTTCCTCCTCCAGTCCCCTGACTGGCGACATCTCCGGAGGATCTGCGGACACCCCAAAAGGGCTGCTGTCTACCCAAAGACTGTTTCAGCCCTGAAGTTAAGGAAGTCTTGCCTGAACGGAACCGCCACGATCCCAAAAATGGGACAGGGGAGGGAAAACCTTCTTGTCGCCCCTCTTATCTTTAGGCAACTTATTTCCTTTTGACTCCCCCAAAGTCTTCATTAACTGATCCAAATCCTCCCCAAACAAGAGTTTCCCTTTAGAAGGGAGATTACACAACTGAGATTTGGACCACATGTCAACCGACCAATTGTGCAACCATAAAAGTCTCTGGGCCACTACTGCCGAGACCATGCTCCTGGCTGAAGTACACACCAAGTCATACAGTGCATCTGCCATATAAGCCACTCCAGCTTCAGCCACACAAACTGCATGATGCTGGTTGAGGCCTGTTCCTGAGCTTTCTGAACACAGAACAAGCAGGCCCTCTGCATCATACTGCCACAAATCACCACCCTCAGGCTTAAGGCAGAAACCTCAAACATCCATTTCAACTGTTTCTGCAATTTATGATCCTGAACATCCTTCAGAGTAGCTGGACCTGCCACTGGAATCTTTGTCTTTTTTGGTAACGGTGGATGCAGTCGCATCTACTTTTGGAAAGATTAGGAAATCCAGAGTTTCTTCCATCAATGGGTACAGCTTCATCATTGCTTGATCAACTTTCAAATCCACTTCCAGGAAGTCCCATTCCCAGTTTACCAGCTTATAGATCCTTCTTAGGCAGCGGAAAGGTACTAGGAGGACAATGCAGGCCATCCAGGACTGGGTTCACACCTTCATTATACGACTCCTCCAGAGCCACTTTAACCCCTAGCGCCTCCAAAACCTGGGGAATGTGGGGACGCAACTCCTCCTCAAACAAGCAGACCAATCTTGGGTCATCCCCTTCCGTCACCAGTACCTCATCCAGATCAGGATCATCCTTATTCACATCAGGATCAGCATTCAGGTCCGCATCTGTGCCCACATTCGGGTCCGCTCCATGAAGGTCTGCAGGAACCTCCTGCGGGTCATCAGATTCATCCAAATCCCTGGGATCACTCTCGGCCCCTGTGTGACCAAGACCCAAATGTCTTAAAAGATCTCTAGAGCCTCTTGAAGACATCACCTTTGGCTCTTAGAGCAACATGGGTGCCTTTCTCTGGTATTCTTTCCCCCCGCGCTAGAAAGACCTTATGCAGGAGCAGGACAAACTCCGGAGATAACTCCTCCGCATTCCTGGCACTCTGACCGGGTAGACTATCATCAGACACCCCTACCCCATTCTGATCCTCCACAGGCAAGAGAGGAAGTGGGGAATCTCTGGCCTCCCTGGTGGAAGTGGACCTCTGATTGTGATCCTCTGCTGGCCTGGCTGTTGAATTTGATACCCTCGGGGCCGCAGCCGTCTTTCACCAGCTCTGCTCACAGAGGTTCCCTCCTCCCCCGATGCGCAGCCGCTACAGAGGGAACATGCAGAGAGCCTTGCAGACCAGAGGCCACAGCCCCTGCCCGCCGCCATGTGCAGTTTTAGCACCAATCCCCACAAGGCACAAGCTGCAGCACTAACGGAAAAAATGAGGCCCGCGTGCGCCTATCAAAAAGAACAGGCTGCACATGTGGCTAGCAAGCCGAGCCACATGGCCGCTCCGCTCCAAAGCCCAGGATCTGCCGGCAGTAAGAAAGAAAGGGTGGCCTCCTAACTCACTGCCTGCTGCCGACAGCTCCCACTGCTGAGCCACCGAAACTGAAGCTCCTGGCTTAACCTAATTAATAGAAATCAACAAAAAACAAAACAGGAATACTTCCCTATCCAGGGACAATGGCTTGAGGGAGAAGACCTCAGAGGCCATGAGGGAGCCAGTCCCCTGGCTATCAGGGCCTCAGGAAGCAGAGGGCTACACGTGAGGGATGGTCCACTTCAGGGAGCCTCAGTCCAATCTCTGTCCTTCAGCTAACATGAACTTCTTTTGTCAGCCAGCAGGTTTGCACCTCTACCATCTCTGCTGGAGACAGAGAGATACTGAGGGACTGCAGGTGGCACTCTCATATATGTAGCAGTGCCTCAAAGGTTTTGTTCTCTGCCTCCATCTGCTGGTAGGGATGCAAAACCCACTCGTCTGGACTGATCTGGGTATGAACAGGAATGCAGGGTTATGCATTTGGGTTGCGAAAAAGCAGTATAGTATAGGAGGTGAGGTTCTTCTACGCACAAAACAGGAACAGGGTTAGAGGCGACTATATCTAACGATCGTAAGGGTGCCAAGATGACGGCTAAAGCCCAGAGGACTCTTGGGTGTACAGGGAGAGGAATAGATAGCAAGAAACAGGAGGTATTAATGCTGGTATGACTTCATTTGGAGTACTGTGTACAATACTGGAGTCTGTACCTTCAAAAGGATATAAACTGAAGAGAGTTGATCCAGAACGTAGCTATTAAAATGATTAACGGACTTCATGGTATTGCATATGGGTACAAAGATCTAAACAAGTATGCCTTCAAAGAAAGGATGGAAAGGGAAGACATAATAGAGAAATGTAAATATCTTCAAGGAATCAATGTACAGGAGGTGGGCCAATTTCAACAGAAAGGGGGCTCCAGAATGAGGGTCATGGGATAAGACAAAGGAAATATCTTTACAAAAAAGGCAGTGGATGCATGGAACAACCTTCCTGTGGAGAAGGTGAAGACAAGGACAGTACCTGAATTCAAAAAAGCATGGGGCAAATAGAGAGAATCAGATCAGAAAGCTGAGGAGTAAATATTGTTAGGCAGTCTGGATGAGTCATATGGTCTTGACCTGCCATCATGGTCTATGCTTCTATGTAAGCATAGCTACTGAAATATCAGGTCGGATCTCAGATTATTACTGAGAGGCAGAAGGGGACAGGATCAACCAGGGCCCCCAGAGGAAACCATGCAAGCTTTACAAGTACAACAGAGTGGGAAGCCCAAGGATTCTCAGCTTTGACATGGGCTCCACCTGATGTTAAACTTATGTAATGACAATGAATCCTCCTTGTCCTCAGAGACGTGCATGTAGTACTGTTACTCAGTGTGATCGCACCACTGACTGATACAGAGGCATTATGATATTCTGAGCTTTATTCTCTATACCTTTCCAAATAACTCCTAACATTCTATTTGCTTTTTCGATTGCCACCGTACACTGGCTAAAGATTTCGATGTGTTACACACAATGACCCCCAAAGTTCTTTTCTTGGGTGGTAACTATTCTGGAACTCAGTACTGTGTATACATAGCTAGAATTATTTTCCCCTATGTGCATCACTTTGTACGTGTCCATATTAAATTTTATCTACCATTTAGAGGCCCAATTTTCTATTTTGACAAGGTTCTCCTGCAGTTCCTCACAGCCTGTTTGTATTTTAACTACTTTGAATAAAGTATGCTTACTGTAAACAGTATTCTCCAGAGACAGCAGAATGAGTTAGCTATAATATGTGGGTGATGTCATCTGAAGCTGCTGAATGGATCCTTCTCTCTAAGCTCCTAAAGCTTTTGTTCTACTCGGCAAGTGAAGGAATTCCCATATAGGCATTGCCACATGAAGTCCCTCAATTGATATTAGAGCCACATCTAGGTAAGAGGCCGACTTTCCAGGGAAGTGGATGGGTATTCAGAATGGTTAATTCATCCTGCTGTTTACGGAGAACACTTTTACTGTAAGCAAACTTGCTTTCTCCATCAACAAGCAGGGCTGAATAAGCTATGACATGCGAGAAGTCCCAAGCTGTGTAGTGGAGTGTTTATTGGATAAGCAACTTAAATCCCACCATCGACAGTGGACTATTAGGTAAACAGTTTACGCAAAACTGCTTGCCCAAATTTACTATCACTTTTTGATAAATTATCCGGACAGTAATGGGATGTGAAGGTGTGCACAGATGACCAAGCTACAGCTTTGCAGATGTCTTCGAGAGGTACAGCTCGCAGATGAACTACTGATGCAGCCATTGCAGAGTCTGTGATCTGGATGCTTGCTAGGCCTGAACAATGAGAAATACAATCTGCCAGCCAATTTGACAATGTTCAATTGGCCAACGCTATTCCCAGTCAGTTAGGATTGTATGAGACAAACAACTGTGAAGCCTGTTTAACTATTTTGAATGAGTCATTTTGGCTAATACAAACGGAGGACATTTTTATCTATTGAAAAATAAAAAATAAAAAATTGTGGTATTAAAAAAATGAGGAAGGTGAATGATCGATAAGACCGGTTAGTGTCTAATTGAAAAGTGACACATAACGTCAAGGCTTGCTGACACCTTCATAGGCTATTTTTTGAAGTTTGTTTGGGTTCCACATTTGTGTATATTTGTTTCTATATTGTGGTGAACCACAGACTCCTTTTGCGTGAGTAGTGATAATTGAAATCTCCCATTATTATTGCACTGCCAAATTGGTAGCTTCCTTGATTTCTCTTAGCATTTCATCATCTGTCTGACCATTTTGTCCAGGTGGACGGTAGTATACTCCTAATACTATACTCTTACACAATCAATGTTTGGAGAGAGGTTAAAGCATGCTTCCTGAGAAGTCACTGACACTATCCAGTTGTCTAGATACAGAAAGACTTGGATGCCCTGACAATGAAGATGTGCGACTATTATAGTGAGGAACTTGGTAAAGATCCTTGTTGCTGGCAATGAGGAGTCCACCAGAAAGCGAAGATAAAGTCAGTGGGAGGGATGGAAGGGAATATGAGCATAGTCATCCTTCAAAACCAGGGCACACATCCATTCTCCCTTCTGGAAGAAGGGGAGAATCATGTAAAGGAAGTTCATTTCTTGGGGATAAGGAAGCAGCGAGAGTAGGTCCCTGGCCATGTTGTTGGGGGTGGGACAAGTTCCATCGCTCGTTGACTGAAAAACAATTCCAAATCCAGGTGTCGTTGCACTGAATGAGATGGAGCTGGTGCTGAAGACTGAGCAATGAGTAAGCATGGGAAGTCAGGAGAAGCATAAGTGGTATCCAGACTCCACAATTTTGAGCACCCAGTAGTCTTGGGTAATCTTGAGACATTCCTATTTCACAGCAAGTACGCAGCCTTGGTATCATCATTGACAGCAATCTCACGTTTAAAAAATTCATCGCGGATACGGTAAAAAATGGTTTCTTTAAGCTACACACGCTTAAACGTATTAAATCTCTTTTATACCAATATGATTTCCGCACAGTCTTACAAGCAACTATTTTATCAAAGATTGATTACTGCAATGCTCTGCTACTGGGTCTACCTAAAGCTACCATTCAACCTTTACAAAGGCTGCAAAATGCAGCTGCCCGCATTATCACCGACACAAGCCGCCATGATCACATCACTCCAGCTCTTCAGTCTTTGCACTGGCTACCCGTGGCTTACAGGATAATTTATAAATCTATGACGCTGATACATAAAGCCATCCAAAATAGAGATATGCACTGGTTCATAGATCAACTACAATTCAAAACGTCTTCCCGCCCAACGAGATTCCAGAACTTAGCCAAACTAAAGATCCCAGCACCCAATATGACTAAACTCTCTAGTACAAAAGAACGATCTTTCATCATTGCTGGATCAACAATATGGAACACCATGCCCTCTGAGTTACGCCAGGAACTCTGTCACAAAAAATTTAAACAAAACCTTAAAACCTGGTTATTTAAAAAAGCCTACTATTAATGAATTGAATCCTCAACTACTCATCCTAATTTCCACAGTCTCTCATATATTGCTTATATTCTATTAATACAAAGTTATATATTGTATTGTATTCGTTCAGTTACTATGTTATACTGTAAAGCGCAATGCTGAATTACTGTTTGAATGTAAACCGAGGTGATGTTATTTACGTACCCCGGTATAGAAAAATCTATAAATAAATAAATAAATAAAACTGAATCTTTCTTCCTAACAGGAAGGATGGCTGTTTGGTTTGTAGAATGATCAAAAACTTGGCCTGGACTATAGTTGGGCCTCTTGTGCCACCTTTGGTTGATGACACTTGTTGCAGACTGGAAGCTGCTGCAGTAGGAAATGCAGGATGAAGTACCTTTGAAACTAGTTTGTTACGACCATGGCTGCTATGCAGCCGCCTCACCACCAGAGATCCCCCACGAGCATGCTCTTCTGGCTGGCCCACTCCTTCCTTCCTGTCTACTATATGTCCCAGACTCTCCTTTATAACCCTGTCTAGTAGTTCCATCGGTGCTTCGGCATCGAGCCTGCCTGGGCTCCCTGCTCTAGCCTTCCGTGCTTGCTGTATTTGGCCTACGGGCCTTCTGACCTGCCTTGCTATTGTGTATCTGGCCTATGGGCCTTCTGTGTGTGTGTGGCCTACGGGCCTTCTGACCTGCCTTGCCTTGCTATTGTGTGTCTGGCCTATGGCCCCCTGCCCAAGAAAACAAAGAGGTAGGTGATCTATGATACCGTCAGGTGTGCACAAAAAGAATAGATGCCTTAATCTTTTTCAATCCTTTATTGGTGCAGAGACGTTTCAAGTTAATGTTAACTACAAGCAGAGACTGCGGTTTGCCACACGAATTTGTGTCTGGACCCTTTTGCTTTAAAGTTGTTTACTCATCGATGGCATACTATATAATCAAAGTGGATTATACAGTATCAGTGATTTGAAGTTTGGAGCCCCTGAGGCAGCGGCTACAAAGCTGCGAAACTCGGCCTGAGTCGGGCAATTTACTTGAAACGTCTCTGCACCAATAAAGGATTGAAAAAGATTAAGGCATCTATTCTTTTTGTGCACACCTATGGCCCCCTGCCTACTGTGTGTGTGTGGCCTACGGGCCCTCTGCCTACTGTGTGTGTGTGGCCTACGGGCCCTCTGCCTACTGTGTGTGTGTGTGTGGCCTACGGGCCCTCTGCCTACTGTGTGTGTGTGTGTGGCCTACGGACCTCTGCCTATTGTGTGTGTGTGGCCTACGGGCTCTCTGCCTGCTGTCTGTGGCCTACGGGCTTTCTCCGCTCTGCTGCCTTCTGGCTTATGTGTTTCATGTTCAATGTCAGTGCTGTCCTGGTTTGTCTGTTCAGTTCTCTGTCAGTCTTGTTTCCTCAAACCAGTCACTTATACCTCCAGCCATTATCACTCTTACCTGCACGCTTCCTGAATTCATCCTTACCAGCACCCAGTTCCAGTTTCCTGTACACCTTTACCTACATTCACGCTCACACATACCTCCATGCTGTTCCAGTATTCAAGTTCACCCTTACCTTCATGCATCTGGTATCAGGTATCTCCAGCCAGTATTAGACTCAGTCTGCCTATTCCACCTTCCCACTTGCCCATAGGGTTTACTCATTCCTGCCTGCACCAGCCAGCATCTAGACTCTTCTGCAGTCCTGCCTTTCTCCACCCTGAGACACCCCTGTTAGTGGTGTTCACGACTCCTGACCGAAGCCCATTCGTAACATAGTGGAAGGGCAGTTTCTGATAGTACAGTCTTTTAAAAGCATAGTACTTCTGTCATGATGAAGACTGCTGCATCAGTTGAGAGAGATTGGAATGTTACATGTTGCTCTTTGATTTGAGCTACTGTTTCCCTGAGTTTATCTTCAAGAAGTGGTCCCCAGGCAAGGGACATCCACAAACCTATGGATATTGGCACATAACCAAGCAATCTGATGTGCTCTTATGGAGGATGAGGAAGCACGGGCAGTGTCAAATGCTTGGTAAAACAAGCACTTGAAATGGAGTATACATTCTTCCACATCAAGGAAAGATTGATAAGCATAGGCTGTACCTCCTGACAGAAGAAAAGCTTTCAGTTTTTGCAAGCAGTAATGGATGTACTGAACTATGTCAAATTAAACAGCAGATATTTGTGCATTAAACATGGAGCTCTGGAATACTTTCTTACCAAAATTGTCCTGCAATCTGGGATCTTTTCCCAGTGGGGTGTTAAGATCTTGTTTTCTTTGCTCTTTTCAGAGCAGATTCCACCTACCATTAATTGATACAGTAGTTGTACCACTCTGAATCCTGGTGATTTTTGCACTCTGTATTTGAGGTCCAATTTCCATATTATTGGTGTGCAAGAAATTGGGTTTTCCCACATTCATTTGTAATTCCTGCAGAATATCATGAATCAGGATGGATGTTGGTTCTGATGGGGTCTCTAGAATTTGAAAACTGAAAGACTCCATACAAGGATCCTTATCCCTATTAACGTTAATCCTGACTGCCGTGCTCAAATTCTCCAGAAATCTGGAGAAAGACAGGTCTTCAGGCAGAGACAAATGCTCTGGAGGCACAAGTAGGGAATCAGAAGGAATTCTTCATATCTGAGGTGGGAGAAAATACTAATCCAGGACTCCAATGATAAATTTGATGACTTATGAAGGATTCTTGGTCATCCTACAGAGATGTACTCCTGATTAGCTGGAATCCACTATAAGTTAGTGTCTGGCACCAGACCGACCTTGTAGGGGATCTGATGGCATGTCCAAGGTTACAGGTGAAGTTGTGACTCCTCCTCTTGGGAGTAAATCCAATATCTTGGAAAATAAAGGTTGGAAAGTAAGCTCCTTAACCTTGGTCATGATGAGTGTGCCTGAACAGAAAACCAACATAGAGAAAAGAAAATGACCCAGAATCTTCGGTTTTCTTAGCCTGCCTTAACTCTAAGTGACTTATTGAGAATGACTTGCAGAATTCCTAGGACATCTGCACAGGCAGTCAAGCTGGCTCCATAAGGTGATGCCTAATCATTGGGTCAAACAAAGCAGAAACCAACGGAGGGAACGTCAAGCTATACGGACACTACAGAGGCAATCTTTCTCAGGGGTTTCTATAAAACACAGCCACAGATGTGTTAATGAACCTGACCAGCAAGATTCTAACAGAACAAAAGACTATCCAAAGAGTGATGGTAAATGGGCCCCACCTTGGAGAAATACTCAGGGGCAGCTAGGGATGATCTTATCATGCTGTTGACATGACAACCAATGTAAATTATTCTCTAAGGCAGTCACGCACACTAGAATCTTCCACAATACTAAATGTTATCTATAAAAGAAGGATCACTTCCTGTATACAATGAGATGCTGGTGGTCTGTTTTGTCAGAGGCATGGCATCAGCATCTCCCAAGAATACTTATATTGTTCAATAAAAAATTATGCTTTCAATAAAAATCTAAGTGTTCTTGTCTCCCTGGCCATAAGCGTCATAAAAAATGGTGTGGCGCTTAACATTATGGCACCCTAGATGGGACTTGACGGCTGAGGCTATCTATTGGACAGTCTTACGTCTGACTCTGCTGGACTGGGTCAGATCTAATGCTGCTACTCGGACTTTAATTGGCTTTTGTCTGAAGTTTTGTTTATTGCATAGTAATTCCTAGGAACAGAAGATTTCTGATTTCTGGATGACTGATTAATTGAAAATGTAGTACCCGGAAGACAGACGTGAGTGCCCCCAATGGGATGACAGATCTGTGAGTATTTAATCATGCTTATATAATTAATTTGCAAGTTTAATGTTTTAGTTAAGTAAGTACAAGATTTTCTTTGTCCAATTGTAAATACAAGTGCACTATTTATTTTGATCTACTGTGGGGACGCCCATTTGTAGACTATTTTACTTAATGAGAACTTATTAAAAGTGATTTTGCTTTATTTGTCTGTATATTGTTAATAAATTTGTACTGGAAAAAAACAATACAAGGAGGTTTAAAAACAGCACCAGTTGGACGTGGTTTTAAGCCCTTGCCCTCCTTGCAAGGCTGAGGGATTGTTATAGGAACATACAAAAGAAAAGTTTTGGAGAAGTCTAGTTTGACATCTGGTTTTCTATTTTTGTCTGATTTCTGTCATGGTGTAACGCATTGCAGTGATTGGGTCTGAATTACAATTGTTATGGCAGTTTCAGCACTTGAAAGGGCAATGGGAGCTGGAGAGTTAACTGTGTTAGCAGGTACAGAGAAGGTGGGAGTTATGTAAAGCTCCAGGCGATTTGTATGCGCAGAGACACAGGGAAGAGAACTGCTTTACATGATCTGTTGTTTGAAAGGTGTAAGCAGACTGATGAGGAATTAAAGTTGTGGTGAAATGTTACAGTAAGTGAATTTAATTTAGTAGATTCTTTCAGAAAGTTTGGTTTCGTCAGCTTTCTCTGGCTGGCTAACATTGCATTTGGGTAGAAGCTAATAAGATATTGGGTTTGCAAACAATAAAATAAAAAGATTTTAGGGCAGACATAGGAGATATATTGCATTCTTACATTCAGTTTTTTGCAGTGACAGGGAGTCATCTAGTATAAGCAGTCAGGAAAACAGTCTAAGGGACAGTCTGCATTTGTTTGGCCACGTGCCCGCAGTGGTGTTAAATTTGCTTATAGGGGACATGAAGAAAGGGCAGTCGTTAGATAAACTTGAGAGATAAAGAAAGTTTTCATTAATTCCATGACTTGATCCAAGGACTGACAAGCTCTTTGGCCAGGCACTAGAGGTGCAACGTCTTCTGATACCAGGATGGAGTCTCTTTGAACCTCCTCTGGACTCAAAGATATGCCATGAAGGCTGGTTGGAAATTAAAGGGACCATAGAACAGATGGGATCTGCCATCTCTAGTCAAAGACCCTGTTCCAGTAGTCTGGATGGTGACGCTATCATGGAACTGGTGGGAATAAATGCATTACACCATCTTCTGCCCAAGTGGATCCACCTCTTTGTATTGGCAAAGTGGAAAACAGTTGAGTAGGTAACACTACTGCTTGGTATATCGACAATGGCTCAGTCTGTTCCAACTCTCAGAGAAGTACTGGCATCAAGGCTCCATGCATCGCATGCTCTGAGGCTCGGTGCATCGAGGATTTATGCATCGGGTTGACTGTACTTCGTGCTTCAATGGCGTCAGGGTGTTTTGCATTGCCTGAACCAGGTGCGCTACCAAGTGTTCTTTTTCTTAGAATTTGGTTTTCTCTACCCCGAGAAATCAGCTTGTATTGCCGACAGGGGAGACCTCTTTGAGGAGCTCCTGCTCAACTCTACACCCCGGGAGCATGAGGAGGTTCCTCTCTGGGAGGAGGAATGACTGCAGCTCGTCAGAGCCTTATGCAGTTCTTTCATTTTCTAGGCCCTCAATTTCTGAGTCTGCAGAGACATGTGGCCACAGTGACAGTTTGCCTGGTAATGGACTGGACCAATCAGTGATCGTAAACATCACGACCATTAGTAATGGGTATTTTCCTACAATATAGTCTTTGAAACTACTTACTGTGGGTTTTTTGTAACCGGACATCCTGTGAAGAAATCAACTTTTTTTTCAGTTTGGTTTTTTTTTGGTAGCACGGAAAAGTGATGTTTGGAGGAACTGCCAAAGCAGCAAGGTAACAAAATAACAGAAAAAAGATAAGAAAATAAAATTAATAGGAAAAGTTTTCAGGGGAGGAATGATGCATATCCGTGCTAAGGCTCAGACAAAAAAAAAAAGACAGGATCTTCATGAGGCAATGCCCACATGGGAATTCCCACACAAAGATCAGTAGAGTAAAAGCTTTTTGAGCTGAGACAGAAGGGTCCGTTCAACGCTGTTGGATGATGTCACCCATGTGTCATGGTTAATTCAACTCTGCTTTTCAATGGAGAATTTTGTTATCATCCTATTCATTTTCTTTTCCAGATCATTAATGAATAAGTTAAAACACTGATCTCAATACAAATCCCTGGAACACTTCACTATTAACCCATTTCCATTGAATCCTACCCTTTGTTTCCTGTCTTTTAACTGGTTATCAGTCCACAATAAGCTATTACATTCTATCCCATAACTTTTTAATTTCTTGAGGAACCTTTCATGAAGGATGTTAGTACTTTCTAAATACAAACACACTATATTTACTGGTTCATCCTTATTCATATCTTCAAATACTTCTAATAGTTTAGTAAGGCACAACTTCAAGCCTGACAAATTTTTTGCTACTATTATATCCTCCTTTCCCTTCTTTCTTCCAGCGAGTAAATTAAAGTGCTTCAAGCCTGGATGTGAGGTCCATATGGTGTTATATTTTTGAATGGGGCAGCAGAGCGGCAGTTAATACCCTTAACAGAAAGCTTGGGGGGGTGTTTAACCTGCATGGAGCACTTACCTCCCAAGCACCTTGCCGGGCAGACTGAATGCACCATTTAGGTCTTTATCTGCTAGCATTTACTGTTACTGTGGTTGTGACATTTGGCATCCCATTAATCACTAGGATTGATTCAACTGATCTGACTGGCAAGGTGGCTATTCCCCCCCCCCCCCTTCCATGCTGTGCCTCCTGTGGAAGAGGATGACCTGCCCATAGAATGGCTTATGCCTTGCGTTGTAGATCCTGAATCATTTTTATAGCCCTTCTCTGAATACCTGCCATCTTCTTGATGTGTTTTTGAAGATATGAACACAGTACTCAAGGTGGGAGTCTCACTAGTGAAATATTTAAAAGACATTACCTCCTCAAATTTCCTGCTGCTGATACCTCTACTTATATCACCAATAACACTGTTACTTGTCCCTGTTGCTTTATTACATTAACTGACTACCTTCAGGTTATCTGAAATATCCCAGTTTGCTTTCAGCAGAGTGTTCACTCCCTGGAAATAGTTGGTATATCAGTGGAGGGGAAGCGAAACCATTCAGATTTCATTATCTCATTGAAGATTTAGAAGGAGAGTACTCTAGTGTATATGACAATCCAAAATGTCATCCTAGCATCATGTACAGAAGAAAGCAAAGGCAAGTACATAATCTGCAATTCCCTTACAATGTGCGTCTTATTCTCTGCAGATTAATTTGTGATTAAGATTTCAGGCAGAGATTACTTAGATCATTTTGGAGTGCACAGTTCTAAATTAATCCTTTTTCTGTTCTGAACCAGGACAGATGGAGGGATGAACATGATCTCCCCTTAATGTGCTCCGATCCAAAAGGAACACAGCACCCATTACATATCTAGGAGACATTTATTGATGAAAGCTGATGCAAGATTAAATCTTTACATACTGAGGCTGTCCCTGTAGCTCACTCCACAGTGAGGGTGAGTCTCCTTTATCACAGGGCCAGCAGGGGGGGTAAGTTTGTTGAAGTAGTAACATGCTCAATCTTTGGGAGAGGGAAGATTACTACCACCAATGTGGTAACCCTTCCACCTGAAGGACAGCTAGGGATGGTACAGCTCAAAGGAGCTTTCTCTCTACCTCATCTGGCTGGCAAGGATTTCTCTCTCTCCTGTGTTTGGTGTGGGGTTTAAAAGACAGAACAAAATAGGAGCTGAAAGGAAACAAACCTTGGGACGGCATGGTTCTCCATGTCACACTTTGTGCATGCATTTGCTATTTCTTGGGTACTGCAGTTCAGATTGCCTTAAGTAGGATGCTCAAGTTCCCAACAAATATAATCCATAACATTGATCCATCATTTGTTTAATTATGGGTCTCATCTCAAACACTATGGGTTTGGTTTCAATGGAATTATCTGAATTACCCCTACCCTCTTTTCCATTCTGTTGCAGGGAAACTGGAAAAACAGAATATTAAAAGCTTGTAAAATGAGTTCTAATCCCTAGCCTATTTCAGGCTTTGAGAAGCCCTGGGGGCAGCTGGTTTGTCTCCTACCAGGTCACTTTCTTCTTCTTCTGCTGGATCTTTCCGGATTTCTTCTCTCTGCTGCTCTATATTTGGTTCCAAATCCTCCATCTCAACCTAGAGAAGAAGACAATGTAAGGATGAGTAAGAACGACTTTCCTACCAGTTCTCCAGCACTGTATGCAGATCTTTTTTCTTTAACTGGACCTGCACTATAAAGCTCATTAATCTAACACCCTTACCACTTGCACTCAACTCACAACCATAATCAAGCATTGCGCTGGCCTTCAAAAGCATTGGTCTTAAATTAAGCAAACGAGTGTCACTGCCTGAAGAAAACCTTCCCCCATTTGCAGCGTGGGTCCTGATTTACAATTGTATGTAAAAGTAATGCTATGAATGTGCTTCACACGCCCAGAGGCACCCATAGGAGCAAACCTTTCAAAATGAACACCACAAATCACCCCACACTAGGGGAGTTTATTTAATATTAGGGCTGCTCAAGCACCCACAGAGCTGGCTCCTATGGGGGCAGCTAATGCTTTCCTTGGCTCTCTGCACTCGTAACAAAGCCTATGTGGGTAAAACGATCAGACAATTCAATAAACGTATTACTCAACACAAGAGCGAGTCAAAACCACTCGTCCAACATACAATACAAATGAATCTTAATTTTAATGATTTCAAATTTTGTGTGATTCAACAATTAACCCCAAATTGGCAAGGTGGCGACCTGGACAATTTGTTGTTCCAATTAGAGCAGAAATACATTTTTGAATTTAAAACCATGGAACCCAATGGGCTAAATTTAGAAATGGACTATTCTGGTTTTTTTTATGATTAATACAGCCAATTTGGCCGCTTCCATCATTATTTTACCTGTCTATAAGAGATCTTGTTTTTTACCATTATGTAAAATAAGCTAGTGCACACTATTTTATGGTATTTTTTATTGTAATCTTCTAACATACAGTGAGTTTATTTCACATTTTTTAAATATTTTACTCATTATTTCAATTATATGGTTTCTTTTATTTTTTACTTTTTGTTCTTTTATCATTTTTCAGATACTAGTCCAGTTTGTTATTTCAGTGAGTTTTTATCATTTTTTTATATTTAATAAGGTTTTCGCACAATATCCTTTTTTAATTTTAATTTTTGGTTTATTTTACTTTTTAATTGCACAGGAGTGCTTTTATCTATTTTTTACATGTTTAATAATGTTTTTATTTTTTGTTACCTTACTTTTTAGTCCCATCTTGTGGGCTAGTTACATTTTTTCATATTCGTTTTAATTATTTATTTGGTCCGTTTAATTTTTATCATTCTATTTTTTTTAGTTTAAATGGTTATGTCTTAACTTGTGGGCTTTTAAACATTTTTTCCATATTCGTTTTAATCAATTTTTGTCATAATGGTTTCAATCCATTTGTTCCGTTCCACATTGTAGTTATCTCAGGCTCTAAATACAGGCTCTTTTTTGCCACGCCCCCTTGCCGTGATTGACAGTTTGTTTGGTTCGGTTTTCAACATATTTAAAAGACACATCGGCTTCTCAGACTTTTAATGTCCTTGCAGTATCTGAGCGGAGATGATACCACATCACCGCATAACCAAAGTAAGTAATTATGCATATATCTGGGCAGTATTTTAGATTTTTGATGTGTTGAAGACTTTCGCGCTGTATTTTTTGTTTTTAGGCGTCCGCTTGTGTATCCCGATGTTGCTATTTGTTGCATTAAATCCAATATGTTTGGCTGTACAGAGATCGATTAGAAGCGGCGGCAACCCTGTATATGTTTTGATGTTGAAATCAATCAATAACATTTGGAGATATCTGGCAACCCTAGTATAAATAAGAGCCGGACTACCAGCGATTTTCTTTAGAGCAGGTTCATCTATTTTTTATGTGGTCGTTAGCCCTGACACGGGTGGCATAGTTTTTACACTTGGCTTTTCTTTCAATTGTGTACAATTCAGAATAGTTAGCGCTAAAACCCACAAGTTTTGCCATTTGAAACAAATTCTATAGAAGTGCCGACTTTTTTCCACTGGGTAGTACAGAGATCGATTAGAAGCCGTGATAACTCTGTGTATGTTTTGGCTACCCTAGTATAGATAAGAGCGGGACCACCTGCGATCTTCTTCAGAGAAGGTCCATCTATTTTTAGATTTGTAAGACCTGATTCGGGCGGCACAGTTGTTAAACTTGGCTGACGTTTTTATTTGCTTTCAATTGTGCATAATCCAGAATAGAAAACGCTAAAACCCACAAGCTTGTTTTAATATTTTTAATATTTTTTAACAGATTTTGTGCCTGTCTTTTATTACTTTTATCATATTAGTAATTCATGTTGTCTATTTTATACTTTTCACTTTTTATTAACTTTTTATTTGTTTAATAAGTAACCCACTTTTTATAACTCACATCGATTTTTAATCATTAACTTACTGTATGTTTGTGTTCAATGACTTTTTTCCCCTGCTCATTTTTTATCGATTATTTGCAGACCACCAGACTACTAGATTTTTGGTGCACTAAGTCTAAGAGTGTTTACTCATATACATAGTGATCATCTATATACAGGTAAAACCATGATATGTTACTGTATCTCTTGTCTTCTAATTTACTTTTTCTTGTTCAGATTTTTCAGAACCAAAGTTTTGGTTCTCTGACTCCATCTGCTGGTAGGGATACACAACCCACTTCTCTGGACTGATCTGGGTATGTTCAGTAAGTGAGGTTTAGTGCAAAAAAATAAAGAGACATGCATTTGGAATGCACAAATCCAAAAAAAGTGTTCAAACCCTTTAGCTATTAGCTTTGAGGACATCATCTGGCAACAAATTCCATAGCTTAATTGTTTCAACTGAAAAACAATACTCTCTCAATTTTGTTTTAAATGTGCTACCACTTAGTTTCATGGTGTGCCTTTAGTCCTAGTGCTCATTTGAAATAGTAAATAACCATCCCCTATTTATTGTTGAGATTACTACCTGATAATCTCCTTTTCCTTAGTGTAGACAGATGGACTCAGAACAAATGGGATAGTATCCGCGTGCTAGCAGTTGGAGACGGATCTGACGTCAGCACGGGGTATATATACCCCCACAGGAAGCGTAGCAACTTAGTAATCTTCCTTGCAAAAGCTGTTATGGATGTGTGTACTGACGCTCAGTGAAAAGTGAAACAGGATTCCCCTGACCGATTGATAGTAGCTGGAGACCGCCAGCATTCCCAACCGGAAGGTGTTGACACCTGGTAGAGTGTACGCTCTTATGGAAACAGATGACATGGCTTACCTTGAATCGGTGAAACCCATGTACGCAGGCAGCTGGGCGGGATGCTGAGTCCATCTGTCTACACTAAGGAAAAGGAGATTATCAGGTAGTAATCTCAACATTTCCTGGTGTGTAGCCAGATGGACTCAGAACAAATGGGATGTACAAAAGCTTTACTCCCAGCCTGGGCGGGAGGCTGCCTGAGGTCCATGTAGTACCGCCCTCGCAAAAGCTGAGTCCTCCCTGGCCTGGACATCCAGACGGTAGAATCTGGAAAAGGTATGGAGGGAGGACCACGTTGCCGCTTTACATATTTCTGCAGGCGACAGCATCCTGGATTCTGCCCAAGATGCTGCTTGTGCTCTGGTAGAATGAGCCTTGACTTGTAGAGGCGGAGACTTCCCAGCCTCTACATAAGCTGCTCTGATAACTTCTTTAATCCAGGGGGCGATGGTGGGCCGAGAGGCCGCTTCCCCTTGTCGTTTCCCGCTATGCAGGACGAACAGATGGTCCGTCCGTCGAACTTCTTGTGTCATGTCCAGATATCTGGGCAGCAATCTGCCAATGTCGAGACGGCGTAATAAACGCACTTCTTCAAATTTCTGCAAACCCGCCGTGGTAGGCAAGGATATGGTTTGGTTAAGATGAAACTGTGAAACCACCTTAGGTAGAAAGGAAGGAACCGTGCGAAGATGGATAGCCTCAGGAGTGATTCTGAGAAAGGGATCACGGCAGGACAGTGCTTGTAGCTCTGAGATGCGGCGTGCTGAACATACAGCCAGCAAGAACACCATTTTCAAGGTTAGAGAACGGAGAGACAGGCCCCGAAGGGGTCTGAAGGTGGATCCCGCGAAGAAATCCAAAACAAGGTTGAGGTTCCATAAGGGCACAGGCCACTTCAGTGGCGGACGAATATGCTTGACTCCTTTCAGGAAACGAGAAACATCTGGGTGCTTGGCAATGGTCTTGCCATCCCTCCTGGGACCGTAGCAAGACAGCGCAGCCACCTGAACCTTGATGGAGCTGAGGGAGAGACCCTTCTGAAGTCCATCTTGCAGGAAATCCAACACAATAGGGATTGTGGTCGCATGTGGATTGGTGCCGTGAGTGTCGCACCATGCTTCGAATACTCTCCAGATCCTTACGTAGGTGAGAGATGTGGAAAACTTGCAAGCTCGGAGGAGTGTATCTATCACGGGCTCCGAGTAACTTCTTTTCTTTAATCTAGCCCTCTCAATGGCCAGACCGTAAGAGAGAATTGCGCTGGATCCTCGTGAAGGATGGGACCTTGACGTAGAAGGTCCCGGAGAGGAGGCAGGGGAAGAAGCTCCCCTGCCAGTAGTCTTCTCATGTCCGCATACCAGGGTCTTCTTGGCCAGTCTGGTGCCACAAGAAGAACTAGGCCCCGGTGTTTCCGAATCTTGTGGATGATGGCGCCCAGCAGAGGCCACGGAGGAAAGGCGTATAGCAGAGTCCCTGGAGGCCATGGCTGAACCAGGGCATCGATTCGGTGTGAGAACGGGTCGCGCTTGTGGCTGAAGTATCTGGGTACTTGAGCGTTGGACTTGTCCACCAGTAAATCCATGTCCGGAATCCCCCAGTGATCCACAATCATCTGGAAGGCTGTGGGTGACAGCTGCCACTCTCCCGGATTTAGGCTTTCTCTGCTGAGGAAGTCTGCTGTGGTGTTGTCCTTCCCGGCAATGTGGACGGCGGAGATGTCCTGAAGATTCGCCTCTGCCCAAGCCATCAATGGAGCAATCTCCAGAGACACTTGACGGCTTCTGGTTCCGCCCTGACGGTTGATGTATGCCACCGTGGTGGCGTTGTCGGACATCACTCTGACTGCTCTGTTCTTCAGTCTGTGAGCAAATCGAAGGCATGCCAATCGGACTGCCCGGGCCTCTAGACAGTTGATGTTCCATGCTGACTCTTCTCTGTTCCACCGCCCTTGTGCGGCGAGTTCTTCGCAGTGTGCTCCCCAGCCGCTCAGGCTGGCATCTATGGTGAGCAGAGTCCACGTGGGTGAAGACATCTTCGACCCCCTGCTCATGTGTTTGGACTGCAACCACCACCGTAACTGGGTCCGTATTCTGGCCGGCAGAGGTAGGTGCGTGGAATAGTTCCGTAGCCGGGGGCTCCAGCGAGAGAGAGCAGGGAGTGCTGTAGAGGTCTCATATGGGCCCTTGCCCAAGGTACCACTTCCAGGGTGGATGCCATGAGACCGAGAACCTGCAGATAATCCCAAGCTAGGGGCCGACTGGCTCCCATCAAGTACTGAATACACTGTTGAAGTTTCAACTTTCTCTTGGCAGTGAGACTGACTGTGTCTGCCTGGGTGTCGAACTGTACTCCCAGGTATTCCAGCGACTGGGAAGGCTGTAGGCAACTCTTGCTGAGATTGATTACCCAGCCCAAGCTTTCCAGAAGGGCGATCACTCTGTCGGTTGTCCGATGGCTCTCCTCTCGAGATTTCGCCCTGATCAGCCAGTTGTCTAGGTAGGGATGGACCAGAATTCCTTCCCGCCTGAGTGCCGCTGCTACCACTACGACCACCTTGGTGAAGGTCTGCGGGGACGGGGACAACCCGAAGGGCAGAGCCCGGAACTGGAAGTGGCGTCCTAGAACCTTGAAGCGTAGGCAGCTCTGATGATCTGGATGGATCGGGATATGCAGGTAGGCTTCTGACAGGTCCAACGCCGTGAGGAATTCTCCAGGCTGTACTGCGGTCTTGACGGACCGCAGAGTTTCCATAAGGAACCTCGGGACCCGTAAATATCGATTGACCGACTTGAGGTCCAGTACGGGCCGAAAGGTGCCCCCTTTCTTGGGAACCATAAAATAAATGGAATAGTGTCCAGAATTCACTTCCCAGGCAGGTACTGGGATAATGGCTTTCAAGGACAGGAGTCTCGCCAGGGTAGCTTCCAATGCTGCCTTCTTGTGTGTGGGACAGGAAGACTCCACAAACTTGTCCGGAGGGAGATGATGAAAGTCCAGATAATACCCCTCTCGGATGATGGCGAGGACCCACTGGGCCGACATAATCTCGACCCATCTGGGGAAGAAGAGGGTTAACCTGCCCCCTATGGCTCCGTCCCCCGGATGGATCGGCGGATTCTCATTGTGAGGCGCGGCCGGGACCGGAGCCCGGGCCTGCTCCCCTCTTGCGCTGCTTGGTCCGAAAGGACTGGTTCCTGGCCTGAGGACGAGGTGCCTGGTAGCGACTCCTGTAGGGAATGAAGTGCTGAGAGCTTCTACCCCTGGAGGTCCTTGGAAAGGCGCGCTGGTTCCTTCTGACCCGATCTTCCAGCAGTCGAGGTACTGGAGAAGCGCCCCATGTGCTGGCCAGTTTATCAAGGTCGCTGCCAAACAAGAAAGAGCCCTTAAAGGGCAATCTGGTGAGGCGTGTTTTGGAAGGCGCATCGGCTGACCATTTCTGAATCCAGAGCTGCCTCCTGGCAGCTACGGAGGATGAGATCCCCATGGCTGCTGTTCGGACTAGGTCGGATGCAGCATCCGTGAGGAACGAGAGAGCGGACTCCACGTCTGCAGCTGGAGCATTGGACCTGACCTGTGACAAACAGGCACGCGTCACCACTGTGCAGCAGGTTGCGATCCGCAAAGACAGAGCTGCCACCTCAAAGGTCTGTTTCAGAATGGTGTCCAGTCGCCGGTCATGAGGCTCCTTGAGGGCCGCCCCCCCTTCAACTGGAATGGTAGTGCGCTTGACCACAGCACTAATCAAGGCGTCCACCTGAGGACACGCCAGCAGCTCCTGGATAGCCGGCGCCAGTGGGTACATGCCCATCAGGGCCCGACCCCCTTTGAATGCGGCCGCCGGCGCAGTCCATTCTAAATCTATCAATTGCTGTGCTGCTTGCAAGAATGGAAAATGGCGGGCTGTAGGACGAAGACCTTCCAGCAGGGGGTTCTGCGCCGAGGGCACCGTGGAGCTGGGACCTGTAATATCCAACTCCGCCAGGCACTGAGACACCAGGTCCGAGAGATCCTCCTTAGGGAAGAACCGCCTCATGGTTCTATATGGCTCAATCCCTGAGGGAAGTTCCCCCTCGTCCGGGAATTCAGACTCATCCGGTGAAACCTCCTGGTCTGACTGATCTGGACTGTCCAGCGGCGGGAGGTCTCGCTCACAATAAGGGCGTGATGGTCCAGGAACAGGATCTGCTGGAGCCGCCACCGCAGCCGCCGCCGCAGTCGCCGGCACCGCAGGGACCGTAGAAACTGCAGGGACAACGGGAACAACTGGAACCGCAGGGCCTGGACGGGAAGCCGTTTGCATCTGCACAAAGGCATGAATCCCCTTAAAGAGATCCACCCAGGAAATTGAAGCAGCCTCCAACCGCCGGGGTACAAGATCCCCCGGGATTCCTGATTGGTCGAGACTGACCGCTAAATCCGGGGTAGCCCCTGGGGAACTATCAGCAAATCTTGGCTGAGACTGGTCCTGGCCCGAGGGTCCCACGGCCTCCTCATATTGGACACATAGGGAGTCTGGCTCTTCACTGTGCGTGGCTCGAAACTGGCATGCAGAGCAGAGGCAGAGGGCTTTAATGCCGGAGGCAGGAGGTACCCCCGCTGAAGACGCTGAGGCGTTCTGTTCCATTGAATAATATGCGGCAGCAATATGCACTTAGTACAACAGGCGCACAATAATAATATGCGGCAGCAATATGCGCTTAATCCAACAGGCGCACAATAAGAATATGCGGCAACAATATGCGCTCAATTGTAGACAATATGCTCTCAGCAATAAGCGGTTAGCAATGCATGCTCAATGGTATTCAATATGCTCTCAGCAATAAGCGTTTAGCAATACACGCTCAATATATTTCAGTATGCTCTCAGCAGTAAGCAGTTAGCAATACACGCACAATATATTCCAGTATGCTCTCAGCAATAAGCGGTTAGCAATACATGCTCAATACAATTCAGTATGCGCTCAGCAATAAGCGGTTAGCAACACGCGCTCAATACAGTTCAGTATGCGCTCAGCAATAAGCGGTTAGCAACACACGCTCAATACAGTTCAGTATGCTCTCAGCAGTAAGCGGTTAGCAATACACGCACAATATATTCCAGTATGCTCTCAGCAATAAGCGGTTTTAGCAATACACGCTCAAGGCCATTCAAAATGCTCTCAGCAATAAGCGGTGAGCAATACGCTCTCAATATGTTTCAGTATGCGCTCAGCAATAAGCGGTTAGCAATACACGCTCAATACAGTTCAGTATGCTCTCAGCAATAAGCGCTTAGTCATAGATCTGCGCCTATCTCGGGCGCACAATACCTGAACAAGGCCACAAAATGGCGCCCTCCACGGCGTGCCACGCCGCCGATCCTCGAGTCCTTGGAGACCAGAAGTAAAAGCCGTACACCTTACCTGATCCTCGGCGCTTCCCGGCTGGAACCCGGGCGGTCTCCGGCTGCGGGGGAGGGGAGCAAATACCTTCACCACCGCGTTTGAGGATATGCACCCGCTGCCTTGTCCACGCCGGGACCGAGGCGCCTCGTAAGCCTCACCCGAACCTCGCCCGGGGGCTGTGTCTCTGCCGCGATTCGGCCACCAGACCGAGGACTTAAACCTCCGGGGGATCACGGAAATCACCCCGGGAAACTCTACTGGGGGAGGGACCTTAGGGTATCACCGCAGGAGTGCGGGGCTCGATGCTGTAGAAGTTTTAGTAAGTAGAAGTAGAAAAGAAAAAAGTAGATTTGGAAAACACGCTTAGCAAGCGTGCAGGCTCTCCAAACTGCTTTGGAGACGGAAATTACTAAGTTGCTACGCTTCCTGTGGGGATATATATACCCCGTGCTGACGTCAGATCAGTCTCCAACTGCTAGCACGCGGATACTATCCCATTTGTTCTGAGTCCATCTGGCTACACGCCAGGAAATGCTACTATTAATCGGTTCTGAAGTGCTTCCAAACATATGTCGCACTGTGTAGATACACAAAGTCCCTTCTCCATGGAGCATAAATCTAGTCAAGACAAACATATACACACACATTTACCTCGTCCACCCCACTCAATTTTATAAACCCCATTAAATTTTATAAATTTAATGGGGTTTATAAAATGTATTAAATTTTATAAACCCCATTAAAGCAGCATCCAGCTTCCAAGTTCATGGTCCATGTTTTTATGTAACTTTTTGCTTCTCTGCTTTTGCCTCCTCTAATTATAAAAAGTTGTTCCTTATGTTATGTTATATTGATCTACCCCCTGTTCGATGTAAACCGACCTGATATGGTATTCAACCTTGAAGGTCGGTATAGAAAAATGTTAAATAAATAAATAAATAAAATAAAATAAATTCCTCCTCAGCCGACTCTTCTCCCAACTGAAGATCCCTAACCTCTTTAACCTTTCCTCATAGGGGAGTCATTCCATCACCTTTACCATTTTTGTTCCCCTCTGCATGTTTTCTATTGCCACTATATCTTTTTTTGAAATGAGGCAACTAGAACTGCACACAGTACTCCAGGTGAAGTCTGGTGATACACAGGCATTATGATCTTCTCAGTTCTATTCTATTCCTTTCCAAACAAACAGGAGAGGGATTTCAGGATGATCATATGGGAGTCTCTCAGGAGTGTGCAACAGAGCTACAAGGAAGCAACACAAGCTGAGGGAATACTAGGGTGTACAGAGAGAAAAGGGAAGGCCGAGATTAGGGAATATTCCTCTGTTCCAAGGAGGACAACACTACCTTGATAAATCTAACGTGCAGTAAAAATGTAGAGTTCTTGACAAGTATGTAAATATTCCCCCTGAGGAAGCCACAGTTGGTGAAACAACAGGACCTGGTGTTGGGGTTTGAGAAACTTCCTGGTTCCTCTGGCATTACGCTTTATTATCGTGATCCATACAGATATTGGCTCCAAACAAGGTTTAATTGTCAAGTAACTTTCTTATATGGAAGACTCCTTCGGGGAGGTGAAATATTCTAATATTTATACCATTCTTACTGTGGAGAATGGACTGCATAAAACCTCTTTTATAGACAAGTGACGTGGAGTGCTCTTAGCTAAATTATTGTAGATTTGTACAAATATTATAAAACATTTTTATACTTAAATGCAGTGCTGCATTCTTAGATAAATTATTGAGAGTTTGTGTATGTGCTATTTAATGATTTTTAGAACAAGGGTATTCACCCTGTTATAACTTTTGCATTTATTTATCCAATTAATTGCATTAAAAAACTTGACGTGAACAAAAGGGGATTTTTAGACTAAATAGTTTGGCTCCACTTGGACTAAATTGTGAGATTGTGTGGCGTTTTTTCTTATAACTTTTTTCTGCTAGGTTCTCTTTTTCAGTACAATTCGTTCCTCGTTTTGAGCTTCAATAAAACATGTTTCATTAAGCATAAAAACTGTTACTTGAATACACTGATGTTCTAATATTAAAACATCTTTATTTAGTTTGAATCTAAAGTACACAATAGGACTAAATGGAAACATATTACAATGTGTTTTATTTGTTCATATTATTTTTGTTTATATTCTGTTGTACTTTTCTATATTACCATGTGAAACTTCAAAAGTATAAGTGCTATCAAATATGTTACTCCCGCACTATTATTTACTTGTATTTCTTAATTCTCATTGGCTACATTGGTTTTTTGGTGTTTTATGATTGGCTGAACGTTTTGGTGCCATTTTGGGCTCTTTAAATGCCGAGTCCGACCGGCTCTGTCCGCTCTCCTTGTGACTCTAAATGTAAGCACAGCATGCATAAGTATGTGGGCCATTTTTTTCTGATGTATAATCGTTATAATATTGACAGAGTTCCTCCTCATATGGACAGTTTTTCGATTTTAAATGGCATTTTCTGAAATCTTAATTATTCGTTTTGACTCTTTACTGTGTATGTATTACTACTTTCTGTAAGTAATTTTTGTTTATCCGGACCCCCCGATGCGTTTTATATAATATTAGTTTCACTTTATGCCCCACTCATAACACATCTAGTCAGTGGCGGGATATATATGAAAACAAGAAAATGCATTCGGCTTACTATTCTCGGACTTCTCTTTCACTTCCCCTTCCCTTTTTTTTTATTTTTTATCTTCACGTTTCTACTGGCATGAAATTGACAATCTCCTCATATGTTAGTTTGAAGTAGTTATGGCGGTTCTGCACTGTATTTGCCACATGTAAATGGTCCAGTACATGTTCCCTTTCACTAGTCTGCATCTCCACTTTTTTACCCTCTACTGTATATTTGAGATCTGCATCACCAGTAGTTGTCTGGCAGCCTAGTTTTACAATTGGTCAATTTGATATTTCATTAAACGCAAAGCAGTTTGCCAGTTCTGCCCTCCAGTTTTAAGTTATCAATGATAGTAAGCACAGCATTAAAACGGATTGTGTGCTGTTTCTGATGAAAATTTTTTTTTTATATATGATGATTGATTTTGGATCCTTCTTGTTAGTGAGTCCCTTCATTTTGTTAATTCTATTTTCTGTTATAGCTTATGAACCCCGCTTAAAGTCCCTCCTGATGCAGCCGCGTTTGGCGAAACACGGGTCCATGTCGGGGGAACCCTGTCTAAATTGTGCTTGTGTAAGCAATGGAGTTGCCGCCAATAAAAAGTGCATTCTGAAATTAATTTCAAGTTGTTGGGACTCATTGAAGTCAACTGCACTTCCTTTATTACTGTTATTGAATGCCTGAAGTGCAGTCTCTCGCTCCTGCATTTGTGTGATAGAATCCATTAACAACATTAATAGAGATAAATCAATCAAAAACATTTCCCAAATTTATTTGCAGATTTTTTCATCTGCCATAGTAGTTGGGTCCAAGAACAACCACTGATACTTCATTTCTCTTTAGGCATCATTTTATAAACCAAAATGACAAGTACATTTATCGTATTACATAGCATACAATACTACAAGAGGCTGCTGCACTCACCTCTTCAATAGCAGCATCCTGCAACAAGGAGCGAATATCTAAGCGCATCATGTGACGAGGAGCAGTCTCCCAGTGATCAGCCATCTGGAGGAAAGTAGCAAGCTACAGGTCATTATATATATTCTACCTCCCAGCCAGCATACCCTATCCACAGAGGGATATCCCTCTAAACCAGTGGTTCTCAACCTTTTGCCCATCGTGACACACCTGACAGACAACGCTCAAATGTGTGACACTGCTCATTAGAATTCATGTCAGGGGAAAAAAAAAAAGGCTCCATATGACTTTTGTTGTAAAGAATGACACAAGGGAAAGATAAGAGTACTCTTTCTGAACAGAAATTATATAAATATTAAACCTCCCATAACAGAACACCACCAACTTTCAGCACTCAAACAATAATCACCTTACCTAAGAAAAGGCAACACTGAAAATATTTCACCAGGCCTTAAAACTCTAATACTCCTTTTATTAGGAAAACGGACCAAGTCAGGCTGCTATAGTGCCCTACATAGAAACTACACGCCAGCAGAGTATCTCACCTCAGTACATGGGCAGACCCTCACTTAAAGAAAAAAGAGACCATAAAACATAACTAGAAACATGCAGACAAAAGCTGAACTGGAAACTGCAACAAGCCACTGTATGCAGTATAACAAAGGAAAAAGAGAAACATCCCAGTCCTCAAAACAAATCAAGAAATATAAAATCAATAGTAGTAAAATCATATTAACAAAAAGAACAGATTTCAAAATAGCTGAATGAAATATCCAATAATTAAAAACTCATATAAAAATTTCCAGACACCAATAAAATATTTAAAAATAGCCGAGACAGACTCAATAATTAAAAATAATAAGGATCAAGAAATGCTCTGCATACCTGAAAATGTTCTATTTCCAGGTGTCCTGAGATTGTTGTGAATTGGGGGCAGGGGGCTGCTTGCAACTTTCTCCTCTCAGTCACACAAAGGCTCTCTCTCACAACATACACACATTCTCTCTCAATCACACACAGACACACATGCTCTCTCTGTCTTATCCACACAGGCTCTTAATCATATATACACATATACACACACACACACACACAGGGTCTCAATCACATATGCTACTCTCTCTCTCTCTCTCTTCCCCCAACGAAGAACAACGAGTGGCAGCAACGGCCTTGAAGAAAGGAGTCCTATTGACCGCGCGGGCTGACGGTGCTCCTTTTTTTGTTCCGGGCCAATGCTGCATGGTCTCTTTTAGACTTGTGCACAGCCGCTGCACACCCCCCTTCCCTCTTCTGGGCCATGGGAAGAAAAGACCATGCTGCTAGTACCATTGAGTGCTTCTTCCAGCTCTCCTGATGTGTTCCACCTGGGCTACCAACATTTTAAGCCCGGGAGGAGGAAGAGTTTGCATTTCGCTGGGCCAACGGGGGACTGGAAAGTTTGGCAACACACCTCCATGTGCTTGGTGACACATTGGTTGAGAACCACTGCTCTAAACAATCCCAACTTTCTCTCATCTTCTCCCCCTTCCTCTCTGTTTTACCTTATTGATCTCCTTCAGTTTGCGATTGTGAATGTTCCTCTTGGCACAGGTCTGGTTATCTGCACTCATCTCAGCCAAATACACCTGACAAAAGAAAATAAAAATGGAGCAAAGCTTTGAATACCATAGTCCACTTACCTGATATTTTCCTTAGTGTAGACAGATGGACTCAGGACCAATGGGATGTATAAAAACTACTCCCCATAGGGGTGGGAGGCGGCCCGCGATCCGGTTAATACCGTTCTTGCAAATGCTGCGTCTTCTCGGGCCTGAACGTCCAGGCAATAGAACCTGGAGAAGGTGTGCACGGAGGACCACTCGGCAGATGTCGACAGGGTACAGCAGTCTAACTTCCGCCCATGAGACAGCCTATGCCCTAGTGGAATGAGCTTTAACCTGAGAATTTAATGGCTTTCCTGCCTCCACATAGGCTTCCGTGACCACCTCCTTAGTCCAGTGAGCTATGGTAGCCCACGAAGCTGGTTCGCCCTGCTTCCTTCCAACGTGAAGGACAAATAGGCAGTACATCTTCCGGACCCATTCTGAAACTTCCAGATACCACACCAAAAGACTATTGACATTCAAATGACGGAGGCAGCGGTATTCCTCCGCGGCCCTGTGCTTATCTGGGAAAGGAAAGGAAATGGACTGATTCAGATGAAACTCCAAGACTACCTTCGGCAAGAAGGATGGAACAGAACAAAGCTGTAATGCTCCTGGAATCATCTGGAGGAACGGTTTCAGACATGACAATGCCTGCAGTTCAGAGATGCGACACACCGAGCATACAGCTACCAGGAACACTGTTTTCAAGGTTAATAAATGCAAGGAAAGACTAGATTAAGATTTCACAATGGAAACGGCCACCGTAGGAATGGCCAAAGGTGCTTCACCCCTTACAGAAAACAGGCCACGTCCGGATGAGCCAACAGGGAGGTTCTGTTCACCTCACCCCTGAAACAGGAGAGAGCCTCTACCTGCACCTTCAAAGAGTTAAAGGCCAAACCTTTAATTCATGCTGTACTGCAAAAATTCCAGAATAAGTGGGATTTTGACCGCCCGAGGGGGTCACCGTGTTCCTCATACCAGGACTCAAATTTATTTATTTATCCTCACTTCATCAGGCGAGCCCTCTCAAGGGCCAGACCATAAGACAGCATCGAGTCAGATCCTCATGACGGACCAATCCCTGCTGTAGCAGATCCCTATGCGGTGGGAAGGGGGGGGGGTGTCCTCCACCAGGAATCTCCACATGTCCGCATACCACGGACGCTTGGGCCAATCTGGAGCTACTAGTAGGACTAATCCCCTGTGGTGCTCAATTATGTGAATGATCCTGCCTAGCAGGAACCACAGAGGGAAGGCAAATAGCAACTCTTCTTCTGGCCAGGTCTGAATGAGAGCGTCGATCCCCAGGGACCACGGATCTCTTCTGTGACTCAAGAATCAGGGAACCTTTGCATTGTGAGATGCAGCCAGCAGGTCAATGGCAGGGAGGCCCTTCGGCTGACAACACCCACTCTCCTGGATCCAGACTCTCTCTGCTTAGAAAGTCTGCTCTGACAATGTCTTTTCCTGTGATGTGTGAGGCTGAGATTGTCTGCAGATGTATTTCTGCCCATTCCATAAGGAGGTCTATCTCCTGAGACATCTGCTGGCTCTTGGTTCCTCCCTTGCGGTTGATGTAGGCTACTGTCATTGCGTTGTCCAACTTATGTGGACCGCTTGACCTTGGAGTCTGTGGCTGAATTGCAAGCACACCAGCCTCACTGCCCAGGCTTCCAGGCGATTAATGTTCTAGAGGGCATCTTCTTATGCCCAACGTCCCTGGGCCGTGAGTTCCTGACAGTGAGCTCCCCCAGCCCCAGAGACTCACATCCATTGTAAGAACAAGCCAGTTCGGGGAACACAGGGAAACCCCCCCTGCTCAGATGAGCGTTCTGAAACCACCACTTCAGGTGAGAGCAGATTCCCATTGGTAAGTGGAGCCAAATCAAATAGTCTTGAGACTGCGGGTTCCATCGTGACAGCAGCGAGCGTTGAAGTGGGCACGTGTGCTCTCGCACAGGGTACTACTTCCAAGGTTGCCGCCATCAAACTGAGAATTTGAAGATATCTCTACAGCATCGGGCGTATTGTGTTCATCAACTGACGTACCTGGGACATCAACTTCCGTATCCATGTGGACGGGAGGAAGACCTTGCCCTGCCTAGTGTCGAACTAGACTCCCAGATATCACGATTGGGAAGGCTTGAGACTGTTCTTGTCAAGTTTTACTATCCAACTGAGTTCCTGCAGAAAGAAGGTCATCCTGTTGGTCACCCGGAGACTTTCTTCCATGGACTTGACCCAAATCAACCAGTTGTCCAAGTATAGGTGTACCAGGATTTCTTCTCTTCCAACGCTGCCGCCACGCCCACTATAATCTTGGAAAATGTTCTTGTGGTGGTGGCTAGGCCAAAGGGCAGTGCCCGGATCTGATAATGGCAACTCAGTATGGCAAAGTGTAGGAAGCGCTGGTGTTCTTGACAGATTGGCATATGTAGGTAGGCTTCGGATAAGTCCAGGAAAGTTAAGGACTCTCCCAGTATTACGGCCATTATCATGGTGCATAAGTTTCCATGCAGAAATGACTCACTCGTAGGTGACAGTTGACACTTGAGGGCCGGGATGGGAAAAAAGGAAGCTTCCTTCTTGGGTACATTGAAATAAATGGAATAATGCCCCATATTTTCTAGGAGCATAGGTATTGGGATTATAGCCCTCATCCAGAGGAGCCTTAAAAGAGCAATCTCCACTGCCTGCTTTTTGTGCTGGGAGTGACAAGGAGACATCTTAAATACATCCCAAGGAGTGCTGCAAAATTCCAGCGCATATCCTTCTCGTATGACTTCCAGGACCCACTTGTCCAAATTGATCTCGACCTACCTTTGGTAAAAGAGACAGTCAACCCCTATCTCCTCATTCCGAAGATGGGTCGTTAAAATTTCATTGGAAGGTTTGGGATGATCCTGGACCCAAACCTGCCCCTTTCTTGAGCTATCGACTATAAAAGGACTGAGTTCTTCCAAAGGGCCGAGACCTCCGAAACATTGAGTTTCTTTAGGGACGGAAAAGTTGAGAGCCCCTGGACCGGCCCCTCATAGGGGAGGAGCGCTGCAACTGCTTCCTCTTATCTTCTGGTAGCTGGGGGGACTGGCCCATTTACTGGCCAGTTTTTTCCCATTTGTTTCTGAATAGGAGTGATCCTTTAAAGGGCATCTTTGTAAGGCTGGCCTTGGAAATTGCGTTGGCTGACCAATTCCACAGCCATAGCTGTCTTCTGGCCGCTACCACTGAGGCCACTCCACTGGCTGAAGTACAGACTAAATCGAAGCCCACATCTGCTAAAAAGGTGGCGGCAGGTTCCATAGCCACTCTGGGGTTCACCCCCGCGTCATCCACCCCCTGAGAGAGAAGTAGGCATGACCGTGCTGCGAGGGCACAAGCAGCAGCAATCTGTAAGTGACTGTTACGGCATCAAAGGCTTGTTTAAGGATAGACTCCACAGTCTATTATGCGCATCCTTTAAGGCTGCTCCTCCCTCCACTGGGATAGTTGTTCACTTACAGACAGCGCAGAACAGTGCATCCACTTTAGGGAAATTCAAACATTCTCTCACTGCTGAATCTAGTGGGAATAGAGCTTCAGCCCCCTTTAAAACTTGCTTCTGGGACATCCCATTCCAGGTCAATGGGATTCTTCTTTGATTCAGTCATAGATTCCGCTCCAAAAACTCCCAGCGTTTTCAGTGTCTGGGAAACCAGGCCGACAATTCTTCTATATGAAAGAACCGTAACATAGTTTGATAAGTTTCTAATCCCGGGGGAATTTCCCCTTCTTCCAAGGGATCTTGCTCTTTTCTCTGTGCCATCAGGGTCAGGTGGGGCATGCCTCGAGGTCTGCCAACAGGAATGTGAGAGGGAGAGGGGGGATGGCTGGGGTTCTGTCTGGACAGAGGCAAGCGAGGAAGTAGACTGTGCCTGTACAAAGGCCTGTAGTTCCTGGAAAAATTCCACCTAAGTAAAGGCCGCCGGGTCCATGCCTAGCCTGGGGAAACTGGGCTGGGCCCAGCGAAGTTTCCCTCTGCCATGGAAGACCCAGCCAAGGGGTTCTCATATCTGGAGTACTTCCATTTAAGGCTGCCAATCCATCATCTGAATGGGAGGAGCCAGGCTCAGCAAAGTCCTGGGAGGTCAAATCCCCTTGGGCTTCCTCAAAGTGCTGACACAATTTGGAATCCAGGTCAGGCTGGGAAGCCCTAATATGACAAGCAGCGCAGAGAGCAAGGCGCTTATGTTTCTTGGCTGCCAGTGCCACTGGTAGCGGTAACTGTGCGTCCGAACCTCTCTCGCTTAAAGATTTATGCTCACAAATTTTGAGCATCTAGGCGGGGCATGGCAAGGCGCATGCACAGTCCATGCACCCGGCTTTTCCTGTATCCTGCACTTATTTTATTGTGCGCGTAAGTATGCGCACATTATGTGTAAGGTGCATGCACACAGCTGACGCACTGTGCGTACCGACGTCCTATGGCAGGCAATACAAGACGCATAAAGACACGCACAAGATGGCGCCACCTTGGTGTGCCAACCAAGTTTAATGCGTGGCCTAGCCCACAACCTGCTCATAAGCCCACTTCCCTATGCCCCAACAGGATCGGGAACAATACCGGTATGGCACGCTGAGCAAGGAGACCAGAGGAAGTATTACCGAAACCCCTCTTCTCTGAAGATAAATCTTGTTCCCTTTTTTTTTTTAAACTTACCTAGGCTCAGTGTTTACTGGCTGAGTACCAAAACGGTCTCCGGTTGCGGGGGGAGAGGGCTTTGGTCGTCACTACCGCACTCGGCTTCCTGCACCTGCTGCCTTTCAACTGCTTGAGCAGCAAAGTCCACGCCAGGAACTGGCTACCACATCAAGGTGCACCTCTGAGGGATCTCAGAAATCACCTCAAGAATTCTCAACTAGGGGAGGGACCTTTAAGTAACACTGCAGGAGAGCGGGGCTCAAACTTTTCTCCAATTTAAAAGTAGAATTTCTTCTTCCAAAAGATACACCAATCACCATAGGGAAAGCAGGTCTGTATCTGCTGGAGATGGAGAAATACTGAAGGGCTGAGGTCACTGCAGGGGTGTATCTAGGGTGATGTCAGCTTTGAAATCTGACTCAGTCTCCATCTGCTGGCAGGGGAGCATAAACCCATTGGTCCTGTGTCCATCTGGCTACACTCTAGGAAAGTGCATATTTCCCATTCGGCCTCCCAGACACTGCCCAACATCCATTCACATCCTTACCTCAAAGCCTTTTGTTTTTGCTGCACTCCAGAATTGTTCAAAGTGACGCACTCTGTCGTTGATTGCATCCAGGATGATGAATGGAAAAAAGCCATCATCAAGTGTTTTCCGAAAAGTCTTAAACATGCTGCTTCGGTATGTCTCCTCCATCTCTGGCTCATACTCATATTCCATAACCTGGTTGATGATAGTAAGACAAGTGAAATAGTTAAAATGGTTTAGAAGGCACAAGCAATGACAAAGTGGTAGTGCCCTATCCCAAATAAGTGAAATTTAAACTTAACTGTTAATTTCCTTTCCTTTATTTTTGCCAGACCAGTCCAGACAAGTAGGCTTTGTCCACACTGCCAGCAGATGAAGACAGAAAAACGCACAAAGCTGAGTTCACTTCCCCTATACGGATCTGGTGCTGCCTTCAGCAATTCAGTATCCTATGTCAAAGCTAAGACAACTGAAGGCAATTGTTTGTTTTGGTTTCCAAATCACCACCACAATCAAAACCTGATGCTTCCAAGAAACATCACTCGAAGGTCATTAATGCAGGAATTAGATAATCCCTACATTAAGGTCATGATTAAGATAGCTACCTAAAGAATGGGCAAGAAAGTACTTACTGCTAATTTATGAGCTTGAGAGCTCTTTATCATTGCAGCTTGTTTTGGGGAGGGGGGGGGTGGGTTCTGGAGTGTTCTGGCAGGTCTAAAGGAAAGGAAATCAACAGGTAAGTTCAAATTTCACCTTCCATATCATCCACAACAGAACAGTCCAAACAAGTGGGACTTACTCAGGCTCCACCCTGACCGGGCGGGAGGAAACCACAATAGGCCTCAGGACTCCCGAGTCCAAGACATAGCACTTCCTGGCCTGCACACCATACTGAGGGTCCTTGAGCAGGGATGCAACAGAAACAAAGACACTGCCCTGCCATTATCCTGATTCTGCAAATAGGAGTCCTGCACCCTCATCAAACAGACTTGGCAGCACTCTAGGGCCTAGAAACTCTTACTTGAAAGTGCCAAAACACTCATCCCCTTGATTCCTTCTTAAATCATCACCTTAGAAACCAATGTGCTTTAACAGAAGAGCAAGTTTGCTTACCATAAACAGTGTTTTCCATGGATAGCAGGACGAATTAGCCATGACTTTGGGGAACGTACTCTGGTCTTCTAGGTGGCGGAGCTTTCTCAAAGCACACAGAGCTGTGCTCTATGTGCCTGTGTGAGAGTATCTCCCATGTTCTCTGCTTCAACAGCAGGGGAAAAGAAAAACTGTTACTTCACACATCCAGCAGAGCTCTCTGCTTAAACGGCAGGGGAGAAGAAAAAAGGGTTCGCACTCACAAAGCGGGGAGTAGCTGGCTTGTTACGGCGGTTACTACCCCAAACCAAATGTACCTGATACTTCACTCTCGACGCATATCCAGCATGGCTCTCTACTTCAACGGCATCGGAGAAAGACTGATACATCACGAATTTCCAGCATAGCTCTCTGCTTCAACGGCAGGGGAAAAGAAAAACTGATACTTCACGCATATCCAGCATAACTTCAACGGCAGGGGAGAAGAAAAAAGGATTCACACTCACAAAGCGGGGAGTAGCTGGCTTGTCACGGCGGTTACTACCCCAAACCAAATGTGCCTGATACTTCACTTTCGATGCATATCCAGCATAGCTCTCTGCTTCAACGGCAGGGGAGAAGATAAACAACCAATAAGGGCTGTATAACATAATCTGGGTAAAAACAAATAAGCATGGGTGTAGCTTGCTTATTGCGGCGGTTACTACTCCTACTACCTCTAACTAATCAAGCTAGATATTTCACTTGGATGCAGCTCCTCCACCGCTCTCTACATTAATGGCGGGGGTGGAAGGGAATTAGAACCAAGAGCTAAGAGAAACAGATAAGTATGGGAGAAGAAATGAGGGAAGCTTGCTGGGCAGACTGGATGGGCCATTTGGTCTTCTTCTGCCGTCATTTCTATGTTTCTATGTTTCTATGTTTCTATGTTTCTATGTGACTCCCGTCCTGCCTCAGTCTGTTATCCAAGTTCTTGATGGAGTCCGATAGGAGACTGCTGGGGAGGCGGGCGGAAATTACATGGCTAATTCATCATGCTATCCACGGAAAACACTGTTTTCGGTAAGCAATTAGCCACGACTTTGGGGAGTCCCAAGCTAGAAGGATGGAGCGTCAGCATCCCCTGGGGGCAGTATACCACCTCTCTCACTTATCCTTGATAGAGGATGGATCGATCCTCTCTCCCCTCTGCGGCCACCTGCTGATCAGCAGCGCTGTAATGTGTAAGGCATGCAACAATGATCGCATGGCGGCTCACGAATGTCCATGACGAGCGCATCCCTTGTGGTGCGATGGATGCCGCAATTGCTCTGTCTTGGTGGTCTCGGCACAGTGTCAGAATGTTTTATGTTTGCTGGAGCAAGGCAGGATGCACTAGAACCCGGAGCCCAGGCACTTCATCTTGAAGGACGCCCCAGTTGGGAGTGCAAGATTCCGAGTGTAAGCAGTGGTCACAGTAGGTTGGGCAGATTTGGGATCCAACGTGTGAAGTCTCCTTCTGCAACTGCCGTAAGCGGCTCCGAGAGACGGTTGGCACAGTTATCACCTGAGTAAGATGGAGAGCCGAGATAACCCCAGGAAGGGCGAGGACTCGTTCATAGCGCTGCCCTGTCACAGCGAAATTCGAGGTACAATGAAGCAGTGGATAAGCGCCTGTCATTCACTGACCCTCTTTTCCTGAATTGAGTGTAACCCGGGAGGACTTTCCCCCGGCACAATGTCCCTGGTGATGCATATAGCAGAAACCTGGGTTGAGTCAGGCTCAGGCTAGAGTTTCATGGAACCACTCTCCTTGACTGCTGGTGTAGCTGGAGGATCCTTCGGTAATCTGGAATTCAATGCTAGGTATGACAACAGAGAGCACCTGAGGAGATAAGCTGCGATGGCGCAGACACGGCCTGTCTGATGCCGTTGCCCTTCTTGCTCGGTATGGGGGAGAAAATCTTCTACACACTTCCTGGGTAGCAGAGAAGATTCGGTCTGTGTTCTCTACTCCACCTTGCGTGCTTGGCGCAATTACCATGGTAGTCTTTCCAGACAGGGTACTTACTGGAAAACATCCTACGCTGTGCTTCCAGATCGGTAGATTCAGGTATGTTGATGTGTCCTTAGAACATAAGAAATTGCCATGTTGGGTCAGACCAAGGGTCCATCAAGCCCAGCATCCTGTTTACAACAGAGGCCAAATCACGCTACAAGAACCTGGCAAGTACCCAAACATCAAGAAGATTCCCATGCTACTGATGCCAGTAATAGCAGAGGCCATCCCCTTAGTCAACTTGATTAATAGAAGTTAATGGACTTCTCCTCCAAGAACTTATCAAAACCTTTTTTGAACCCAGCTACACTAACTGCACTAACCACATCCTCTGGCAACAAATTCAGTGAAAAAGAATTTTCTCCGATTAGTCTTAAATGTGCTACTTGCTAACTTCATGGAGTGAGCCCTAGTCCTTCTATTATTCGAAAGTGTAAATAACCGATTTACATCTACTCGTTCAAGACCTCTCATGTTTTTAAAGACCTCTATCATATCTCCCCCGCAGCCATCTCTTCTCCAAGCTGAACAGCCCTAACCTCTTCAGCCTTTCCTCATAGGGAAGCTGTTCCATCCCCTTTATCATTTTGGTTGCCCTTCTCTGTACCTTCTCCATCGCAACTATATCTTTTTTGAGATGCGGCAACCAGAATTGTACACAGTATTCAAGGTGCGATCTCACAATGGAGCGATACATGAAAATTGGTTCTTACCTGCTAATTTTCGTTCCTGTAATACCATAGATCAGTCCAGAGAAGTGGGTTGTGTATCCCTATCAGCAGGTGGAGTCAGAGAGCAAAACGTTGGGCACTGCCAAATATACGAGAGTGCCACCTGCAGTCCCTCAGTATTGGACTGTACCCAAGCCCACATTAATAGAAGAAATGGCCGAAGAGGGTTGAAAAACCAAACGAATTTACAAACCCTTTGGCTACCGAAAAACAACTGAAACCGAACCAACATGAATGAAAGTGCTCCATCAAAAATCTCTACAAAAAGGAGCTTCGTGAAAAAAACAGCAATCGCAACTGCATATCCAGTCAGTCTTTCAGAATCTGAACCAAGGGGTGGGCCTCTGGACTGATCTGTGGTATTACAGGAACAAAAATTAGCAGGTAAGAACCAATTTTCATTTCCTGAACATACCCAGATCAGTCCAGAGAAGTAGGATGTACCCAAGCCACCCTAAACTGGGCGGGACCCCGAAAGACCCGCACGCAGAACACTCGCACCAAAGGAGTACTCCCCGGAGCATTAACGTCGAGGCGATAATGCTTAGTGAAAGTCTGCAGGGATGACCAAACCGCCGCCCTACAGATTTCCTGAGGCCAGAGAAGCTGACACTCAGCCCAGGAAGTAGCCTGGGCCCGGGTGGAATAAGCTCTGAGACCCAAAGGTACTTGACGCCCTCGGGCTATGTAGGACGAGCAGATAGCTTCTTTAATTTAAGTACGCCTTTCTCCCACTGCCTATTAACCTTATTTTCACTTCCCCACCCTACTTCGCCTAACCCCCCTCCCCCAATAGCCCCTCTACCCTGTAAGCCCTATCCTCCCTTATGATTTGAGTTGTCTTGAGTTAAGTTCTGATTTAATTTCTGTGCTAGCTTTAAGTTATATTCACACTAAGTTATTCTGAATTCATCTCCCTGTTATATTTAACTTTCTTTCTTATGTTTCGCACGTTTTTTTTTTCCCCTTGTTTGATGTAAACCGGTGTGATAAGACTTTTGTCTTGAACATCAGTATAGTAAAAAGAAGTAAATAAATAAATAAATAAATTTAATCCAATGGGAGATAGTTGCCTTCAACGCTTTGTCTCCCTTTTTTGGACCACTGAAGAGAAGGAACAAATGATCGGAACGCCGGAAATAATTGGTAACCGAGATAGCGCAACAAGGCGCATCGTACATCCAAAAGATGAAGATCCTTCTCCTGAGTGGAAAGCAGAGATCCCCGCGGAAACCTTGAAGCTCCACCATCTGGTTGACGTGAAAGGCTGAGACAACCTTAGGGACGAAGGAAGGAACCATATGTAAGGACACCCAATCGTCGTAAATCCTCAGAAAGGAGTCGTGACACAACAAGGCTTGTAACTTCGAAATCCGACGAGCCGAACAAATGGCCACCAAAAATACTGTCTTCAAAGTGAGGTCTTTAGGCGAAGCCAAATGAAGAGGCTCAAAGGTGGCTCCACAAAGCACCTGAAGAATCAGATTCAAACTCCAATCCGGGCACACCGCACGGATGGGAGGACACAAATGCTTGACCCCCTTGAGAAATCGAATATCTGGGTGAGCTGCAAGCGAATAGCCGTGAATTCTTCCCTGCAAGGCCCCGAGAGCCGCAACTTGTACACGAAGGGAATTGAAAGCTAAACCCTTAGCAAGACCCTGTTGCATGAAATCCAACACCTGAGGAACATCCTCAAGTAACGGATCACAGGAGCGCTGGAGACACCATGTCTCAAAAGTCTCCAGACTCTAACATAGGCCATAGAAGTACATAAGAACATAAGAAATTGCCATGCTGGGTCAGACCAAGGGTCCATCAAGCCCAGCATCCTGTTTCCAACAGAGGCCAAAACCAGGCCACAAGAACCTGGCAATTACCCAAACACTAAGAATATCCCATGCTACTGATGCAATTAATAGCAGTGGCTATTCCCTAAGTAAAATTGATTAATAGCCATTAATGGACTTCTCCTCCAAGAACTTATCCAAACCTTTTTTGAACCCAGCTACACTAACTGCACTAACCACATCCTCTGGCAACAAATTCCAGAGCTTTACTGTGCGTTGAGTGAAAAAGAATTTTCTCCGATTTGTCTTAAATGTGCTACTTGCTAACTTCATGGAATGCCCCCTAGTCCTTCTATTATTCGAAAGTGAAAATAACCGAGTAACATCTACTCGTTCAAGACCTCTCATGATCTTAAAGACCTCTATCATATCCCCCCTCAGCCGTCTCTTCTCCAAGTTGAACAGCCCTAATCTCTTCAGCCTATCCTCATAGGGAAGCTGTTCCATCCCTTTTATCATTTTGGTTGCCCTTCTCTGTACCTTCTCCATCGCAACTATATCTTTTTTGAGATGCGGCGACCAGAATTGTACACAGTATTCAAGGTGTGGTCTCACCATGGAGCGCTATAGAGGCATTATGACATTTTCCGTTCTATTAACCATTCCCTTCCTAATAATTCCTAACATTCTATTTGCTTTTTTGACTGCTGCAGCACACTGAGCTGACGATTTTAAAGTATTATCCACTATAATGCCTAGATCTTTTTCCTGGGTGGTAGCTCCTAATATGGAACCTAACATCGTTTAACTACAGCAACGGTTATTTTTCCCTATATGCAACACTTTGCACTTGTCCACATTAAATTTCATCTGCCATTTGGATGCCCAATCTTCAAGTCTTGCAAGGTCCTCCTGCAATGTATCAGAGTCTGCTTGTGATTTAACTACTCTAAATAATTTTGTATCATCTGCAAATTTGATAACCTCACTCGTCGTATTCCTTTCCAGATCATTTATATATATATATTGAAAAACACCGGTCCAAGTACAGATCCCTGAGGCACTCCACTGTTTACCCTTTTCCACTGAGAAAATTGACCATTTAATCCTACTCTCTGTTTCCTGTCTTTTAACCAGCTTGTAATCCACGAAAGGACATCGCCTCCTATCCCATGACTTTTTAGTTTACGTAGAAGCCTCTCATGAGGGACTTTGTCAAACGCCTTCTGAAAATCCAAATACACTACATCTACCGGTTCACCTTTATCCACATGTTTATTAACCCCTGGTGGTCATGCCTGAAGGAGAGTGGAAATGACCTGATCGGAATACCCCTTCAAGTGTAAACATCGCCTCTCAAAAGCCAAGCCGCGAGGGAGAAGTGATCCTCCCGATCCGAAAAGATGGGTCCCTGACGGAGCAGGCGCAGAAGATGAGCTAACTGCAGGGGACCCTCGAGAGCCAAGCGAACTAAGTCCGCGAACCACGGGCACCGCAGCCACTCCGGAGCCACTTCGTCAGGGTGGCACTCTATGCGACGGAGAAGGCGATCGATGAGCGGCCAGGGGAGGAAGGCATACAGCAGAATTCCCCTGGGCCAAAGACACACCAGGGCGTCGAGATCCACTGATCCCTGCTCTCGACGGCAGCTGAAGCACTCCATCTTTGCGTTGGCCCTAGTGGCCGTCCGATCTAACTGAGGAACCCCCATCTGGCGCAGATGAAGTTCCACGCTTCGGGGGACAATTCCCACTCCCTGGGATCGAGTTGCTGCCTGCTGAAGAAGTCCACCTGCACGTTTCTCCACCCCTGCGACACCGCAATTCCTCGAAGATGATGCTCCGATCAGGCGAACAGAAGCCGCGCTTCGAGTGCTACCGCGGGACTCCTTGTTCTGCCTTGCCGGTTGATGTAAGCCGCCATCATCGCTTTGTTGGAGAACACTCGTACCATTCTGTCCTTGATCAAGGAAGGCGTGCAGAGCTAGCCTAACCGCCCTTGTCTCGAGGCAACTGATGACCAGGTTCCCTCCGTCGGGGACCAGAGCCCCTGGGCAGATCTGTCTGCACACACTGCTCCCCAACCAGAGAGACTGGCATCTGTGGAGATGATCACCCAATCTGGAGGGTCGAGATCCACCCCCCGGTTCAGATTGCTGCTTGACAGCCACCATGACAGACTGGCTCTGGACTCTGGTAACAGTGGCATGGTAGGTGGAACTGACAAAAGTGCACGCTGCAATGGTTGTAAGTGAGTGAACACCCAGGGAACTAAATCCAAGGTGGAAGCCATGGATCCTAGGACCTGTAAATGGTGCCAGACTGTTGGGTGGGTTCCAGGTGAATCTTCTGCACATTGATTATCCAGTCGAGCGACTGCAACGTGAGCCGCACTCTGAATGGACCTCATGCATTCCTCCCGGGACTTCGCACGAATCAACCAGTCGTCCAGATATGGATGGACTAAGGTTAGATGTTTGCGAAGAAAGGCTGCCACCACCACTATGACTTTGGTGAACGTTCGAGGAGCCGTTGCGAGACCGAAAGGAAGAGCTCGAAACTGGAAGTGCTGTTCCAACACCTAAAAGCGCAGAAACCGCTGGTGGTTTAACCGGATTGGAATATGAAGATATGCTTCTGTGAGATTCAGAGACGCCAGAAACTCTCCTTTTCGAACTGCCGCCAGTACTGTCCTTATGGTCTCCATCCGGAAACAAGAAATTCGAAGACAACGGTTCACCTTCTGCAGATTGAGGATGGGACGAAAGGTGCCCTTCCTTCTTGGGAACCACAAAGTACCGGCCCCGTCCCTGCTCTGCACCCGGAATTGGGACTATAGCCTCTAGCTCGATCAGACGTCGCAGGGTGTCCCGCACTGCCTCTTGCTTGCTGAGTGAGGCCACACGGGACTCCACAAACACCTCCCGAACTGGACGAGAGAACTCTAGAGCGTAGCCATCTCTGATCACCTCCAAAACCCAATGGTCTGAGGTAATCTTTGCCCATTCTGTGTAAAAGTTGGATAATCTGCCTCCGACAGCTTTGATGACGGAATGGGTATTTGTGGCTTCATTGGGAGGGCTTACTGCTTCCTGCCCCAAGGTGTCCAGAGTCCCTACCGGCTCGGTGACCACCACGAAAGGACTGCAGGCGGCCTGGAGTCTGCTTAGGCGCGGAAGGGGTGGAATATCTGCCGGATCGAAAACAGCAAGAATCCCAAAACAGAGTCCCAGTAGGAAAAACTTTCCTGGTAGACCTTTTGTCTTCTGGTAATTTGTTGCCTTTGGACTCAGCGAGCAGCTTCACCAACTGATCGAGATCCTCCCCGAACAGGAGCTGACCTTTGAAAGGGAGGTTTACAAAGCTGAGATTTCGAGGACAAATTTGCTGACCAATTCCGCAGCCAGAGAAGTTGGTGTGCCACCACCACGGAAACCATGCTGCGTGCAGAGGTCAGCACCAGATCGTAAAGCGCATCTGCCACATATGCAATACCCGTCTCCAAGCGAGCACCCTAAAGCGCAGCATCACTCCCGGCCCAGGAACTGGAACTAGACTCTTGAACCCAGCTCAGACACGCCCTCTGCATCAGGCTAGCACAAATCGCAGCCTGAAGACTCAAGGCAGCCACTTCAAAGACTCGCTTCAACTGGATCTCCAGCTTGCGGTCCTGCATATCCTTCAAAGTGGCAGCCTCCGCCACCGGGAAAGTGGTCGTCTTTGTTACTGCTGATACCGCCGCATCCACCTTCGGGATCTTCAGCAGATCCAAAACATCCTCCGAAAGAGGGTACAGCTTAGCCATAGCTCTGCCCACCTTTAGTCCCGTGTCCAGAGAGACCCACTCGCGGGTCACCAGCTTGCAGACCTTCTTAGGCAGTGGGAAAGACGTAGTTGGCCCAAGTATGCCATCGAGGACCGGATTAACCCCTTCATTATCCGATTCCTCTTGCGAAACCTTAAGGCCCAGTACCTCTAACACCTGGGGAATAAGTGGCAGCAGTTCATCTCGCTTAAAAAGGCATACCACACTGGGATCATCGCCCTCCGTGGACTTTAGATCATCCCCATCTGTGACTGCCGGATTGATGTCCCCCAGATCAGGAATCTGATCCGGAGCCAGGACCGCTCCCAAAGATGACGCTGCTCTTGACGCCGGGGTTGGGTCCTGTGGCCTCTGGCAACTATCCCCCATCAAGCTGGACAGCTGTTCAACTTGCCAACGTCTCTTAACCGAGGGCTCCAGGAGTACAAACGGCTGGCTGAAACTTTTAAGCACCGCCTGCTTCTGGCTAGGAAGGCCTGGTGCATAAGTAAAATAAACTCAGGGGGAAACCCATCCGGGTCCCCCTCCGAGGGGTCATGATCTGCCGAATCAGCAGCCCCCGTTGAGACATCCTCACCCATGGGGGCCAAAATGGGAGGGGAATCCTCCTCCAGCAACTTGCTGCTAAAGGCACCTCCCCCCCAGTGAAGGGACAGCAGCCCCGACGATCCCTCCATCCCCGAGGAGCAGGCCGGGCAGAGGGAGGCTGAATCCAATGCCTGCCCGCGTGCCCAGCAGCTGATTTGGAGCAGGGTCCCATTAATTACTGCGCAGCCACGCGGTGCTGAGGCTGAGGGGGGGAAAGAACAGAAGCTGGGATATGTGCTGCCGGTGAAGGTAGAAATATCTGCAGTGACCGCGCAGCCATGCAGTCTCTAGGCTGAGTGGGGGGGGGGAAGGGCCGCAAGGTGAAAAGTGTGCGCTGCCAGCGGCATGAGGAGAAACAGCAGGCTGGCCTGCCCAAAATCCGCTGAGCTCCCGCTCGCACCAAGCTGCGCCAACAGCAAGGTCGATGAAGAAGCACTTACCCCCTCCCTCCTCAAGCCACCCGGAGCTCCGGACGCTGAGGGAATCCGAAAGGAAGAAGCTGTCACACTCCCCGACCAGTCGCAAGGACAGTCCCCCTGGTACAGACTCCTTACCCTCAGCCAGAGCAAAACCGAAGCAGAAAGTAAGCTTTTTTTTTTTTTGTCATAAACTTTACAGAGTCCACATATGCAGGGGTTGAGGAAGCAGCTTCAGAGCAGCCTCAGGGGTGAGAAACCAGGAGCCCCTGGCCTTCACACCCCGAGCGTGAGCGGGCGAGGCACAGACAGGGGTGTCCAACCCATTGGATGCCTGGCTACGACTGAGGGATGGCCCACGAAGGTGCCTAATACCTCAAAAAGCAAACCTGACGGAGAAACCAAGAAAAAAATCTAGCTAAACTGAAAAAAACAAACTAAGACTGCAGGTGCATCTCTAACATCTGCTGGAGCCAGAGAAATACTGAGGGACTGCAGGTGGCACGCTTGTATATATGGCAGTGCCCAAAGTTTTACTCTGACTCCACCTGCTGGTAGGGATACACAACCCACTTCTCTGGACTGATCTGGGTATGTTCAGGAAAGAGGCATTATGATATTTTCTGTTTTATTAACCATTCCCTTCCTATTAATTCCTAATATTTTATTTGCTTTCTTCACTGCTGCAACCTGCTTCAACCTCCCCAATGTTGGATGCTAGCAGGAGCGCATCGGGTGGAGGAAGGATCACCCTTCCTGACAGCAGGTCTCGTGTATGTCCATGGGCGTTAGCTTCCCAATGGGTGGACGAATCAGGCAAGAATCCCACAGTCTCCATGGACCATCAAGGTCCTGAGTGTCATACCAATCCCATTCGAACTTCATCTCTGAGTGGTCCTCGTATGCGGGATATGAGGAAATTATACGGTAGTCTCTTCGTCTCTGGGAAGAGGGAAGCATCTTGTACTAGGCGAAGCCCATATGGGCAGATGGGGAAGCCTGGATTCCCTATTGTTTTTGATGACCAAGGTGTACTAGGGTGGTCCCCTGCCTGAAGAGGTAACCTGCCATTGCGTGATTAGATTCCCATTCTCAGGAGTAAGGTGTCACCGTATCCATCTATTGTGGAATCCCTGAACAGGCTGTGGCTATTCAGAGTGGGCTCTTGTCTACTGCCAGATGAGTCCCGCTTCTCGGCAGCCGTCTGCGGAGTCGATCGTCCTCGTCTGTTTAGGGGCTTGTCCTCTGGCCATCCATGCGGGCCATGATTACCACCCTCACCGGATCGCTTGGGTTTGAATCTGATGTGCATGGGCGCCCCCATCTTTGTTGGAGGCATGGTACATCCGTTGGCAGATGGCCCTCCTTTGGGCCGCCATGGAGGGTGACTAGCACCAGAGTTGTCACCTCTTACACTCGTCATATGTTGATCTGGCCTGGTGAGGGGGGCAGGCATTGCATCCCCATGTTGCCCGTCTCGATTATTAGCGGGTTACATATAATCGCATGGCTGATGCCACTATTATTTTCCAAGTGGTTGACTCTTGCTGGCTGGGACTATGTCCTGCCACCAATCCAACTGCAGACCATGGTCCTTGGATTTGGGTAGTCATATTTTGTTTTTCTTTATGCCAACTGTTGCCCAGGGCCACCAAAGAAATTGACAAATTTGGTGCTTCGATTTCCCGGTCTGTAACACATTGTTACAGCCCTAAGTCGTCCCTTTTTCCAATGAGTTGAAGGGTTTGGGTCCCAAATGACTGATAGCGAGGTCAGCTTCCTCAGTCCTGTGGCAGGATCACTGGCACCCCAGTCGCAACTAACATTGCTTCGCCACTTGCTCAAGCTCCTTCTAGCCTCCCAAGAGAGGAGGGGGAAGTAGTCTTGCAGTCCTGGACTACTGGATATCATCTTTTATTGCATACTATGTAAATATTCACTGTAAATGCGTTTTACTATGTAAATATTCCTGTCCCTTTTCTCTTTTTTCCTCCTATCCCAGTTGGTAATTTCCTTGTTCATTGTAACTATTATTTTCTGCACCAGTTCAATTACCCTAGTTCTATGTTTATTACACGACTTGTTAAATGTAAACCGACTTGATGCAACCTTTGGTCGTGAAAGCCGGTATAGAAATTAATAAATAAATAAATAAAATAAATAAATCTTGAGAGGAGTGTGAAATGAGTGAGCTGCATGTGGATCAGTGCCCAAGATACTACATTCAGTTCCCTTGCCCTGGAGCATAGGACCTGCAGAACAGGTCATGCTCAGGGTGGACAGTGAAATGGGAGATCTGAGCACCAGGAGGTAAAGATTTTATTCCTTGAAATTCAAGGACATAACACCACTTTCGACTTTGAATACAAAAGGGCTTCGCTATACACCAGAGACTGGGAAGGACTGATTGTTATTCAGGATAATCATCAGTCAGCCTAGGAATTCCACACCTGAATAAACCCTGGCTGTGACTGAATGGCTTTCCTGTCCTGACTGGGCCTGAGTAGTCAGATGTCTGATTGAAAAATGAAACAGAGTCCCTTCCTGCATAGGGAGGCCTTTACTACTCCTTCACCAGCAAGAACAGAACTCACAGCCCTTTCTGGGAAATCTAAAATAAATAGTATTATGCCCTGATGTCTTTTCAAGGGAGTGATAGGGCCCCCAAAACTTTGGCTAACTGAACCAGCCTAATATCACCACCAAAGCCTACACTGAAGGTGACAGTGAAGTCCTTCTGAGTGGTGTCTGACCACCCAGATCAGAAGACTCCAAGAGCTGCTGTTGAGGGAGCACAACAAATACACAACAGCAAAATCCACTGTCCTGGAATAACTCCACGAGGAAGGAAGAGAGCTGCCTGCGCAAACTGCTTGTAGCCTCTGAAACAGCTTTGACCAGGACCGATATTGAAGGGTTGGATGAAAGAAGGGGCTTACGATAAGCATTCTTAACCAACCTCTGAACTTTGTTTCCTAAACTTCCAGGACTACTCCAAAGAACAGGTAATCTCTTAGGGTAAAACTGTAGAAAAAGGTTAAGAACAGTGGCCATCACTCTATGGGTGAGATTCCGAGAAGTATGTCTATGGCCCCATCTTGAACTAGCCTGGGCCAGGCCACACGGGGGATCTGACTGAAGGAGCTCCTAGTTTCACTTACCTCCACTATGAGGCTCACCAGCAGTGAATCCATCCAGGAGCTGCAGGTTTGAGAATTCCTTTCCACAGCAAATTATTACTTGTGGGGAAGGTCACACCATGGTTACCCTCTGTGAGAGGAGAACCCTGAATGTTGTGCTTTCATCCACAGATTATGGTCTTAAAAGATAATGACAACATCCCTAGGTGATCCAATACCATATCCTTCACTTCTCTGGGAAGGGACTATAGATCCCTCATCATCTTGGCCACCTTAAGGCTAGAACCAGGTGTCATATTGAAGAGATCCCATCTCCAACAGTCAGAAGTATTGGGGAACTCTTGGAGAGGGGGAAGTCACCCGTTACTATCTGCTGAAAAGCCTCTCAACTGAGGCATTATTCCCTTTTGAAGAGGTTCTCTCTCCCTACCTATCGGATCAGCTATCTCCTCCTCTTCTTGACCAGCCAATCTCCTAAGACTGTCCCAGCCAGTGAAGTGTTCCTGCCCCCAAATGTTGCCAAGGATAACCTAAAATTCTTCTGAACAGGGATATAGATAAGGGCTAGGAAGGGTTCAAGGAGAAATCCAAAGATGCTGCCCAAGCAAGCCACGTTGGAATTGTTTTTATTGTCAGGTTTTAGCCTAATTTAGCCTTAAAGGAAAAGCTTCATTTGTGTAAAGGGGAAGAAAGCTATTTCTGCAGGCTGTTCACTCCATCATGCAGCAATCACAGGGCAAGAAAGAGGAGCTCCAGCATACACGTGAGGGTGCCTGCTGAAATAACTCAGAGAATTGGAGCTGCGCAGACACTGCTATGCCTGAAGGAGAATATGCAGCTCCCAAAGAACTTCCTTGTTCGACTATCGGAGGGAAGAGGGAGGTAAACAGGCCGCCATGCTTATTTATTTTTAGTTCAAAGCAGTAATAAAATGTCTGCTGCTCCAATCAAAATGGAAGTACCAACCTGTTCCCTTGTGCACTACAGTGCTGCCTTCCACCGTAGGGGCCAGTGCTTGATCTGCAGAACACAAGAAAATTATTACTTACCTGCTAATTTTCGTTCCTGTAGTACCATGGATCAGTCCAGACAGTGGGTTATGTCCCCAATCCAGCAGATGGAGTCAGCACAAGCTTTGAGGGGGCGTATCCATATATACTACTACCCCCTCTGCAGGAGTTCAGTATCGAGTATATCAAAGCCAGAGTAGAAACCCCCGAAGGATCAAGTTTGTGGAAACAGATAATGAAAACAATTGTAACCGCAACAAGTAACTGCAAACATCCTACCAACTTGTAGGGAGCTGTGAAAAACAGTGAAAAGAGACGACTGTGAAGACACAGAACACTGCGAGCAAGAAGGAGCGCAGAGCTGAGCAGGATCAAGAACCCAAACGCGGTGGGCGTCTGGACTGATCCATGGTACTACAGGAACGAAAATTAGCAGGTAAGTAATAATTTTCTTTTCCCTGTACGTACCTGGATCAGTCCAAACAGTGGGATGTACCCAAGCTTCCCTAAATCGGGTGGGGTCCTGCGAGGCCTGCTCGGAGAACCTGCTCGCCAAAGTGTCCAGAGACCGAAGAGGCGAGGTGCAGACGATAGTGCCTCGAACGTGTGTAACGATTTCCAGGTGGCTGCCCTACAAATTTCCTGCGAGGATACCGAGCGAACCTCCGCCCAGGAAGCCGCCTGAGAACGTGTAGAATGCGCTACGATTCCGGGTGGGGGAGTCCGACCCGCCCCAATGTAGGAAGCAGCAATGCCGGCCTTCAGCCATCTGGCAATGGTAGTCTTCGAGGCCTGAGACCCCTTCTTAGGACCGGCCCAGAGTACGAAGAGATGGTCAGAGGTCCGGAACTCATTTGTAGCCTCCAGATAGAGGCGCAGAGTGCGCTTGACATTCAAGAGACGGAGAAACTTCGGCTCTGAGGAAGAGAAGGACGGCAACTCCTCCGTCTGGTTCACATGGAATGCAGAAACCACCTTCGGAAGGAAGGAGGGAACGGTGCGAAGCGAAACTCCAGAGTCGGAGAAACGGAGATAGGGCTCTCTACATGACAGAGCCTGCAGCTTCAAGATGCGTCGAGCGGAACAGATGGCCACAAGAAATACAGTCTTGAGAGTGAGATCCTTTATCGTTGCGCAGCGGCTCGAACGGTGGTCCCGACAGGGAGCGAAGCACAAGGTTAAGACTCCAGGAGGGACAAGGGTCCCGTAACGGAGGACGTATATGCTTGACACCCTTGAGAAAACGAGCAATGTCAGGATACTGTAGAAGAGAGCCCCCATCGCTCAACAGCGAACCAAGGGCGGCCACCTGAACCCGTAGTGAATTATAGGCGAGCCCTTTTTCCACCCCCGCCTGTAGAAACTGAAGGATCTGAGGTACAGAAGCCTTAGCGGGTCTCGTGGCCTGGCTGGTACACCACAGCTCGAACACCTTTCAGACTCGAACATAGGCCGCCGACGTCGATGTCTTTCGTGCCCGCAATAGCGTGGATACTACCGCCTCCGGGTAGCCCCGACGCCAGAGGCGGCGCCTCTCAAAAGCCAGGCTGCAAGACAAAAGAGTTCTGCCTGCTCGAAAAATACCGGGCCCTGATGTAGGAGCTGGGGGAGGTGCCCCAGCCCGATTGGCCCGTCGATCACCAGCTGTACCAGGTCCGCAAACCAGGGTCGCCTGGGCCATTCTGGGGCGACGAAAACCACGGTCCCCTGATGGCTTTCTATTCTGCGGAGCATCCTGCCCACCAGGGGCCATGGTGGAAAAGCATAGAGCAGAAGATGTGGCGGCCACGGGAGGACCAGGGCATCCACTCCCTCCGCGCCGCGCTCTCTCCGGCGACTGAAGAAGCGTAGAGCCTTGGCGCTGAGAGCGGACGCCATCAGATCCAAGTGGGGGGCCCCCCACCGATGGACGAGAAGTTGCATCGCTTTGTCGGAGAGAGACCACTCTCCGGGGTCCAGCAGTTGACGACTGAGGAAGTCCGCCTGGACGTTGTCCACACTGGCGATGTGCGAGGCCGCTAGCCGGACAAGATGACGCTCCGCCCATTGCATCAGCAGCGCCGCCTCGAGCGAGACCTGCAGGCTGCGCGTGCCTCCTTGTCAGTTGATGTAGGCCACGGTGGTAGCGTTGTCCGATAGGATTCTGACTTCCCGGTTCCGAAGAAGCGGAAGGAAATGTCGCAGAGCTAGCCGGACCGCTCTGGTTTCCAGACGGTTGATTGACCACTTCGCCTCCACCGTGGACCACGTCCCCTGCGTGGCGCTTCAATCGCAGACTGCACCCCAGCCTGCTAGACTGGCATCGGTGGTCACCACCACCCAATTTGGCAGATCGAGGGACACGCCACGGGCCAGGTTCGGCGGATCCAACCACCAGCCCAGACTGTCCCTGGCATTCTGCGGGAGAATCATCTGGTAGTCCTGCGATACTGGTTTCCAACGGGAGAGGAGCGCCCACTGTAAGGTCCTGAGGTGCGCGAAAGCCCAAGGTACAAGGTCGATGGTGGACCCCATCACTCCCAGGAGTTGCAGGTAGTCCCAGGAGGTGGGCTCTGGTAATGCAGAGAACCGTCGTGTGTGATCCCGCAAGGATTGAGCTTTGTCCTGGCGCAGAAAAACTTTGCCCAGTAGGGTGTCAAAGGTCGCCCCCCAAAAAAACCCAAGCGTTGCGAGGGCATGAGGGAGCTTCTTGGTCGTACTACTCGAGTCACCGCTGAGCGTTCATGATCGAATGACTTCGCCCGGAGGAGCCAATCGTCCAGATAAGAATGAACCAGGATGCCCTCCTTCCGGAGAGCTGCCGCCACGACTACCATGATCTTGGTGAAGGTGCGCGGCGCCGTCGCCAATCCGAACGGGAGATCCGTGAACTGAAAATGCTGGTCCAGAATTTTGAAACGAAGGAAACGGTGGTGGTCCGGGCGGATGGGAATGTGCAGGTAGGCCTCCGTTAAGTCCAGGGAGGCGAGGAACTCCCCCCGATGCACCGCCGCAATCACTGACCGGAGCGTTTCCATGCGGAACCGAACGACTCGAAGGGATTTGTTGACTTCCTTGAGGTCTAGGATAGGCCGGAAGGAACCGTCCTTCTTTGGTACGACGAAATAGATGGAATAGTGGCCCGAGCCCACCTCTCCGAAGGGCATGGGCGCAATAGCGCCTATCTCCCGGAGTCTGTCCAGAGTCAGCTGCACCACTCCTCTCTTGAGGTCCGAGCCACAGGGGGAAAAGATGAACCTTCCCTGCGGGGGGCGGACAAATTCCAATGCGTAGCCGTGTTTTATGGTATCCAGGACCCACTGGTCCGAGGTGTTCCGTGCCCACTCCGCGTAGAAATACGTTAGTCGGCCCCCAATCCTGGGGACAGGTGAGTGGGCGAGACTGGCATCATTGTGAAGACTTGGAAGAGGGGTTCCCGGTTCCAGGAGTAGTGCGTGCGGGCCGACGCCCGCGAAAGGAATGCGACCAGGGCTGAGACCTGGGGGCGGATGACCGGGAGCCCGCCTGTCTGTATCCCCTGTAGCGCCGTTGCGCTCTGGCTCTGGTCCGAGAAGAAGAAAACGCTCTGGATGGTCGAAACCTATCCTCCGGCAGCCGATGAACAGCGTTCTCCCCCAGGGACTTGATGATCTGGTCCAAATCCTCCCCGAAGAGGAACTTGCCCCTGAAGGGAAGAGAGCCCAGACTCGACTTAGAGGACGTATCAGCCGCCCAATTGCGTAGCCACAGTAGTCGTCGTGCTGCCACTACTGAAACCATGGATCTTGCGAGGACCCGAAAAAGGTCGTACGAGGCGTCCGCCCCATACGCCACTGCGGCTTCTAGCCGATCTGCCTGGGCAGCCTCATCGGACAGCAGGTTCTGAGACGTGAGGAGTTGTTGCACCCAAAGGAGACTAGCCCGCTGGGCAAGCGAACTGCACATCACCGCCCGCATACCCAGAGCGGAGACCTCGAAAACCCGCTTAAGGAAAACTTCCAACTTACGATCCTGTGTGTCCCGCAACGCCGCACCTCCCGTCACTGGGATAATCGTCCTCTTCGTGACCGCCGACACTGCGGAGTCCACCTTTGGGACCTTGATGAGGTCCAGAAAATCTTCGGGGAGCGGGTACAGCTTTTCCATAGCCCGGCTTCTCTTCAGGGAGGCCTCCGGGGTGTCCCATTCCCTGGTGAGAAGTTGTAAAAACGAGTCATGAATGGGAAAAGCCCGAGCCCCCTTGAAGAAGTGACGACAGCGGGAGCTACTGGGGCAGGCGGGTCTGGTGGCGGGTCCAAATCTAATTCTTGGATGATCTGCGGGATGAGGTCGTCCAGCTCTTCCCTCTGGAAGAGGCGTAGGGTACGTGGATCATCCCCCTCCTGCGTGCCGTCCCCTTGTCCCCCGTCCGGGAGGTCAAGTCCATGTCCCGCTGGGTCTGGCACCGCCCCCACTGCCGCGGGCGTGGATCGGACCCGGGTAGGAAAGCGGGAGGCCCCCACTCCCGGAGGGTCGGGGGGGGCCGGCGTCGAGGGCGACATCCGAGGGATCTTAGGAGGGGGGGGGTCCCACAGGTGCTTCCAGCCCCTGCAGATAAGCGGTATGCATGAGCAGGATAAACTCCGGAGAGAACCCCGGCCTGCTCGGGTGCGCTTCGGGGGCGGCGTGGTTCCTGCTCCCTGGCCCTGGGTGCTTGGTTCCTGCACCAAAATCAGGGGAACACCCCCGCTGGTAGAGTCCTCCAGGGATCCGTTCTCCCTCGTGGCCTCCAGGGATCCGTTCCCCCTCGTGGCCTGCGCCTCAGGGCGCTCAGAATGTAAAATGGCCGCCGTTCCCGCCAAAAATGGCGGAGTGGCCGGCCCGCGCCGCCCGGGCAAAAAAGAGAAATCAGTCAGGGACTGTGAGGTACCTTCCCCCCCGGGAAGGCATCGTGCACAGATGTCCTCCCGGGAAATCCGGGACCCCAGGTCTCCGCAGGCCGCACAGCGGGACAGCCGCGGCATCGGGATCGCTGTAGGAGAAAAGAAAAAGCCACGGGGGGGGGAGGGCCACGCGCACAAAAGCGCCGCTGCGGGGGGGCCCGGTCGGCCCGCACTGCCCGCTGTCCGAAAATAGAGGAGGGTGCCGCGGGGGGGGCCTTCCCGGCCACACGACCCACCCCAGACATCTTTCCCTAAATGGCTCAGCAGCCCATGAGGAGCTGTAAAATGGCCACGGGTGAGGGAGTAAAGAGCGAAGAGGCCGGCTCCACCGGCTTTCGCGGGCACTGGGGGCTGAGCTGTGAAGGAAAAAACTACAAAGGAAAAACAAACTTACCCCTGGCTGCAACGAGAAATAAACAGCAAGGCCGCAGAGAAGAGACAAGGAAGATAAGCCACTCCCCAGAAGTTGAAAGAACTCTGCCTTTTTTTTTTTTTTTTAAACGTAATACAAACTTGATACAAACTTGATCCACAGAAAAAGACAACAACAAGCCATAATCAAGCAAGAAAGTGAAGAAAAAGGAAAAGGAGGGGAAGCCTGATTCCCCTACTCGCATCTGCTGGAGTCAGAAGATACTGAACTCCTGCAGAGGGGGTAGTAGTATATATGGATACGCCCCCTCAAAGCTTGTGCTGACTCCATCTGCTGGATTGGGGACATAACCCACTGTCTGGACTGATCCAGGTACGTACAGGGAACCTCAGTTTTGCTCTCGGCACATGCCTGCCTACTCAGAAGACCGACAGTATGAAGTTGCTGACAGGCTGAGCCACTGTGACTTATGAGATGCTGTTCCTCACCTCTTTTTAGTCTTAAGCGGAGGGAGGAAGAGGGGACAGTGATCATGAACCCCTTACCGAATCCAAATCCATTATAGTACCATAGGAGACTGGGAGGCAGTCCGTGGAAAAGGGTGTGCTGCAAGCTAAACTTTTCTGCCTCCCTGCTGCTCTCCCAGCATATCAGTAGCTCCTATTGCCAGAAACACCAAGGGAACAAATCATTTGGAACCATGCAGTACTTGACCCATCGTGCAAGAATTCAGACACCTGAGTTGGGCTCCTGAAGGGAAGGATAGAATCAGGACCATCATCTAAAGCTCCCTTAAGACTTGGCCTACTCTCCACCAGAAACCTAGTCCTAAAGCCTTCCTGGAGTGTTGTTGACTTGTAGTGGCAGCACCAGTCCATCTGTTTGCATCATCTGTTAGAGACAGAGAAATACTGAAGGCAGCACAAGACACTTATAGGGGGAGTGAAATCAGATTTTATCTTTTTTTTTCTGTCTCCATTTGCAGGCAAGAGGGACATAACCCAATTGTCTGGCACAGACAATATGGAAGCCACAATTACAACTCACACAATAACCCAGGATCACAAAACTGGAGAATTAGATTTAACATCAGATTTACTTTACAATCAATTGCTTTGACACTGTAAAACATTTAGAGAAAAAAGCAGAAGAGCATATAGCATATAGGTTATTGGCCTAAGATATACTAATTACTTCAGATAGATACTGCACCACTAAGACATCTCTCATCATCAAATATGACAACTCTGTGGGCCTGTCCTAGGGAAAAAGGTTTGGATGAATAAATAACTAAAGCAGTGTTTCTCAACCTCTGGTCCACGGCAGCATTTTTGCTGGTCTATGGAGTGGCAGTCATTAGAGGAAGCAGACCTATGCTCGTGCCATCCTCTGCAGCCATGAGTGGAACATTCTCTATGGCTCTAAACCTCTGGGCCAAACTGTCCTGGTAGTGGCTTCACTCCAGGTGCCACAGTACTGGACACTGCTGCTGCTTCTGGGTATGTACAGACTGTTGGCACTCTCCAGCACTTCACTACCGCTGCCACTGCACAATTGGTCAGACCAGCTGACTAACAACATGAACATCGGGCTCAGCTGGGCCCTGAACTGCCCCGCTCAATCTGGTTACGCAGACGTGAAGGCTGGTGCAAGCACCAAGCCTCTTAAAAGGGTAGCAACTGCCCCTGCTGCCACTACACGATCCTCTGGAATGAGACTGACCTGATGATATTTTCCCTCCCCTGCTGTGAGTGCAAGAAACACAGCTACTTTGTCATAATTCTTCTAATTAAAACATTGGGGAGTGGTTGGATTGAGATTGGTTGAGACTACTGAAGGGAGGTGGGTTGTAACTCCCCCAATATTTAATTAAGCCATAGAGGGGACTCCCATGATGTTCAACAGGAGGAAACTCCTCCTTCCCTGCTCTTCAGATATCTGCCCCAACTATCAATAAGTTGGTCCATGTTTGTTTAGGTGATCAGCCAACTGGTCCCTGCAATCTAAAGGGACAGCAGAGTTGCTTACCTGAAACAGGTGATCTCCAAGGACAGCAGAATGTTAGTCGTCACACATGGGTGATATCAAATGGAGCCCAGCATGGAAAACTTCTGTCAAAGTTTCCAGAACTTTGACTTGGCATACTGAGCATACCCAGCATGCCCTATACCACGCGTCCATGCGCGGTCCCTCTTCAGTCTTGTAATGGAATTACGATAAAAAACAGGAAAAACCCAATTCTGCGGAGTGGTCAGCAGGTTTCGTAAAGACTAACATCCTGCTCTCCTTGGAGAACACCTGTTACAGGTAAGCATATCTGCTTTCTCCAAAGACAAACAGGATGGTAGTCCTTAGCTACAGGCTGCTCCCCAAAATAAGAGTACCAACAGACACCAACCAGGAGACAACGGGCACAACAACAGTGCTGTTGGTAAGAGGGGGAAACAGCCTGAACCCAAACAATGAGCCTTAGGCAGGGAGAGTTGGGTTTTACACCTTTCTGGCCGAACCTACTGTCACGTCGGCCATCCTTATCCAGATAATAGTGAGATGTGAATGTGTGGAGAGAGCTCCACGTCACAGACTTGCATATCTCCTCCACAGGAACTGCTCGCAAGTTGGCCACCGAAGTTGCTATGGCTCTGAAAGAATGAGCCTTGATGCAGTCCCACCTGGGCATAACAGAAGGAGATGCAATCTGCTAGCCAATTGGATAGTGCCTGTTTGACAACAGCAACTCCCAACCTATTGCTATCAAAAGAAATAAAAAGTTGGGTGGACTGTCTATGGGCTTCTTCTGCTCCAGATAGAAGGCTATGGATCACTTGCAGTCCAAACTGTGCAGTGCTCGTTCACCTTGGTGTGAATGGGGCCTGGGAAAGAAAGTTGGCAGGACAATACACTGGTTAAGATGAAGTCTGTCACCACCTTAGGCAGGAACTTAGGGTGTATGCACAAGACTACCCTGTCATGATAAAGTTTAGTATAAGATGGATATGTCACTAAGGCTGGAGCTCATGACCCACCGCGCTGAAGTAACCGCCGCCAAAAATATGACCTTCCAGGTCAAGTACTTCAGGTCACAGGTATGCTGCAGCTCAAAAGCAGCTTTCATCAGCTGAACTAGTACTACGTTGAGGTCCCAAAACACAGCGAGAGGCCTTAGGGGAGGTTTCAACTGAAGCAGGCCCCACATAAAACGTACAATTATAGGTGTACAGAGATGAGCATACCATCTACACCATTGTAGTATGCGCCAATTGCACTCAGATAGACCCTAACGAAGTTGGTTTTTAAGCCAGTCTCCGATAGGTGTAGAAGGTAATCAAGCAGTTTTTGTGTGGGGCAGGAGAACAGATCCAGGGCCTTCTGCTCACACCACATAGAAAACTTCCTCCACTTCAGTCCACAGGACTTTCTAGAGGAAGGCTTTCTAGAAGCCACTAGGACTTAGACCCATCCTCTGAGAGATCGAGTGGTTGCAGAATTAACTTCTCAACATCCAGGCTGGGAGGTTGGGATGCGGCAACCTCCCTCGATCCTGCGTGATGAGAACCGGAGAAGTCTCCAGACTGATCGTTTTCTGGATGGATAACTCCCGTAGGAGTGGAAACCAGACCTGTCTCAGCCAATGAGAGTCTATGAGGATCATAGTCCCTCCGTCCTCGTGAACCTTCAAGAGAATGTTTGCCAGCAAAGTAATGGGAAGATATGCGCATAGAAGGCCCTTGCCCCAGTGACAGGCAAGGGCATCAGAGGCTGGTTTGCCATCCACAGGGAGCAGAACCGATTTACCTTCCTGTTCCCAGAGGGACGCAAACAGATCTATGTCTGGGCTCCCACAGAGGCGGAAGATCTGATTTGCCACCTCCTGGTTCAGGGACCATTCGTAAGGTCTGAAGGCATGACCAAAGACTGTCCACCAACACGTTCTCCATACCTGCCAGATACATTGCCCTGAGCACCATCCTGTGGGACAGGGCCCATGACCAAATCTGGACCACTTCTTGACACAGGATGTACGATCCCATACCTCTCTGATGGTTGACATACCACATTGCTACCTGGTTGTCTGTTTGGATCAGGACAACTTTGTTGGACAGCCGATCTCTGAAAGCCATAGTGCGAACCTGATCACCCGGAGCTCAAAGCAGTTGATCTAGCAAAAGCTTTTCTGAGCAAACCAGAGGCCCTGGGTGTGCAGCCCCTCTATATGAGCTCCCCAGCCCAGGGTGGATGCTGATTCTATGGTTAGGATAATTTGTGCAGGATGACTCCGGAGAGAGACCCCCATTCCAGTTTGGAGAGTATCCACCACCAAGACAAAGTCCTGGAGAGACTGGGTAACTCACATGCAAGCCTTGAGGCTCTGCATGGCCTAGAGCCACTGTGACCATTGGGTTCTGCGCATGTGTAAACGTTCCAAGGGTGTGACATGAACGGTTGTGGCCAAGGATGACACCTGTTGACTCTGTTGAATCTCTGCCACAGTGGTCGTCATGGCGACGGCTCTCTGGCTGGGCAGAAAGGCCTTGGCCTGAGCCGTGTCTAGCAGGGCTCCTATAAAGTACAACTGAAATGGGACTTCAGGTAGTTGATGACAAATCCTAGTGACTCCAACACCCAGATGGTCAAGCTCATGGACCGAATGGCCCCTACCTGAGATGTGCTCATGACTAGCCAATTGTCCAGAAAGGGGAAGACATGCACTCCCAGCCTGCAAAGGTGCGCCGCCACCACGGCTAGGAATTTTGTGAGGACACATGAGGCTGATGCTACCCCAAATGGCAACACACTGAACTGGAAGTGCTGTTTCCCCACCACAAATCGGAGATACTTCCTGTGACTTGGGAAGATGTCAACATGGGTGTATGCATCCTTTAGATCGAAGGAACATAGCCAGTCTCCACCTTGTAGAAGGGGCATCAAGGAGCCCAGAGAAACCATTCTGACTTTTCTTTTTTTTTTTTTTTAGAAATGTTATCAAGGCCCTTAGGTCTAGGATGGGATGGATGAGTCCTCTTGTTCTCTTTGGAATCAGGAAATACCTGGAGTAGAATCCCCACCTTCTCTGCCTTTGTGGAACAGGCTCGACTGCCCTGGCCGTTAAAAGGGCAGAGAGATCCACAAGCAGAACTTCCTGATGCACTACCAGCCCCCAAAACGGGAAACAGAGAGCAATTTGATGGGATGTAATTGATACCCCTGATGGACAGAACCCACTGGTGCAAGGATATACTGGGACACCGGTCCGTGAAGAACCGCAGCCCCAGCATCTCGGGTACAGGCAACTGGCTATGCTTCCTCCGATCCAGTCAAAACCCCATCCCAGGAGATAACTGAGGCGCCAGCTATGGCAGGGAACTCTCTGCAACCTGGGGAGCTAATATGCTGCTGAGGGGAGCGAGGGGGCGGAGGATACTACCTCATCTGGTGATAGACTTCCTCTGCCCCTGCTTCGCCAACCTCCTGGAGGAGGACGACGGATCCGGAGTGCCAGAGGAGAGTTGTTGGAGGGTTTCATGTTGGTCCCTCAACAGGGTGAGAGACAGTGGCCTAATCTCCAACGAGATTCTTCCCGGTACAGGGCACATCTGCGAGCCTCTCCTGAACCGCTGGATGAAGATCAGAGGCTCGCAGCCATAACTGCTGGCGCCAATTCCCACTGCAGAGACCCTCGCTGCCATTTCAAAAACAAAGTCAGCCAGCCAGGCCTAGTGTTTGTCGCACGCCAAGCCTTTCTGCACCAATGACTGGAGGAAGTCCTGCTGCTGCCGAGACAGCTTCTTGGCTATCTCCTGCACCTGCTTCCAGAGGTCCCATGAGTATTGGCTCATGTAGAGCTGGTAGGAAGAGATGCGAGCAATAAGCATAGCTGTCTGGAACACTTTCCTCCCAAAAATGTCTAATGCCCTGTGGTCCTTCCCCAGGGTGCAGAGGAATGGGTCAGAGTGCATTTGGCCCTTTTGAGGGCGTATTTGACAACCACTGTTAAGCACCATGCTATTTTTTATGGATGCTTATGTCCAGGGATACAAGAACACTTAGATTTTTATTGAAAGCATTTTTTATTGAACAATATTGAACAATATAAGTATTCTTGGGAGATGCTGATGCCATTTCTCTTACAAACTGTCCACCAGCATCTCATCGTATACAGGAAGGGATCCTTCTTTTATAGATAACATTCAATATTGAACAAGGGTAGAAGATTCTAGAGAGTTGCATGACTGCCCAAAGAATCATTTACATAGGTTGTCGTGTCAACAGCACGATGTGACTATTCCTGAACTGCCCTGATTAGTTTTCCCAGGTGGGGCCCATTTACCATCACTCTTTGGATAGTCTTTTGTTCTGTTAGAATCTTGCTGGTCAAGGTAATTAACATCTGTGGCTGTGTTTATAGATACTCCTGAGAATAGTGCCTGGAGCTCCCGCCGTTGGTTTCTTCTTTGTATGACCCTATGAATAGGCATCATCTTGGAGCCAGCTTGACTGCCTGTCCAGCTGTATTCTGCAAGTCATTCTCAGCAAATCACTTTGAGGTCACATAGGCTGAGAGCAGACGGTAGCCTTGGAAGCCTGACATCCCTTCTTAGGACCGCTCCACAGCACAAAAAGTATTAGTCATCTCCAAATATCATAGAAGTACCTGGCGAACATCTAGTCTCCTCAATTCCTGAGCTTGCGGAAAAGTCCGATCCAAATCCGGAAAAGCAGGCAACTCCACTGATTGGTTCACGTGAAATGCCGAGTCCACCTTAGGTAGAAAGGAGGGTACCGTTCTCAGCGAAACCCCCGAATCCGAGATCCGCAAGAACGGTTCTCTGCAGGACAACACTTGAATCTCCAATATACGCCTAGCCGAGCAGACTGCCATGAGGAACACCGCTTTGAGTGTTAGATCCTTCAATGTCGCACGCTTGAGTGATTCAAATGGAGGGCCACAGAGTCCACGGAGAACCAAATTTAAACTCCACGACGGACAGATGGCCCGCACCGAGCCACATCAGGATGACCTGCAAGAGACGTACCATCGACTTTTCCTCACAAACAGCCCAAAGCTACTACCTGAATACGAAGCGAGCTGAATGCCAGGCTCTTTTTTAAGCCTTTCTGCAAGAACGCTAGAATGTGCACCATAGTGGCCTGGCGCAGGGACACCTTGAATCAAAAACCTTCCATACTCGAACATAAGTAAGAGAGGTAGATGTTTTTCGGGCACACAGTAGAGTCAAGATAACCGCATCCGGATATCCTTTCTTTCTCAGCTGCTGCCTCTCATAAGCCAAGCCGCTAGACAAAAGCGGGCTGCCTGTTCGAAAAATACTAGACCCTGCCGTAGCAGATTCGGAAGGTGACCGAGACGCAAGGGGTCTTCGACCGCTAAGTTGATCAGGTCTGCGAACCACGGCCTCCGTGGCCACTCTGGAGCTACAAGAATCACTGGACCCTGGTGGGACTCTATTCTTCTCAAGACCTTTTCCACCAGCGGCCAAGGAGGAAACACGTAGAGCAGTATGTTGCGGGGCCACGGAAGGACCAAGGCATCCACCCCTTCCGCCCCGTGTTCCCTCCTGCGGTTGAAGAAACGAGCCGCCTTTGCGTTCTGTCAAGTAGCCATCAGATCTAGTCAGAGTACCCCCACCGACAAATCAGGAGTCGCATCGCCACCTCGGACAGCTCCCGGTGACTGAGAAAATCTGCCTGAACGTTGTCTACTCCTGCTATGTGAGATGCCGCCAACCGAACCAGATGGCGTTCCGCCCAGGCCAACCACCTGTTCACCTCTGTGGCGACTGGACGACTCTTTGTTCCACCTTGTCTGTTGATGTACGCCACCGTCGTCGCATTGTCGGAGAGAACTCTCACCGAGCGATGCCGAGCAAGCGGGAGAAAGGTGCGTAATGCTAGGCGAATCGCTCTAGTCTCCAAGCGATTGATGGACCATTTGGATTGCTGAAGTGTCCATTTCCCCTGAGCCGACCGCAACTGACAGACTGCTCCCCAACCGGACAGACTGGCATCCGTTGTTACAATCACCCACTGGGGATTCTCTAGGTCCATCCCCTTCAGTAAGTGATCGGGAACCAACCACCATGAGAGACTCGTCCTGGCGGGATCCAGGAGGGGCAAAGGCAAATGGAACTCCTCTGACTTGGGATCCCAGCGGGAAAGCAATACCCTCTGTAACGGTCTCATATGAGCAAACGCCATAGATCCGAGAACTTGTAAATAGTCCCATAACTTGGGTAAAGGGAGAGCCAAAAGACGGCGCACCTAAAACATCAGCTTGAGCATTCTGTCCTGTGGGAGAAAAACCTTGCCCACCGCAGTGTCGAAATGGGCTCCCAGGAATTGTAATCCATGGGAAGGCACCAATTGTCTCTTTGCGAAATTGACTACTCATCCAAGAGAGCGAAGACTATGCAAGACCGTCTGAACTGCCACCTTGCAAAGATCCTCCAACTTCACCCGAATGAGCCAGTCGTCCAAGTATGGGTGAACCAGTATTCCCTCCCGCCGGAGGGCTGCTGCCACTACCACCATTACCTTGGTAAAAACGCGAGGAGCTGTTGCTAAGCTGAACGGGAGTGCCCGAAACTGGTAATGCTCGCCCAATATCAAACCGCAGAAAGCTCTGATGACACTCTTGGATTTCGATGTGTAGGTAAGCTTCCGTCAGATCCAAAGAAACCAAAAATTCGCCTTTGTGGACGGCCGCAATGACGGATCTCAATGTCTCCATGCGAAAACGAGGAACCCGAAGTGCTCTGTTGACCTTCTTTAAATCCAATATTGGACGGAAGGAGCCCTCCTTCTTGGGTACCATGAAGTAAATGGAATATTGTCCAGTTTGACGTTTGTTCAGCGGGGCCGGATCAATCCCTCCCAAATCCTTCAAGCAAACCAAGGTCTGGAGTACCAGCTGTTGCTTTGTCTGGGACCCGCAAGGAGACACCAAAAACAGATCTCGTAGTGGGTGGGTAAAATCCAAAGCGTAACCGCGTTCTATGATGTTTAGAACCCACTGATCCGACGAGATCTTGACCCATTCCTCACGAAACAGAGAGAGACGTCCGCCGATCTCCGGAACGGAGGAATGGGCCAGCGCACCTTCATTGGGCAACCTTGCTTGTAGCGAAACCTTGGGAGTTTCCATCATGCGGAGTTTGTCTGCCGCAAAATGAATGTGTCCAAGCCTGGGACTGCGAGGACGCCTGCCTCGGAGCAAAGAACAGAACCCTACCCGTCCGAAAATGATGTTGACCCTGAAAGCGCCCTCTAAACAACCCAAAGGGACGGGAAGAGCGGGGCTTGTCCTCCGGGAGCTTGTATCCCTTATTATCCCCCAAGTCTTTGACAAGTTGCTCCAGCTCATCACCGAATAACGACTTTCCTTTAAATGGGAAGGAACCCAGCTGTGACTCTGACGAGACGTCAGCTGACCAGTTGCAGAGCCAAAGAAGCCTCCTAGCAGAAACTGCCAAGGCCATCGTGTGCGAGGAGGTACGAAGGAGATCATATAAGGCATCAGCGATATAAGCAACGGCCAACTCCAGACGATTCACCTGATCAGCCTCCTCAGGGGGGAGCTCCTGAGTTGTGAGCAACTGCTGCACCCACCTAAGAGTAGCCCTCTGCATTAGACTACTACAGATGGCCGCCCTGACAGCGAACGCCAAAACCTCAAAAATTCTTTTGAGAAGAACCTCCAGCTTCCTATCCTGGAGGTCCTTGAGAGCTGCGCCTCCTATCACGGGAATGGTTGTGCGCTTAGCAATCGCCGAGATGGCCGCATCCACTTTAGGAACCTTAAGCAAATCCAAGGACTCTATCGGAAGCGCATAAAATTTTTCCATGGCTCTACTAACTTTCAGGCTAGCCTCCAGCACCTCCCATTCCCGAGTCAGTAGTTGCAGGAGCTTCAGGTGAAAGGGGAAAATTGTAAGTGGGTCCCTCAAACCTGACAGAACAGGGTCCCCCAAGGAAGGTTCCGCCACCGGCTGCGGAGCCTGAATATCAAGCTCTTGTAGAATATGAGGAATTAGAGGATTCAGCTCCTCCCTGCGAAAATAACCAGAGCACCTGAAGGTTATCCCCTTCAACTGGAGTGGACTTATCATTATCGCCCGTGCCCGCGTGGAAGGGTCTCGAGGCGCGGGGACTAGAGGAACAGCTGCCGGTACCACTGTGACCGTGGATGGCGGAGGTATAGGAGCTGTAGGAACTTGCCAGTCTGCAGGTCTAGGGACCTTTGCTGGTGGAAATGGCTGCAAATCCAAATCTGCCTCTGCTTCCATATAGGCTTTATGCAGCAGCAAAACAAACTGAAGAAAAAGGATGCTGTCTCTTTAAGAACCTCCCCGGAGGCACGGCAGGAGAAGGGGGGGAATAGGAGGATCTTCAAAATCTACATGTAGGGGTCTTACGGGGCTTAAATCGGGAGGAGACAGGGGGAGTGGAAGATCCCCTCCTCTAGAGCTGCATCGGAGCCCGAAGCACCTAAGATGGCTGTCGTTCCCGCACTTATCGGGGATGGGGCAGGTCGCTGGAGAGAAGCTGGCTGCCTTCTACCGAAGCCGCGCAAATGCGGTACAGACATTCTTTTGCCTGATACAGGCAATTGAGAAGGCCCTTCTCCCCTTGGGAGGCAGCGGTGACAGAGGCCCTCACGGGAGAGCCGCGTTACCGACTCTCCAGAAGCAGCACACTTCGATCCCCTCGGTATGGCCGCACAAAATAGCTGAGCAATCAAGTAAGTGTGCCTCCGGAGCCCCGGGCACTTAAGACAGGCTTTTTTTGGTTTTTTTTTTTTACAATGGAGCAGATTAAACCAGGGGACTGCGCCTCCCTCGATAGTAACAGTATATAGCTCCCTTCAGAGGAAGGGAACTTCTCTGGAATCATAGGGGGTTGGGACCGGCCCATTGGTAAATCCCTCTAACCGGGTATCACTTAGGTCCTCCGGGTACCGCGGCTGGCGGGCACCAAACCCTGCCTGCTTACAAGAGGGGAGAAGGATCTGTACTCTCTTTATGTTTTTTGGTTTTTTTTTTTAACCAATTATGAAAAGCTGATCTAGTCAAAGGTAAACATGGATAAAAAGAACCTCTTTCCAATAGAAATAAACCCCAAAATTTGGAAAAGATCAGGACCGCAGGTTATGTCTTCCTTCATCTGCTGGAGTCAGAGAAATACTGGGGGACAGCAGGTGGCACACTGGGTTATCGGAGGGTGCCTTCAGCTTTTTTCTCTGACTCCATCTGCTGGAAGGGAGACACAACCCAGCGGTCTGGACGGATTCTGGTACATACAGGGAATGGACATTTATTTCTTTATTCATTTTTAACACATATCTTTGTGCACACTTTTACATAACCAAAGTGAAAAAAGAAGGACACAAAAACGATAACGATGGTGACAGGCAACAATGACAGGCGGACACCATGGGGGAGGTTGAGGTTGAAGCGAAAGAAATCTTATGCAAAAAACGCCAAGAAACCTAGTTGAGGAGGCTACAGGAGTCACGGAGACTGACCTGGCATCTGTGGAACGCAAGAAACCCCCAAAAAATCAGGGAAACAAGGGTTCCAACAAGTTTTAGGAACAAAAGCTAAAAGCTTACTCACATTACGATGCAAAAGCTCCGTGGAAAAAAACCAGAATGATGAGGTAACTCAATAGTAGGAAATATACAGCAAAGGTTTTAAAAAATTATTTTCTTTCCCAAGGCATTTGTGGCCATTTACTATTGTCTTGAAGATGAAAAGGAGGGTGTCTATACATTTTTTCAGTGCTATATCCTCTAATGTTAAGAGCTATATTGCATTTTTTGCAGGACAAAGCCCGGCTGGAAAAAAAGCCATTCTGACTCCCTTTCTTTAGAAATGTATTTGTAATCTTCAAACAGGAGTACAGACCTTATCTAGTGACTGGGAGAGACATACCTTCTTCTGGACTTTTTTGCCTGAATCTGGGTCTTTCTCCACCTTCTCCACTTCAGTTATGAAATAGTCATCAAGGCTCAGTACTCGCGGAGCTGGGCCCCCACATTCAACCTCTTTATCCTGCCAATGACAAGATCAAAGAGCTCAGCTATAAAGCAGGCAGAGCAGCAGAGTGGAAACCAAGTTTTAACTGCCAGTGAATGGAGAATTGAGTTGCTTATCTGTAATAGATGTTCCCCATAGACAGCAAAATAATTAATCACACAAGCTGGTGTCATAATCCAATGTAGCCAATGTACAGTGTTTCTTCCAACGCTGTAGAAAAAGCTTTGCAGACTTTACTTGATTTATGTGGGACTTCCTACCCTACCACTATTGCTCAGGACATTTCTCAGTCATATATAAAAGCTTAAAAAGTCAACTCCAAAACGGCAGGAAGGAATGTGCGGCTGAGTATTCCTTCCTATGGAGAACACCCATTACAAGTAACCAACTTTGTTTTCCCCATCACCTACTGTTGTGTCATAAGTCAGCATCTACAAAATAATGGAAAGTAAATGTGTGGACAAAAGTCCATACTGCAGCCAACCTTGGATGGGAATCCAATGCAGTCCCTGGCTCTGATATTATCAGTCTTGACATGCTCCTTTCTAGAGTAAGTCACACTTAGGCATAACAGAAGAAGATGCATTATTCTGCCCAATTAGAAATGGCCATGTTTGGTTACAGCAATTCCAGGTCTGTTTAGGCCTGGTTTAAGTCAAATGATTAAAAACATTGTAAAATTAAGTGTCGTCCCTAGCGCCTCCTTATTAGTGCAGGCCCTAATTTAAATAAAGAATCACGCGCCCAGGAGAGGTGCCTGGGCGCACGTTGGGAGAGTGGGCACTCGCCTCAGAGCACTGGCTCTCCCGCGGAGTTTTTTGAACCTATCAGGAAAATTTTACTGGCCACCACATTTCTGAAAGCCTTTAGTGCATTCAATACAGCCTGAAATTCTAGAGAATTGATGTGACCTTGTGTATAAACCGCCACCCCCCAGCTCAGTGTGGAGGCATTTGTTTTTAGAACAATTTAGTGTGAAAGAATTTGAAAGGGTAAACACCAGGACAGATTGGCATGGGTGACTTACCAACACAGGGAGTCTTGGAACTTTAATGATCACAGAAAGCCATATAGAGATATTATAGAAACATGCACATAACATATACCTACCGTATTTTTCACTCCATAACATAAGACGCACTTTTTTTCACCCAAAAGTGGGGTGAAAATGTCTGTGCGTCTTATGGAGCGAATGTAGCGTCTTCTCCCTCTCGCGCGCCGTCCCCCTCCTCCTCCTCCTCCCAACTCAGCCCAATCAGTATGGTGGCGCAGGTCAAATGTATCATCTTCTGCAGGCAGAGCTTGAGCTCCCTGCCGGTCTGCTGTTCCCGGGGTGCATCTTACTGTGAAGCTCGGCATGGCGCAGGTCGAACATCAGCTGTTTGAACCATGGGCCCCTCCAGTTCAAACAGTTCCCTGCTGGTCTGCTGTTCCCAGGGTGCCGCCGACCTTCACAGTAAGATCACGCCGGGAACAGCAGACCGGCAGGGAATTGGAGAGGCCTCCATAGCGCACGCGGTTCAAACAGCTGATGTTTGACCTGCACCACACCAAGCTTTGCTGTAAAATGCACCCCGAGAACAGCAGACAGGCAGGGAGCTCAAGTTCTCCTGGCAGAAGACGATACATGTCATCAAAGTTTATGGTTAGTACAGGCCATTTCCTTCTCATTTGTTTAGATATATTAGAAAATCATGAGGGTAATAATATACTGCCTGGAATAGAGGACACATGATACAAACCTTTACTTTTTTAGTTCATGGTATAGTTCAGTGATTCATGATAAAATGTTTCTTGCATATGGAAGCAATGTGGATTTTCAGAACTGATTAGCAGTTTTTGATAGCTGAAATTAATGAAAAGCATACCAGGCCACCAGGAGGGAGCTCCTTACAGAGCCCGTCATGGGGACAGAATTTTTTTTTTCTTATTTTCCTCCTCTAAATCCTAGGTGCGTCTTATGGTCAGGTGCGTCTTATGGAGCGAAAAATACGGTATATCTATATTAACAGTAGCATTGCTAACCTTGGTGGATGTAGGGATTATTACAAACCTATTTGTACATATTTATAGTCTGCATATTCCTAAAAACAATTTAGTTCAAAGCAAATTACAAGTAATATTCATAATAGAAATATAAAAAGAAAAAGTCACATTAAAATGTAAAAATATACAATTATAAAACGTACAAGGCAAGCACCAATTTATTTAAAAGCTTCATGAAAATAAAATGTTTTAATTTTCTTACTACAAAGTTTAATATCCTTTTCCTCTCGCACTTCCTTTCCTCTGGAAGTGCATTCCACAAAACTGGCCCTGAGCAGGAAAAGGGCAATGCACGTGAAACTTGCAATTTTAATTGGAACAATGAAAATATAACAAGTAATTGAGACCTTGAAGAACGTAATATGTCTGAGTGGAACACGGTTTCCGCAACTTGGTTTTAAAAAAAAGAGACTGGGGTCTAGATTTTGGAAGAAAAAGTTTAAGATGGCAAAGTCTGACATGGTCACTAAGAGAGGTAGTGGATGGAATCACCATAGCAGAGTTGGAGGGCAGTGGAGGAAAAAAGGTTGAGAGACAGGAGAGAGAGGGGAATTGATGTTGTGTTCCATATAGGAGTCTATATGGTGAATGAATCTTAACTGAGCAGATTAGCTGGACGATTTTGGTCTTTATCTGCACTAGGAGCTGCCCTGTGACAAAGGTACACTCCTTTAGTCCTCAAGTGGCAGTGTGTCCACTGTAAATGTCTCATATGAAGATGTGCCAAGGGCATGACAATCTGTTGCGGCCAGATGATCTAATATCCAAGTTGCAGTCTGCTGGCTCTGAAGGATTCCCAGTACCATAATAAACTATGGATATTAATTTGATGATCTTAATGACAGAAAGACTTTTGCCTGACTCATATTTAACAGAGACCCGATGAAATCTAGTTGAGGTGACAGATTCAGATTGAATTTGGGATAGTTTACGAGAAATCCTAGCAACTGCAACACCTGTGGTTTTTGTTACCCTGATGGCACTGGAGTGGAAATGCTTTCTCATAGCTCAGATAAACCAAGAAGGTTTTATCTTACTGCATTGTTTTGTTTACTTTTGCTGTACATCACTTTGGAAAGGCTTATTTTAAGTTTTGGAAGACAACTGATAAATGAAATAAATAAAACTGTAAAATCTGTTAGTATACTATTTCCTTGCTACTACTGTTCATCATTTATAAAGCAGCACTGTACAGCCACACACTAAGTTACAAAAGCTCTTGCCAGAATATGTTGACTCTAGCTTTGGTAATGAGTTTAGCAATAAAAATGAAACAAAAACATGACGTTAAAAGACCATACAGCCTATCTAGTTAGCCCATAAATGTGTTAGATTGTTCATGGTTTGAGCTTATTGTGTTGGATGGAGTTCCTGAATTAAATGACCAATTGAAATCTACATAGCTCACTAGATCCTGCTCCCTTTTGGATTATCCATAGTATGCCAACTTGTCATGATTCGTGCTGCTCTGAAGAACCTTGACAGGCTGTACGTCTTCACCTTGCGACATGGGTGGTTCTCCCTAAGTTTGCTTCTCTTGAACTTTACCAGGTAATCCTTGCTGTTTCAAAGTCCCTGTGGTTCTATTGTCAAATTCCCTAGCTATGAACACCCTGATGCTGCTGTAGATCCAAGATGTTCTAAAATCAGTGCAGTGGTAAAGGCCTTCTTTAGCTACTCAAAAGCTGATTGTTGGTCTATAATTCACCTGAAAGCAGACCGCCTTCTTGAGCACTATTATTTTGAAGAACCCCAAGTGATGGTAAAATTTTGCTAATCCTAAGAAATGCTGGATTTCCTTGATGTTCCTGAATGTAGGCCATTACGCTGTCCTCCTTTGGATCTGTCTGAATTCCATCAGGTGAGATTATGCAGCCCAGGAACTCCAAGGTTCGTCTATCAAACTAGCATTTTTTCACTTTAACATACAGCTTATTCTCTTGAAGAGAATCTAGGACCTGGTAGAATTTTCTCTGATTAGTCTTAAATGTGCTATTTGCTAACTTCATGGAGTGCCCCCTAGTCCTTCTATTATCTGAAAGTGTAAATAACTGATTCACATCTACTTGTTTCAAGACCTCTCATGATTTTAAACACCTCTATCATATCCCCCCTCAGCCGTCTCTTCTCCAAGCTGAACAGCCCTAACCTCTTCAGCCTTTCCTCATAGGGGAGCTGTTCCATCCTCTTTATCATTTTGGTTGCCCTTCTCTGTACCAACTATATCTTTTTTGAGATGCGGTGACCAGAAATGTACACAGTACTTAAGGTTCAGTCTCCCATAGAGCGAGGGGGGATATGATAGAGGTTTTTAAGATCATGAGAAGTCTTGAACAAGTAGATGTGAATCGGTTATTTACAATTTCGAATAATAGAAGGACTAGGGGGCATTCCATGAAGTTAGCAAGTAGCACATTTAAGACTAATCGGAGAAAATTCTTTTTCACTCAACTCACAATAAAGCTCTGGAATTTGTTGCCAGAGGATGTGGTTAGTGCAGTTAGTGTAGCTGGGTTCAAAAAAGGTTTGGATAAGTTCTTGGAGGAGAAGTCCATTAACGGCTATTAATCAAGTTTACTTAGGGAATAGCCACTGCTATTAATTGCATCAGTAGCATCGGATCTTCTTAGCATTTGGGTAATTGCCAGGTTCTTGCGGCTTGGTTTGGCCTCTGTTGGAAACAGGATGCTGGGCTTGATGGACCCTTGGTCTGACCCAGCATGCCAATTTCTTATTTTGCTGGCTAACTTCTCCAATTCGCTTCCGAACAAGAGAGATCCTTTAAAGAGCATTCTTGTGGGATTTGCTTTAGATGTCGCATCAGCAGACCAATTCCGTAGCCATAGTTGTCTTCTGGCCGCCACTACCGAGGCTACGCCTCTGGCTGAGGTATGTACCTGGTCTGAGCTTGCATCCGTCAGGAAGGCTGCTGCAAGTTCCATCGTCTCACCGGTATACGTTCTGGAGTTATTTGCCTCTCTTGAAAGAAGCAAGCAGGAATGTGCCAGCAGTGCGCAGCAGAAAGCAGTCTGCAGTGTCATTGCTGTTGCATCGAAGGCCTGCTTAAGGACGGATTCCAATCATCTATACAGCCCTACAAGTCCATGTCCCATAAAGGAACCTTCATTCAGCTAACAAGGCACTACTAACAATCCCTACAGTAAAATCGGCAAAACTAACCCAAGTAAGAGAAAGGGCCTTAATCCCTGGCTGGACCCTTTCTATGGAACACATTGCCCACTGAACTCAGATTACAGAGTGATATCAAATCCTTTAAGAAAACCTTGAAGACATGGCTCTATAAACAAGCCTTTCCAAAAGAAACAAGGGGGTAGAGAGTGAGTGAGAGAACGAAAAATACAGAAAAGCGCAACTGAGAACAAATGGCATTACAATATTACAAAGACATAATACAGTTAAGATGAAGACCAAAATAGAAATATCTCAATAACTTTCCTGGACTAATCCACCACTACCCAAAATTTTGACTTTATTAATGATATTGTAACCGTTTGTAACTGGCACCTGTTAAATGTACGATAAACTACCTATATATACCTTATTTTGTGCCTATTTGTGAACCGTTGCGATGGTACATGACTTAGCGACAGTATAGAAAAGGTTTTAAATAAATAAATCTATCCCAAGTATCCTTCAATGCAGCCCCTCCCTCAATGGGAATCATTCGCTTTGAGGTGGCACAGATCATGGCGTCCACTTTCAGGAAACGCAGGCGTTCTCCTTGGTCGCTGGTTCTAGGGGTATAGGGCTTCTAAGGCCCAACCCCCTTGGAAGCTGGCCTCCGGGGCATCCCACTCCAGGTCACTCAGTTCCTGGATGGCTTCCATCATTCAGAAGTAGCATGAGGCTTTACAAGGGACACCAGGATGGGGTTCTTCTTTGGTTCCGCCATTGGGTCCGTGCCTGGAATACCAAGAGTCTGGGAAGCAAGGGCTGGGAGTTCATCCTTTTGGAAGAAGCAAAGCACGGTTCGGTATCAGGCCTGGAGGGATTTCTCCTTCTTGCAGGGAGTCGCTATCATTATCTGAGGTGTCTGGGTCCCTGTCAGGGAAATTCTTGGTTAGGCGAGAACAAATAAAAGAGGTGGAGGACTAATGCTAATTGAAAAAAAAATTAAATGTAAACTAATCCCGATAACACCAAGAAACCACGAAATTGTTCTTTTTGAAACTAACAACATACAAGTATGCCTGATATACTGCCCACCAAGCCTACTAGAATTAAACATCTCCCCACTAATTGAATTCCTAACAATACACTTAAATACTTCAAAACCCACCATTTACTAGGAGACTTTAACCTTCACATGGACGCAAATCCCTTATCCAACACTAATGGATATTATGACGGCGCTAGGATTCACGCTAACTACGGACCAAGCCACTCACAAAGCAGGACACTCTCTCAATTTATCAACCACAGCCACTTAGAACACATTAAAACTGACTACACACAAAACTTGGCTTTCTACAAAAGCCTTCACTTAAAGGTCTCTCCCTCTGGGATTGATTCACGCATTTCTTACCCCATTACACCAGATGTCTGATGCCGTATACATAGATTTCCTGTTAGCAGTACTTTAATTTGCACTCATGCTTATTAAGTCGGTCGTAACTCCGAGTTTGTTGTCCGCTATTTGTTATTTATAATAATTTCATAATTTTAAATTTTGCTGTTATTTTTATTTGTAATATTTTAAATTTTAAGTCTTCCTCAGCTTTATCTATAAGTTCTCACGAAGTTAGACCTGTTATTTGCACCCTCTTACTCAATGTAATTATCTTGTTTCTCAATTTTCCTGATCAATGTAATTTTTCTAATTTTCTAATTTTCATGTTCGATGTAATTTCCAACTTTGGTTCTATGTAAACAGACGTGATATGTACCAGTACATGAACATCGGTATATAAAAGCTCTTAAATAAATAAATAAATAAATACACACATATCCCTTGGTCAGACCACTTCTTCATACAATCCACTATCAAATATACTAAACTACAAACGACACAAAAAAAAGAACCCATTGAATTTAAATATCGCCCACTATATAACATAGAAGCCCTGAAAGACAAATTAGAAGTAAAACTAACGGAAATGGATTACACAAACTGCTGTTCTGCGATAACAGCATGGAAACAACCAAAAATTTAGCTGATGAAATAAATCCAATAAAATGTATTAGCATCAAGGAACCCAAACAAACAAACCCCTGGCATAATGAAAAGATAAAGGAGGTCTAAAGAAATCTGAGGAAAAAAGAAAAATAATGGAGAAAAAATAAAACAGAAAACCTAACTAAATACAGAAAGCACCTAGCCTTCTATAAACAAGCAATTCTCAATGCAAAGAAACAATATTACAGCACTAAAATAGAGAAGTTTGCAAATAGCCCAAGAACCGTATTATGATGGCACATGCTTGTAATCTATAACACTTGGAATTTACATAAGAACATAAGAAAATGCCATACTGGGTCAGACCAAGGGTCCATCAAGCCCAGCATCCTGTTTCCAACAGTGGCCAATCCAGGCATAAGAACCTGGCAAGTACCCGAAAACTAAGTCTATTCCATGTAACCATTGCTAATGGCAGTGGCTATTCTCTAAGTGAACTTAATAGCAGGTAATGGACTTCTCCTCCAAGAACTTATCCAATCCTTTTTTAAACACAGCTATACTAACTGCACGAACCACATTCTCTGGCAACAAATTCCAGAGTTTAATTGTGCGTTGAGTAAAAAAGAACTTTCTCCGATTAGTTTTAAATGTGCCCCATGCTAACTTCATGGAGTGCCCCCTAGTCTTTCTACTATCCGAAAGAGTAAATAACCGATTCACATCTACCCGTTCTAGACCTCTCATGATTTTAAACACCTCTATCATATCCCCCCTCAGTCGTCTCTTCTCCAAGCTGAAAAGTCCTAACCTCTTTAGTCTTTCCTCATAGGGGAGCTGTTCCATTCCCCTTATCATTTTGGTAGCCCTTCTCTGTACCTTCTCCATCGCAATTATATCTTTTTTGAGATGCGGCGACCAGAATTGTACACAATATTCAAGGTGCGGTCTCACCATGGAGCGATACAGAGGCATTATGACATTTTCCGTTTTATTCATCATTCCTTTTCTAATAATTCCCAACATTCTGTTTGCTTTTTTGACTGCCGCAGTACACTGCACCGACGATTTCAATGTGTTATCCACTATGACACCTAGATCTCTTTCTTGGGTTGTAGCACCTAATATGGAACCCAACATTGTGTAATTATAGCATGGGTTATTTTTCCCTATATGCATCACCTTGCACTTATCCACATTAAATTTCATCTGCCATTAGGATGCCCAATTTTCCAGCCTCACAAGGTCTTCCTGCAATTTATCACAATCTGCTTGTGATTTAACTACTCTGAACAATTTTGTGTCATCTGCAAATTTGATTATATCACTCGTCGTATTTCTTTCCAGATCATTTATAAATATATTGAATAGTAAGGGTCCCAATACAGATCCCTGAGGCACTCCACTGTCCACTCCCTTCCACTGAGAAAATTGCCCATTCAATCCTACTCTCTGTTTCCTGTCTTTTAGCCAGTTTGCAATCCACGAAAGGACATCGCCACCTATCCCATGACTTTTTACTTTTCCTAGAAGCCTCTCATGAGGAACTTTGTCAAACGCCTTCTGAAAATCCAAGTATACTATATCTACCAGTTCACCTTTATCCATATGTTTATTAACTCCTTCAAAAAAGTGAAGCAGATTTGTGAGGCAAGACTTGCCCTGGGTAAAGCCATGCTGACTTTGTTCCATTAAACCATGTCTTTCTATATGTTCTGTGATTTTGATGTTTAGAACACTTTCCACTATTTTTCCTGGCACTGAAGTCAGGCTAACCGGTCTGTAGTTTCCCGGATCGCCCCTGGAGCCCTTTTTAAATATTGGGGTTACATTTGCTATCCTCCAGTCTTCAGGTACAATGGATGTTTTTAATGATAAGTTACAAATTTTTACTAATAGGTCTGAAATTTCATTTTTTAGTTCCTTCAGAACTCTGGGGTGTATACCATCCGGTCCAGGTGATTTACTACTCTTCAGTTTGTCAATCAGGCCTACCACATCTTCTAGGTTCACCGTGATTTGATTCAATCCATCTGAATCATTACCCATGAAAACCTTCTCCATTACGGGTACCTCCCCAACATCCTCTTCAGTAAACACAGAAGCAAAGAAATCATTTAATCTTTCCGCGATGGCCTTATCTTCTCTAAGTGCCCCTTTAACCCCTCGATCATCTAACGGTCCAACTGACTCCCTCACAGGCTTTCTGCTTCGGATATATTTAAAAAAGTTTTTACTGTGAGTTTTTGCCTCTACAGCCAACTTCTTTTCAAATTCTCTCTTAGCCTGTCTTATCAGTGTCTTACATTTAACTTGCCAATTTTTATGCTTTATCCTATTTTCTTCTGTTGGATCCTTCTTCCAATTTTTGAATGAGGATCTTTTGGCTAAAATAGCTTCTTTCACCTCCCCTTTTAACCATGCCGGTAATCGTTTTGCCTTCTTTCCACCTTTCTTAATGTGTGGAATACATCTGGACTGTGCTTCTAGAATGGTATTTTTTAACAATGACCACGCCTCTTGCACATTTTTTACTTTTGTAGCTGCTCCTTTCAGTTTTTTTCTAACAATTTTTCTCATTTTATCAAAGTTTCCCTATTGAAAGTTTAGCACGAGAGCCTTGGATTTGCACACTGTTCCTTCTAAATAAAAAATAAACCGTATTTACAATAGTAAAAAATCTCACCAATGACAAGTCAGACTCTCCCCAAAACCTACCAGCAAATAGATGTAATGAAATAGCTAATTTCTTCAGTGACAAAATTACGAGCCTAAAAACAAAAATCCCAAATACAACTAAGCAAGAAATTAAAATGCAAAAAAGAGACGTTAAACAATGGACTACATTTAATGAGATATCAGAACTAGAAGTCGAATCTATGCTAAAAAAGCTAAATCCCGCCCCACACGCATATGACACAAAACCAACCATAGACATTAAAAAAGTACCCAACACAGTATCCCCGACATTAGCAAAGATCATTAATCTATCCTTAGAGGAAGGAACCATGCCAGATACTCTAAAAGGAGCTATCGTAAAACCAATTTTAAAGAAAAAAAACAGCAACCACTTATCCTGAGCAACTACAGACCAGTATCAAATTTACCCCTAATTGCAAAATTAATAGAAAAAACTATACAAAATCAATTAGCGGAACACTTAGATAGCAATAATATCCTATATCCATCACAACATGGCTTTCGTAAACACTATAGCACAGAAACACTACTACTATCGCTAACAGACAACATAATGAGAGGTTTCGACAGTGGTAAACATTACATTCTAGTGATGCTAGACCTGTCTGCGGCCTTTGAAATTGTGAATCATGACATATTATTAAATAGATTAGAAGAAATAGGACTAAGCAACAAAACAATCAACTGGTTCAGATCATATCTAAATAACAGATACTTCCAAGTACAGATCAAAGACATAATATCAGAAAAAATAAACCAAACAGGAGTTCCACAGAGATCAATCTTGTCCGCCACACTTTTCAACATATACCTGTTGCCGCTATGTCACCTGCTGGCTGGTCTGGGCATCACACATTACATATACGCTGATGATATTCAATTAATACTACCCATCGATACAATTGAAAAAACATTAAACATAGCTAACATGTAACTAGATATTATCGAACAGCTACTAAACCAAATGGAATTATGTATTTATTTATTTATTTATTTAACAGCTTTTAATATACCGGTGTTCGTGGGACACATCACGCCGGTTTACAGTAAAACTTGAGAAAGACGGAAAGTTACAATAAACAGGGCGAGGGTATGGGAGCAGGTGCGAAAAAGGGTGGGAGTGAGGGGGATAGGTAGGAGGAAAGTATAGAAGCTGAGAAGGTAGAGACGTAACTAAAAAAGGGTGGGGGGTATTTATAGGGGAGAGAAAACAGAATTCCTACATTTAGAACAAAAAAATATAGAGACCATTCAAAACCCAATCACACTCAAAAACAACCAAAAAATAGAATTAGCAGAGAAAGTACGGAACCTCGGAGTGATAATTGACACGGAACTAAGCATGAAACAACACATATCCTTAAAAGTAAAGGAAGGATACGCCAAACTTATGATTCTCAGAAGACTAAAACCACTACTAACAACTACCAACTTTTGATCAGTGCTACAAGCCTTAATTTTCGCAAGCACTGATTACTGTAACTCCCTACTACTAGGCTTACCATACACCACAATAAGACCACTACAAATACTACAACACACACACACACACACACACACACACACAGCTGCAAGAATTCTAACTGGTAAAAGAAAGAGAGACCACATCACCGAAACCCTAGCTGAACTACACTGGTTACCCATTGAGCAAAGAATACAATACAAAACCCTATGTACCATACATAAATTAATACATAATGAAAAAGCAGAACGGCTGAACACTGCCCTTCGTGTACACGTCCCTCACAGTAACCTGAGATCAGCAAATAAAGCTTTACTAACCATTCCCTCAATCAAAACAGCAAGACTAACCCAAGTAAGGGAAAGAGCGCTTTCCTTAGCAGGACCTATGCTATGGAACTCCATGCCTGTCGAGATCCGCTTACAAAGAGACATCAAAACCTTCAGAAAAAATTTAAAAACATGGTTATTTAAACAAGCGTACAACAAAGAGAATAGATAATAGAATCCAGGGAAGTGTAAGGTGCGGACAGCAGAACATTGACACACTTCACCTTAATCAATATGTGTGTATTTTATTTTTTCTCTCACCTCTAAAGGAGAAGACAATTACAATTATAAATCTAATCTTGTTTTCAAAATCAATACAGATAGAAATGGACAGGATTCATCACATTTACCAAATAATTTATTATAAAACTATGTTACCGAACTTTGATGGCATCTGTTTGTTATAAGTTGATACATTTACCTACATTATTTTATGTGCCTTACTGTAAACCGTTGTGATGGGAACCATCTTAACGACGGTATAGAAAAGATTTTAAATAAATAAATTAAATAAATGTCTCGAGGCATCCGAGTAGGGCTGGGAGGATCTTGTGCTTTCGGCAGGGGTTGAGCCCGGGGCGCAGCCGGGGCATATTATTATTTATTTTTTATTTTTAATTTTTATATACCGAAGTTCTAGTAGGGACTACAAATCACTCCGGTTTACATAAAACGAAGAACTGCTCAACAGATAGCGGAGCTTTACATGGAACCATATAACATATGGAACAGTATAACTGGTTGACAATTTAACATATTGTGCCTGAACGAAGGCTTGTAGCCCTTAGAAAAATTCTAACCAGGAGAAGGTCCCTGGGTCCATGGTAATCCCAGGGGGAGTCGGCGTAGGAGCCCCTGAGGTGCTCTCTTGTGGAGAGGCCATCTCAGAGATGCACAGATTGGGGAACTATAGTCTGCAGTAGTTCCAGACCCATCCCCAGACAGTGAGGGGGTTAGGATTTGGTTCCTTCTGGGCTTCCTCGCAATGCTAGTACAAGCAGGATTCCAGCTGCGCGGCTCTTATGTGGTAGGTTGTGCAAAGAGTGCCTTCTTGGGTGCCAATGCCATTGCCTCTAGCTGTAAACGCGGCTGTGCGTGTAGTTGTGCGGGCGGTATATGCTCGGTTGTGCGAGCAGCTGTGTGCGCGTCTGTATTGGACGCGTGTAAGTTAGGCGCATCGACTGCCCGGCCTGCCCCATGCGTACCGCCGGTCGAGAAGGGAAGATGGCACAGACACCCCCCCCCCCCCCCCGCATGTAAGATGGCACCCCCGAGGTTGTCCACCCAAGGTTGTCCACATGGACCCCTGCACTGGATCGGGGCCTAGCCCAACCAGGGCTGCTCAACCCTTTTACCTTGCCGGGAAGGAGATCGAATTGGTACGGCAATCTGAGCCTTGGAGACCAGAGACCTGAATTTAAAGTTTTCTGCTTACCTGGTCTCGGCGCTTACTGATCGAGTGCTGGGACGGTCTCCAGCTGCGGGGGGGAGAGGGCTTTACCTTCACCGCTGTGCTCGGTTTTGCACCCGCTGCCTTTCAGCCACTCTGGGGGCTAAGTCCACGCCGGGAACCAGCCACCGGACCAAGGCACACCTCTGAGGGATTTTGGAAATCACCTCAGGAATTCTCAACTGGGAAAGGGAACCCTTAGGATTCACCACAGGAGAGCGGGGCTCGATCTTCTTCAAGGTAAATTTCCTTTTTCGTTCTTCTTTGCTGTATTTGTTAACACTATGCTAGTGTGTAGGATAGTGTCCGCATCTGCTAGGAGATGGAGAGATACTGAAGAGCTGAGGATACTGCAGGGGTATATCTAGAGTGACGTCAGCTTTGAAATCTGACTCCATCTCCCATCTGCTAGCAAAAGAGCACATAACCCACTGGTCCTGAGTCCATCTGGCTACACACTAGGAAATGCACCATACTGGGAGAACTGTATACACCATGTGTCATTGATTTCAGAAATCATCCCATCCTTTGCCATAGAAGCCATCTTGCACCCTTCATTATATGGACTGAAGTGCTTACACTTTTTTATTTTTTATTTATGAATTTCAAAATAATTACAAGAACATTCCTGTTATATGCAATCTGTAGAACAAATTGAATCATGCAATACTCATAATTACATTACTATATAGGAAAATAATATCAATTTGCTCTAGCCTAATTACAGGTAAACTAAGAGACTCCTCCATAGGAAAAAATTGAGCAATTTTACCTATCAATAATACCTAATCATATAGGAATAAGCGCTGAAAATACCCCTATATTATTTTCTACGGTTATCTATAAACCCAGGAGATTTCTAAATTGCTCTGGATTAAGAAAAGAATAATCTTTCTCCCCAAATTTGACAATACAACAGCATGGGTATTTTAAAAGAAAGAATCCACCCTTATCCACAACTTCCTTTCTCAAAGCTAAGAAATACCTTCTACGTAATTGAGTAGATCTAATTAGATCTGGAAACATCCAAATCTTTTGCCCATAAAAGGTACTTAATCTATTATGGAAAAAATATTTAAGTATATTATCCTTATCAGTTATGAAAGCGAATTGTATAAGCAGTGTACCTCTTTGTTTTAATGTAGGGAAAAAAGAAACAACATAACATGCACTTTTTCCCCCGAAAAGTGTGTGTGGGGGGGGGGGGGGGAAATGTCTGTGCGGCTTATGGAGCGAGTATAAAAAAAAAACTAAAAATCTAACTACAACCCCCCACCCTCCTGACCCTCCCAAGACCTGCCAAAAGTCCCTGGTGGTCCAGTGGGAGTTCAGGAGCTGTCCGGGAGCGATCTCCTGCACTTGGGCCGTCGGCTGCCAGTAATCAGAATGGCGCCGACGGCCCTTTGCCCTCACTATGTCACTGGGACCGACCAATGGTACCGGTAGCCCCTGTGACATCGTAAGGGCAAAGGGCCGTCGGTGCCATTTTGATTACTGGCAGCCGACGGCCCAAGTGCAGGAGATCGCTCCCAGACCCCTGCTGGACCACCAGGGACTTTTGGCAGGTCTTGGGGGGGTCAGGAGGGTGGGGGGCTGTAGTTAATTAATTTGGCAGGTCTTGGGGAGGCCAGGAGGGTGGGGGGTTAATTAATTTAAAGGGTTGGGATGGGTTGTTTTTTTTTTGGGGGGGGGGGGGGGGGGGTTTCCACAGAAAGAGAAAGATAAAAGTTTTCTGATCTGGGGAGTGGACCGAAATGGCCCTCCCCAGACCCGAAAACAAAATGGGGACAAAACAAAATGTTATGCACTCCCCTAATTTGCTCCATAAGACACATAGACGCCCGGGGCAGAGCCGATATAGCACAAACATTTTTTTTTTTAATTTTCCCCCTCTGAATCCTAGGTGCGTCTTATGGAGCGAAAAAATACGGTAATTCAAGATTCTTTAAATATTTATGATTTACTTGAGAAATCACAAGAAGAGTTACAAATTTAAAAAAATTGCTTACACTTTATACCTGATCTTCTCTTTATGTTTGTCTTGTTCTATGGGGGGTGGCCTTACCTAAATGCTGGTTTTCCTTTGTTTTATGAGGCGATGTACCTTTCTATGACATGTAATTACTGCTTGTCACAAGAAAAATATTTTTATGATATACCTAGTCAATATCTAGTTATGTACCTATTTGCAGATGCCACTATTTAGATTTTCAAGTTAATGATACAGTCTGAATTAATGCAGTTATTAGTCCCTATATTCTAAGTGCTTTGTAACATTTTCCAGTCCTATAACTTCTGAAACGTATATGCATATACTTGCTGAGTCAGCTAGGTGACTCTTTGATATGTTCTCCTTTAACTATGGAAGCTGGTCTGATGACACTAACCAATCGCCCTGTTCCACTGCTTGCTACTTTCAGTCAGGTCGATCCAGTAAAGTGTGCTCCGTCGGAGCGCACTGTCACCCTGCTCTGGGCACGTGTTTTCCCTTACCCCTTATTCAGTAAGGGGAGGAAAACACGCGGCCCACCCGCGGCACCTAATAGGGCCCTCAACATGCAAATGCATGTTGAGGGCCCTATTAGGTATGCCCGAGCGATCCAGTAAGTAAAATGTGCAGCCAAGCCGCACATTTTACTCTAAGAAATTAGCGCCGACCCAAAGGTCGGCGCTAATTTCTTCCGGCGCCAGGAAAGTGCACAGAAAAGCAGTAAAAACTGCTTTTCTGTGCACCCTCCGACTTAATATCATAGCGATATTAAGTCGGAGGTCCCCAAAAGTAAAAAAAAGTAAAAAAAAAAAAAAAAAAAAAATTTTGAATTCGGCCCGCAGCTGTCGGGCCGAAAACCGGATGCTCAATTTTGCCGGCGTCCGGTTTCCGAGCCCGTGGCTGTCAGCGGGCTCGAGAACCGACGCCGGCAAAATTGAGCGTCGGCTGTCAAACCCGCTGACAGCCGCCGCTCCAGGCCAAAAGGAGGCGCTAGGGACGCGCTAGTGTCCCTAGCGCCTCCTTTTCCTCGTTTGCACCGCGTCAGCTCATTTGCATACTGGATCGCTCGCACCGGCCAAGGGCCGGTGCGTGCGCCGGGAGAGCGGGCGTTCGTCCGCTCTCCCACGGACTTTACTGGATCGACCTGACAGTGATGTGTCTTGTTGTGGATCAAATGTTCCTGAGAGTTCCTGATTCTTTGCCCACCTGTCCTTTTCTCTGGACCTTCCCTTCCCTGTTGTGAACTTTGATGTCTCAGCAGTGATTCGAGGTTCAAAAGGGATGTATAATTCTGCCTGCTGGACTGTATACCAGCATATGTCAAATACGTGCTGTTCTGTTTGCTGTAAGAAATGCAGCTAATTGCAACTACCGAATGCTTCCTGTTTTATCATTCTCTTGCTTGCCCTACACTGCTGGTGCCTCTGCACAAGCCTTTTCTCTTACTTCTTCTTCTGCAGCCAGCATCTATTTATTTTATTTATTTATTTATTTATTTAACATTTTTATATACCGGCATTCGTAGGACACATCATGTCGGTTCACAATTAACTGAGAAAGGAAATTACATTGAACAAGGGGGGTTTAACTGGGAGAATTGGATAATAATTGGATAAAAGGAACAAGGTAAAAAGCGAAGAACGAGAGAAAAGAGAAAGCAAGCATGGATAACTTAATTGGAAAGATATGGGTTTAAAATTACATATTACATATGTGAACTTATTTACAACGTTGGGGGGAGGGGTGAGGGGAGAGGGAAAGGGGGGGAGAAAATATGCGAGAGGGGAGGTAAAGGTAAAGGAGAGATTGATATGGTAAAGAAGGCGGGGGGGGGGGAGGCGGAAGAGGCGGGGGGGGGGGGGGGGGAGGGGGGGGGGGGGGAGTTAGGGGGAGCATGGGGTATGCTGGAAGGGTTACCAGGGTGGGAAAGGTGGGAAGGGCTGTATGGAGAATGCAGGTTCCTGTATGCGTGGGAGGCCCTAGGGTTGAGAGGAGTTGGGGTAGGCCTGTTTAAACAGCCATGTTTTATTCCTTTTTTGAAGTGGCTCAGGGATGGTTCTAGTCGGAGTTTGGCCGGGAGGGAGTTCCAGAGGAGGGGCCCTGCGATAGAGAAGGCTCTTTCCCTGGTGGCGGTGAGGTGCCCAATTTTGAGTGAGGGGGTTTGGAGGGTGCCGGCGAGGGCGTTTCTGGTGGGGCGGTTCGATTGTCGGAATTGAGGCATATCTTCAAGCCAGGGGGAGCTGTTTTTTGTATAGAGTGTTATGTAGGATGGTAAGTGTTTTGTATTGGGAACGGAATGCAATGGGGAGCCAGTGGAGATTTTGTAGTATGGAGTGATATGATCGGATTTTCTTGTGTTTGTTAGGATACGTGCCATGGCATTTTGGAGGATTTGAAGAGGTTTAGTAGTAGAGGCTGGGAGCCTAGGAAAAGGGCGTTGCAATAATCGAGTTTGGATAACATGGTGGTTTGCATGACGGTGCGGAAATTCATGGGCGTGAAGGAGGGGCTTCAGTTTTTTGAGGGTTTGGAGTTTAAAGAAGCCTCCTTTTAGCAGTGATTTAATGTGGGATTTCAAATTTAGTTGGTTGTCTAGGTAAACTCCTAAGTCTCTGACGCTATGTGGTAGTGATTGAGCTTGTGAGGCGTTTTGGATCGTATGGTGGATCGAGTCGGAAGATTGATTTGTTAGGATAAGGATTTCAGTTTTGGAGGTGTTGAGTGCAAGGTGGAGATTGGAGAGGAGTGAGTTGATGGAGGTCAGACAAGTTTCCCAGTACTGCAGGGTTTCGTTGAGGGATTTTCGAATGGGAATCAAAATTTGTACGTCATCTGAGTATAGGAAGAATTTCAGTCCTAGTTTAGAGAGTAAGTGGCAGAGTGGGAGTAAGTAAATATTGAAGAGGGTGGATGATAGGGAGGAGCCTTGTGGGACGCCCTGCGTGAGGGGAATGTGAGCGGATTCGAAGTCATCGAGTTTGACTAAGTACATTCTATGATCTAGGTATGAGGAGAACCACGATAGGGCTGTGTTTGATATGCCTATCTCGGATAAGCGTGATACTAGGATTTGATGGTTCACAGTATCAAATGCGGCTGAGATATCTAGGAGGGCAAGGATGTAGGATTGGCTGTGGTCCATGCCCTTAAGGATGGTATCTGTTATGGCGAGAGTAGGTTTTTCGGTGCTTCGGTCTTGGCGGAAGCCATATTGGGAAGGGTGTATGTAAAATATTGTTTTCTTCTAGGAATTCTGTGAGTTGGGTGTTGACCACCTTCTCCATGATTTTGGAGATAAAAGGTAGATTCGATATGGGTCTGTAGTTTGCAGGATCATTGTGGTCAAGGGTGGGTTTTTTTAGTAGGGGCTTTACAATAGCAAGCTTAAGGGGGTCGGGAACTTTGCCGGTGGTGATGGAGCAATTTATAATGTCTGCTATTGGTTTTGCAATGGCGGTAGGAATGGTAAGGAGGATTTTTGATGGGATGGTGTCTGCGGTGTGGGTGGCTGGCCGCATCTTTTTTAGTATGGATTTCAATTTCCTCAAGGAGGTGAGGTCAAGGAGCTGAGGGTACCTCCATTGTGGAAAGGTAGTGGGTCTGTAGGGGCAGGGTTGGATGGGAGCCGAGTTTAAGATTTTGGAGATTTTATTTTTAAAATAGTCGGCAAGCTTCTCACATTTCTCTAAGCTGTTTTCATCTTGGGGGGAGGGAAAGGGGGATTTTGTGAGATCTGAAACGAAGGAGAATAAGGCGTTGGGGTTGAAAGTGTAGTTATGGATTTTGGCTGCATAATAATCACGTTTGGCGAGGAGAATAGCTTGCCGGTATGTATGCAAAGTATGCTTGTAAGCCATATTGAGGGAGGGTGTGGGTTGTTTACGCCAGGTGCGTTCCTTGGATCGGAGCTCTTGCTTTAGTGTTCTTAGTTCATTTGTGTACATGGTTTTTTTTTTTCAGTGCGTGTCGGTGTTATGGTTTTGTGGATGGTGGGGCAGAGGGCATTAGCGATGTCGGAGATGGACTTATCCCAGGACTGTAGAGCAGTATCTGGATTGGTGAGGTCGAGATATTCACTAATATTGTTGAATGCTAGGGAGAGTTGCTCAGAAGGACATGGTTTACGGAAGGAGATCGTTTTCTTTTTTAGTGGATTTGAGATCGGTGTGTTGGTGTTGATAGTAAGGTGGGCATTGATGAGAAAGTGGTCGGACCAGGGGATGGGGGTGGTGGTGGGTGCGTGTGGTACTATGATGTCTGTATTTACGAAAAGGAGGTCGAGTGTGTGACCAGCTTTGTGTGTAGGCTTGGAGATAAGTTGTCTGAAACCCAGGGCGTTTAAGGTGACGAGTAGGGTTTCACAGGCAGGCGTTGCGGGGAGGGTGTCAATATGGAGATTGAAGTCTCCGAGAATTACTGCGGGTATATCTGGTTTTATGTTTTCAGTGATGTTTTCGATGAAGGGGGATGGGTCCTGTTCGAGTATTCCAGGAGGGGCGTAGATAAGGCATATCTGCAGGGATTTCGATTTAAGTAGGCCAATTTCAAGTCTTGGTGGGGGGGAGATGGTTTGTAGCTTAAGGTTGAGGTGTTTCTTGGTAGCTAGGAGTAAGCCTCCTCCTCTTTTTTTAGGCCTTGGGATTGAGAAAATGTCGTATGACTGTGTGGGGAGTTGGTTGATAAAAACATGGTCAGACTTTTTTAACCAGGATTCTGTGATCGCACAGATATCAGGGTTGGTGTCAGTGAGCAAATCTTGGAGTATGGGGGCTTTTTTAAGAGTGGATTGTGCATTGAAGAGGGAGATGGCGAGCGTGGCTAGGCCTAGGAGTTGTGTGATGGGGGAAGTCATGATGGGGATTAGGGATTTTTGTTGGGTTAGGAGGTGAGGGTGTACTTGGCGTAGGATTCGCCGGTTGGGATGGTGTATGATAGGTATAGTAGGGAAACACATTTTTTTTGGGGGGGGGAGTGAGGACAGGTGGAGAGGAGGACAAATTTTGAAGTGTTGGCACAGAATGCAATTAAACAAATTGTGAAATGTGGGCACAGAATGCAGATTGTGAAATGTGGGCACAGAATGCAATTAAACAGAGTGCAATTAAACAGAATGCAATTTTAAACAGTTTTACAGCAATTGTAGCAGGTTACTGCAGATGCATGCAGCGTACTGCAAAAGAACAGATTAAGGCAACTTAAACAAATTAACGTGGTGTAGCAGGAGTATGTAAGATGTAAATTTAACAGCTGAAAGCAGTTGATAAGAGTGAACCAGGTGAATGGCTTAATGCAAAATAACAAACTAAAAGCAATTGAACATGGTAGGTAGGCATTTAAATAGCATAGTTTATGAATTGCAGATACTGTTATGTCCATTGATTGAGAGGAGTGAAAGTGCAGGACACACTTACGTTTGATGCGCTTGATGTGAGGAGCACGAAAAAGGAAGCATTTAGCATGGGGGGCAGACCTTAGTGAGCTGTTCATGGCCTGTCCTTAGTGAAAGTGTTCTCTTGGTGTTAGTTCTCGTCTCCACATGACAAGCGTCAGATTTTGACGGGGTGTTCTTGGCCTTAGGTGCCTTGCTGGATGCAGGGCGAACCGAAGGGGCGAAACAAAGGGGCAGGCCCCTTTGTCGCGCTCCTTCGTGCGCGCGACGCTCGGCGCGCGACGCCAGGGAGAGGGGTGATTTAAATACCCCGCTGGTCGCGCCTCTGACGTCACCGCAGCGCCGGGTTCGTGGGCGGAGCTTGGTCTGTGGTCGGCGGTTCGTGAGAGGGCCTACAGCCCGGATCGAGGCCGGCTGGAGGCGAGGGCTCGTGGCCCTGATGGTCGTCGGCTGTGGGAGGAGGTTCGCGGCCTTGCAGGTAAGGACAGCGGCTGGACGGCAGTCGGGTTAGGCCGGCGATCGGCTGGACGGCAGGCGAGTTAGGCCGGCGATCGGCGAGGGAGCTCGATCGGTGTGAGCGGAACAGGAGGCCTTACCCCGACGGGCTCCAGCGCCGATTGCGCAGGCCAAGTTCACCACTGGATCACCTTTGAGGCGCCGATGGAAGAAGAGGAGTAAGTCGGGGAGAGCGGCGATTTAAATACCCCGCTGGTCACGCCTCTGACGTCACCGCAGCGCCGGGTTCGTGGGCAGAGCTTGGTCTGTGGTCGGCGGTTCGTGCGAGGGCCTACGGCCCGGATCGAGGCCGGCTGGAGGCGAGGGCTCGTGGCCCTGATGGTCGTCGGCTGTGGGAGGAGGTTCGCGGCCTTGCAGGTAAGGACAGCGGCTGGACGGCAGTCGGGTTAGGCCGGCGATCGGCTGGACGGCAGGCGAGTTAGGCCGGCGATCGGCGAGGGAGCTCGATCGGGGTGAGCGGAACAGGAGGCCTTACCCCGACGGGCTCCAGCGCCGATTGCGCAGGCCAAGTTCACCGCTGGATCACCTTTGAGGCGCCGATGGAAGAAGAGGAGTAAGTCGGGGAGAGCGGCGATTTAAATACCCCGCTGGTCGCGCCTCTGACGTCACCGCAGCGCCGGGTTCGTGGGCGGAGCTTGGTCTGTGGTCGGCGGTTCGTGCGAGGGCCTTCGGCCCGGATCGAGGCCGGCTGGAGGCGAGGGCTCGTGGCCCTGATGGTCGTCGGCTGTGGGAGGAGGTTCGCGGCCTTGCAGGTAAGGACAGCGGCTGGACGGCAGTCGGGTTAGGCCGGCGATCGGCTGGACGGCAGGCGAGTTAGGCCGGCGATCGGCGAGGGAGCTCGATCGGGGTGAGCGGAACAGGAGGCCTTACCCCGACGGGCTCCAGCGCCGATTGCGCAGGCCAAGTTCACCGCTGGATCACCTTTGAGGCGCCGATGGAAGAAGAGGAGTAAGTCGGGGAGAGCGGCGATTTAAATACCCCGCTGGTCGCGCCTCTGACGTCACCGCAGCGCCGGGTTCGTGGGCGGAGCTTGGTCTGTGGTCGGCGGTTCGTGCGAGGGCCTACGGCCCGGATCGAGGCCGGCTGGAGGCGAGGGCTCGTGGCCCTGATGGTCGTCGGCTGTGGGAGGAGGTTCGCGGCCTTGCAGGTAAGGACAGCGGCTGGACGGCAGTCGGGTTAGGCCGTCCAGCCGCTGGTCTTCCATATTCTATTCCCCCTGCTTCTAACCTTAACCAACATACTGAATTTGGTTATTCCCCTTCTACAATGAGTTCTCTGTATAACTTTTTGGGCATTTCTTCCTGTAGAGTTTGGTTTACAACCTCTTATGGATGTTTTCTGGTAGTGTGGCATTTCTGTTTACCTATACTCCCACTTCTGCCTATGACCAGAACATGTCTTATGCTATTCAACATCTTTGTAACCTGTCCTACATTATGTATGCACAAGACAGTGTGAATTTTTCTGCTGACTCTTAGTTTTCCTGCCTTCCTTCACTCTCCTGGTTACGTACATTGCTTATATCCCTGTTTACTATTTTTGCGATTCTTATCCTTTCTTGGTGGTGTTGTTTTCAATGCTCTTTTTCTCTCTAATCATATATTCACACTTCTTCCTCTTCTGTTTTATACCTTTCCACTCATTATGAGACTATACACCTTGCAGAGACTCGCCCAGTGTAAATGATATTATATGAGAAAACCAGTACTTTCCATACTGCTTTCTCTTGTTTTTCCTATTTTTATACTTGTTACAACATTATTATGTGATTACTTCACTCAAAGATAATATGTGGTCTTACTATTATATCTTTTCTCTTCTTTATAATGCAGCCATACCTGCAGCTCAACAATAGAGCTAACAGACATCTAGTGGAACTTAATCACAAAACGTGTCTATCTATGAGTATCACTTACATTAGTAGTGATCTAGAGGGATACATGCACTATTCTGTACACACAATATACACCAAAGGTTAGCAGTTAGCCTACACCTTTTAGCCCATTTGCCATGATCAATTATTACTGTTCTGTTTTCCCCTCTGGTACTTGGGTGTGCCACTATGACCATTTGTAAGTGGCACAAGAGGGAAATTATATGTATGCCTGAGCTTGAGACCAACATGGAGACAGCAACTGACCCAGAATCCTCTGCTATCTTAGCCTTTCTGGCTGTGTGAACTTTAAATGCCCTACTGAGCATGACCTAGAGGAATTCCAAGGACACCTGGACAGCAGTTGAAGCTGGCGACAATTTGTGATGCCTAATTATAGGGTCACAAGAATAGAAGGCAATGGTTAGAACCTCAGGCTAGAATGTCGATTACAGGGCCATCGGTAATAGAGGCATCTGTAACCACAGCACACAGCCTAAGATATGATTGCCCTGAGCAGCAAGATTTTAACAGAAAGGAAAATTAGTTCTTACCTGTTAATTTACGTTCCTGTAGTACCACGGATCAGTCCAGACCATGGGTTGAGCCTCCTGTCCAGCAGATGGAGACAGACCAAAACTGAAAGGGTATCCTATATCAGGACAGAGCCTACCCTGCAGCCCTTCAGTATAACCATTGTCAAAGCAGATAAGAACAAAGATAACCAAGAAAAAATCAAGCAAGTAACTGAAAACTCAAGTGAGTAACAAACGAAGCCATTACAAACATTGAATGGTCTCTGTAGAAGAACGCTCTTGCAAATCCTTGGTCATCAAACATAGATGCTTCCGATGTCCTTAAGACAATAATAGGTAACTTTCTTCCAGAGACCTGTAGAAAAGAGCTTTGAGTGGACGGCAGAAAAAGAAAAACAGGGAAGGGTGTCTGGACTGATCCGTGGTATTAGGAACGAAAATTAACAAGTAAGAACTAATTTTCCTTTCCCTGTACATACCCGGATCAGTCCAGACCATGGGATGTACCAAAAGTTCCCTAAAACGGATGGGACCGAGACAGTCCCTGCTCGAAGCACCTGCTGACCGAAAGAACCAAAAACCGGTGCTTGCACATCCAGACGGTCATGGTGAGCAAAGGTATGCAGGGATTTCCATGTAGCGGCCCTGCATATTTCCTGCGGAGAGACTGATTGACTCTCCGCCCATGAAGTAGCCTGAGAACGCAAAGAATGAGCTTTTAAGCCCTCAGGAACATAAGAAATAAGAACATAAGAAATTGCCATGCTGGGTCCATCAAGCCCAGCATCTTGTTTCCAACAGAGGCCAAAACCAGGCCACAAGAACCTGGCAATTATCTGAACGCTAAGAAGATCCCATGCTGCTGATACAATTAATAGCAGTGGCTATTCCTAAGTAAATTTGATTAATAGCCGTTAATGGACTTTGCCTCCAAGAACTCATCCAAACCTTTTTTGAACCCAGCTATACTAACTGCACTAACCACATCCTCTGGCAACAAATTCCATAGCTTTATTGTGCGTTGAGTGAAAAAGAATTTTCTCCGATTAGTTTTAAATGTGCCACATGCTAACTTCATGGAATGCCCCCTAGTCCTTCTATTATTCGAAAGTGTAAATAACCGATTCACATCAACTCGTTCAAGACCTCTCATGATCTTAAAGACCTCTATCATATCCCCCCTCAGTCGTCTCTTCTCCAAGCTGAACAGCCCTAACCTCTTCAGCCTTTTCTCATAGGGGAGCTGTTCCATCCCCTTTATCGTTTTGGTTGCCCTTCTCTGTACCTTCTCCATCGCAACTATATCTTTTTTGAGATGTGGCGACCAGAATTGTACACCGTATTCAAGGTGTGGTCTCACCATGGAGCGATATAGAGGCATTATGACATTTTCCATTTTAATAACCATTCCCTTCCTAATAATTCCTAACATTCTGTTTGCTTTTTTGACTGCAGCAGCACACTGAGCCGACGATTTTAAAGTATTATCCACTATGATGCCTAGATCTTTTTCCTGGGTGGTAGCTCCTAATATAGAACCTAACATCGTGTAACTATAGCAAGGGTTATTTTTCCCTATATGCAACACCTTGCACTTGTCCACATTAAATTTCATCTGCCATTTGGATACCCAATCTTCCAAGGTCCTCCTGTAATGTATCACAGTCTGCTTGTTATTTAACTACTCTGAATAATTTTGAATCATCCGCAAATTTGATAACCTCACTCGTCGTATTCCTTTCCACATCATTTATATATATATATATTGAAAAGCACCGGTCGAAGTACAGATCCCTGAGGCACTCCACTGTTTTACCTTTTCCACTGAGAAAATTGACCATTTAATCCTACTCTCTGTTTCCTGTCTTTTAACCAGTTTGTAATCCATGAAAGGACATCGCCTCCTATCCCATGACTTTTTAGTTTTCGTAAAAGCCTCTCATGAGGAACTTTGTCAAACGCTTTCTGAAAATCCAAATACACTATATCTAACGGTTCACCTTTATCCACATGTTTATTAACCCCTTCAAAAAAATGAAGCAGATTTGTTAGGCAAGTCTTCCCTTGGGTAAATCCGTGTTGACTGTGTTCCATTAAATCATGTCTTTCTATATGCTCTACGATTCTGATCTTGAGAATAGTTTCCACTATTTTTCCCGGCACTGAAGTTAGGCGCACTGGTCTATAGTTACCCGTATTGCCCCAGGAGCCTTTTTTAAATATTGGGGTTACATTGGCCACCCTCCAGTCTTCAGGTACAATGGATGATTTTAATGATAGGTTACAAATTTTAACTAATAGATCAGAAATTTCATTCAGTTCCCTAGTATGCATACCATCCGGTCTAGGTGATTTGCTACTCTTTAGTTTGTCAATCTGGCCAACCTTGGCAGATATTGGCCGACGAATTTGCTTCCTTCAACCACCGGGCAATAGTAGTCTTAGAAGCCTGTTTGCCCCTATTTGGACCACTCCAGAGAACAAAAAGATGATCGGAGAACGCGGGAAGCTCCACAGACTGGTTGTCACGAAAGGAATGATAAGGAATGATAAGGGGAATGGAACAACTCCCCTATGAGGAAAGACTAAAGAGGTTAGGACTTTTCAGCTTGGAGAAGAGACGACTGAGGGGGGATATGATAGAGGTGTTTAAAATCATGAGAGGTCTAGAACGGGTAGATGTGAATCGGTTATTTACTCTTTCGGATAGTAGAAAGACTAGGGGGCACTCCATGAAGTTAGCATGTGGCACATTTAAAACTAATCGGAGAAAGTTCTTTTTTACTCAACGCACAATTAAACTCTGGAATTTGTTGCCAGAGAATGTGGTTAGTGCAGTTAGTATAGCTGTGTTTAAAAAAGGATTGGATAAGTTCTTGGAGGAGAAGTCCATTACCTGCTATTAAGTTCACTTAGAGAATAGCCACTGCCATTAGTAATGGTTACATGGAATAGACTTAGTTTTTGGGTACTTGCCAGGTTCTTATGGCCTGGATTGGCCACTGTTGGAAACAGGATGCTGGGCTTGATGGACCCTTGGACTGACCCAGTATGGCATTTTCTTATGTTCTTATGTTCTTAAGGAAGAAACAACCTTTGGCAAGAAGGAAGGAACAGTTTTGAGAGAAACCCCTGAGTCAGAAAACCGCAGGAAGGGCTCCCGACAGGACAATGCTTGGATCTCCGATACCCGTCAAGCAGAACAAATAGATACCAGAAAAACTGTCTTGAGCGTAAGATCCTTGAGAGTAGCCCGAAGGAGGGGTTCGTACGGAGTCACACAGAGAGCCCGAAGGACCAAATTGAGACTCCAGGACGGACAAGTGGACCGGACGGGTGGCCTCAAATGCTTGGCAACCCTGAGGAACCGAACAACGAAAGGGTGAGACACTACAGCGTGACCGTCCACCCGACCTAAGAGAGAACCAAGAGTGGACACTTGGATGCGCAACGAGCTAAAGGAAAGTCCCTTGGAAGACCCTTCTGAAGGAAGGAAAGAAAGAACCACCGAAACCGGGTCCGAGCGCGCCAAAACACCCGATTCAGTGCAGACATTCTCAAAGCCTTTCCAGACGCGCACATAAGCCAACGAAGTAGCTGGCTTACGAGCCCGAAGGAGAGTAGCGATAACTTCCTCCTTATATCCCTTGTGTCTCGGTCTTCTCCGTTTAAAAGCCAGGCCGCTAGACAAAAGCGATCCGCCTGGTCGAAAAATATGGGACCCTGCCGAAGTAGGCACGGGAGATGACCGAGACGAAGAGGCCCTTCCGTCGCCAGGTTTACCAGCTCTGCGAACCACAGCCTGCGGGGCCATTCGGGAGCCACCAGGATAACCGGCCCTTTGTGAAGTTCTATTCTTCGGAAACACATAGAGGACGACGTAGTGGGGCCAGGGGAGAGCCAGAGCATCCACTCCCTCCGAACAGGATGCCCAAGGTTGCCATGAGGTCCAGGTGAGGGGGACCCCACCTACTGATGATCAGCTCCATCGCTCCGCCGGAGAGCTCCCACTCGCCCGGATCGAAATGCTGGCAGCTCAGGAAATCGGCTTGCACATTCTCCTTGCCCGCTATGTGGGAGGCTGCTAGACACTCCAGACGATGCGCCGCCTAGGCAAGGAGCCGGATGGCTTCCAGGGCCACTAGGCGACTCCGGGTGCCCCATGCCGATTGATTTGTGTGTTAGCAGCACGCTAACACACAAATCTCCTACGTTAGAGACCTTGGAGTCATAACAGATAGTCACCTGAGCCTAAAGCAATTCATAAACCACACTACAAAGAAGTGCTTCTACAAGTTACACGTTCTCAAAAAACTCAAGCCGCTTCTTTTTCATTATGACTTCAGATCTGTTCTCCAAGCCATTCTGTTTTCCAAGGTCAATTACTGCAATTCCATCTTGCAAGGTCTTCCTGCTACTACAATAAAACCCCCTCCAGTTGCTCCAAAATGCGGCGGCAAGAATTCTGACGAATACTAATCGGAGAGAGCATATCTCTACAGTATTAAAAGATCTTCACTGGCTCCCAGTAAACTTTAGGATTCTCCATAAACGCTCACAATTATTCACAAAAGCATTCACCATCAGACCCCTCTTGACCTGCGACCAGACCCTTAAGGGTCTGGTCACAGAGTGAAATTTGAGAGGGTGAAGGGATCCACATGTTCCTCCAATCAAAGTGGTGCACCACTCAAACATCAGAGACTGGGCATTCTCAACAATAGGTCCCTCCATCTGGAACGCCATGCCCCCGGACCTCAGGCAGGAAACCTGTCTACTAACATTTAAAAAGAAACTCAAAACATGGCTTTTCGGTCGAGCCTTCCCTATTCCTAGCCCTACAGCTTAACTCAGAATTGTTCTCACCGCCTCTGTAAATAAACAAATACTAAATTTGTTACAAATAACAAATACTTATATTTGTTATTTGACGACTTGTTTTATTGTAACGCCATAGCCGCGATTGTTCTGTTACAATAGAAACAGATATGATTTGATATTTTTTTCCAAGAATGTTGGTATATAAAAATTCTAAATAAATAAATAAATAAAGCGTACAAATACGTCACAATGAGGCTGGTTCCTCTGCCTCCCTCCCACATCTTCATTTGTATATGGTAAACTATCTTTGTTCTCCCCTCTTTATTTCTTTTCCCCAGTTTACGCGCCCTGTGTTACAATGTAACTTTATGCTTCCACAAATTTTGTCTCTTGTTACTTGTTTCTGTTAATTGCTTAGTTCCATGTAAACCGAGTTGATTTGATTTGTATCAAGAAAATCGGTATATAAAAGCCTTAAATAAAATAAAATAAATAAATGTAAGCTACCGTAGTGGAGCTGTCGGAAAGGACTCTTATCGCCCTGCTGCGGAGTAGAGGGAGAAAAACCTAAAGAGCCAGACGGACCGCTCGGGCCTCCAGGCAATTGATGTGCCAGCTGGACTGGACTGGTGACCAGGAACCCTGCGTGGTCTATGACTGGCAGACCGCTCTCCAGCTGGAGAGACTGGCATCCGTCGTGACTATAATCCACTGTGGAATCTGAAGGGGCATCCCCCTCAGGAGGTGCGGAAGCGATAGCCACCACTGTATGTCAGCGACGGTAGAGTCCGAAAGTGGAAGAATCGTCTGAAACTGCTCAGACACCGGCTGCCAATGGGACAGCAAAGTTCTCTGTAATGGTCGCATATGCGCAAAAACCCAAGGAACCAGGTCGATGGTGGAAGCCATGGTCCCCAGTACCTGAAGGTAGTCCCATGCCGTCGGAAGCGGGAGCAAGAGCAGGTTGCGCACTTGATCCATAAGCTTGGACGCCTGAGCGTGTGGGAGGAACACCTTGCCAACCCGGGTATCGAAGCGCGCCCCCAGAAATTCCAACACCTGAGAAGGCTGTAAATTGCTTTTGGAGAAATTGACTATCCACCCGAGAGAGGTAAGGAGAGCAAGGACCCGGTCAACTGCCTGTCGACAGAGAATCTCCGACTTGGCCCGCACGAGCCAGTCGTCCAGGTAAGGATGGACCAGGACTCCTCCTCGCCGGAGGGCAGCCACCACCACCACCACCATGACTTTGGTAAAAGTGCGCGATGCGGTGGCTAGACCAAATGGCAGCGCCCGGAACTGAAAATGCTGGTCCAAGATGTGGAAGCGCAGATACCTCTGATGCTCGTGACGAATCGAGATGTGTAAGTAAGCCTCCGTCAGGTTGAGGGAGGCCAGATATTCGCCCGAGTGAACAGCTGCTATGACCGCCCTCAGCGTCTCCATCCGAAAATGTGGTACCTTGAGGGCCCATTTGACTCTCTTGAGGTCCAAACTTGGACGGAAGGAACTGTCCTTTTTTGGTACTACGAAGTAGATGGAATACTGGCCGGCGCCAAGTTCGTCCGTTGGGACCGGGACAATAGTCCCCAGTCCCTGGAGCGAGTTTGATCCACGGCAGCCCACTTCAGCCATCCGCAAGGAGAGACTACGTGCAGATCCGGCAGATCTCGAGCAAACTCTAAAGCGTAACCATTTCTTATAATCGAGGACCCACTGGTCTGACATAATTTTGGCCCATTCCTCGTAAAACAGGGAGAGATGACCACAGAGGTTGGGAACGGGGGAATGGGCCGGCCGAATCTGGAACCACCCGCACCCTGACAGGCCCCTGCAGATCCGGAGCCGCAGGGGCGAGCGGAGGGGGCATCCGCGGAATCTTGGCAGGAAGGGGACCTGAGGAAGGGTCATCTTCCTCCTGCAAGCTGGCCAGATAACCCTGCATGCTCCTCAGCAAGAAAAAGGAAAATTAGTTCTTACCTGTTAATTTTCATTCCTGTAGTACCACGGATCAGTCCAGACCATGGGTTGAGCCTCCTGTCCAGCAGGTGGAGACAGACTAAAACTGAAAGGGCATCATATATGAGGACAGAGCCTACCCTGTAGCCTTTCAGTATAACTATTGTCAAAGCAGAAAAAGAAACATCATGGAACAAGCAAGTAACAGGAGAACTCGAGCAAACAACAAGAGATCTCTGAAAATTGGAAACAAGAGAAAACAACAAATGAACTCTATATGTATGGGCAACTCTTGCTTAAACGCCCACAACCATCACATAGGTGCTTCTGGTGCCTCCCAGTAAGGGACACTTAGAACAGAGGACACAGTATTGGATGGATAGAATAAGGATCTTCGAGCGGACAGGAAGACAAGAAAGGGAAGGGCGTCCGGACTGATCCGTGGTACTACAGGAATGAAAATTAACAGGTAAGAACTAATTTTCCTTTCCCTGTACGTACCTGGATCAGTCCAGACCATGGGATGTACCAAAGCTTCCCTAGACAGGGTGGGACCTTGACAGTCCCGCTCGAAGTACCCGCCGCCCAAAGGATCCAAACACTGGCGCCTGAACATCCAGACGGTAATGGCTAGCAAACGTATGCAGGGACTTCCAAGTAGCAGCCCTGCATATCTCCTGTGGGGAGACTGACTGGCTTTCCGCCCTGGAAGCCACCTGAGAGCGCAAGGAATGGGCCTTAAGACCCTCCGGGACTGGACATCCCTGACAGAAGAAGGACAAAGAGATCGCTTCCTTCAACCAGCGAGATATCGTAGTCTAAGAGGCCTGTTTAGGAGAAAACGCGGGGAGCTCCACCGACTGGCTGACATAAAAAGAAGGAACTGTTTCTGCCTGGTTTTGAACCAGGGACCTTTTCACGTGTTAGGCGAATGTGATAACCACTACACTACAGGAACTCAGGTCATTAGATATATGTAGTGAGTGTGTCCTGAGGGTTAGGGTTTACATTTTATGTTTGGTTTTCTCAGTGGTTGCAGTCCCCCTGAGGAAGCAAACGCATGTGAAACAAGGGCCGCTTGTCGGGGTCAGACCACGTGTACGCAGTCAAGCTCATAAATGGACATCTTCAAAGACAGGGACTACGCAAGCGAGACCAGTTTTTAAGGAACTGCACAGATGGATGTGGTTTAAATAGACTGTAAGTGGATGTTTCCACAGGGAACTGGGTATAAGTTGCACTGAATAACATTACATATCTGTTTTGCAATTGTATATACTGGTCTTATTGTGTATTCTCCTGACAGTTTTTTAATGAATGAATGAGAGTGTGTGTGTATATGTTTTTATATTTGATGGACACATTCCTGAAAAGATTTGAAATTATGTTAATAAAATTGTACACTTTTCTCTTATTTTGTGTGGTGTGAGACCGTATAGAGAAAATAGTTCGATTTACCCGTGTGTGTACCTTGTATGGTGACATAAAAAGAAGACACAACCTTCGGGAGGAACGACGGGACATTCTTAAGAGAAACCCTGAAGTCCGAGGAATGCAGGAAGGGCTCACGGCAAGACAACGCTTGTATCTCGGACACCCGTTTAGCAGAGCAAATAGAAACCAAAAAACACCGCCTTCAGTGTCAAATCCTTGAGGGTAGAACGGCGAAGGGGCTCAAAGAGAGCCTGACAAAGAACCCGAAGACCAGATTTAATGTGGACAAGTGCAAGGTGTTGCACATAGGGAAAAATAACCGTTGCTGTAATTACAGGATGTTAGGTTCCATATTAGGAGCTACCACCCAGGAAAAAGATCTAGGCATCATAGTGGATAATACTTTAAAATCGTCAGCTCAGTGTGCTGCAGCAGTCATAAAAGCAAATAGAATGTTAGGAATTATTAGGAAGGGAATGGTTAATAGAATGGAAAATGTCATTATGCCTCTGTATCGCTCCATGGTGAGACCACACCTTGAATACTATGTACAATTCTGGTCGCCGCATCTCAAAAAAGATATAATTGCGATAGAGAAGGTACAGAGAAGGGCAACCAAAATGATAAAGGGGATGGAACAGCTCCCCTATGAGGAAAGACTAAAGAGGTTGGGACTTTTCAGCTTGGAGAAGAGACGGCTGAGGGGGGATATGATAGAGGTCTTTAAGATCATGAGAGGTCTTGAATGAGTAGATGTGACTCGGTTATTTTCACTTTCGAATAATAGAAGGACTAGGTGGCATTCCATGAAGTTAGCAAGTAGCACATTTAAGACTAATCGGAGAAACATTTTTTTCACTCAACGCACAATAAAGCTCTGGAATTTGTTGCCAGAGGATGTGGTTAGTGCAGTTAGTGTAGCTGCGTTCAAAAAAGGTTTGGATAAGTTCTTGGAGGAGAAGTCCATTAATGGTTATTAATCAATTTTACCAGTAGCATGGGATCTTCTTAGTGTTTGGGTAATTGCCAGGTTCTTGTGGCCTGGTTTTGGCCTCTGTTGGAAACAGGATGCTGGACATGGCAATTTCTTATGTTCTTATTCAAACTCCACGAGGGACAAGTGGGCCGCCATGGCGGCTTCAAATGTTTGATCCCTTTGAGATAAACAGACAACATCCGGATGAGACACAACCGCGTAGCCTTCGGGGGTTCACAAGAGGGAACCTAGGGAAGACACCTGCACACGGAGCGAGCCAAAGGAGAGACCCTTAGAGAGGCCCCGCTGGAGAAAAGAGAGGGTTAGTGAGACTGAAGCTGAACATGCCGGAACGTCTGCTTCCTCACAGACAGTCTTAAAGACCTTCCAGACCCGGACATAGGCGAGGGACGTAGAAGTTTTGCGAGCCCACAAAATAGTGGAGATGACATCCGCAGCAAATCCCCTCCGTCTCAACCTTCGCCATTGAAAAGCCAGGCCGCAAGACAAAAGCGATCCGCCTGGTCGAAAAATACGGGACCTTGGCGGAGAAGGTACTGAAGATGACAGAGGCGGAGGGGACCGTCCGACGCAAGATTGACTAGGTCCGCGAACCACGGCCTGCGAAGCCACTCGGGAGCTACGAAAATGACCAGACCGCTGTGAAGCTCTATCCATCTGAGCACTCTCCCTATGAGGTGCCAGGGAGGAAATATGTACAGAAGAATGCCGCATGGCCACGGAAAGGCCAGAGCATCCACCCCTTCCAAGCAGTGTTCCCGACGGCGGCTGAAGAACCGGGGAACCTTGGCGTTGTCCAGGGTTGCCATCAAGTCAAGGTGCGGGGGACCCCACCTTCTGACGATTAGGGCCATGGCGCCGTCTGACAACATCCACTCGCCTGGGTCCAGACGTTGACGACTCAAAAAGTCTGCTTGAACATTCTTGTTGCCCGCAATGTGAGTCGCTGCGAGGCAGTCCATGTGTCGCTCCACCCACTCGAGACGTCGACTTGCTTCGAGGGCCACCAGCCGACTCCTGGTGCCCTCCTGGCGATTGATGTATGCCACGGTGGTAGAGTGGTCCGAGAGCACCCGGACTGCTCGTCGCCGAAGTAGTGGGAGGAACGCCCGGAGCACCAGGCGAACCGCACGAGTCTCCAGGCGGTTGATGTGCCAGCGAGACTGAGTTGGGGACCGGCGCCCCTGCGTGGTCTGGGACTGGCAAACTGCTCCCCAACCGGAGAGGCTGGCATCCGTCGTGACTACCATCCATTGCGGGGTCCGAAGGGCCATTCCACGAAGGAGGTGCTTGAGAAAAAGCCACCATCGTAAGTCGCTGATGGTAGAGTCAGAAAGCGGGAGCTGCATCTGAAACTGTGCCGATACCTGCAGCCAACGGGTCAGCAAAGCCCTCTTTAAAGGATGCATATGTGCAAATGCCCAGGGAACCAGGTCGATCATGGAAAGCCATGGTCCCCAGGACCTGCAGATAATCACATGCCATAGGAAAGAGGCATGGAGCATAAGGAGGACAAAATCTAAAGAAAAGGAATCAGAATCAACATCCTGATCTGGAAAAGCGAGGTCCTCCTGTAAAAAAAACCTGATCCTGAGCTGCATTCTCATCAGGAGTTGCAGGGACTGGATACAATGTTGGAGGAAGCTCCCCCTCCTCCACAGCCCTTGCCTGAGCTGCATGACATGTGCATAAGACATGTGCTTGCTTAAGATGGCTGCCGTCCCTGCACTGAGGGAGAAAAGACCAGGTCTGAACTTCTGTGGAGCCTGACATGTTTGAGCCCCACGAGGCTTGGCTGTTGCTGCAGACCCTGAAAAAGAGCTGCCCACCCCCCCCTGGAAGGCACCTCGAGCAAATCCCAGTCCTATAAAACCGCACGGCCGATTCCTCACATGCTATACACCAGGATGGCTGCGGCATGATGGGGGAAAAAAGGGCTCACAAAACACGAAATCGGCCAAAAACACGGCAACTCAGGTGGGCAGGGGTCCTGGATTGCGGCTGACCAAAAAAGAAAAATTGTTTGTTTTTTTATTTTACACAGTGCTTAGACACACAGGTGAAGAGAGGGACTGGACCACCAGTAATCACTTCCCCAGCTGCTTACCTTGCTGGAGCCTGCAATGAAAAGCTCGGGTAAGCTCTGCCTCCCATGGTCTTTTTTTTTTTTCAAACAAACAAGCAGAGGAACGGGAGCCTCTCTGCTAAAAGACCTGAGGCAGGCGTGAAAAGGGGGAGTGACTGGACCACCAGTATCATCCCTCTAAGCCAGGCAAGTGGTCACCGGGAAGAGGGGTCCCAGGCTGAGTACTCAAGGGGAAGATCCCCCTGGGACCCTGTAAGAGCTGTGGGACAGAGCTGTCTCACATAGACAAGAAGTTTGATTTCCTTCAAATTCTTTATAAGATATAGAAATTAATCAATACTTGCTTTGTCCTGGAAACAATCAGAAGGAGAAAGAAAGAAATCACCACAGTGTGGAAAACAGAGAAAGCTAGGGAACCGGCTCAGGCTGCTCAGAGAAAGAAGCAGCAGGAAAACCTAAAATGGCCACCGTTCCTGCCGTTTGACGGACAGGGAACGGCGTGGCCAGACGTTTAGAAGGTCCGGATTGGGTTCCTGAGGACATTGGAGGAACCTCCACCTCCCCCCCCCCCCCCCCCGGCAAACAGCGAGAACAAAGTCCCTCTCTAGAGAGATGCAAGGAGGAATCCCCACAAGCCAGACACAGCGGGGATCTGGGCAGGGCTCCGAGGTGGGGGAGGAGCAGCACTTACAAGCAGCCGGGCTGCAGGGGTCAGGCAGACACTGAAGTCTGCACCTCCTAAACTCTCTCAAAGGCTGTCCAACTTTAAAAGTAAGGTAAAGAAACTTCCTCCCTTTATTCTTTGTATTTTGCTCCCTTATTTTTTTTTTTTTTTTAACAGGATAGGGAAGGAATCCTTGCAGGCAGCCTTAGAAACAGAATCAGCCCAGTGAAGGGAGACAAGTATAGGGAGAGAGAGAGAGAGGCTGAACAGGGGGAGTGACTGGCACCACCAATATCCACCCCTGCAGCCGAGGACCACCGGGAATAGGGAGCCTAGGCTATATAAAACAAGGGGCCAAGCCCCCGCAAGAGTAAGGAGACAGGTACTGTCTCCTGTGGAAGCGATCCACAAAGTACATACAAGCACTTTTTTTTTTTAATCAATAAAGAATAAATACTTGCTTGATCCAGACAGCGTTAGAAGAAAAAGTAGAAAGAGTCCTCAAAGGGACAGAGAACAAGGCAAACAGAGAACCACAGGGTGAGCTGTTCCACCTGCTGGAGACAGACAAATACTGAAGGGCTACAGGGTAGGCTCTGTCCTCATATAGGATACCCTCACAGTTTTGGTCTCTCTCCACCTGCTGGACAGGAGGCTCAACCCACGGTCTGGACTGATCCTTGTACGTACAAGGAAACCTGGTCTGCTGGCAAAATTCAAGAAAAAGCCCAGACTTTAAAAGTACACTCTCTTTTTAATTTCACACAGGGGAATGGCACATCCCTGAAGCACTACCGGGGAAAGAATTGTCCCGGAGCAAAAGCAGACAGGTGGGGTGGGGGGGGGGGGGGGGGGGGGGGGGGGGGGGGGAGTGACTGGACCACCAGTTTCACCCCACCGTAGGATCACCAGGAAAAGGGGCTAAGGCTACAGAACGCAAGGGGCAAGACCCCGGAGACAGCGCTGTCTCCTGTGAAGAAAAAATTAAAAGACCAATATTTTTTTTTTTTAAACTGAGACAAAGTTAAAGTACTTGCTTGATCCTGCTTAAAGAGAGGAAGAAGATAACCCGCAGAGAAAGGGCTAACTAGTAACAATCAGGGAACCACAGGGTGAGCTGTTGCATCTGCTGGAGACAGACAAATACTGAGGGGGTGCAGGGTAGGCTCTGTCCTGATATAGGATACCCTCACAGTTTTGGTCTCCAGCTGCTGGACAGGAGGCTCAACCCATGGTCTGGACTGATCCGGGTACGTTCAGGGAACAAAGGATTATCTAAAGAGTGTTGGTAAATGGGCCCCAACCTGGAGAACTGGTCAGGGTAATTTAGGGATAATTTATCATACTGTTGACATGACAACCTATGTAAATGATACTCCAAGTGGTCACGCAACTTAAGAATTTCTGACCTAGCACTGTACTGTATCTACCTTATAAATGGGCTCTGACCGACGGCCCACAAATGCGCAGTAGAGAGCAGCTCTCCCGCGCATGCGCGGGCGAGCATGTCGGTCAGAGCCCAGCATGCCCGAAAAAAAAAAATGGCGCTGGGGCCGCAGGAGCGGCGGCAGCAGCAGTGAGAAGCAGGAGCGCCGGCGGTGAGAAGGAGAGTGGGAGGGGCAGTAGCGGCGGCAGCGACGACGAGCAGGAGCAGGAGGAGCAGTAGCAGCGCTGCGCGCGCGGGGAAGGGACCCCCCCCGGAGATCTTCCGTCTGCCGGTTGTGGATGATCTTAAAGGGGAGGGGATTGAGAGAGGGGAGTGACTGAGGAGAGGGGGAAGGTGAGAGAGAGGGAAAGGTGAGAGAAAGCGAGGGAGGGGGAAGGTGAGGGAGAGGGAGGGAGGGGAGGGGAGGGGGAAGGTGAGAGAGAGAGGGAGGGAGGGGGGAAGGTGAGAGGGGAGGGGGAGGGGGAAGGGGAGAGGGAGGGGGAAGGGGAGAGAGAGGGAGGGAGGGGGGAAGGGGAGAGAGAGGGAGGTGAGAGGGGGGAAGTGAGTGGGAGGGGGGAAGTGAGAGGGAGGGGGAAGTGAGAGGGAGGGAGTGGGAAGGAAATGGACCGAGCCCGTTGTTACGGGCTTAAGGGCTAGTTTTACCTATAAAAGAAGGATCAGTTCAAGTTTACGACGAGATGCTGGTTGGTCAGTTTGTCAGAGAAGTGGCATCCAGCATCTCCTTGCTTCAATGACAGGGGAAAAGAAAAACTGATACTTCACACATTTCCAGCATTGCCCTCTGCTTCATGGCAGAGAGCAATACTTATATTGCTCAATAAAAAATTATACTTTCTACAAATGTAAGTGTTCTTGTATCCATGGAGAAGCATCATAAGCGTGTTTGGCGTACAACAGAAGGAAGGAGAGGCTGGGAAAAGAAGAGAAAAGCACAAGGAATACTAAAGCACTGTGAGGGTGTGGGAAAGGAAGAGAAGCTTAAACATTAACAGGAATGAGAAAGAGATTGGGGATGGAGGAACAGGAGATAGGATAGCTGAGACTCTACAACACTGCTTACCCGGATGAGTTTAGCAACATGGGTTTTCCCACTGCCTGGTAGTCCTCGCATTATGACAACAATCTGAAATAAAAATCACAGGAGTAAACATTTCCATACAGAAAGAATATTCTTATGACTTTAGTTAAGGACTGGGAAGGGAGAAGAGAATGCAAATCCCGAACATGAATTAGCAGTAATAGAAACAGCAACACCACTTTATAAAGTTGTGGTACATAATCATTTGGGGTATAATATTACAATAAAGCCATGCTAGGTAAAACTGTTATATCTGAATATGATTTTTTAGGCTTCAATAGATGACTTTTCGGGCTAGGTTTGAATATTCCACTCCATCTTTCATTATGTTCATCGCTTCAAGATGTTCTTATAGGCTCTGTGTCCAAAGCAAATATTTATTGAATCTTTTATACCGATATTCGTAACGACATCATATCGGTTTACAGCGAACTTAAAGGATGGAAATTACAATGATCAGGGAGAGGGGAGGGGTACAAATAACTAAAAGCAAGAGTAGAAACATCGCTTAGGGCAACAAGGAGATGGTAAAATAGTATAACAAAGATTAACGAATACATAGGATATAATACAGTTATGTACAGATCTGTGATACAGCAGGTGTCATGTGCATGAAAGGCACAGGGGAAAGGCTTTAATAGAGATCTGAATTTTGCAGGGCATGTTTCTAGCCTAATGTGGGCAGGTAGAGAGTTCCAATGCTTTGGGCCGGCAATAGAGAGGGCCCGCTCTCTTGTGCCGGTGAGGTGCGCCGTCTTTAAATATATTACTTGCAGAAGCAAAGCAAATAAAAATGACTCTCTCGCTGAAAACTACCACACCCACCTCATCCTTTTCAGTCTGGATTTCCATCATAACAGATATTTCCATCTTACTACTTACATGTTTGTTAAGCCGCTTAGCTGTTGTATTTTTTCAATAAAAACCACATAAAAATAAACTAAGTGTTGCGCTAGTTTCCTTTCTCACATGCTTTCATACAGTGAAGTTTCCGATGCAAATTAAAATCTTGCTCCTGACCTTGAAAGTAATGAAAGTGAATGGGCCCTCCCTCTTATCAAGCACATTCTCTCATTTCTTATAATACTAACTGCCTTTTGCAGTTGCAAGGGATTTACTGGTTGTATTTACAATAAGCACGATCCCGGGCCCTCCACGTAATTAATTCTATACTATACTATGGAAAAAGTGGTGTTAATTTCGGCTCTACAGCCAGCCATAATGTATAAAACATTACTGCCTGCGGCGGTACCAGAATTAAAATGTTTTTACCCTGCCCAAACCCCTCCCCTTTCCCGAAATCAAATATTACCGCTGTGATGTGGTACTTATCCCATGTAATAAGGTGCAAGTGCCTGAGTTAAGGCCCTAACACATGCGATTAAGGCCACATCGTAGTTTGATAAATGACCCTGTAAATTTGTGCTAATTTGTTTTATCATAATTGTATTTAACTTTTTTCAATGCACTTTAAATTGTAATCCACTTAGCACAGAAATTTCAATATAGGCAGATCTGTCCTTGAGCATGCATCCTTGCATTGCAAGGTAATAAGAACATAAGAAAATGCCATACTGGGTCAGACCAAGGGTCCATCAAGCCCAGCATCCTGTTTCCAGGCCATGAGAACCTGGCAAGGACCCAAAAACTAAGTCTATTCCATGTAACCATTGCTAATGGCAGTGGCTATTCTCTAAGTGAACTTAATAGCAGGTAATGGACTTCTCCTCCAAGAACTTATCCAATCCTTTTTTAAACACCGCTATACTAACTGCACTAACCACATCCTCTGGCAACAAATTCCAGAGTTTAATTGTGCGTTGAGTGAAAAAGAGCTTTCTCCGATTAGTTTTAAATGTGCCACATGCTAACTTCATGGAGAGCCCCCTAGTCTTTCTGTAATTTGCATACAGATATGGTAATGGTAGAGGAGCTGTTTACTCCTGTTTTACTCCTGGGGTTATGTTAGTGGCTTATTACACTGGCTCCCCTGTGTGCTCAGTTTTCTGCCCAGGGTTTAAACACACTAAAATACTTGTTCCAGCAGTATTGTGCTAGAACTCCCCTTCACCCTCTTACCATATTGTTTTACTCAGTCCCCTTTCAAATGGAAAAAATGTTCTTACAACTAATTTCCTTTCCATTAGCCCTGCTATACCAGTCCAGCCATTCATTACAAGTGAGTGATTTCCCCCTAACAGCAGATGGAGACGGATATCCTGTGTGATATCTCAATCTCTACTTAGGAGTAGTGCTAGCAGCAGGAATCTAGTATCCTTCTGACAGAGCTTCGGGTCAAACCCCTTGCACACACAAAACATCAACCATTGAGAACCAAATCAGCCATGAACCTATACTTCCCTACTCCTAGTAGGAGAAGGAAAGATCATCACAAAGGGAACCACACTGAGAATAAATACCCGAATTCTACCTTTGGCATCATCCTAACCAGAACAGTCAAAGATACACAGCCATGCTTCCCAGGTAAGTGCTAGACTAGTATAGCAGGACTAATGGAAAGGGAATTAACAGGTAAGAAAATTTCTCCTTCCATATCATCCTGCTACACCAGTCCAGCCATTATAAGTGGGAAGTACCAAAGCATTAATTACTCGGGTGGAGGAAGATTCAGAACCAATGTTAGGAAGTATTTCTTCACGGAGAGGGTGGTGAGATGCCTGGCACGCCCTTCCGGAGGAAGTGAAGACCAAAGCTGTGAAAGGGTGTGAGATAAACCCTGTGGATCCATAAAGCCTAGAGGATGGGAATGAAGAGAAGAGGCATGGGGGTGGCTTGCAGGAATGATGGCTACAACCTGGTGATTAATACCCTTATTCAATAAACGATCACATGGTTAATGCGACTCCAACATTGCTCTATGCTTCAACGGTAAGAGGAAATGTGGAAAAGAGGACTTGCATTCAGGCAACAACCAACAAGGCTGCATAGTCTGGGTAAACAAATAAGCGTGGGAATAGCTTGCTTGTTGCAGCGGTTACTACCCCAAACCAATTAAACCTGATACTTCACTTGGAAAGCATATCCAGTGCAGCTCACTGTTTCAACAGCAGGGGAGAATGAAGAAATAGGATTTACATTCAGACAACAAACAACACGGACTGAATTGCACAATCTTGTTAAACAAATAAATGTGGGAGTAGCTTGCTTGTCGAGGTGGTTACTACCCTAAACCAATCAAGCCTGATACTTCACCTTGAATGCATACCCAGCATGGCTCTCTGCTTCAGCAGCAGGAGGGAAATGAGGAAAAGAGGATTTACATCCAGACAACATCTAACAAGGCATTGATCTGAGCAGTATGAGTATACAAACATTGGGGTAACTTCTCGTTACGAAGGTTACTACCCTCAAACATTAAGCCTTATACTTCACTTTGTTGCAGCTCCAACTCTGTTCTCTGCATCAATGGCGGGGTGGAAAGAAATTGGAATCAAAAAGTTATCAATAAGGGCCCTGAACTAAGTGGTCGGGGGTAACAGAAAGGTATGGGAAAATAAGTGTGAGAGCAAGCACATCCATGCGATAATGCTTCACAAAGCATTCTGCATCCTGGTGGAGTACACGTACACCAATTTCAGAGGTTTCTTGTCTTTGAACAAATAAGCCGAATCAAGTGTCCTTTATCCAGCAAGCCAAGGTATTTATTTTTATTTATTTAAACTCTTTTAATATACCGATGCTCAAGACAAATGTCTTATCATACCGGTTTACAGCAAAACCAGGGGAAACCAATAAACAGAAGAAAAGAAAAAAGAAAAAAAAAAAGGTAGCCGCAGAAACCACCTCCCTTTAATTTGGAAATCATTAGTATCTTCAGAATAGTGCAGAATCATCCTATGTCCATCCAATCACTGGTACTCCGAACTGCACTCCTCCCAGAAAAAGCCATAAAGGAAATCACTTGGTTTACGTGAAAGGCAGAATTTACCTTAGGGATAAAAAGACAGCACCAGACGGAAAGTAATCACACTCGAGGAGATCATCAAAAAAGGGTCTCAGGAAGTCAAGACTTGCAATTCCGAAACCTATCACACAGAACAAATCACCACCAACAGTGCCGTTTTCAGAGAAAAGTCCATGAGCAAGGACTGTTTCAGAGGCTGAAAGGGAACCCTTAACAACAAATTCAAATCTCATGGGGGAACAATAGGATGAACGGAGGGGTCGCAGTCACTTCATACCTCTCAAGAAGCAGGAAACATCCGGATGAGCTGCTAGGGAGACACCCCTAAGTAACCCCATGTAGCAAAAAATGGGAGCCACTTGTACGTTCAATAAATTCAAGGCGAGACCATTATCAAAACTGCCTCGGAGTAAGACAAGAATATAGGGTACCTCCGCTCTCCAAGGAGTCACAGACCTGGTACCACAAAACTGCTCAAACAGTCACCAAACACTGATATAAATCAAAGATGTGGACCACTTGCAGGACTTTAAAATCGTAGAAATCACCACAGAGGAATACCCTTTCTTGGAGTCATTTCCGCTCAAAAGCCAGATCATAAGACAAAATGGAGCTGGACCAAAAGACCCTGCACTCTTGACAGACGGAAGGGCCGGTCCACTTAAAACAGTACGAGGTCCGCATACTATGGTCGGCGAGGCCGATCCATTGCCACCAGAATGACCTGGTTGCTTTCCAATTTCACTCGTTGGAGCAGTCGGCCTATTAGCACACATGGAGGGAAGGCATACGGAAGCGTGCCCTACAGCCAGGGTTGGACTAGGGCGTCGATGCCCAACGACCCTTGTTCCCAACACGGGCTGAAAAACAATCTACTCCAAATTCCATCGGGATGGCATCAGATCCAGCTACGGCCAACCCCACCTGAGAAAAATCTGGTAAAACACATCCGGACTCATCTCCCATTCTCTAGGATCCAACTGGTTCTGGCTGAGATCTACAACAAGCATCCCCCCTCCCCCCCCAACTCTAAGTTCCCTCTGCTGATACACATATGCCACTGCTGTGGCATCGTCCAAGAGGACCCAAACGGCCCTCCCATGAATCAGAGGGAGAAAGTAGAGAGCCAACCGAATGGCCCTGCTATCCAGTCTGTGGATGTACCAATAGGTTTCCTTTGGAGAGCACCTGCCTTGAGCCTCCTGATCTTTTTGATGAGGCCCTCAATCCGAGAAGCTTGCGTGTGTAGTCACCAAGATCTAGGACAGCAGCTTCAAGCAGACGCTATTTAGGAGATGCACAGGGTCCATCCACCAGGTCAGTGACTTGTACCCATGGACAGCGAAGTTGCTTACCTGTAACAGGTATTTCTCCTAGGACAGTGGGATGTTAGTCCTCACACATGGGTGACATCATCAGATGGAGCCCAGCACAGAAAAACATCTGTCAAAGTTTCTAGAAACTTTGCCTGGCACACTGAGCATGCTCAGCATGCCACTATCCCTGCATCCCACAGGGTCGCTCTTCAGTCGTGTATATAGATACAAGAAAAAAAAAAACCAATCAGAAGAACCCAACTCCGCAGGGTGGCAGGCGTGTTTCATGAGGACTAACATCCTGCTGTCCTAGAACACCTGTTACAGGTAAGTAACTTTGCTTTCTCCTAGGACAAGCAGGATGGTAGTCCTCACAAATGGGTGAATCCCTAGCTACAGGCTGGACATAAACCAGCGGAACCAACAGACACCAAAACCAGGTGCCAACGGGCACAAAAATAGCGGTGCTGTTGCTAACAGTGGAGACAGCCTGAACTCAAATCAGGGATCTACGGCTGGAAGACTTGGCTGAAAGAGGTTTCTGAGGACAAATTGGCCGAATCTGCTATCTTGCCGGCCATCCCTATCCAGACAATAGTGCACAGAGAAAGCTTGGAGAGAACTCCATGTTGCAGCCCTGCAGTGCATACAAGTGGGCCACACAAGCATGCAAGTGGGCCACACAAGCTGCCATAGCCCTTACAAAGTGTGCCGTGGCGTGGCCCTCCAGCTGCAGTTCCTCCTGGTTGTAGAAGAAGGAGATACAGTCCGCTAGCCAGGTGGAAAGAGTCTTCTTAGTAACAGCCCTACCCAGTCTGTTGGGGTCAAAGAGAGAAATAGCCTGTGGTCCGCCATACGATCCAGGTAGAAGGCCAAGACCCTCTTACAATCCAGTGTGTGCAGCACCCTCTCTCCCGGGCTGGCATAGGCTGGTGGAAGAAAGAAGGTAGGACTACAGATTGGTTAAGATGGAAATCTTTAACTGCCTTTGGCAGGAACTTAGGTTGCATGCGCAGAACCACACTGATATGGAAAAATCTCGTGGAGGGTGGATAAATCACCAAGGCTTGCAACTCACTGACCATGCACGCCGACATGACTGCTATCAAGAAGAGGACCTTCCATGTCAAACACTTGAGAGCTAACAAGTGCAGCAGCTCAAATGGCAGCTTCATCACCTGGGCCAGCACCATGCTCAGGTCCCAAGAAACCATTGGGGCCCATAGGGGAGGCCACAGCTGAAGCAGCCTACACATGAATCGCCCCACGATAGGTTGCATCGAGATGGGCAAACCATCCACCTCCTGGTGGTGATAAGCTCCTATGGCACTGAGGTGCACCCACATGGAGTTGGTCTTAAGTCCCGCCTCTGAGAGGTGCAGCAGGTAGTCCAGTTGTCGGAAAGGGCAAGAGAAGGGATCGAGGCCCTTCTGCTCACACCAGATGACGAACCTTTTCCATTTTAAGGCATAAGACTTCCTGGTGGTCGGCTTTCTTGAAGCCACCAGGACCTGGGTTACTTCCTTTCAACATCCACGCCATGAGAGACAGGACATGGAGGTTGGGTAGTGCAGCCTGCTTCTGCGCCTTTAATGAATAATATTAGTGAAGGTCTCTTGGTGTTGCTGAGGCAGAGATTCAGACAACTCCTGCATCTGTTTCCACAAATTTCGTTGGAATTGCGTCATATATAATTGGTGTCATGCAATTCTGGAGACAAGCATGGAACCTTGGAACATTTTTCGCCCTAGACCATCTAGGAATTTTTGCTCCTTGCCAGGAGGAATGGATGAATGAGGTGGATTCTTTTGGATCTTTTTTGGGCAGACTCCACCACTACAGACTGGTGAGGGAGTTAAGGCTTTTGAAAACCTGGTATATGCTGGACCAAGTAAGTGGCGTCAGTCCGCTTGTTCACAAGGATGCTCCCATAGCCTATGCTGGAGATCAACAAGGACTTCATGCACTGGTATGGCAAGTACTTCTTTAGGGGGGATCTACAAATTGTCGAGTTTTTTTGCCTTGTGTCTTCCTCAGTGACCAATTGGAAAGGGATTGTATATGACATGTCTTTCACGAAATTGAAAAAGGAGAGGTCCTCAAGTGGAGACTTCCCGGTGGAGATGGATCTGATAATACATATTCTGAGAAAGAATCAGTATCCACGTCCCTCATGTGTCTGAAAGTATGCCGTAGAGGAGTGGAGTGAGAGATGAAAAATGGCACCGAAGGATGTGAAGATATCGATGGAGGTTGATGCGGCATCGATGGCACCGATGGGCATCTCGGTTGAGAAATTCACGATGGTCCCGGTATTGGCTCAGGCATCAGTGAATTATCTGAGGCAGCGTCATCCCGAGGATCAGGAATTGGTTGGTCTATCGGTGTCTTCGGTGGCATCGGCAAGGCACCGATCAGGGCATCTAGTCTAGCAAGTAGACGCCTTCGATACGATCAGCCATACAATTCTACTAAAGCAACTCTCAAACACTGGCATAACATGAACTGCATTCCACTGGTTTGAATCCTACCTCAAAAATAGACATTACAAAGTCAAATTGGGCAACTTTGAATCCGACCCCATAGACCTAACCCGAGGTGTGCCTCAAGGCTCCGCCCAATCCTCTACCCTCTTCAACATTTACATGTTACCCCCCTCTGCCACCTCCTATCTGACCTAGGCCACCCTCACTTCATCTATGCTGATGACGTTCAAATCCTCATCCCAATCACAGATACCCTACACATTTCACTAAAAATATGGGACAAATGCATTAATGCAATCAATCAACTATTCATGAAACTTAACCTCTCACTCAATACCACAAAAACAGAACTCCTCATCATCTCCCACAAGCCCTTCACCGTTAGTCACACCTTGCCACCTCCCAAACCTATAACACAACATATACGTAATCTAGGCGTTACCTTCGATAACCAACTAAACTTCAAAACCTTCATTAAATCCACCATGAAGGAATGTTATTTCAAACTTCATGTCCTGAAGAAACTAAGAACCCTCCTACACTTTAATGATTTTCGCACAGTCCTGCAAGCATTAATTTTCTCAAAAATTGACTATTGCGACTCCCTCCTACTAGGCCTCCCTGCCTCCACCATCAAACCCCACCAAATACTACAGAATGCTGCAGCCAGGATCCTCACAAATACACGTAACAATGACCACATCACACCCATCCTAAGAGACCTACATTGGCTCCCCATATCCAGTAGAATTCTCTACAAGACCCTCTCCCTCATACACAAGACTGTACACAACCAAAACTTCCAATGGCTCAACGACTCACTCCACTTCCACACATCCAACAGACCCACCAGATCCACCTATAAAGGAACTCCTTACACACCATCCCCTAAACTCATGCCCTTATCCTCCACAAGAGATCGAGCGCTATCGATTGCAGGCCCCCATAAACTGGAACATAATGCCGCCTGACCTCCGCATGGAAACATGTACTGGGAAATTAAAAAACAAAAATTAAAAACATGGCTTTTCAAACAGACATTCACTTAATGCCTCGCGTCTACTCCTCCCCCCTTTTTTTCTATCCCCCAACCCCCCTTCCTCCATACAGTCACCATTAACTGCTCATCTGTAAATATGGTTTGTATACCCCTGTGAAATTATATACCTTTCTCGTTACACCTAATATTAACACTCTACTCCCACTTTCTATAGTTATTCCCCCATGTTATCCTCTTTAGTTACTTTATAACTTGTTATACTCAGTTCCATGTAATTGTTCTCATCCTACAGTTCCTTGTAAACCGATACAATGTGTAAACGGTTATCGGTATAAAAAAGCCTTAAATAAATCTAGTCTAGCAAGTAGCGGAATCAACACCGATGGGTCTGGCATGGTGTCTGTGTCTGTGCTGGCATCGGCAGCGATGGATGAAGGTCTTGTAGAGCTTCCCTTACTGCCTGGCAGATGAAACCTTCCAGTTCCTCCCTTATAGCTGGTGAGGCCTGAGCAGCTATAGATGGTGGCAGGGAAGGTGGAACTAGCTCTTCCACAGGTCCCTGTGGTGACGCAGTATCTGGCACCAATATCGGTGTGGAACGCCTTGGAGTAAGAGGCATCGAGGGCATCGATGGCTCTTCTACTCTAGCCCTCTTCGGTGGAGGCTCGATGGGTATCGAAACCACTCCGAAAATTGAGCCGACATCGGGGGTAGAAGTCAGTCTGTGCTGGTGCCGATGCTTCTCACGATGTTCGGTGCCTTTCTTTTCGAGCACCAAAATCGATTTAATGAATGACCGAGATGGAGTCGGGGGTCGGTCGATCACCAATGTCATTGGGACGCCGCTTGGTCTTAATTACTAACTTTTTAGTCGCTCCTGCCAGTGACCACTGTGTCAATGTCGACGTCGATGGAAGTAGCTGAATATGAAAAAGGCTTTTCCATCTTCTCCAGACGGCCCGTCTGCCTTTGACCTTCATCTCGGCACATTGTGGACTTGTGGCGACACTATGTCCCTCGCCCAAACACAGGACACACTCAACATGGGGGTCGGTGATAGACATGGTGCAAGGGCAATTTGGGCATTTTTTAGATCCTGTTGTCATTATGAAGGCCGGACAGCAGTCAACGGCCTTCTGACAGGAAAAGTCGAAACAGTATCGACCGCGACAAAGGTTTACTCACCGATCGAAGGAAAATGGGAGACCCCTATGAAGGGAATTAAATTTGAGAATTTTTCAACTTTTTCCGTGAGGAAAAAATGTGTGAGGTATCACACAGGACTCCTTCACCGCGAGACTAACTGCAGCGCGGAAAAAAGAAGACTGAAGGGAGACCCCTGTGGCTCGAGGGATCATGACATGCTGGGCATGCTCAGTGGGCTCAGTGTGCCAGTCAAAAGTTTCTAGAAACTATGACAGAAAGTTTTCCGTGATAGGGCTCCATCCAGTGACATCACCCATATGTGAGGACTATCATCCTGCTTGTCCTGGGATAAAAGTAAACAATCACTGCAGGAGATTTAATGCTCTGAAGACCCATTTCAGGGATTCCTACTCAACCAGCATCATCTCCTCCACCTCTGGATGGAGGGGGAAAGCTGCAGTGGTCTTTCGTTCAGCCTTGATAATAAATCCCACTTTGGGGTCTCCTGAGACTACAACTCTTCCAGGTGAAGACAAGCAATCACCTGGTCAATCAAAGCACTTATCTCGCCTCTGTGAAAGACTGATAACAGAATCATTCTCTGGAATGATGTTATAAAAAGCAAACCAAAATGTAGCTATTAGTCTAGAGTTGTGTGTACCTAAGTAAAAAAGTTGAAAAAGATTAGTTTCTCATCTTGAAAAGGTGTTAGAGTAGTATAATTGATTTAAGTAGGTGCCAACATTTGTTAAACAGAACAGTAGTGAGTCACTCAAGCTAACTGAAATGTAAATCACCAAAGGGATTGTGTAGTACTAACCTGCCTTAGAAGCACAAAATATATGGCAGGGGAAGAGGCATAATTCAGTGGAAGCACTGAGAGGAGAGGATCATCTTGCTGGTGGCCGAAGAGGATCAGTAAATACTGCTTTGGGAAATCTTAAAACTTAAAAAGTTTTGGGGAGGGGTAAACTATTGGGGTATATACTTTAGTGTGTGTGTGCGCACATGTTTGTTATTAAAAGCAAGCCAAAAGGTAGGAAATAGCTTAAACCACTGAGATGAGTAATCTGTACGATGATGAAATGATGTTGATTTGTCTGTTTGCCAGTGTAATTTGATGAACAAAGGACGTACCAGAAGAACAGTGAGAACACATCTCAATGAACATTACAGCTGTTTAACTCCTCAGAAAAATAAAGCGCCTACTGTACAACATTGTATGGAGTGAGCACAATTTCACACAATTGCGATGGTCTATTATTTATCACATATATGTTTTAGTTCGAAGATGAAACAGAGAAACTCCTAATGCTGACATCAGATTGAAATCTGACTCCGTCTCCAACTGCTATCAGGAGCACACTATACCCACTGGTCCTGAGTCCATCTGCTACATGCTAGGAAATACTGGATATATACTTTCAAGAAGGTTCACCCATCGGGTCTTAATCAGGCTGGTACTCATCAATACAGTGGGATGGACTCATGTTTTTTCATTTATATTTATTTTTACATTCACAGTTTTATTTCTATGATCGTATTTTAATTTAAGTATATATTTCTTCACTCGGTTTGATTTGCACATGTTAATGACATGTGAATTTGTGATTAGTTGCAGGTTCTTTTTATACACCTGAGCTGCAAAGGATGATACAATTTATGATGTGAGACATAATGTTTTGAGGCTGAAGAGAGTATCATCTTAGCCTCTTTCAACACTTGTGAGAGTGAAAATATCATAATACCTCTGTTTTGCTCCATGGTGAGACCGCACCTCGAGTACTGTGTATAATTCTGGTCACCACTTCTCAAAAAAGATATAGTTGCACTGGAGAAGGTACAGAGAAGGGCGAACAAATGATAATGGGGATGGAAACGCTAAAGAGGTTAGGGCTGTCCAGATTGGAGAAGACACGGTTGAAGGGGAATATGATAGAGGTCTTTAAAAACATGAGACGTCTAGAACGGGTAGATGTGAATTGGTTATTTACTCTTTAGATAATAGAAGGACTAAGAGGCACTCCATGAAGTTAGCAAGTAGTACATTTAAAACTACTTAGAGAAAATTCTTTTCACTCAACGCACAATTAAGCTATGGAATTTGTTGCCAGAGGATGTGATTAGTGCAGTTAATGTAGCTAGGTTTAAAGGTTTGGATAAGTTCTTGGAGAAGTCCATTAATGGAGAAATTACTTACCTGATAATTTCGTTTTCCTTAGTGTAGACAGATGGACTCAGGACCATTGGGTACAGTGTACTCCTGATAGCAGTTGGAGACGGATCAGATTTCAATCTGACATCAGCCTCTAGTACATATATCCCTGCAGGAAGTGCAGCTCTTCAGTATTCTCCTCAAAAAGCATTGTGGATATATGTGTGACTGACTAATTTGATTAAACTTGAATAACTTCATAACTTGGTTAAACTTTATAATTTGATTAATTTGATTAACTTGAACTGGTTGGAACGACTATAGCTGGAGACCGCCAGTGTACTCAACCGGAAAGTGTCGACACCCGGTAGGGTGGGTGCCCTAGGTGAATGAAAACATGGCTTACCCTTGAATCATTCGGAATTCCATGCATAACGGCAGTCAAGCGTGAGATGCAGAGTCCATCTGTCTACACTAAGGAAAACAAAATTATCAGGTAAGTAATTTCTCCATTTCCTAGCGTGTAGCAGATGGACTCAGGACCAATGGGATGTATAAAAGCTACTCCCGAACCGAGTGGGAGGCTGCCTGTGACCCACTTAGTACTACCCTTGCAAATGCTGTGTCCTCCCAAGCCTCAACATCCAGACGGTAGAATCTGGAAAAGGTGTGGATGGAGGACCATGTCGCCGCCCTGCAGATCTCGGCTGGTGACAGCATTCTGGTTTCTGCCCAGGATACTGCCTGAGCTCTGGTAGAATGGGCCTTGACCTGTAGAGGCAGACTCTTGCTGCTTCTAAGTAGGCCACCTTGATGACTTCCTTGATCCAGCGGGCTATGGTTGCCCGCGAGGCCGCTTCCCCTTGCCTCTTCCCGCTGTGGAGGACGAAAAAGTGGTCCGTTTTTCATACTGGTTCCGACATTTCCAGGTATCTGGACAAGAGTCTGCCTATATTGAGGTGGCATAGACTACGAGCTTCATACGAATTCTTCAAGTCATCCGGCGATGGTTGCGAGATGGTTTGGTTAAGATGGAAGTGTGATACCACCTTGGGAAGAAACAAAGGGACCGTGCGTAGCTGGATGGATCCCGGGGTGAGCCTGAGGAACGGCTCACGGCAGGACAGTGCTTGTAGTTCCGAAATGTGGCGGGCTGAGCAAACTGCCAGCAGAAAGGCTGTCTTTAAAGTTAACAGACGGAGGGACAGACCTCGGAGGGGTCTGAAGGAGGTTCCTGCTAGGAAATCCAGGACCAGGTTGAGATTCCACAGAGGTACCGGCCACTTTAGTGGTGGGCGGATGTGTTTGACTCCTTTCAGGAAATGTGATACATCCGGGTGAGAAGCTATGCTGTCGCCCCCACTCTTGGGGCCGTAGCATGACAATGCGGCCACTTGTACCTTGATAGAGTTGAGGGACAGCCCCTTCTGTAGCCCGTTCTGTAAGAATTCCAGGATCATGGGAACTTTAGTTGAGCGTGGCTTGATGTCGTGGTCTTCGCACCAGACTTCAAAAACTCTCCAAATCATAGAAACATAGACACATAGAAATGACGGCAGAAGAAGACCAATCGGTCCATCCAGTCTGCGCAGCAAGCTTCACACTTCTTTTTTCTCATACTTATCTGTTTCTCTTGGCTCTTAGTAACCTTAGGTTCTATTTCCCTTTCACCCCCACTATTAATGTAGAGAGCAGTGATGGAGCTGCTTCCAAGTGAAATATTAAGTTTGATTAGTTGGGTAAGCGGCAGCATAGCTCTCTGCCGTTGAAGCAGAGAGCAATGCTGGATATGCGTGAAGTATTAGTTTTTCTTCTCCCCTGCCGTTGAAGCAGGGAGTTATGCTGGATATGCACTGAAAGTGAAGTATGCCTTGAAAGTCACATTAACTATCATCAAATATTGAAAAGCCTAATAATTGGTAATTGAATAAGCCTAATAATTGGTAATACCTATAGCCCACGAACCCATCCCTGTTTTGTTTTTTTTGTTTTTTTCTTTTTTTAATTGGGAGATGGCAGCCCTCCATCCTTCCGCTCCGTGAAGGTGGAACACCAACCACTGGCCACTGGCATCCTGTTACGTGAATGCCTCTGTGGCTACTGCCGCTCCGTGCAGTGTTTTGCTGCCTGCTCTTTATACGCGTCCTCTAGACCTGATGGATCCACAGTGTTTATCCCACGCCTCTTTGAAGTGCTTCACAGTTTTGGACTTCACCACTTCCTCCGGAAGGGTATTCCAGGCATCCACCACTCTCTCCCTGAAGAAATACTTCCTGACATTGGTTCTTAGTCTTCCTCCTTGGAGCCTCAGCTCGTGACCTCTGGTTCTGCTAATTTTTTTCTGACGGAAAAGGTTTGTCGTTGTCTTTGGATTGTTAAAGTTTTTCAAGTATCTTAAAGTCTGAATCATATCACCCCTGCTCCTCCTTTTCTCTACGGTGTACATATTTAGATTCTTCAATTTCTCCTCGTATGACATCCGATGAAGACCCTCCACCTTTCTGGTCGCCCTTCTCTGTACCGCTTTAATCTTGTCTCTGTCTCTTTGTAGATACGGTCTCCAGAACTGAACACAGTACTCCAAGTGAGGCCTCACCAAGGACCTGTACAAGGGGATAATCACTTCCCTTTTCTTACTCGATATTCCTCTCTCTATGCAGCCCAGCATTCTTCTGGCTTTTGCTATCACCTTGTCGCAGTTTCGCAGACTTCATATCATTAGACACTATAACCCCAAGGTCTCTCTCCTGCTCCATGCACATCAGCCTCCCCCCCCAATTGAATACAGTTCATTCGGATTTCCACTCCCCATATGCATGACTTTGCACTTCTTGGCATTGAATCTCAGCTGCCATATCTTCGACCACTCTTCCAGTTTCCTTAAATCCTGTCTCATTCTCTCCACTCCTTCCGGCGTGTCCACTCTGTTGCAGATCTTAGTGTCGTCCGCAAAAAGACAAATCTTACCTTCTATCCCGTCCGCAATGTCGCTCACAAAGATATTGAACAGGACCGGTCCCAACACCGATCCTTGCGGTACACCACTTAAAACTGCTCTCTCTTCAGAGAAAGTTCCATTTACCATCACACATTGTCTTCTGTCCATCAACCAGTTTGCAATCCAGGTCAACAACTTGGCACTCACTCCTAAGCTTCTCATTTTATTCACCAGTCTCCTATGCAGAACCGTATCAAAAGCTTTGCTGAAATCTAAGTAGATGACATTGAGCGCTCTTCCTCGATCCAATTCCTTGGTTACCCAGTCAAAAAAGTCAACCAGATTTGTCTGACAGGATCTTCCTCTGGTGAATCCATGCTGCCTCAGGTCCAGTAATTCTCCGGACTGTAGATAGTTCACTATTCTCACTTTCAACAGTGACTCCATTACTTTTCCCACCACCGAAGTGAGGCTAACCGGGCTGTAGTTAACAGCCTCCTCTCTGTTCCCACTCTTGTGAAGCGGGACCACCACTGCTCTTCTCCAATCACTCGGCACCACTCCCGTTTCTAGGGATCTACTGAACAGGTCACACATCGGACCCGCCAGCACATCTCTGAGCTCCCTCAGTATCCTTGGATGAATCCCATCAGGTCCCATGGCTTTGTCCACTTTCAGATTCTTTAGCTCTTCCCATACATTTTCTACTGTAAAAGGGTTTTCGTCTGTTCCACTTCCTTCCAGTTTCTTGTTGTGTAGAGATGGTCCTTCTCCAGGGTCTTCTTTAGTGAACACAGAACTGAAGTATTCGTTTAATATATCTGCCATTTCTTCGTCTTTCTCCTCGCACTGATCATTTCCACCTTTCAATTTCACTAAACCGCTTTGAACTTTTCTCTTTTCACTGATGTATCTGAAAAATGTTTTGTTACCATTCTTTATCTCCTTGGCAATCCTCTCTTCTGCTTTACTTCTTGGCATTGAATCTCAGCTGCCATATCTTCGACCACTCTTCCAGTTTCCTTAAATCCTGTCTCATTCTCTCCACTCCTTCCGGCGTGTCCACAAAACGACAAATCTTACCTTCTATCCCGTCCACAATGTCGCTCACAAAGATATTGAACAGGACCGGTCCCAACACCGATTCTTGCGGTACACCACTTAAAACTGCTCTCTCTTCAGAGAAAGTTCCATTTATTTTATTTATTTATTTAACAGTTTTATATACCGAAGTTCTAGTAACAAAGTTACTAATCAATTCGGTTTACATTGTAACAATAAAATTGACAGAATATAGAATAATGTCTTACAGAGAACAGGGAAGATTTAACTTGGAAATAAATAAAATAACTTAATGAGAGCAATAAATAACTTCAACGGAGCAAGGAGAGTACAATTTAAATACAATATAATATAGGAGAATATATATTCGGAATTGACTGAGTCGGGCCTGAGGACGATTATTGAATAGTTATTGGGATTAGGAGAATGCTTGATTAAACAACCAAGTCTTGAGTCTCTTTTTAAAGGTGGGTGTCGATTGTTCCAATCTCAGGTCAGGAGGGAGAGAGTTCCAGAGTTTAGGTCCAGCGGTGGAAAGAGCTCTTTTACTAAGATTTGTATATTATACAAGAACATCGGTATATCAAAAACTAAAAATAAATAAATAAATAAATAAGAGAAGTTTTGAGCGAATGGGCCTTTAGCGTGTCTCTCTGGGCTAGCCTCGTTGGACGGGAAGAGGTGTGAAGTTGTAAAGGGATGGTGAGTTCAATTGGAGAAGAGTTTTTGATGACTTTGTGGATTATTGTTATGGTTTTATAGAAGATTCTCTGATTGATGGGGAGCCAGTGAAGGTTCTTTAAGATGGGTGTAATATGTTCCCTTTTGTTGGATTTGGTTAGAATCCTCGCAGTGGCATTTTGTAATAATTGTAGAGGTTTTAAAGTGTTAGCGGATAGACCAAGCAGTAAAGAGTTACAATAATCTATTTTCGAGAATATTATTGTTTGTAGAACATATCTTAGTCTTACCATCACACATTGTCTTCTGTCCGTCAACCAGTTTGCAATCCAGGTCACCAACTTGGCACTCACTCCTAAGCTTCTCGTTTTATTCACCAGTCTCCTATGCAGAACCATATCAAAAGCTTTGCTGAAATCTAAGTAGATGACATCGAGCGCTCTTCCTCGATCCAATTCCTTGGTTACCCAGTCAAAAAAGTCAATCAGATTTGTCTGACAGGATCTTCCCCTGGTGAATCCATGCTGCCTCAGGTCCAGTAATTCTCCGGACCGTAGATAGTTCACTAGTCTCACTTTCAACAGTGACTCCTTATGTACGTTAGAGATGTGGAGGACTTGCGTGCTCGGAGTAGGGTGTCGATTACAGTCTCCAAGTATCCGCTCTTTCTCAGGTGAGCCCTCTCAATGGCCAAGCTGTAAGAGAGAATTGAGCTGGATCCTCGTGGAGGATCGGTCCTTGTTGGAGCAGGTCTCTGTGTGGAGGCAGTGGTAGGGGGTTCCCTGCCAGTAGTCTTCTCATGTTGGCGTACCACGGTCTTATTGGCCAGTCCAGGGCCACCAGAAGAACTAGTCCCCTGTGCAACTGTATCTTGTGAATGATTGCGCCCAGTAGGGGCCACGATGGGAAAGCACATAATAGGGTCCCCTGTGGCCAGGTCTGTACCAGGGCATTGATCCCCTGGGACTGAGGTTCCCGCCTGCGGCTGAAGTACCTGAGTACTTGGGCGTTGGACCGATTTGCCAGAAGGTCCATGTCTAGTGTCCCCCACCGGTTCACTATCATTTGGAACGCTGCGGACGACGGCTTCCATTCTCCTAGGTCTAGCCTTTCCCTGCTGAGGTAGTCCGCCGTGATGTCTTTTCTGGCGATGTGGATGGCCGAGAACTCTTGGAGGTTTACTTCTGCCCCATCATTAAGGGGTCTATTTCCAGAGATACCTGTTGGCTTCTGGTTCCTCCCTGACGGTTGATGTAGGCCACTGTTGTGGTGTTGTCTGACATTACTCTGACCGCTTTGTCTCGGAGTCTGTGGGCGAAGCGTAGGCAGGCTAGTCCGACTGCCCACGCTTCTAGGCGGTTGATGTTCCATCTCGCCTCTTTTGCATTCCACTGCCCTTGGGCGATAAATTCCTCACAGTGAGTTCCCCATCCTCATAGGCTGGCATCTGTGGTGAGCAGGGTCCAGGTTGGGGAGGACAGTCTTGTTCCCTGGCTCAGGTGGCTGGCCAGTAGCCACCACCGTAGCTGGGTCCAAACCCTGCCCAGAAGTGATAGACGTACGGCGTAGTTCTGAGACAGTGGATTCCATCGTGATAGAAGTGAGCGCTGCAGGGGTCTCATGGGAGCTCGTGCCCATGGCACTACTTCCAGTGTGGATGCCATCAGACCGAGGACTTGCAGGTAATCCCATGCTGTGGGTCGAGGTTCGCTCAACAGGCTTTGTAACTGGTTCCACAGTTTTGATCTCCTTGTGGGAGTCAGGCTGACCTTGTCTTCTTTGGTGTCGAATCAGACTCCTAGGTACTCTAGAGACTTTGAGGGCTGCAGACAACTTTTGTTTGTGTTGACCACCCATCCTAGGCTCTCCAGTAGAGTTTTGACTCTGTTGGTTGCTTGGCAGCTTTCCTCTGGGGATTTCGCCCTGATCAGCCAATCGTCTAGGTAAGGATGTACGAGGATTCCTTCCTTTCTCAATGTTGCCGCCACCACCACTATGATCCTGGTGAACGTCCAGGGTGCTGTGGCTAACCTGAAGGGTAGTGCCCGGAACTAGTAGTAACAGTCCAGGATTTTGAAGCGTAGATATCGCTGGTGTTCCTGATGAATTGGGATGTGTAGGTAGGCCTCCGAAAGATCCAGGGATGTGAGAAACTCTCCCGGTTGGAGAACTTCTCTTTAATTAATTAAATTTTTTTTATTGTTAGGAGGGTTGGTTGTGTTGTGTATTTTTTCTCTTCTTTGGACTTTATTTTTGTGATATATTCTAACTCTCCCACTTTTTTTTTAAGATTTCTTGCATTTGTATACAGAAATTTAAAAGTCTGTATTTTGTATTTACAACCTGCTTATCAGCTGTTAGGGGCAATTTGGAATCTTTCTGCTCTGTCTGCTCTTTACTTAAAGTCACCTGTATTACCTTAGCATTTAATGCAACCTCTCTAATGGGATGCCTTAAAATCCCTGTTCTCTTAGGGGCGGATTTTCAGAGCCCTGCTCGCCTAAATCCGCCCAAAACCAGGCGGATTTAGGCGAGCAGGGCCCTGCGCGCCAGTGAGCCTATTTTACATAGGCCTACCGGCGCGCACAGAGCCCCGGGACTCGCGTAAGTCCCGGGGTTCTCCGAGGGGGGCGTGTCGGGGGGCGGGCCCGGTCGTCGCTGCGTTTAGGGGGCGTGTCGGCAGCATTTTGGGGGCGGGTATGGGGGCGTGGCTACGGCCCGGGGCGGTCCGGGGGCGTGGCCGCGCCCTCCGTACCCGCCCCCAGGTCGCGTCCCGGCGCGCAACAGGCCCGCTGGCGCGCGGGGATTTACTTCTCCCTCCGGGAGGCGTAAATCCCCGGAGAAAGGTAAGGGGGGGTGTAGACAGGGCCGGGCGGGTGGGTTAGGTAGAGGAAGGGAGGGGAAGGTGAGGGGAGGGCGTTAGAGGATTCCCTCCAAGGCCGCTCCGATTTCGGAGCGGCCTTGGAGGGAACGGGGGTAGGCTGCGCGGCTCGGCGCGCACCGGCTATACAAAATCAATAGCCTTGCGTGCGCCGATCCAGGTTTTTAGCAGATACACGCGGCTCCGCGCGTATCTACTAAAATCCCGCGTACTTTTGTTGGCGCCTGGAGCGCCAACAAAAGTACGCCAACGCGCCTTGTTTGAAAATCTACCCCTTAGTATCCTTCAAGATTCATCATTCGAAACCATGCACTTCTGAGTGACTGTCAGCTTTCCCCCATCATCTACTTTAAAAGTTGTTCTAACATCTTTTTAAAGGCTAGTTTCAGCAGCCTGGTTCCACTCAGGTTAAGGTGGAGCCCATCCTGCCGGAATAGGCTCCCCTTTCCCCAGAATGTTCTTTAGGTCCTAAAAAATCTAAAACCCTCTTCCCTGCACCACCATTTCATCCATGCATTGAGACTCTGGAGCTCAGTCTGCTTCTGGAGTCCTGCGCATGGAATAGGGAGCATTTCTAACAATTTCTAAGAATGCAACACTGAAGGTTATAGATTTTAATTTCCTACCTAAGAGACAAAATTTAGCTTCCAGTACCCATTTATTGTCTATCTGACCATGATGGCTCGCCGTTGGCCATTGGCTAACCAAACTCAGAATGCCTTCAGGGCATACTGAACTGCCCTTAGCTCTAGGGAGTTATCTGAATAAACTCTTCCTGAAAGACCAAAGACCCTGGGTGCAAAGCCCCTCGCTATATGGGCTACCCCCTCCAGGTGAGACGCATCCATACTCAGGACAATTTGAACAGGAGGAATTTGGAAAGTTAAATCTCTGGTCAAATTGGAATGAATCCACCAGGACAGACATTCCTTGAGTTGCTGATTGATCTGGATGCTCTCTCAAAGATCTTGAGTGGCTTGAATTCACTATGACCATTTGGTTCTTCTCAAAGAGAAGTGTCAAGGGAATAACATGCCTGTTGAGATCATGCTAACTCACTTGTATCCTCTCCACTCTAAATATTGTCATAGCCTTCTGATGTAAAAGGAAAACTTTTGCTTGAGTCGTGTCTAGCAGAGTTCCTATAAACTGTAGTTGAGATGACAGGCTCAAGTGGGACTTAAAGAGTTGATGACAAACCCTAGCAACTCTAACACCTGGATGGTTCTGCACATTTAATCATTGGCCCTACCTAAGATTTGCTCTTGATCATCCAATTATCTAGCTAGGAAAATATCCACTCTCAGTAAATACGCCACTACCACAGCAAGACGCTGTGTGAGGACATGTGAGGCTGACGCTAAGCAAAAAGACAGAACGCGGTACTGGAGGTGGTAGGTCTCTACTATGAATGAGATATTTTCTGAAATCTGGAAACATCTGTATGTGCGTGTAAGTATCCTTTACATTATGAGAGCATGGCCATGTCCCCGTTTTCTAAAAAGGGAATTAAGGTGCCCAGGGAAACTATCTTGAACTTTTCTCTCAAGATATTTGTTCAAAGCCATTAAGTCTAGGATGGGATGGCGTTCCCCTGTTTTCTTTGGAATCAGAAAATACTTAGCAGTACAATCCCCGCACGCTTTCCCTTGCTGGAACATATTCAACCGAATTGGTCTTTAAGAGAGAGGACATCTCCTTTTACAGTACCTCCCGATACAGGGAATTCCCCCAATCAGGGGTCTGAGGTCGATTTGATGCAACAGCCAATTAACATAATTTTAACCTTTTTTATGCTCAGAATTCACAAATCCAGGCTGTATGAATAGCAGGGAGAAAGTCGCCTCTCTCTGATTTGCTTTTCTTTTTTTATTATTTACCTTGGAGTTCTATCGATATGCCTCAAACGAAATGCAAAGACAAATTTTAAAAAACCTTTCAGTCATCTGTGTCTTCAAATTTAATACAGCAGAGGATTGAGCGCTCTCTCTCATCCACGCCGTCTAAACCGGTTGCTGAGGCCGCTGTGGGAGTTGACGCGGAGTGGACACCAACCCCACTGGCCAAGGAGATCTCATTAAGCCCTGGAGCGCAGACTCCCCCCTGCGGATTACCTATGCCACATTTAGATTCTATAACGTCTTACCCCTTGCAAGATAGGGAAAAGACTGATTTGTTGGGTGCAGGATTAGAGCTGCTGGATACCTCTGAGTCCATGATAGTTTCTGCGGGGAAAGAGTTTTCCATCTCTCTTGCTACAAACTCCTATGGATATCCCCAAGGGGATTTCATCAGGTATGCCACGTTTTAATATCCTGCAGAGTGAAGGACGTGAAGTTCCAGTGGTCCCAGGTATGCAATTTAATTTTAAAAAGTCTTCTGTTATAACACTTGATAGTGTCTGGAATGCTTTGATCTCCTTAGAGATAGCTATTGCCTCTTAACTCAAGTTTCATTAGATATGCATCAACGAGTATCGGCCATGGAAAGATTGGTTCCCTGACAAGAGTTGAAGATAAAATCTATGGAAACTAAAATCTCTTCTTCTGAAAGGATCCAACAAGGATAGGTTCAGACTGAGATCATTCACTCAAAAAAACTTGAGAATGTAGAGAATTCCTTAAGAAGTTTAAATTTAAGGGTACTTAATTTCCCGGTCCTTAAACTTATATCTCTGATTGATTTCTTTAAAAGTCATGTCTTAAATATTCTCAAGATATCATCTAATGTTGTGCCTCTTATAATGAGGGCCTATTTACCTCGGGATGAGTCAGAAACTTCGGCAACTACTTCTCAAGATCAATATCCTATGAACACCATGGATATATTGGAACTTTCTCAAGAGGCAGAGATTATGCAAAGAGTGACTATGTCAGTTACTTTTGCCTTCATGAGTGAAAGGAACACTGGCCTAAGGTTTTTTCTACAAAATAGGAATCTTACTTTTCATGGAAAACAAGTTTGGATCGATCCGGATGTGACAAGAACAAAACAGAGCGACAAAAGAAATTTCTGTCTATGAGAGCCGAGGTTCTCTCTCGTGGGGGGCAATATATATTTATTTTATTTATTTATTTATTTATTTAATTTTATATACCGACAGCCATTTGCACATCGTGCCGGTTTACAGATAACTTACAAACCAAAAAATATATAGGCAAAGCCTTTACAAGGAACAGTGTGTAACAAACAATAGTAACAGAGTAAATAAGTTGATAACTAAGGGAGGGAGGGGTGGGGGTGATTGTTTAGTGAAATATTTAGATGTTAACTATGTGTTTTTTGAGCCGTCACAGCTAAGGGTTTTTCTGGACTCTCACTCCCAAGGAACACTTATGCAGTCTTGGCAGTAATGTTATAGCGTAGGCTATGCTCTCATTTTCTTTTTGATTATTCATTGGAAGACTTGTTCCATTATTTCTTTCTTGGTCGCCCCAATTTATTTATTTATTTATTTAAGGTTTTTCTATACCGGCATTCATGAAAGCGTTCACATCATGCCGGTTTACATGAAACAGGGGTGTGAAGAACAAACCAAGAACATAACTAAACGTGATGAAGAGATGCAGTTACAATTAACAGGGGCTGTAAACTGGGAGGAGGAAAAATAGAGAGAGAAAGAGGAGGTTAATTATATACAATAGTACAGTATATATACATACTATTTCCTATACTATTTGAATTTCCTATACTATTTAATTTATATACTATTTTTATATTTTTATATTTAATTTATACTATTTATACTATTTTTATACTATTTTTATATTTTTATATTTAATTTATATACTATTGAATTTCCTATACTATTTGAAGGAATGTCAATATCTTTATTTCTTTTTTTGGAAATGTGGCTTTTCTGTGTTTCTCTGATGATCCTATTGCTGGTAGAAGGGATTCTTTGTGTTTACTGCACACTCATTAAAAAATAAATAAATAAAATAAATTAATTCACAAATCCAGAGTTACACTGAACAGTTTAGATAAAACTTCAGCCTGCCCCCAATTGGAATGTCCTCCGGCATAAGTACTGCGATCTGGGATATGCTCTCTGCAATCCAGTTAAAACACCATCTACTGTTTTGATAGGTGTTGCTGGCTGTAGCTTATAGGCCCTCTGCTGCCTCAGACAAGAATGGCCTGTTGTGTACCAGACTGAGCGGTTGGGAGATAATGCCTCCTTGGCTGGAAGAAGTGCCATCTCAGCACCCCATTCAGGTTCCTGCTGGCAGAGAGATGCTGAAGCAATACAGAAGGTTCTCTGATCTGTGCCACTGCTTCCTTGACAATCTCTGAAGAGATTCTTTCCATGTCTGAAAGTCTTTCCTGAATCTCAAGTCAAAGTTCTAAATCCTGCAGCCAGACGAGTCTGTGGGCTCCAATCCCCATTGAAAAGACTCTTGATGCAGTCGCAACATCAAAGGTTGAATGGCCATGTGTTTTCACACTCCATTCCCTTATCTACGAGTGACTGGAGGTTGTCATGCGGTTTCTGAGGTAGCTGCTCAACCACTTTCCACATCTGCTTTACCAGGTCCACTTAAATTGGCGTTTTACCAGCTCCAGGGACTTCTCTGAGCGGCCCTCGCCCTTGCTGCCCCGGAGAGGCCCAACAAAGATCTGAAGCCAGAATACAGCCACAGCATCCTCAGTGCACATTTTCCCCACGTTACGCATTGGAGGCAAACTTGCCTTCCTAGTACGGGAAAGATCAGAGGGACAAAATGCATAAAAGCTATTCCTACCTTGCTATTGACTTCCCCCAAAGTGGCCAACAAAAACTCTCTGCACCACAGGAGCTTCCGATTCTGACCCTGTTCCTCTACGGCTGACTGCGCTGCCAATGCAGCCATTTCAGTGAACACCTTTATTTATTTTTTGGGGAGAGCTACACCAATGAGCTAGAAAAGCAGCAGATATCCCCACAAAGATCAAAAAGTGAATGGGCACTTTCCTGTCCGAGATCATCTATGAGCCAGAGGTCCCACGCCCCAGCCAGGCAGGGGAAGGAGGAGGGAGAAGAGGGAACCAGCATAAGGGCCCAGCCAAGAAATGGGTCAATGATCCCTCTGCTCATCCTTTCTGGAATGGGGGGGGGGGGACGCGCACAAGATCCAATCACCATGCCACCTCTGTGAGAGAGAGAGTCCACTTTCAGTGACTTAAGCAGGGGAAGCCTGTGTTGTCCATACTGTTTCAGCCTTAGACTAAGAAGGTGAAGCACTTGAGGGTTGCTTTAACTGGTTAAGCCATTAATATGATCCAAGTTGGGACCCCCAAGACTTCTTACTGAGCTTTAAGGCCTGCTTCAAGCTGGACTTAAGTTTTGCCAGAGAAGTTAGAGAAGAGCCTCTCCCACCAGGTCCAAACTGCTACAGCTGAAATCGATGCAAAAAAATTAACAGCCAGAGATTTTGTAAACCTACGTTTAATGTTGTTCCCTGAGGGACATTGGACTCTTTCTGGAATAGCTCTTCAAGCTGATATCCTGCTTCTCAGAGCAGACTATAAACAAAAAAAATCAAAACATGGCATTTTTCTTCAGAGTAAAGCATTGGAGGAAAGGAAAAAATGCAAACAAATCGGGTGCCATTTGTAGCAAGCAACGAAATTGAAATGAGTTGAACACATCTAAGCAGGACACCATAAGAAGAAAAAATTATTTAAAATAGAAATATGAAGAACAAAGCAGGAAATGAAGAGAGAAATAAAAGAGGGCATTTTGGTGCCAGGTGAGTGCCCCTCTCCAGCAACGGACAAGGAAGAAATTAATGAACAGCAGGTGCAATGGTACAAAAGGCGCTGTCCATGCATGCTGAACAGTGTCCTAACTGAAGTCTGCGTATCATCTCACCTACATGTCTGGCTCATTGTTACAGCCACATTTCACACAATTAACTATAAAAAGAAAAAGAAAACATTTGTAAATACCGGATGTGATTGGTTGCAAGGCCTTTAATTCAAACTGTTAAAAAAATATTTTTTACTCTTTAAATACTAAGAAAGATACAGTAGAGTGGGGTTCAGGAGTATTATGTTAACCTGTAAAAAAAAAAAAAAAAAAATTAAAAACCCCTCTAACCAGTCAGGTGGAAATGAAACTTTTTAAAAGACTGAGAAATGTTTAAAGCTCAGAAAATACCCTGTCACCTCAGGAGATGCCTTAGAAAATATTCTTGCAGTCCTCAAGGAATGGAGAGGGGAGAAGGGGGCAGAGATTAAGAGATCTTAATCCTACCTCTAGCTGAAAGCCCCCGGCTCAAGCACGTAACATTGAAGGAGGGTGGCTAAGCCTTTCCACTGCAGGAACTGCCATACAAAAAATTCCTAATGTCCCAGAACTGTGCTTAAATGAGGGAGGGAGAGCTAGTCTTTCACCTCGGGAGCCACTCTATCCATACTCCTATTCATCACAGGATGCCTGTCTTCATCTGCTGGAGAAAGAGAATACTGGCAGCAAGGCTTGATCTCTGTCTCCATCTGCTGGTCAATGAATATAACCCACTTGTCTGGACTGGTCTTACTTGTTTTATAAAGACTAGGGATTTTTTTTTTTTTTGGGAGGATTTGACACTAAAAACTTTCATTCACAATTCCCCACAGATGTTTTTTTACCCTGTTTTATATCTTCTCCCAACTTGCCTAGTCCAGTCATTGAAGTGATAGTCCTTGAAATAGGGCCATCCACCAGTACTCCTTCCAAAACAGACAACGGAACAACGGGCCAATCAGAGGGCGGCAACAGCCCTTTAAATACCCGGAACTCACCGGCGGCGTCGCGCGCACGAAGGAGCGCGACCTAAGGGGCCTGCCCCTTAGTGCGCCCCTTGGTGAGCCCCAGGAAATAGAAATAAGGCCCCCTTCAACAGCCTACCTCACCACAACAGAGACACACTAGAATCACAGCCAACATCCATCCAGCACCCATTCAGCCTCCTGCAACATCCATCCAGCACCCTCCAGCATCAACAGTCATCCATCCAGCACCCATTCAGCCTCCTGCAACATCCATCCAGCACCCATTCAGCCTCCTGCAACATCCATCCAGCACCCTCCAGCATCAACAGTCATCCATCCAGCACCCATTCAGCCTCCTGCAACATCCATCCAGCACCCATTCAGCCTCCTGCAACATCCATCCAGCACCCTCCAGCATCAACAGTCATCCATCCAGCACCCATTCAGCCTCCTGCAACATCCATCCAGCACCCATTCAGCCTCCTGCAACATCCATCCAGCACCCTCCAGCATCAACAGTCATCCACCCAGCACCCATTCAGCCTCCTGCAACATCCATCCAGCACCCTCCAGCATCAACAGTCATCCATCCAGCACCCATTCAGCCTCCTGCAACATCCATCCAGCACCCATCCAGCCTCCTGCAACATCCATCCAGCACCCATTCAGCCTCCTGCAACATCCATCCAGCACCCATTCAGCCTCCTGCAACATCCATCCAGCACCCTCCAGCATCAACAGTCATCCACCCAGCACCCATTCAGCCTCCTGCAACATCCATCCAGCACCCTCCAGCATCAACAGTCATCCATCCAGCACCCATTCAGCCTCCTGCAACATCCATCCAGCACCCATTCAGCCTCCTGCAACATCCATCCAGCACCCTCCAGCATCAACAGTCATCCATCCAGCACCCATTCAGCCTCCTGCAACATCCATCCAGCACCCATTCAGCCTCCTGCAACATCCATCCAGCACCCTCCAGCATCAACAGTCATCCATCCAGCACCCATTCAGCCTCCTGCAACATCCATCCAGCACCCATTCAGCCTCCTGCAACATCCATCCAGCACCCTCCAGCATCAACAGTCATCCACCCAGCACCCATTCAGCCTCCTGCAACATCCATCCAGCACCCATTCAGCCTCCTGCAACATCCATCCAGCACCCATTCAGCCTCCTGCAACATCCATCCAGCACCCATCCAGCCTCCTGCAACATCCATCCAGCACCCATTCAGCCTCCTGCAACATCCATCCAGCACCCATTCAGCCTCCTGCAACATCCATCCAGCACCCATCCAGCCTCCTGCAACATCCATCCAGCACCCATTCAGCCTCCTGCAACATCCATCCAGCACCCATTCAGCCTCCTGCAACATCCATCCAGCACCCTCCAGCATCAACAGTCATCCATCCAGCACCCATCCAGCCTCTGCCAATCTACATCCAGCATTCATCCCGTCATTGATAGCACAACTAGACCACCATGCCACCAGAATTCTCAATCCCTATTCTTCACCGCAGCTTCCGCAACACAGATAAAGCAACAATGCAACCGCAGCCACGCTCCTCCAAAACCCTCATTCCGATCTTACTCACCCCTTTCAGCCAACTACTAGGTCTCTCGCTATTCACCCTAACTCTCTTCAACGCACAATCTATCACTAAGAAAACTCTGATACTCAATGACTATCTCTTAGACAACAAACCGGACATCTGTGCCATAACAGAAACTTGGCTTAAACCAACAGATATAACCCTAATAAATCAACTACCCACACAGATGTACGACTTCTTCTCCCTCCCCCGATTAAAGAAAAGGGGAGGAGGCCTACTGCTAGCAACCAAAAAAGAACTGAGAGCCTCCCAACTCCCAATAAAATCAGACTCAAAATTGGAAATAGGCCTATTCAAAACCAACGAACTCCAAATCCTCTTAGTCTATGCCCCTCCTGGACTCCTAGACGCAGATGCCTCCATCATAATAGAAGTAATTGCAAAACACATAAACCTGGACTCCCCCGCCTTGATCCTAGGAGATTTCAACCTTCATGTCAATAACACCACACTCACAACCAACTGTGAAACCCTCCTCTCCACACTCTCAGCCTTGGGCTTCCAACAGATTATCAATAAGCCCACCCACAAGGCAGGCCACACTTTGGACCTCATTTTCACAAACTCCGGCATCAAGCACTCATCCCATCCCATTTGCACTCCAGTCCCATGGTCAGATCACTCATTAATCTCCGCCACCTTCTTAATGACAGAAACCCACAAACCTCAATCCCCTCAATCTCCATTCCCTTACAGAAGATCTTGCTCTTCCGATGACCTTAACTTCCACCTGGCTAAAGAACTTCCAAACTTAAACCTTGCAGACCCCAATGCAGCCATATCATCCTGGAGCAATATCACAGAGGAAATAGCAAATAAATTATGTCCTCTTTCAACAAAAATACTCAACCTGAATTCACATAAGAGACAACCATGGTTCACCAAGGACCTACGGAAACTCAAACAAACCCTCAGAAAAAAGGAAAGCCTATGGCGCAAAACCCCTTGTGCCAGTACCCTGTCTACTTACAAATCTGCCCTCAACCATTACAGGAACAACACTCTAAAGGCAAAAAGAGATTTCCACGCTCTCAAGATCCACGACATTATCTTTGACGCAAGAGCCCTCTTCTCCTACGTATCCGAACTAACTCAACCTAACTCTCATTCCTTCCCTAGTGAACAAGCACAAGCTAAAGCAAATGAACTAGCCCTATTTTTCCAAAATAAAATCTCCAATCTCTTAACCCTCCTCCCACCTAACCCCACCCCTCTGACTAACCCCCTACACATCCCCAACAAGACAATCTCACTGGACACGTTTGAACCTACCACCGCCTTAGAGATCCAATCCCTGCTAAAGAAAATGAAACCTTCATCGCATCCCTTCGATCTAATACCGTCAAAACTTCTTCTGTTAATACCCGAAACCATCTCTAAACCACTTGCGGACATTATAAACTGCTCCTTAACACAGGGAATCTTCCCAGAGGCACTAAAAACAGCTTCTCTTAAACCTCTACTAAAGAAACCAGATCTGGACCCCATGAACCCAAACAACTTCCGCCCAATCTCAAATCTACCCTTTGTAGCAAAGATCCTGGAAAAACTGGTCAATTCGCAACTCTCTACCTACCTCGAAGATCATGAAATACTTCACCCCACACAATACGGGTTCCGCAAGACCTTAAGCACTGAAACTCTTCTCTTATCACTAACTGACCATCTCACCATGGGCTTGGACAAAGGACAATCGTTCCTACTAATTCTACTGGACTTGTCGGCAGCCTTCGATACGGTCAATCATGCCACCCTCCTCAACCGCCTTTCAGACATTGGAATTACAGGCTCTGCTTACACTTGGTTCAAGTCTTTCCTCTGTAACAGAGGCTACAAAGTTAAAATCAATAATAAAGAATCTCCCCGCTACAATTCCTCACAAGGAGTTCCTCAAGGCTCCTCACTATCCCCAACCCTTTTCAACATATACCTTCTTCCTCTATGCCAACTGTTAACCAACCTACAACTAAAACATTTCTTATACGCCGACGACGTACAAATCTTGATACCCATCAAAGAAACCATCTCTAAAACCCTCAAATACTGGGAAAACTGCCTACAAGAGATCAACCAACTCCTCGCTAACCTAAACCTGATTCTAAACTCGGCCAAAACAGAACTCCTCCTCATCTCCCCTGAAAATAGCAACTCCCCACACTCTGCAACAGTTAACACCATTGCTACACATGCAAGAGACCTAGGGGTAGTAATAGACAAACACCTGAACCTAAAAGCATTTATAAACAATACAACCAGGAACTGCTTCTACAAGCTGCAGGTAATCAAGAGAATGAAACCACTACTACACTTTCATGACTTCAGAACAGTCTTGCAATCAGTAATTTTCTCCAAGATGGACTACTGCAATTCAATATTGCTAGGTCTCCCAGCCTCATACATAAAACCACTTCAGATGCTACAGAACGCGGCAGCCAGAATTCTGACAAATTCCAGAAGAAGAGACCACATCTCGCCAATTCTATCTAATCTTCACTGGCTGCCAATACACTACAGAATCCTACACAAGTCCATCACCATCATCCACAAATCCATCCACTCACAGGCCCCTCTCAACCTCCAAATCCCCCTCAGAATGCACTCATCATCCAGACCTATCAGAGACGCCTACAAAGGCTCCCTGACCGTTCCTCCAACTAAATCTACACTCCATAAGGCACTCAGAGACCGGGCCTTTTCTACAGCGGGCCCCTCTCTTTGGAATACCTTACCACCGGACCTTAGACTTGAACCCTGCTTACCAACATTCAAAAAAAAACTTAAGACTTGGCTATTCAGGCAAGCCTTTCCGGAGTCAAATATCCATTGAGAGACCTCACTGCACAATGTTAATATCCATAAAGAGACATCACTGCACAATGTAAATAAGTTACCTCTGTAAATTTTACGCTACTATCCTTATTTCCTTCCTCTCCCAGTTCTACAACCTTGTTTTATTGTAACTTTTGCTTCCGTTGCACTTGTTAAAAGAACAGTTTTTGCACCCCCTGTTATATGTAAACCGGCATGATATGATCTTATCATGAATGCCGGTATAGAAAAACCTTAAATAAATAAATAAATAAATAAACTTAGCTACTAGGTGGCACTTTTGCACAATGACTGGAGCTCCATCCCTTTAGGCACCGTGAACACTGCAGCATTCTCAGGCTCCAGACTCCAAAGTAGATGACCTGACTCTGGAATCAAAGCCCAAGACTTCTGCACAACAGAATGTCACCGACCCAGGGGGTTTCTTTTAACAAATATTTGGAGAAGGATATGATAGTAGTTTTCTGAAAGTGTTAAAGAAGCTCGCAACTGGGGATTAGGATTTCTGGATAGTTTTTTTTCAACACATGGAGCTTCATGGGGCCCCCAAGTTGCCAGCAGTACCAGTGTTGTTCTGATGCCAGAACTACTAGCAGTAGAAAGAAGTCAGTGCTGCCAACAGTTCAGAGCATCCATTTGGCTCGGATGCTGCAAAGCAAAAATGCCTGAAAATACCAAACCTTGATGGTAATGTGCACGGGTCACGCAGTACTTACACGCTCTGGTCTGCTGACACGGCCAGGGGCCTTCAGAATGTCATCCACATTCTTAGACTCAGGTTTCTTCTCTACTCGTGGAACAATGGGTGATTGGTGGGTGACTGGAATAGGCATTCTCTCTTCTGGGTACCCTCTCCGATCTCCTAAAACAATGTTAATATTTCCACTGACTCGTGAGACAAAGAAAGACCTGAACAGCAGAAAACTAAAATGGGATATACTCAATATATAAGATCTTATAGCTTTATGTTCATAGCTTTGGAGAAAAACTTCTGACAATTATGTTGATAGCAATCAGACTGACAATTGCAGCTAAATGGAAGAATTTAATATTGCTGAGTTCAGATGACTGGTAGACTAGATTGTGGTCCAGTCTTTCTATGGGAAAAAAATATCATAATTACTGGCATATGTGGAAAACATTTTTTGATTATGTAGAAAATACGAGGCGAGTTAAAATCATTAATATAAGAAAATTGGCTCTTACCTAATTTTCATACCTGTAATACCACAGATCAGTCCAAACTCCTGGGTTTTGCATTCCTGCCAGCAGATGGAGACAGAGAAAGTTTTGCTGACACTACTACATAACCCAGTGTGCCTCCTACAGTCCCTCAGTATTGACCTGTACTCAAGCCAAGATGATAGCAACACTTAAATCTTAAATGTAAACTCTCCCCCCAACGAGGAGGAGGAAGATGAAATTGCCTCCAAATGGAAACTCGTTTCCCAAATCAACTTAAGTGAACAGCATTGAAAACCAACTCTGCACTATATAAAAACCGTCAGTGCGAGCGGCAGGCTCTCACCTCCCTGCATGGGTGGATCTCTGGACTGAACTGTGGTATTACAGGAACGAAAATTAGCAGGTAAGAACCAATTTTCCTTTCCTGTACATACCCGGATCAGTCCAATCTCCTGGGATGCACCTAAGCTCCCCTAAATTGTGTGGAACCTGGACAGCCCTGCTCACAGAATGCTCTTCAAAGTTCATGGAAGCCGGAACCCCAACATCCAAATGATATCTGGCGAAAGTGTGCGACTTCCAAGTAGCCACCCTGCAAGTGTCCTGTGGAGACACCTGCTGTGACTCGGCCCAAGAGGTCACCTGAAAACAAGTCAAATGGGCCCTTTGTTACCCTCAGGCATCAGCTGACCCTTAGAAATTTAAGTCGAACCGACTGCCTCGTTCAGCCACCGCGCAATTATAGCCTTAGGTGTCTTACCGCCCCTTCTTTAGACCAATATACAGTAAAAAGAGATGATCCGACCTACGGAACTCATTAGTGACCTTCAAATACCTCAATAAGGCATGCCTCTCGAATGAGGTGAAGAGGACTCCAGATCTAGAAAAGTCGGAAGTTCCATCGTTTGACTAAAACAGAACGTCGAAATTACTTTTGGTAGAAAAGGCATCATGTGTAATGATACCCCTGGATCCGAAATCTGAAGAAAGGGATTTCAACATAACACCTGGAGTTCCAAGATTCTCCTGGCTGAGCAAATTATGTGTTTATCATACATAAAAACCTGGTTATTTCACCATAAACTTAGTTTAAATCTTTCCAAAACAGAAATCATGGTCCTAGGAAATCCTTCATTTACTAACATTCCCATTAATATTACTGTAGACAACATCAATATTACCAACAAAGCCCATAATCTTGGTGTTTATTTCGACCCTCAACTCAATATGCAATCACACATCCAAACAGTAGTCAAATCCTCTTTTTACAAGATCCGCCTCCTAAAACATATTAAGCCCTTACTAGAATATGATGCTTTTTGTACTGTCCTTCAATCTCTTGTTCTAACTGGTCTTTTTATTATTGTAATTCTCTCTATATTGGTCTTCCAATTTCGTCTTTACGTCCACTACAACTGGTTCAAAATTCTGCCACCCGTCTACTATCTGGGACTAAACTCTCAGATCACATCACTCCTGTATTGTACAATCTTCAATGGTTACCCATCACCTGGCATATTTGTTACAAACTGCTTACTATTATTCACAGTTTAATCCATTACAAAATCTGTTGGTTAACTTCCACCTTGCATTTATACACTCCCAGAACCAAATGCTCCTACAAATACCCTCTCCAAACTCCACTAGATTAGTAATCACCCGTGAAAGATCTTTTTCCATAGCAGGCCCCATTACCTGGAACTCTCTTCCCTGTGCAGATCCATCTTTTAACTGATCTTAAAGAATTCAAAAAGGCTCTAAAAACTCATCTATTTACATGTGCTTTCCCAGAGTAACTTTAGTTCAACTCATTCTCCTTTTGATTCTCTTTCTTCTCGCTTTTCTTCTTTTCCTTCCTTCTTTACTCTCCTTCCTTTAAGAATATTTTATTCTTTTCCTTTTTATTTTTTTAACTTTACTTATTCTATATCATGTTATTGTATTTTTTTTATTGTATTGTTTTCATGTGATCCTAATTTTATGTATGTTATTGTAAACCGCCTCGAACTTTGGAGGGTGTGGCATATAAGTAGAACCTGACACTGTAATTTCAATAATATTTCTTCTATGAGAAACAGTCTCCTCACCAACATTTATTTATTTTATTTATTTATAGGTTTTTATATACCGATAGCCGTTTGCACATCGTATCGGTTTACAGATAACTAAAACTTTTTGACAGTGTCATTATACAGAACTTTTGGCACTGCCATTACATAGAACAGTAAACTTTGCATACAAGAAATAAACATCAACAAACAGTAACTGGGTAACTATTTACAGGGAACGAAGGAACGAACATGTTGAATCAAGCCCCCAGATACTCCAGGGTCTGGGAGGGGACTAGAAGACTTTTTGCCAGATTCACCACCCAGCCTAGAGACTCCAAGCCCAGTACAGACTGCCAACAGAGGTCCTCCAACTTCTCCAGAATGAGCCAGTTGTCCACATACAGATGCACCAACACACCTTCCCCCTTTGTAACGTGGCAGCCGCTGCCACCTCCATCACCTTGATGAAGGTACAAGGAGCTGTCACCAAGCCAAAGGGAAGGGCCCAAAATTAAAAATGTTCATCTAGGACCATGAACCTCAGGAATCTCTGGTGCTCCAGTCTGATGGCTATATGTAGATGCCAAGAACTCCCTTTTGCGCACCACTGCTATGACCTCAATCTCCATGTGGAAATGAACCTTGAGCACCACATTTATTTTCTTTAAATCCAACATCGGTCAAAAAGTTCCCTCCTTTTTGTGGATGATGAAATAGATGGAATACCTTCCTGCTCTTTGCTCTTCCAGAGGAATAGAGATATAGCCCCCAGACACTGTAAGCATTCCACCTTCTCTTAAACAGCTAACCATTTGGCGAGAGGATCACAAGGGGAAACCAGAAAAGGGTCTAGAACCGGATGAGCCAATTCTAATGCGTAACCATCTTATCACACTTAAGACCCACTGATCTGTTGTAATTCTAGCCCTCTCCTCATAAAAGAGCGTCAGATGCCCTCTGACAGCCAGAATTGAAAAGCGGACTATCCTCGCTTCACTGCAAGGACTTTCTACCTCCTGAACCAGGATGGCTTCCGACCAGCCTGAAAGGACTGACCCCAGGATTGATGTCTGACTGCGGATTGACTCGGAGGCCCCGAAGAATCTTTAGCTTGACAAAATCTCTTATCCCAAAACCGGGCCTGAGCAGAAAAAAAAAAACGTCTGCCCCCATGCTTGTCTTCAGGCAACTTATAAACCTTGGACTCACTCAGTTGCTTCATGTTCTGTTCCAGGTCCTCTCCAAATAAGAGTTTCCCCTTAAAATGAAGAGTGCCTAGCTGAGATCTGAATAAACACCCACCGACCAATTCCGCAACCGCAGCAATCTCCTAGCCGACAACAATTCTGGAAGATGTCCGGATCAGATCATACAGAGCATCTACCCCATACACCACAGCCACCTCTAAGTATTCAGCTTGCTGCTTTGCCTGATACAGCCCATGACTTCTGCAACTACTGAACCCAATGCAGAGAAGCCCTCTTTATTAAACTGCTTCAAATCGCAGCCCATATGCTTAGAGCTGACACCTCAAAAATCCTCTTGAGATGAAGCTCCAATTTGTAATCTTGCACATACTCAAAGTAGCTAACCCTGCTACCGGAAGGTTGGTAGTCTTAGTGATCGTCAACATGGAAGCATCAAACTTAGGAAGTACCAAAAATTCCAATGTTTCTTCCGGCAATAGATAAAGCTTTGCCATCGCTCTGCCAGACTCCAGAGTGTACCACTTCCAAACTACCAATTTCTTCACCAAGTTATGAAAGGGAAAGGCCTTTGCTGGTCCAACATGGGATCTGCTCCCTTCAGACACCTCCTGAGATACTTTGATCCCCAACTCCTAAAACATAAGCGGAATCAAAAGCCAAAGTGCTTCTCTTCAGAAAAGGCGTACTATTTTGTGAATATCCTCAGCCATCGAAAACTCCTTGGTTCCTCAGCCGGGTCTAACTCATCTGGCCTCTGGTCTGTACCTGGAGAATCTCCCTTAGAAGCTCCTGGATCATCTAAGTCCTCAGAGTCCTCCTCAGGACCACCAGTCCAAGAGGCAAGATCCCACAATCAACGAATGCTCTCCATACACTTTCTTTTAACCAGCACTGGGGTCCTTCAAAGGCTGGGAAACACTTCTGGAATGAGCCCTGAAGCAAGCGTCCAACTTCGCTGCTCTCTCTACCATATAAGCTTTGTGCATGAGCAAAATGAAATCTGTAGAAAAAATCTGGGATCCTTCCTGATCCCATCCCAGGGGGAATCCTCAACCTCAAAAGCCTCCCCTCTCCAGGAGAAAATCTTTAAAATCAGAACCTCCCAGGTCCTCTCTGGTATGAGTATCAATAGGAGACAGCTGCGGTGGGGATCCCCTGTACTGTTCTGCCAATAGCCCAGCTGCAGCACCCAAAATGGCCACCACAAAGGAGAACTTCCATGGTATGTTTAGAGATCCTGGAGAGCCTTGCTGACTTAGCCAGAACAGGAGAGAGGGACTACGTGCACCAAAAGTGCCTTTACCGCCCATCACACACCCCAGATACAGGCTGCGGCTATTCAAGCATGAATGTGATCCCCCACAGACATGGCAAGCCTTGCCGCGTGCCACTGCCATATGGCTGAGGCTGCGCATTGGTACCCTACTGCAGTGAATCACCCGATGAAATCGAGAGGACAGCAGTGCCTTGATCCATGCACTCTACCCGGAAAGTTGCTGCATTTAGCTACCGCAGGCATAGCTGCTGAAACAGGAAAGCACACTGCTACTTTTATTTTATTGTTTTTTATTTTCACAACTTTATACCAGGCACAGCAACTCAGCCCTGGATAATAAAGAAAAAAGGGGTACTTCCCTGCTTCCAGGCTCCTCCAGGCTGCCAGTGCTGAGATGCTAGCGGGTCCCAAGGTTGCCTCATTGGAGAGGAGGGATCTGGACCACCAGATATCCACCCCATGGATTTTAGGAGTGAGCTATCAAGGATCATCAATTCCCTACTCATCCACCTCAAACGAATAGCCCCACTAGGGCCTCACAACCCCTCCTTGGAAGATCCAGTAGTCTAATATTTTTTTCTACTTCTCTAGACTGCAGGTTTGCATTATCTACTATCTGCTGGAGACAGAAAAATACTGGAGGGACCGGCAGGTGGTACACACTGGGTTATGTACAGGGTCAGTGAAACTCTGTCTCCATCTGATGCCAGGGATGCAAAACCAAGGAGTCTGGACTGATCTGAGTATGCACAGGAACCTAATTTTCTAACAGTCAGAAAAATATTTGCTTAAACAATTTAAGCTGCTTCCCCTCAGTAGCAAGTATATCCTAACATTTACTGCAATGATTATTGATGCATGTCTTGATATTGGAGAAATTACTTACCTGATAATTTCATTTTCCTTAGTGAAGACAGATGGACTCAGGACTAATGGGTATTATGTTCTTCTGCAAGCAGATGGGAGACAGAGTCAGATTTCAACCTGACGTCATCCTGGATACATATACCCCTGCACTGACCTCACTTCCTCAGTATCCTCTTCAAAAAGCCAATATGGATATATCTTTGCTTAACTAACTTGCTTAAACTTGATTAAAAACTTGACTGGTTCAACTGATTTCCAAACTGGAGACCGCCAGTGCACTCAACCGATTAACACTGACACCGGATAACTGTGGGTGTCTTGAACTAGGGGTAGGCCGTGGCTTACCTGTATTTGCTTAATCTCGAGGTTTGCCATCCGAGGTTCTCCCTTTTCTGGGGCAGTGGTGGGCGGGATGCTGAGTCCATCTGTCTACACTAAGGAAAAGGAAATTATCAGGAAAGTAATTTCTCCATTTCCTAGCGTGTAGCCAGATGGACTCAGGACCAATGGGATGTACTAAAGCTACTCCCAAGATGGGGTGGGAGGCTGCCCATGGCCCACTTAGTACTGCCCTTGAGAAGGCTGTGTCCTCCCGGGCCAGAACATCCAGGCGGTAGAACCTGGAAAAGGTGTGTATGGAGGACCAAGTCGCCGCCCGACGGGTCTCAGCTGGCGATAGCAGCCTGGTTTCCGCCAAGGAGGTTGCCTGGGCTCTCGTAGAGTGAGCCTTAACCTGTAGGGGTAAGGGTTTGCCTGCCTCTATGTAGGCCAACTTGATTACTTCTTTGATCCAGCAGGCTATGGTCGCCCGCGAGGCCGCTTCCCTGTGTTTCTTCCTGCTGTGAAGAACAAACAGATGGTCGTTTTGTGCACAGGTTCCGATCTTTCCAGGTATCAGACTAGGAGTCTGCCGACGTTTAGATGGCTAAGAAGGCATGACTCTTCCAAGTCCTTATGTTCATCTGGAGATGGTAGTGAGATGGTTTGGTTCACGTGAAACCGGGAAACTACTTTCGGTAAGAAGGAGGGGACCGTGCGCAGTTGTATGGTTTCAGGCGTGAACCTAAGGAACGGATCCCGAAAGGATAGTGCCTGTAGTTCGGAGATGCGACGAGCTGAACATATTGCCATGAAGAATGCCATCTTCAATGTTAAGAGGCGTATAGTGACAGACCGTGTGTTGGTCTGAAGGAAGCCCCAGCTAGGAAATCTAATACTAGATTGAGATTCCATAGGGGCACCGGCCATTTTAGGGGTGGTTGGAGCTGTTTAACCCCTTTCAGGAAGCGGGACACATCTGGATGGGTTGATAAGTCTGATGCCATCCACTTCGGCTCTGAAATAGGTCAGTGCGGCAATTTGGACCTTGAGGGAGTTGAGTGACAACCCTTTCTTCATCCCGTCCTGTAGGTACTCCAAAATCATGGGGATTTTGGCTGTCCGCAGGACAGTCCCACGGTCCTCACACCAGGCTTCGAACACTCTCCAGATTCGTATGTAAGACAGGGATGTGGAGAACTTGCATGCTCGGAGCAGGGTGTCAATCACGGCCTTTGGATAACCGCGCTTCTTCAGGCGAGTCCTCTCAAGGGCCAGACCATAAGAGAGAATCGAGACGGATCTTCGTGGAGGATCGGGCCCTGCCGGAGTAGGTCCCCGCAAGGAGGATCGGGTCCTGCACAGAGGGTTCCCCGCAAGGAGTCTTCGCATGTCTGCGTTCCATGGTCATCTTGGTCAGTCCGGGGCCACAAGCAGAACTAGTCCCCTGTGATGCTCTACCTTGTGGATGACTCTGCCCAATAGTGGCCATGGAGGGAAGGCATACAGGTGGTCTTCCTCTGGCCAGGTCTGGACGAGGCCGTCTATTCCTAGGGATTGTGGCTCTCATTTGTGGCTGAAGAACCTGGGGACTTGGGAACTGAGACGGGTGGCCAGTAGATGGGAGGCCCCAGCGATTTACTATCAGTTGGAAGGCTGTGGTCGACAGCGTCCTCCCCCTAGGTGTAGGCTCTCTCTGCTGAGTCGTTATCTTTTCCTGCAATGTGGGAGGCCGAGATCCCTTGTAGGTTTATCTCCGCCCATGCCATTAGGGGATCTATTTCCAGGGACTCGTGTGGGCTCTTGGTTCCTCCCTGGCGGTTGATGTAAGCAACTGTTGTCGCGTTGTCCAACATTATTACCGTTACTGACTCGCCAAGGAGTCTGTGGCTGAATCTCAGGCACGCTAGTCTGACTACTTGTGTTTCCAGGCGGTTTATATTCCATTCCGCCTCTTTCTTGTTCCATTGTCCCTGGGCCGTCAGTTCCTGTCAGTGGACTCCCCACCCTGGCAGGCTCGCATTTGTGGTGAGCAATATCCAGTTCGGAGGGGATAGGCTTACTCCTCTGCTTAGGCGGTCTTCCTGTACCCACCATTGGAGCTGGGTCCAAACCTCTGCTGGTAGTTGGAGGTGAATTGAGTAGTCCTGGGACAGTGGGTTCCATTGTGACAGTAGGGAGCACTGGAGTGGTCGCATATGGGCCCTTGCCCATGGAACAACCTCCAAGGTTGATGCCATGAGGCCAAGGACTTGAAGGTAGTCCCATACCTTGGGCTGTGCATTGGTCATCAATCGTCGCAATTGTCTCATCAGTTTCTCTCTCCTCAGTGGGGGGAGGAAGACTACCTCGAAAACCATAAGATTCTTCATACGTCACAATTTGGGTTCCGGAAACACTTTAACATGGAAACCCTCTTACTCACCCTTTCTGACCATCTACTCAGAGGAATGGACCAGGGCCACTGCTACCTCCTTGCCCTCCTTGATATCTCGGCTGCATTTGACACCATAAGCCATAATCACCTCCTCTCCCGCCTAGCGGACATCGGCATCTCTGGCTAAGGCCTCCTATGGTTCAAATCCTACTTGTCTAACAGAAAATTCTCTGTTAAAATAGGTAACGCTATATCCTCCCCCCACTCCCTTTCACAAGGAGTCCCACAGGGCTCCTCCCTCTCCTCCACCCTCTTTAACGTTTACCTCACACCACTCTGCCAGCTACTCTCAGACCTTGGACTAAAGTTCTATCTATACGCTGATGATGTCCAAATCGTCATACCAATCCATGATTCCATCTCCGACGCCTTAAAGTACTGGGAAACCTGCCTCTCTCATCCATCAATTCCCTACTCACTAACCTCCACCTTGCCCTAAATACTAACAAAACGGAACTGCTATTTATCTCCCACCACACTACCCCCAAACCCTCCCTGGCAAACGACCCAGTTTTCAACTCCATCACTGCACAACCTTCTGTAAGAGACCTTGGAGTCTTCTTAGACCAACAATTAAATTTGAAGAAATATGTTAACTCCATCCTCAAAGAAGGTTTCTTCAAACTCAATGTGCTAAAAAAAACTAAAACCCTTATTACACACCCATTACTTCCGCACTGTTATTCAAGCCACCCTTTCCTCTAAACTGGATTATTGCAACTCATTCCTCTTAGGGCTCCCGTATTCCACCATAAAACCGCTCCTAATGCTCCAAAATGCAGTAGCAAGAATCATCACAAATGCCTGTAAATCAGACCACATCACCCCAATCCTCAAAGACCTACATTGGCTCCCCATCCCCTCTCATATCCTATATAAAACCCTCACCATTATCCACAAATCTTTATACTCTCATGACTCCAATTGGCTCGATTTTCCTTTCAGTATTACACACCCAAATCGACCCACTAGAACAATCAATAAAGGAACCCTCCATGTGTCTTCCCTTAAAAAAGCACACCTTTCTTCTAACAAGGGATCGTGCCTTCTCAATTGCAGGTCCCTCACGATGGAACTTTTTGCCCACAAATCTCCGCCTTGAACCATGCACCTTCAAATTTAAAAAGAAATTAAAAACATGGCTTTTTAAACAGGCCTACCCTAACTTCCTTGCTCGCTTCCATCTGAAATCAGCCATGTATATAGTATCGAACCCATCTACATAGTATTGAGTTTGTACGCTGTTATTTATTTATTTTATTTGTGTTTTTCTATACCGGCATTCACGGAAATTCGTATCATGTCGGTTTACATAAAACAAGGGGTGAGTAATACATTATAACGTACATAACTAAAACATAAGAGTATACATTACAAAAGTATAACAAGTGTATGGAAGAAAAAGTTACAAAAAAACAGGGGTTATTCTAACTGGGATTAGAGTTAGAGGAAAGATAAAAAGTTTAACAAGAAGTAAAACATTGTAGTGATTGGTTGGTAGTGTCTGTTTCAGTTTAATAGAAAATGTTCTATTAAATAACTGTTCTATTAAATAAATTTTCTATTTGATAGAAAATGTTCAGTATTGCTGCATTTGATGGAAGTGAATCATTAAGGGTCTGGAAATGCTTTCATGAACAGCCATGTTTTCAGTCTCTTCCTGAAGGTTGGGAGACATGGTTCCTGTCTTAATTCTAAGGGGATTGAGTTCCATAGTGGGGGACCTGCTGTGGAGAAGGCCCGATCTCTCAATGTTATATGTTGGGTGGTATTGTTGTGTGGTACCTGTAGATATTCTCTATATGCTTCTCTGATGGGTCTGTTGGAGGAGTGTTTTTTGAGAGCTATTTGTAGATGGAGTGGAGCCAGTCCATGGATATTCTTGTAGATTGTGGTGAGGGACTTATGAATTATTCTGTAATGGATTGGTAACCAGTGAAGGTCTTTAAGGACTGGTGTAATGTGATCTCTTCTCCTTTTGTTTGTTAGAATTCTTGCTGCCGTGTTCTGTATCAATTGGAGAGGTTTAGTATGTGATGATGGGAGGCCTAGTAGGATCGAGTTGCAGTAATCAATTTTCGCAAATATTATTGCTTGGAGCACTGTTCTATAATCATGGAAGTGAAATAGGGGTTTTATTCTTTTTAATACGTGCAGTTTGTGGAAGCAGTCTTAGGTTGTTTGGTTGATAAACGATTTTAAATTTAGCCGGTTGTCTATAGAAACTCCTAAATCTCTTACTTTTGAGGTTTGCAAGTTGGCTGGCGGGTTTGTAGTGATTTTGCAATTGTCTGGAGAGATTAGCATGAATTCGCTTTTTGATTGGTTTAGAATTAGATTTAAGCTGGATAAGAGATCGTTAATTTCTTGAAAACAATTTTCCCAAAGTTCTAGAGCTTTAGTGATGGATTCTTTGATGGGGATCACAATCTGGACATCGTCAGCAAATATGAAGTGTTTTAGGTTCAATTTGTTTAGCAGTTGGCAAAGCGGGAGAAGGTATAAGTTGAAAAGTGTCGGTGAGAGAGAGGAACCCTGAGGAACTCCTTGTGAAGATGGGTATCTGGGGGATCCTTTGTTGTGGATTTTAACCTTGAAACCTCTGTTTTCTAAGAATGTCTTGAACCATGTTAGTGCTGTTCCTGTAATACCGATGTTCGCCAGTTGTTTTAGTAATATGGCGTGGTTAACAGTATCGAACGCTGCCGATAGATCCAATAAGATATGTTACACATATGGTTAATTCCTGATAATTCCTGATATGTTACACATATGGTTAATTCCTGATAGTTATTTACGTTACTGACAGTTTTCTTCAGTGACCCGTTGTACTATACTTTCCATCCTGGCCTTTTTGTTCTCCTTGATCCCACCTCTAGTCCCTGTTATATGTATTTTCCATCCTTTTTATTAGAATGTGAACCGGTATGATATACCCACTAATGCCAGTATAAAAAAGTTTTTTAATAAATAAAATAAATAAATGATCCAAAAATAAATCCAAGGCAGGAAATTTAAACAATTACTAAACCAATAAACCAAACCTCCAAAAATATGACGACATTTATGAACTAGGTATTATTACTTTCAAAAAAATTTTTATGGAAAGGCCATAATTTATTTATTCATTTAATAATTTTTATGTGCTGACTTTTCATGCAAGTATATCAAATCGGTTTACAGTAGTTAGCAATTAATCATTTAAAATTATTTGCATTTCCAAAGAAGAAAGGAAGTAAATACATTGTTTCATAACTCATTCAGAGAGGCTAAATGTTGCACTCTGACTGCAACCTCCAACAGCCTATATATATCTTTTTAATCATCGAGTTTATGCCTCCAACTACCTTAAAAATGATAATTTTTATATCTGTGAAGCAAGTGATTTCCAAACTGGAGCCCCATGCCACCGAATCAGACAGGATCACTCTCTGAAACCTTTTAGGAGTCTCTTCCCCCTATTCTGCAAACTCCCTTATATCTCCAAAGGGAGGCACCCTTAAGTTTCCTCATAGAGAAAGAAGAAAAGCTCTGTGTCATTTGTCATAAAGAAAAGCCTGCCCCTAGGGAGCAAAAGAGAGATAAGAAGGAGGAGAGGAACCAATTGTCCACAACGAGTCAGAGTCCAGAAATCCACTTTGAAATTAATCCCCTTTATTATTATCCTAAGTTTGACAGGGCCTGGATTCTTCTTCCCCAGGAGCTAATCCAGACAAGGGCATGAGAGATTTGCAGCCAACCAAAAGGAATCGCAACTGGGGGCGGCGGCAAAAACACAACCAGAAACCTTCGGTGGAGAACCAGCTGGCCAAGCTGACAGCCATCATCCAGAAACTCATTGACCAAAACCACAGTGTGCCTGCTATGCCCAAGAAAGTTCCCCAGAAAAAAAGAGAAAAAGTCTGAGCAATCTAAAAGTGGTACTGGGCCTAGCTCATCAAAAGAGGGCCCTGGTATCTGTGGGTCCTCCCCTAGCATACTTTGACTAACCAATCCTGTTTTTCCTCCCCAGGTCTGTACCATAAGTGCCTGGGAGCCTTCCCTGCTCGAACCCAGAGATGCCCATATCTCTATAATACCAGATGATATCCAGCCGCAGGACAGTCCTGCGCCCCTTCTGGATGTGGATTCTGTCAGGAAGCATAAGTATTTCTTAGGGAAAATGAAGCCTCAGGAACTCCACTACACAATCCCCATCAGAATACAAAATATGTTCAATTGTGAGAGAGTAGGTTCATGCCAAGAGTAGTCCTGTGCAACGTGGACCTAGGGGCCGATAAAGGAATGCCTGTGGAGGTCAGAGGTAAGGCATGGCTCACACTTCAGATAGGGAAGATGAAAGTGAAGCACCCATTTCTGATCACCAAAACCCCCAGTGAGGAATTCCTAATTGGGAATTAACGCCTCATGAGACTGTCCTCCATCCTTGATTATGTAAATGAAATCATGAGGAACTCAGGTCAGGTACCCTCTCCCATATGGAAAAGTGGCTCAAAAGGGAAAGGAGGCCTGTAGTTCCTGCTCCATAGAGCAGAAAGAGACTTCTCTCAGAATAAATTTCCAGATATCAGCAGATCCCTTCCCTATTAGTACTTTGGTACAGACAGCCCGAAGAAGGGGGAGATAACGACAATGTTATCCTCTTGAAAAAGGAGACTATACTTGGTACTGTCCTAGATACTGACTGAATGGAGATTTCCCTCAACCAAAACCCACATTTAACTGACCAGAGCTGAGCGGACTCAAGAGGCAAGTCTACCTGTAACCAAAAACACATATCTAGTACACCCTAGGAAGCTGACCGACATGCACTGAAGTGGATATTTCAGTGTATGTCCAGCTAGCAGACACACAAAACATATAGGTACCCCTGATGTTCAGTAGCGAAGACTCCTTCATGAGTGAGTCCCTCTTCTGCAAGGTGAAAGGTAAGATAGAACTTGATGCAGTAAAACACAGTAATAATTTGGTAGAGGTACTCAGACTCGAAACTAAATTGCAAAGTGGAAGCATGTAACTTAGAGCTGAAATTAGGTGGAAAAAGCCTTCAAACACAACTTCTTCATAATTAGAGGTTTAGATTCACCAATGTATTTGGGCTCAAACTGACTGGGAGCCTATGTCAACCTAGTGAATGTTGGTGTCTGGAGCAGACTGGAAGGTGATCCGTTAGGCAGCTTCGACATTCCCAAATCGCTAGGTATCGCCATAGGTATGCGAAATGGTGAGCACTGAGAAAATCCACATCCCTAGCAGTGTATAAAATTATCCCCTCAAAATCAGAATAGCCGAAGGTCAACAAATGTTAGAGAAGTTGGCTTTCTTCTCACCAAACACCAGATTTTTAGAATCTGGCTTGTCTATGGGAGCCACATCTTGTATGGAGGAGTCGGACACAGTACTATACCTAGTAATGAAGAATACCAGCCCACGCTGAACTGCACTGAGAGACGAAGAACCCCTAGGCTCCCTAATCAGTGAACCCTTCCATGATTTAGAACTAAATCTGCTAATCATAGGCAAGTTACCTGGGAACACCGACGTATACTCTGAGTGGTGCAAAACGCTGCCTAAAGGCCTTATCAACTTACTGTTTATTTGGCCATATGATGATCAAGCTTCTAAGGTTCAACTGGAAAATGAATGCCCACAACTGTCAATGGAGCTTGATGAAAGTGAGACAAGCGAAATCCAGGCTGAAGGAGTCTGAATAGTTAGCTCAGTTTAGACTCGCTCCATCTCAGAGGAGAAAGAAGAGTGAATAGAGATAGCTCCAAATGATCTCTTCCCCAGGTTCGAGGAGACAGTAAACAATCAGCTCATGGAAGCGGATGTTTGCAGAAGCCTAGTAGAAAGAGATCAGTTAAAAGAACGGCTATATAATATAAAGATATCTTTGCCATAGATGCCTATGACTGCGGCCTGACTTACATGTTACTCAAGTGCTGACAGAGCCAAAAAGCAAGTTGGTTTTTGTACGCCAATACAAAATATCACTAGCTTCCGAGTCAGTGCAAGAAATCTTAAACACCCTAGAAGAAAGAGGAATTATCAGATAACTAAACAGTACTTTTAACAGTCCCATATGGCCCATCTTGAAAACGAATGGCACATGGAGACCTGCTATAGACTACAGGAAACTGAAAGAAAATTGTGCCCCTGTCCAGGTGGCCTATGACCCACCTGGATCACAGTTTAACCAGAATTCAGGGAGATAAATATTTCACCAGCCTTGATTTAGCGTCAGGGTTCTGGACGGTCCCTGTAGAACCTAAGGATCAGTATAAACTGGCTTTTTCTTTTGAAACAATACACCTGGAGCATAACACCCTTTGCATATCTGAATTCACCAGCAGATTTCAACATTTTCCTACACAAGGCATTACCTGATGTGGATGTTAGAGGCACCTTAATGTACATGGGTGACATCCTAATTAAGAATACCAACTTCCAGGAACACTTGCAAGAGACTGATCATGTTTTGGCCCAGCTGCAGGCAGCGGGAGCCAAACTCTCTCTCTCAGAAGAGCACTGGTGTAGTAAGTCACTAAGATATGAAGTCTCAGCGGAGGGACTACATCCACAAAAAAAAAAAAAAGAAGCCTTACAAAAAATAAACACACCCACCACTCTAAAAGAGTCACATTCTTTCCTGGGCATATGCAATTACTCACGACAGTTCATAGATCAGTATGCAGAGATCACACCGCCTCTGGTAAAACTCCTGAGGAAGGATGAGCCCTGGCAGTGGAGATCTGAGCCATAAGCAGCCATGGAGGGTTGCCAATGTAACCCCAATATTTAAAAAAAGGCTCCAAGGGCAATCCAGGTAACTATAGACCAGTGAGCCTGACTTCAGTGCCGGGCAAAATAGTGGAAACAATTCGCAAGATCAAAATCGTAGAGCATATAGAAAGACATGATTTAATGGGACACAATCAGCGTGGATTTACCCAAGGGAAGTCTTGCCTAACAAATCTGCTTCATTTTTTTTGAAGGGGTTAATAAACATGTGGATAAAGGTGAACCGGTAGATGTAGTGTATTTGGATTTTCAGAAGGCGTTTGACAAAGTTCCTCATGAGAGGCTTCTAGGAAAAGTAAAAAGTCATAGGATAGGAGGCGATGCCCTTTCGTGGATTGCAAGCTGGTTAAAAGACAGGAAACAGAGTAGGATTAAATGGTCAATTTTCTCAGTGGAAAAGTGTAAACAGTGGAGTGCCTCAGGGATCTGTACTTTGACCAGTGCTTTTCAATATATTGTTGAGATTACTTACCTGATAATCTCCTTTTCCTTAGTGTAGACAGATGGACTCAGAACAAATGGGGTATAGTATGCTCGTGCTAGCAGCTGGAGACGGATCTGACGTCAGCACGGGTATATATAGCCCCACAGGAAGCGTAGCAACTCAGTAATCTTCCTTGCAAAAGCTGTTATGGAAATGTGTACTGACGCTCAGTGAAAAGTGAAACAGGATTCCCCTGACCGATTGATAGTAGCTGGAGACAGCCAGCATTCACAACCGGAAGGCGTTGACACCTGGTAGAGTGTACGCTCTTATGGAAACAGATGACATGGCTTACCTTGAATCGGTGAAACCCATGTACACCGGCAGCCGGGCAGGATGCTGAGTCCATCTGTCTACACTAAGGAAAAGGAGATTATCAGGTAAGTAATCTCAACATTTCCTGGCGTGTAGCCAGATGGACTCAGAACAAATGGGATGTACAAAAGCTTTACTCCCAGCCTGGGCGGGAGGCTGCCTGAGAACCATGTAAAACCGCCCTCGAAAATGCTGTGTCCTCCCTGGCCTGGACATCCAGACGGTAGAACCTGGAGAAGGTATGGAGGGAGGACCACGTTGCCGCTTTACATATTTCTGCAGGCGACAGCATCCTGGATTCAGCCCAAGGTGCCGCTTGTACTCTGGTAGAATGAGCCTTGACCTGTAGAGGTGGAGACTTCCCGGCCTCCACGTAAGCTGCTCTGATAACTTCTTTAATCCAGTGGGCGATGGTGGACCGAGAGGCCGCTTCCCCTTGTCTTTTCCCGCTGTGCAGGACGAACAGATGGTCCGTCTTTCGTACTTCTTGTGTCACTTCCAGATATCTGGGCAGCAATCTGCCAATGTCGAGATGGCGTAATAAACGCCCTTCCTCAGATTTCTTCAAACCCGCCGTGGTAGGCAAGGATATGGTTTGGTTAAGATGAAACTGTGAAACCACTTTAGGTAGAAAGGAGGGAACCGTCCGAAGATGGATAGTCTCAGGAGTGATTCTGAGAAAGGGATCACGGCAGGACAGTGCTTGTAGCTCTGAGATGCGGCGTTCTGAACAGACAGCCAGCAAGAACACCATCTTTAACGTTAGAGAACGGAGCGACAGGCCCCGAAGGGGTCTGAAGGTGGATCCCGCGAGGAAATCCAACACAAGGTTGAGGTTCCATAAGGGCACAGGCCACTTCAGTGGCCGACGAATATGCTTGACTCCTTTCAAGAAGCGAGAAACATCTGGGTGCTTGGAAATGGTCTTGCCATCCCTCCTGGAACCGTAGCAAGACAGCGCAGCCACCTGAACCTTGATGGAGCTGAGGGAGAGACCCTTCTGAAGACCATCTTGCAGGAAATCCAACACAATAGGAATTGTGGTCGCATGTGGATTGGTGCCATGAGTGTCGCACCATGCTTCAAATACTCTCCAGATCCTTACGTAGGTGAGGGATGTGGAAAACTTGCGAGCTCGGAGGAGTGTATCTATCACGGGCTCCGAGTAACCTCTTTTCTTCAGTCTAGCCCTCTCAATGGCCAGACCGTAAGAGAGAATTGAGCTGGATCCTCGTGGAGGATGGGACCTTGAAGTAGAAGGCCCCAGAGAGGAGGCAGGGGAAGAGGCTCCCCTGCCAGTAGTATTCTCATGTCCGTGTACCAGGGTCTTCTTGGCCAGTCTGGTGCCACTAGAAGAACTAGGCCCCAGTGTTTCTGAATCTTGTGGATGATGGCGCCCAGCAGAGGCCACGGAGGAAAGGCGTATAGCAGAGTCTCTGGAGGCCATGGCTGAACCAGGGCATCGATTCCGTGTGAGAACGGGTCGCGCTTGCGGCTGAAGTATCTGGGTACTTGAGCATTGGACTTGTCCGCCATTGAATCCATGTCCGTAATCCCCCAGTGATCCACAATCATCTGGAAGGCTGTGGGTGCCAGCTGCCACTCTCCCGGATCTAGGCTTTCTCTGCTGAGGAAGTCTGCCGTGGTGTTGTCCTTCCCGGCAATGTGGACGGCTGAGATGTCCTGAAGATTCGCCTCTGCCCAAGCCATCAGCGGGGCTATCTCCAGAGATACCTGTTGGCTTCTGGTTCCGCCCTGACGGTTGACGTATGCCACCGTGGTGGCGTTGTCGGACATCACTCTGACTGCTCTGTTCTTCAGTCTGTGAGCAAATCGTAGGCATGCCAATCGGACTGCTCGGGCCTCTAGACGGTTGATGTTCCACGCTGCCTCTTCTCTGTTCCACCGCCCTTGTGCGGTGAGTTCTTCGCAGTGTGCTCCCCAGCCGCTCAGGCTGGCAGCTGTGGTGAGCAGAGTCCACGTGGGTGAGGACATCTTCGACCCCCTGCTCATGTGGCTGGACTGCAACCACCACCGTAACTGGGTCCATACTCTGGCTGGCAGAGGAAGGTGCGTGGAATAGTTCCGAAAACGGGGGCTCCAGCGAGAGAGCAGGGAGTGTTGTAACGGCCTCATATGAGCCCTTGCCCAAGGTACCACTTCCAGTGTGGATGCCATGAGGTCGAGAACCTGCAGATAATCCCAAGCTATGGGCCGACTGGCTCCCATCAAGTACCGGATACGCATTTGAAGTTTTAACCTTCTCTTGGTAGTGAGACTGACTGAGTCTGCCTGGGTGTCGAACTGCACTCCCAGGTATTCCAGAGATTGAGAAGGCTGTAGGCAACTCTTGCTGAGGTTGATTACCCAGCCTAAACTTTCCAGAAGGGCGATCACTCTGTCGGTTGTCCAATGGCTCTCTTCTCGTGACTTTGCCCTGATCAGCCAGTCGTCTAGGTAGGGATGGACCAGGATTCCTTCCCGTCTGAGTGCCGCTGCTACCACTACGACCACCTTGGTGAAGGTCCGCGGTGACGTGGCCAACCCGAAGGGCAGAGCCCGGAATTGGAAGTGGCGTCCTAGAACCTTGAAGCGTAGGTAGCGCTGATGATCCGGATGGATCGGGATATGCAGGTAGGCTTCCGACAAGTCTAAGGCCGTGAGGAACTCTCCTGGCTGTACTGCGGCCTTGACGGAGCGCAGAGTTTCCATGCGAAACCTTGGGACCCTTAAGTATCGATTGACTGACTTGAGGTCCAGTACGGGCCGAAAGGTGCCCCCCCTTTCTTGGGTACCATGAAATAAATGGAATAATGTCCAGAATTCACTTCCCATGCAGGTACTGGGATGATGGCTTTCAAGGACAGGAGCCTCGCCAAGGTAGCTTCCAATGCTGCCTTCTTGTGTATGGGACATGAAGATTCCACAAACTTGTCCGGAGGGAAATGATGAAAGTCCAGATAGTAGCCCTCTCGGATAACAGCGAGGACCCACTGGTCCGATGTAATCTCGACCCATCTGGGGTAGAAGAGAGTTAACCTGCCCCCTATGGCTCCGTCCCCCAAATGAATCGGCGGATTCTCATTGTGAGGCGTGGCTGGGACCTGAGCCCGGGCCTGCTCCCCTCTTGCGCTGCTTGGTCCGAAAGGACTGATTCCGGGCCTGAGGACCTGGTGCCTAGTATCGACTCCTGTAGGGAATGAAGCGCTGGGAGCTTCTGCCCCTGGAGGGCCTTGGAAAGGCGCGCTGGTTCCTTCTGACTCGATCTTCCGGCAGTCGAGGTACTGGAGAGGCGCCCCATGAGCTGGCCAGTTTATCGAGGTCGCTGCCAAACAGGAAAGAGCCCTTAAAGGGCAATCTGGTGAGGCGTGTCTTTGAAGGCGCATCGGCTGACCATTTCCGGATCCAGAGCTGCCTCCTGGCAGCTACGGAGGATGAGATCCCCTTGGCTGTTGTCCGGACTAGGTCTGATGCAGCATCCGTGAGGAACGAGAGAGCTGACTCCATGTCTGCTGCTGGAGCATTGTTCCTGACCTGTGACAAACAGGAACGCGTCACCACTGTGCAGCAGGTTGCGATCCGCAAAGATAGCGCTGCCACCTCAAAAGTCTGTTTCAGAATGGCGTCCAGTCGCCGGTCATGAGGCTCCCTGAGGGCCGCCCCCCCCTCAACTGGAATGGTAGTGCGCTTGACCACAGCACTAATCAAGGCGTCCACCTGAGGACACGCCAGCAGCTCCTGGATAGCCGGCGCCAGTGGGTACATGCCCGTCAGGGCCCGCCCCCCTTTGAATGAAGCCGCTGGTGCAGCCCATTCTAAATCTATCAGTTGTTGTGCTGCTTGCAAAAATGGAAAATGGCGGGCTGTAGGACAAAGACCTTCCAGTAGGGGGTTCTGCGCAGCGGGTACCGTAGCACTGGGACCTGTAATATCCAACTCCGCCAGGCACTGAGACACCAGGTCGGAGAGATCCTCTATAGGGAAGAAGCGCCTCATGGTTCTATATGGCTCAATCCCTGAGGGAAGTTCCCCTTCATCCGGGAGTTCGGACTCGTCCGGTGAAGCCTCCTGGTCCGACTGATCCGGACTGTCTAGCGGCGGGAAGTCCCGCTCACGATAAGGGCATGAGGGTCCAGGAACAGGATCCGCAACCGCAGCCGCAGCAGGGCCTGGACGGGAAGCTGTTTGCATCTGTAGAAAGGCATGAATCCCCTTAAAGAGATCCACCCAGGAAATGGAAGCAGCCTCTAATCGCCGGGGTACAAGATCCCCCAGGATTCCAGATTGGTCGAGACTGCCCGCTAAATCCGGGGTAGCCCCTGGGGAACTGTCAGCAAATCTTGGCTGAGACCGGTCCTGGCCCGAGGGTCCCCCGGCCTCCTCACATTGGGCACATAGGGAGTCTGGCTCTTCACTGTGCGTGGCTCTAAGCTGGCATGCGGAGCAGAGGCCGAGGGCTTTAATGCCGGAGGTGCCCCTGCTGAAGCCGCTGAGGCGTTCTGTTCCATTGAAAAATATACGCTTAATGAAAAGCGGCAGCAATAGACACTTAATATAACAGGCGCTTAATAATAATAATATGCGGCAGCTATATACGCTTAATACAACAGGCGCTCAATAATATGCGGCAGCTATCTACGCGTAACACAACAGGCGCACAATAATATGCGGCAGCAATATACGCTTAACAGAACAGATGCTCAATAATATGCAAGGAAGGTTGCTTAATAAAGCCGTGAGAGCAACAGTACAGAACGTTTTGCTAAGAAAGTGATCACAGTGAATTTGCACTCCTGAGTTTGGGAGGCTCACTTTTGATATAATTTATCTCTTGTGGCTTGTATTGCACAGACTGGCGAAACTTCGCATCGCTCATAGCCCATAGATACAACTTGTGACGAAGATATAGCAATTATACATGCAAAGACCCCTGATGCAGCCCTATTGAAAGAGGGCGAAACTCGGCTGGAGTCGGGCTTATTTGCATATATTTGATTCCACTTAATAAACAATTTTCAGAAGATCGGACATTTGGTTGCTTATTTCGTACTGTTGCGCTCAATAATATGCGGCAGCAATATACGCTTAACAGAACAGACGCTCAATAATATGCGGCAGCAATATACGCCGCATGATATCCAATATGCGGCTTAGCAATATACGCTCAATGATATGCAATATGCTCTCGGCAATATGCGGCTTAGCAATAGACGCTCAATGATATGCAATATGCTCTCGGCAATATGCGGCTTAGTCACAGACAAGACATGCGCCTATCACGGGCGCTCAATACCTTAACAAGGCCACAAAATGGCGCCCTCCACGGCGTGCCACGCCGCCGATCCTCTGTTCCTCGGAGACCAGAAATAAGAGATGTACGCCTTACCTGATCCTCGGCGCTTCCCGGCTGGAACCCGTGCGGTCTCCGGCTGCGGGGGGAGAGGACAAGTACCTTCACAGCCGCGTTTGAGGATATGCACCCGCTGCCTCGTCCACGCCGGGACTGAGGCGCCTCGCTCGCCACGCCTGAGCCTCGCCCGGGGGCTACGTCCCTGCTGCGATTCGGCCACCGGACCGAGGATTTAGACCTCCGGGGGATCACGGAAATCACCCCAGGAAACTCAACTGGGGGAGGGACCTTAGGGTATCACCGCAGGAGTGCGGGGCTCGATGGTGCTGTAGAAATTTAGAAAAAAAAGAAAGTAGAAAGTAGATTTGGAAACACGCTCAGCGAGCGTGCAGGCTCTCCAAACTGCTTTGGAGACGGAAATTACTGAGTTGCTACGCTTCCTGTGGGGGTATATATACCCGTGCTGACGTCAGATCAGTCTCCAACTGCTAACATGAGCACACTATACCCATTCGTTCTGAGTCCATCTGGCTACACGCCAGGAAAATATAAATGATCTAGAAAGGAATACGACGAGTGAGGTTATCAAATTTGCGAATAATACAAAATTATTCAGAGTAGTTAAATCAGAAGCGGATTTTGATACATTACAGGAGGACCTTGCAAGACTGGAAGATTGGGCATCCAAATGGCAGATGAAATTTAATGTGGACAAGTGCAAGGTGTTGCACATAGGGAAAAATAACCCTTGCTTAAGTTACACAATGTTAGGTTCCATATTAGGAGCTACCACCCAGGAAAAAGATCTAGGCATCATAGTGGATAATACTTTAAAATCGTCGGCTCAGTGTGCTGCAGCAGTCAAAAAAGCAAATAGAATGTTAGGAATTATTAGGAAGGGAATGGTTAATAGAACGGAAAATGTCATAATGCCTCTGTATCGCTCCATGGTGAGACCGCACCTTGAATACTGTGTACAATTCTGGTCGCCGCATCTCAAAAAAGATATAGTTGCGATGGAGAAGGTACCGAGAACGGCAACCAAAATGATAAAGGGGATGGAACAGCTCCCCTGTGAGGAAAGGCTGAAGAGGTTAGGGCTGTTCAGCTTGGAGAAGAGACGGCTGAGGGGGGATATGATAGGTGTTTAAAATCATGAAAGGTCTAGAACGAGTAGATGTGACTCTGTTATTTACACTTTCGAATAATAGAAGGACTAGGGGGCATTCCATGAAGTTAGCAAGTAGCACATTTAAGACTAATCGGAGAAAATTATTTTTCACTCAACGCACAATAAAGCTCTGGAATTTGTTGCCAGAAGATGTGGTTAGTGCAGTTAGTGTAGCTGGGTTCAAAAAAGGTTTGGATAAGTTCTCGGAGGAAAAGTCCATTAATGGCTATTAATCAAGTTTACTTAGGGAATAGCCACTGCTATTAATTGCATCAGTAGCATGGGATCTTCTTCTGGGTAATTGCCAGGTTCTTGTGGCCTGGTTTTGGCCTCTGTTGGAAACAGGATGCTGGGCTTGATGGACCCTTGGTCTGATCCAGCATGGCAATTTCTTATGTTCTTATGGACAAGTTGAAGGGAATCCTGGGTAAAGTTCCCTGTCTCACTTATCCAGAAAGTGGGAGGAGCTTCTTCCAGGAATTAGCCTTCACTCCCCAGTACATGAGTGCCGTCCTGTACCAAAAATATGATACTGACCGGAGGGTCATTTCATATGCCAGTAAAGCTCTGCCAGAGGTGGGAAAGAAATACTCAGTGTGAGAAATCCTTGCAGTATGGATGCTTCAACACTTCAGAGGCTATGTGCAAGGGGAGAAACTAATAGTAGAGACTTGCCATCCGTCCATTAACTTTTTAGCCAGTGACCGAATCAAAGCCGGTCAGGTCTCCAGCAGCAAAATCGCTTCCTGGATACTTGCTCTTCAAGGTTGGCCCCTTAAGGTGCGATATGCCCAAGCACATAAAAGTGTTGTGGCTCAAAATGTACACGATTGCACAGCTGAAGAAGAACCGGAGTTCATCTCGGAACCTGAGACCAAAACAACAGAACTCCACCATCATTACGCCTATGAAGAAGAAACATGCAACCGTTTTCCTAAAGTTTATGTTGACGGTTGTGCTTTCCACAGGGATAGTGACCACAAATTAATAGCCGGAGTAGGAATAATGTGGGAGGGGATTCACCCATTGCCTCCTCAGCTATGCTCTGGGTTCCAAATCAAATCAGTATGCAGAACTCACTGCAGGCCTATTAGCTGTGCAAATGGCTGAACAGCATGGTTTGCAAACCATTGAAATCTGCATAGATTCTATGTCAGACATAACTTCATGACATCTACCTAACTGGAAACTGAATCAAATGCTCAATTCTAAAACGAAATCCAAACACTGTGAATTGATTCCAGCCTTAGATCAGTTACTGCAAGAAAAAGAAAGACGGTCTACTATAAAAACGTAAAAGGTCATTCTAAAGTCACGAGTACGGACAAAGCCAGCAATGACCTTGCAGACCAACATGCCAAGGAGGGTGTCACATGAGATAGGCTCCGGCAAATGAAGTCTCCCACAGAAGAAGTGAATATTGTCACCAGGCATCAAGCTAAACAGGCCGCTATCACCATATCCCAATGGTGTAGCGAAATGCCCACCTTTGACCTAGTGAATGCTCAGAAGGGAGATCCTGAAGGTTCTATGCCTTCATTCAGGCTCCTGATGCGAATCCTCTCACCGAAGCAGACTGTCAGACAGATGAAGAGTTACAGCTCCTCTGTGCTTCCAGAAATCAGTTTCAGATAGTAAAGGATTTACTGATACGGACCAGTAAGAAGGGAATCAAACAGTGGGTAGTCCCACCGTCCCATAGAGGGATCATGCTACAGCATTCCCATGTTGAGCCATGTGCCAGACACCAAGATGATCAGATCACGTATGATGCCTTGAAACAAGTAGCCTATTGGCCGCACACATACTAGGATGTGAAATCATACACAAAAGGTTGGCTCACCTGCTGCAGCTTCCAGCCCATGTCACCTGCACACAGAGCGCCCTTCGGACCTGAGGTATAACAATGCCCTGGTCTGATATTCAAATAGATTGGGTCAGGCCTGTTGTCAGATCCTCTAGAGGTAACAAATGTATGTTCACTGTTTCCTGCCTGTTTACTAAGTGGGTACAGTGCATACCTGCCCCTAACAAACCTGCTGAGACCACAGCCACCCTACTCTTGAATCACGTAATCAGTCGCTGGGGTCTGCCTATGAAAGTAGACTCAGTCCAAGGCCCACATTTGACTGGTAGGTAAATTAAGCATTTGTGGAAACTGCTGGATGTGACAAGTATGCTCCATATATCATATCACCCCCAATAGTCAGGACAAGTAGAGAAAATACAGAAAACCATAATCAGCATTCTAAAGAAGTGTGTGCCCACATCAGGTAAGGACTGGGATATCAAATTACCCCTAGTGTTAATGGCTGAGTCACACCACACCATGCTATGGGGTTCTTCCCGTTTGAGATGACAGGAAGCGAAATTACCTTACCTATGCATTTGCTTTACAGGTCGCAGTGCTACAACTGCACATTAATAAGTTACTCATTGGCGGAAAAATCTGCAAATCGCTTTTGCCTTCGCCCAAAAGAATTTGGAGATGAATGTCAGAGGCAGAAAAGCCTATTATGATTTAAAAGCTACCTCTAAAGAGTATAAAATTGGAGACAAGGTCTTTTACTATAATTACAGTAAAAACAAAGTCAAAGAAAGCAATTTTTTTCCTAACTGGAAAGGACCTTTTGTAACTGTGGATAAAGTCTCACTTATTCAAATTAAGACAAATCCTGATAGTAAAGATGTCCTTAAATGGGTCCACATTAACCAGCTCAGACCTTGTCACCCTCGTAAATTTGTGGATCAAAATGCTGTGCCCAGTGACACTGACACTAACAATAAAGCAGAAGAGTAGTTCTCTACTGTTTTTCAGATGAAGAGCCAGTCCCTGAGGGCAATCATCCTAGTACTGCCGATGGCAGGAGCAGAAGATGCCAAGCTGGTCAAGCCTGGGCCCGCCAAGACATCCCTGGCTTCCTCATCATGCAGACCCAGATTGTCACCCAGAAAGTCTTTGTGTCACTGGACCCCCAATATGTGATCCAGAAACATTTTAACCTCGCTAACATGCATTTGCCTGCAACTAAAGCTTGATTCACAGATCAAGGAAGGGAAATAGAACCAAGAGCTAAGAGAAACAGATAAGTATGAGAGAAAAAAACGTGTGAAGCTTGCTGGGCAGACTGGATGGGCCGTTTGGTCTTCTTCTGCCGTCATTTCTATGTTTCTATGTTTCATCTGAAATATGCTACCCAGAATGCCCAGAACATTCTTAGCCAATTGGAGAAAATTATGATCCAGCCTGTTAGAAAAGACCCAAAAGGTTTATTGGATAAATTGCTGGATCCATTATCCTTTCTGCCCTGGGTTCCCTCTTTGGTGCATCCATGTCCATTGCAAACGCAGTTTCCATAAAAAATTTGCAGAACACTGTTAGAGTTGCAGGATGATATGAAAAGTATCTCTAAACAGATACGACACCAACAAGAAGAGTTACCTTCTCAAGGTAAAACACTAAGGAACACTGTCACCTTAGTTAACCTACATTCTCAAGCAACTGAGTATAACCGAGAGGACATTACCACCATTAAAACTGTGCTAAGCGAAGACTGTACTTTTATCCAGAACATAAGAACCTGGCAATTACCCAAACACTAAGAAGGTCCCATGCTACTGATGCAATTAATAGCAGTGGCTATTCCCTAAGTAAACTTGATTAATAGGTAATGGACTTCTCCTCCAATAACTTATCTAATCCTTTTTTAAACACAGCTATACCAACTGCACTAACCACATCCTCTGGCAACAAATTCCAGAGCTTTATTGTGCGTCGAGTGAAAAAGAATTTTCTCCGATTAGTCTTAAATGTGCTACTTGCTAACTTCATGGAGTGCCCCCTAGTCCTACTATTATTCGAAAGTGTAAATAACCGAGTCACATCTACCCGTTCTAGACCTCTCATGATCTTAAACACCTCTATCATATCCCCCCTCAGCCGTCTCTTCTCCAAGCTGAACAGCCCTAACCAGCACATTTAAGCACTCACCAATGACTTGTTTAGAGAGCTGGATAACAGCATGAGTAACTTAATGAAAGGAGAGATTCCAATCTATTTCGTCTCTCCAAATGTCACTACAGATGCTTTCGCAAAAATTACCCGAAGTAACATTGAGCCTATCCAGGTCCAAATTGCTTATGATATGGGTAATGTATGTGGACCCTGAGTATATGGAGGTTACATATGTTTTAAATTTGCCTTTCATTTTACCTGAGAATGTTTACCAATTGAAACAAGTAATTAATGCATGTACCTGGACAATGTATACCTGCATGTAGTTATCCTTGCCCTTCTAGCCTATCAGAGTCACAACCCACAGCAATATTTAGTTCCTAATTTAGGTCTATGCCAACAAAGGATAGACATTGCTTATGTCCCGGTAAGCCTTTTCTAAAGGATACTAAAGAAGCTCTCTGTGGATTAATCCTCGGACAACATCTGAGAGAAATGTAAGATTACCATGACAAAGTATGATGAACTCTCCGAAACCAAAGTTGCTGTTGTAAATAATGTTTGGTTAGTTAGAACCCCTCTGAAGGAGCTTGATGTTACCAGTAAGATTCCCTAACCCAGTCATGTTCCTTTAGTCAGAGTGTGTCCTTATACTATCTCAAACCAGATCCAGCTCCACACAGGTAGAAATCTTAGATGTGTTTTGAGGCCATAACATTTGATGAAAACCTAGTATCTCTTTTAGGCTATAAAGACTCTCACACTGGAACTGTCTGTAGACCAAGACACAGCAGAAATTGCTGACAAACTATGATTCCAGAGATGAAGATATTTTACAAACTTGCTATATCTTGTGTTATGCTTTACCTATCCTAGCCATGGTGATCGTGGCCTACCTGCTATTATCAATCACACTTTTTTTTTAATTAATTGATATTTCAAAACATAAGAAAATCAGGCCCTTGGCATCAGCAATAATTATAAGCAATAACAATAAGCTTAGAATATCCCCCCTTCCCATAACCCCCCACCCAGTGCACACGGGTTATTCAAAAGCTTAAGCTTCTATACCATGGAACTAATAGAAGTTACACATTATTATGCAGCGATCTAATAATAAAATATGCCATTAATACATATTCTTCATAATGCCCAGTAAAACATGCTTCCGCAAAATAAAGAATCGTGAAAACATTACAACTACATTAAGAAATCTGAAATCTCAGGAATGATCCTTTATATATGGTGACCAAGCAGCATTAAATATGACTAACAGCTGTGAGTGAGGGTAACCAATAGTGTCAATCTAGTATTTCCAAAACCTGTGGGAAAGGTGGTCTCTGATGGCAATTACCATCCTAGCTGCTAGAAATACCTGCATACTAAACTTATGTTGATGACTTCTCAAGCCTGGCAGGGGAAGGTTAAGCAGAGCTGATTTTGCAGAAGGTGATCATGATATACCCAAAAGCTTGCCTAGCCAATCAAAAACCTGCTGGCTAGAATGATGAAATTCTAACACATTGCCACTACACGTGGAAAAAGGTCCCCGGTTCCCCACATTATCGCCAACATAAATAAGATCGCACAGGATTATCTGGTGACAAGTACCAGCGACAAAGCATTTTATAACATTGTTCTTGTAAATGGGCCAATATAGATAAACACTGCACCATACTTTAAGGCCTAGTATGCAGCCTAGGTCGTTTTCCCACTTAATAATATGCGGATATGGTTGCAAGTCATGATCAATAAGTAAGCTGTACACCTTAAATACAGCTTCCCTTAAGTTGTCGCTATGTAAAAAATAGTTTTCAAATAGGGATCAGCCTTCGCGCAATGACGAAGAGGACATTAGAGATTTCAAAAAATGCTTGATTTGGGCATAGGCCAAAAAGTTCGTAGTTTCAACATAAGTGTATTCAATCTCTTCAATTGAGAGAAGTTTCCCCCTGACCAAACAATTGCCCTATAGTGGATAATCCCACCTCTTTCCAAGATGAAAACAGTGGAGACTGATAATCTATAGGAAAGGAGGAGTTGAAAAAAAAAAAAAAGGGAAGACTGATAATATAAATAATCACCCACCAGCTTTGCTTTCCAGCGGGCCCAAACCATAAATGTAGAACGGGTTGAACATGGTAGGTTCTGTACTGGTAGCCAAGATTGATGGGGCTGCTGAGACATAGCCTTAAGGGGCATGTCTCCAATTATCGCTTGTTCTAGAGATATCCATTGTTTCATGGAAGTCTTGCAACCTAGATTAAGGAGTGCCCAAATCTGGCACTCCAAGACCTCCACCAGACTTAGGTTGATAAAGTACTCTACATGCCACCTGGGGTGGACGTCGTCGCCAAATAAAATCAAACACTTTTTTCTGCCAATGCTTAAGCTGGGCAGCAGAGACGAAGATAGGCAGGGAAGAAAAAAGGTACAAAAACGTAAGGAGAATTTTCATCTTGACAACAGATATGCGTCCAAGCCACGAAAAGAGTCCCCTTCCCCATACAATTCTGGCCTGGCCATTTGCAATTTGTAATAAAAATGCTGGGACTGAGTCTGCATATGCTGCAGGGATAAAGTTTCTATTAGAGTTAATAAGGCTACTTGATCTCTCTCTTTCTAGCACATTTGCAAGCAGCCACTCGGGAGATAAAAAGGCCCCAAGCAACTGCCTTAGAATATTCCCACACTGTACTCAGCGTCATGGAATCTTGAGAATTCAGCTGGAAATATTCACGCAATTGATTTTCAAACTGAGTGGCAAAGGCTTCATCTTTAAATAAGGACTCATTTAGGAGCCAATGACATGTTCCCCCATCTCTAAAAGAAGGGTGAAGGTCCATCTATACGGGAGCATGATCCGACCAGGTTATAGATACCATATCCATGGATCTTAGTCTGGTTAAGAGCAATCTATCATTAAAAAAAAATCAATGCAGGAATAAGTAGCATGCAGAATAGAGTAAAATGAATAGGAATGGGATGTTGGAAAATGATGTCGCCATACATCTACAAGATTCCAATCGGCCATAATATTGAGTAAAGACCTCCGTGAGACTAGTGAGGTGGAGGTGTGGCTAGCAGAGCTATCCAGACAGTTTTAATACAAAATTGAAGTCTCTCCCTAATATAATAAATCCCTCTCCATGTGTGTTGAGTAATGTAGAAATTTGAGAAAAAAACTGTGTCTAGCCTTGGTTGGATACATAGATGGATATAAGAGTAAAATTATCTCGTTCTACCCTTACCTTTATAAAGACAAATCTATCCCCTGGATCCAAAACCTTTAACAATAATTCTTGCACAAGAAGTGAGGAGATAAGAATACCTGTGCTCGAATATTTAGCATACTTCCCGCTTGCAGCTAAATATTTGTGTGGGAATTTTCTGAAGGCCAACAGATGCTCATGGCATTTGCGCAGGTACGTTTCTTGGATAAAAGCTATTGTAACCTTTTGAGTGAGTAGCTCCTTATGCAGAAGATAGCGTTTACTATAAGTGTTTAATCCTTTAACAATGGCTGAGAATATACGGGTTACCATGTTAAAATAATATCAGATGTTAAGAGGATCGCTTATATAGGGGGAAGCAAGGTTTATTACTTGGATGTGATAAATTAAAAATAGCATGTAACCCTCTCCTGTCGCTGTTGCCATGTCTTTAAGAGCATATAATAAAGAAAACCCATCTGCAAACCCTCCCAAACCCTTATAAGATTCGTACTCCCCCCCCCCCCCCCCCCCCATCTGTGAATCACCAGGCAAAAGAAGAGTGCCCTGTGGAAAGAGAACAATCCCCAGCCCCAACCTCCCCCCCCCCCCCCCCCCTCAGCTCTCCAAGTGAGAAAATATAGGAAGTAACATACGGAGAATGATAGCAAAGCCCTAATTACACATTAACTAGGATCCGACTTAAAACGTACATATGTCCAAAACAAGTTTCTGTGCAATGTATCTTATCAGCGGTAAAGGAGACTGTCCATCCATGGCGTCCAAGAATCCTGTAGAGAAAAGTCTGAGAATTCAGATCGCTATGAGGGTGAAGTTTGCAATCACCCCTGACCGGAAAGTAAAGCTCCCTGGTCATCGGATTGTTTCAGGCATTGTCTTCCTTGTCTGTCTCGCCGCCATTTTGGATTTGGGATCACTGTTGATACCAGAGTCGCCGTAGGAATAGCAAAGCTCACTTCCAGGCCTCTCAGTTTGAATGCGACTGCTGCTTCAGCGGGATTTTTAACTCAGTATGATATTCCTTTTACCTGAAAATAAAAGGCAAAGGGAACATCCAGTGGTATTTTATATTTGCAGCTCTAAGGGTTCCTGTTACTTCACGCATCTCAAAGCGTTTTCATAGAGTGCTAAGTCACTGTAGATGGCGATTTCCAGGCCTTTCCATTGCCAACAGTTCTTCGTTTATGTGATTTCCCAAGATGGCTTTCTTCTGCAGGTAGCTATGCAGGTTAATTACAATGTCCCTGGGTTTATTGTCCCTCCGGGAGCCAAGGGCTCTTTGAGCCCATTTAATCTTGATATTTGGTTCTAGATATGCTGGGCTTCCGTTGGGATTACTTTTCTGGCAAGGAGATATGCACAAAGTGCGGTTGCTACTTCTGTGCAATTGAGATACTGCTCTGTCTCAGGGATCCCACTTATCCTCAAATTAGAACCCCTTGATCTATTTTCGAGATCCACAATTTTCTCAGTTAGGATCTCTATTTCAGAGGTCATAGTTTTGTGTTGTGCGGAGACCTTGGTCAGCATCACGGCATGATTCTCCACTCGAGAGTCCAAGTCATCAACTTGGTGTCCCAGCGATGATAAATCTTATTTCTGTAATAGATGCGAGTAGATCTATTTTGTGCTGCCTCATGTCCACCCTTAGTTCTGTAAACCATTCCCGGTGCTTACTCCTTGATGGAAATTCAGAGGGCTTACTAAAACAGGCTGGCCCAGGAGTAGACGCAGGCGGTAAGGCCTCCATTTCTTGTGCATGCATACCAGTATTTTCGGAGTCGGCCTGATCGCAGTCATTGGCCATAAGTTCCGGCAGCAGCTTAATAAATGCAAACTGCTTTGAATCTGTCGTCCTTTTGTGAGTGGTCATCTTTGCAGAAAATCACCCGTTGCTATTTTTCACTAAAATCACACTCTTAATAGCGATTTTAGGGCTTTATATTGTAGAGGTGAAACCAGAGCTCCAAGACTGTGTGACCATCCTCCTACATGGCAGACCACCCCCCCTTCAATCACCCTCTTTAAAAGAGTAAAGGCCCTAATGAGACACACACAGGAAAGGTCTCGCCATAAATTTATGCACTTGCGAAACCTCCCACAGCCCCCACCTCTGGAACTGTATTAAGCACCGGACAATCAGAGATCACACTTCGTCACTTTCCAGAATGGGGAAAGGACGGTGGCACACAGATATATTCTAGCTCACGTCTGAGATGATGTCCTTACTTCATATTTCATTATTTTCATATTTAACCTTTTATATATTTTCTGTTACTATTCCCCATTTATTTTCCTTCATTATACTTTTTCCACTTTGCCTTTCTTCACTATAAATATTTTATTCACTGTTATTCTATTACATTATTCTATTACTCCCATTCTATTACTATTATGATTCCTTATAAGTACCATAATTACTATTATTGTTGCATTCCTCTCTCATGCTGATGATGCCATCATTGGTGGTCATAAACAAAAAATCTCCGCCCATAGTAAGGCAAAATATGTAAAAACTACTAAAACTCCACAACACCCCACTAAGTATAAATTATAAATGTGGGATGAGGTAGGTTTCATACCCAATCTGTGCGTCCTGGTTCAGAAACAAGGGAGATTTAATTTTTCATCAGGAGAAAGTACCAACAGCTCGGAGGAGGGAGAAATGGATGAAGAGCATATGGATTTCAACAGAGAGTATCTAACAATAGAGAAGTCAGCTGAACCAGGACACACAGGCTGAAAGAGCTTTTTAGGCGACAAGAACAGAAATTGGGGACCTATCGAAAGTACAAAACAAGGGGAAATTTGGAATTCCAACCAGGAGGGGGCAGAACGACGAGGCAATAATATCACAAGAATAAACAATTTTCCAAAAATCAAAAGCAATTATAAATTTGTCAGAGTTTAAACTAACGAGGGAAAAGATCCAGGTATTAGAAAATGGACTCTCTTTTGTTCCGACGCAATTTCATAAGCCATTCGATACAAGAATATGGATCCATAAATTTATATGAAAATTACAAATAAAATTGTTTTTTAGTTCCCAATCTACAACGGGGACAGATATCTCAATTGTATGTCCAAAATCATCGTGGATCCCACCAGGTCCGGTGGATCCTATATCCTAACTTTTAAACATTTATTATTACAGGATTTGGAATGAATCAAAATGCAGGAAACTCTGGGATATCATAATCTAGCTAAACAGCAAAGAGAGGCTTTAATATCATTATCGAATGAAAAAGAAGTGGTTATCAAACCCGCCGACAAAGGTGGGGGGGGGCCCCATAGTGGTGCAAAATACTGAGACATATAGAACCACTATGATGAGTCAATTGGAAGATCAAAAATATTATCAAGAAATACCCCATAATCCAACAGCAGGGTTAATAAATAAATTGCGACAAATAGTAGAATCAGTACCATTTTTTTTTTGTATTAAAAGTTTTATTGAATGTACAAAATGACAACAGTAGAAGTGAACATCATGAACCATGAAAAACTAAGTTAACAAAGCAATATTGCAATGGAACAGTCATGATAAACAGGAGTACATCATGAGTTTTTGAAGGCATCCCCCCCCCCCCCCCCCCCCCCCCCCCATGTGTGATCTAAGTGAAAGAAACACAAAAGATAGAACTAGAATGGCCTGACTGGAGAGGCCTCAATTGCATTAACTGGTTCTCCAATGTGTGCAATACTGAGTGACAGATGTATTAATGCGGTACTTCGGCCCCCGCCTTTTCCACGTACCATGCCTTATAGGGAGACCACAGATCCGGGCGGGCTTTCCCATCCCGAGTTTTAGGACGCCTCATCTTGCCATGCAAGCAAAACAATTTATGTAGTCTAGAGGAGACCTGTCCCATCGATAGTGGTCCGGCCTTCCGCCATCCCAAGGCCACCTCACATTTGGCTGCAGACAGAATGAATGTAATCAGCTTCCCCTGCTCCACTGACACATCAAATGGCAAGTTTAACAGGGTTTGTTCAGGAGTGAGGGTGACCACTATCCCCAAAATTTTTCTTAATTAATTGAGTAACCCCAGACCATAGGAGCTGTAAATAGGAGCATGACCACCACATGTGATAAAACGAACCCACCTGACCACATCCCTTCCAGCAACGGTCACTACACTGGGGGTTGAATCTACTAATTTTTGCCGGTGTGCAGTACCATCGCAGCAGGATCTTATATCGGTTTTCAGCCAACTGTGAGTAAGGGAGGCCCCGTTTGGTAGAGAGAAAGATCTGGTCCCAGGTATCATCCTCTATGGTTCGACCCAAGTCCCTCTCCCATGCCCTCATGAAAGCAGGTTTTTGCTGTGGATCTTTATTTAAATAGTTATACACCTGGGAAATAGCTTTCCTCAGAGTGTCAGCCTGATCGCACCAGGCCTCCAATTGCGTTCTGCCTAGAGCCAGTTCCCGACCCACCGATTCAGTCATAAAAAAGTGACGAATTTGTATATAAGGGTACACGTCCCGGTCGGTTAGTTCGTATTTGCCTTGTAAAGTGGGGAAAGATACGAATCCATCCACGTCCCATAGGTGCCCAAAGTGTGTAATTCCCTTCCCGGACCACCGGTGAAAAGGGCCATGAGCTGCCCCCGCGGGGAACAAGCGGTTGGTCCTTAGGGAAGAGCTGTAATAATATCGCCTGTCTCCCGTCAATGGTCTACGCCATTGAGACCACACATGCAGAGTGGTCTGTGTCGAGGCCGCCATGGTTCCCCGGGGTAGAAGTGTGGCCTCGGGCTGCCAGATAACCGAGCTGAGGGGGATCCCACCATACAGGGCTTGCTCAATGTGTACCCACTGTTTTTGCTCCCCTTTGCGATTCCAGTCAAAGATAGCCCGAAGTTGGGCCGCTACATAGTACCATTGTAGGTGGGGAACACTCAAACCTCCCCTTTCCTTCGGTCTATACATAACCCCTCTAGATACCCTAGGTGGACGCCTCTTCCAAATGTAGGAGAATATCCGTCTCTGCCAGCAGGTAAGCACGGCTTTGGGTATAAAGATAGGCAGTGCCTGAAATAAGTAGCCTAGACGGGGAAGGAGATTCATTTTCACTGCCGCTATGCGGCCAAACCAGGATAAATAGAGTCCGGACCACCGATCCAAATCAGTGAAAATCTGGTGTACGAGGGGTGTATAATTAAGCTTAAAAAGGTCACTTGGATCCTTGCTAAGATAAACCCCGAGGTATTTGATTTTGGTAGGAGCCCATCGGAATTTAAACTGAGTTTGTAGAGTCTCAAGCTCAAGGGCAGGTAATGTTACGTTGAGCAATTCGGATTTTTCAATGTTTAACTTGAAACCAGATACCGCCCCAAAATCAGTAAGTTCCCCGAGAGCCCCCTTCAACGAGGGAAGCGGATCAGTCAGGGTGAACAGAATGTCGTCGGCAAACAGAGACATCTTATAATCAATACCCGCTAGTTCTATACCATGGACCGAGCGATTGCCACGTACCCTAGTTGCCATGGGCTCCAAAAACAAGGCGAACAACAATGGTGATAAGGGGCAGCCCTGCCTTGTCCCTCTTTGGATATGAAATGCCTCTGAATACACCCCATTGACTTTAACCCTCGCAGTAGGCAGGTGATAAAGTTGCTGAAGCCAGGTTAAAAACTTGTCCCCAAAATTCATGGCCTTTAAGGTGGAGAATAAAAAGGGCCAATGCACCATATCGAAGGCCTTCTCCGCGTCTACTGAAAGCAAGACCAGGGGCAAATTTTCCTTACGAGCCCACCACATCAGATCATTGATTTTACGGATGTTATCGGCAGCCATCCGTCCCGGTATAAAGCCTGCCTGATCGGTGTGAACTAACTTATTCATGACACTGTTTAGTCTGTTTGCCAGGATTTTGGCCAGCAATTTAAGGTCGACGTTTAGGAGAGAGATGGGCCTATATGACCCGCATTGAGAAAGATCCCTCCCAGGCTTCCCCAGGATCGTAATCCCCGCTACATTTGAGCCAGGCCATAGTTGCCCTCCCGCCCGCAAGGAATTGAACAACTCTCGTAGAGGCTCCAATAATGAGTTGGAGAATGTTTTATAGAACTGGGGTGTAAAGCCATCAAGGCCCGGTGCTTTATTAGCCTTGAGGTCTCCTATGGCCTGCTTAATTTCAATAAGGGTAATTTCCTTATCCAAAACAGCACGCTCAGTCTCACCCAGTGAGGGAAGCGGGATAGCATCCAAATACTCCTGGATCTGAGCGGAGGTAGCTCGTGTAGAGGCGGTGTACAGATTCCCGTAAAATTCCTGAAATCTACTGCGTATGGCTGGGGGGGACGTTAGGATCTCCCCAGCGGAGTTTCTGATAGCTAATATTTGATTTTGTGTTTGCCTGTGTTTTAAAAACCGGGCCAACAGTTTCCCCGAGCGATTGCCCCACTCATACTTTTCTACCTTCATCAAAAACAAGCGAGCTGCCAAATCGGCGTCCGCTAGCGCCCGCAAATCGTCCCGCAACTGCTGTAATTGCCTATAAACCCGTGTGGAAAGCGCCCGTTTATGCTCCTGAGCAAGGCGTGTTATCTCCCCCATTATTCTTTGTTTCTCCTGTTGTTGGTTTTTCTTAACGTAGGTGCCTCTGGAAATAAATCTACCCCGTAATACCGCTTTCAAGCAGTCCCACAACAGGGCCGGTCCCCCCTCATTGGTCCCCCGGTACTCCGTGATAGCCTCCTGAATTTGAGTACAGAAATTCTCATCACTTAACAAGGAATCATTTAATTTCCAGGATTTAAACCCGGTGGTATCGGGAGCTGACTTAATGTCCGCCGTGATGGATGCGTGATCTGACCACGTGATTGAATGAATCTCAAGTGCTCCCATCCTGTTCATGAGTGACTTTTCTAGCAAAAAGTAATCGATGCGCGAGTATGTATGATGAGGAGGGGAGTAGAAAGTGTAGTTTCTGGCTAGGGGATGCATCTGTCTCCAGCCATCCACGAGATCCCATTTGGACATTAAGGATTTCAACCCCTTCCTATGCACTTTAGTACCCTCTGCACCTCCCCCTGAATTGTCCAGTCGGGGATCCAGGGTCAAATTGAAATCACCCGTGACAATGATCACCCCCTCTCCCTCTCTGTCCAACAGAGCATCCATCCTTTGATAGAAGCTTTTCTGATCAGTGTTAGGTGTGTATAAATTCAGCAAAGTGAAGGTGGTGCCCTGATAGTCAAAACAAACTAGCAGGTATCTGCCCTGCTCATCTCCAATATGTCTACGCAATATAAAATCATGTCCCTGTCTAAATAATGTACAAACTCCCGCGTACTTGGCCGTCTTGTTAGCCGCTGAGAAGTATGTATGTGAGAATAGGGGCCAATTAAGGAGGTGTTCGTAACGCTTCTTCAAGTGCGTTTCTTGGAGGCAGATCACCATAGCCCCCTGGTCCTGGATATCCTGTCTAAGTAAGTGACGCTTGCGAGGGGTTCGCAGCCCTTTAACATTGAGGGAAAAAAGTCGTAACGCCATCATGGAACTGCGCAAAAATCCTCAATTAATGGACCCCTTTCAGGTCTAGGCTGTCTGCAACCATGCGTTTGAAAAGGGCACTGACATGTTGGCTCAGCAGAAATGCTCGTACACACCTGGGAACCACAGCCCAATGCACCCAGCTCAACCATCCCATATGAAATCACACAACCCAACCCCTCCCCCCCCTTCCCATCCCCCTTCTTGTTCCCTCCTGCATGGGCACACACTACCTGCCCCATCAGGAGAGCGTATGAGAACAGTGAAATCAGAATGGCAATGAACCCTTGACTCCAGTTATGCCCGCAATCCTAAAAAAAAACAACCAGCATCCCGCCCCCCAAACTTGTATTAACTTTGAAAAACAATTAAGCACAAGTGGGAGCTATTATCCCTTTGCTCAGTCACAGTAAAATCGTCAACCCGATTGAGCTCAACAAAAAACAAACGAAACATAGCTTCGAGAAATCAGCCCGCCTCCCGGCCCATCAACCTGGAACTTGATAAAGTGTTCGCCAATAGTAAGGTGCAGTCTTTCAGTCGCCCTCCTGATGTGCGGGTCCGCTGTTGTTCCGTCTCAATCGGCGACCGCCATTCTCCACCCGCTGCCAGCGAGGTCTCTCCGGTGCCTCCCTCTGTGGCAAAGGCGCTGGAATCTTGACCGGGAACCCCGCTGAAGACAATATGGCCGCCGCGTCCACCACATTGTTAGCTTTCGTTGTGATGCCCTTAATGGTGACCGCGATCCCCACTGGGAACAGCCACCTGTATCGCATATTTTCCTGCCGCATCACAGTAGTCACTGGTTGGTATTCCTGGCGTCTTTTCAGTGTAAGGGGGGATAAATCAGCGAAGACTGAAATTTGATGGGATTCCCACTCCCACGATTTTTGCTTGCGCGCCGCCGTCAGAACTCTCTCCTTGAGCGGGAAGCGGAGGAAACAGGCTATAATATCCCGCGGCTGGTTGCCGGCACGGGGTCCCAGTGTACGGTGCGCGCGCTCAATGTCCACCACTACAGGATCGTCCGTTTGCCCTCCGGGCTGCGTCTGGGCCAGAAAAAATCGGCACAGCGAATCAACCACTGCCGCACAATCAGTATATTGCTCCGTCTCTGGGACTCCACGAAAGCGCAGGTTGCACCTTCTGTTCCTGTTTTCCAAGTCCTCTAGCTTAGCGGAAAGTTCCACTGTCGTTTGGTGCAGAGAGACACCCTGAAGTTGAAGTTTATCAATTTTAATTGCTTGCCCCTCTAGCCGCACGTCGCAGTCATCTACTCGCCGGCCGATGTCCGCCATTTCCTCCCTTGTCTCCGCCATTTTATCCAGCATTTCCCGTTTATTATTTTTCATATCCTGGCGCAAGTCCTGGAACCATTGCCGGAATTCGGTTCTTGTAGGCATAAGCGAGTCAGGGGGTTGCTGGTCATCCGGTGCGAAGTCGCCGGGAACACTTTCAATAGCCAGCGGCACTGCGACGTCTCCCTCCATGGAGGCCCCAGATCCCACTTCTCCCTTGGTATAGGAAAATTGCCTGAGATCGGCACCTTTTTTTTTGGAGGTCATGCTTCCAAGGTAGAGCCGCTTTATTTATTATCGTTTATGTGCAGCTGGACGGAGGATGGATGCTGATTAAGCTGACTGTTTGCGCTAGGCTTGCCGGAGCTCCGTGTTCAGGCTGCCATTCAAGCTCGTGACGTCACCGTCCCTCAGAATCAGTACCATTTTTAACCTCAAAAGAGAAGAAATATTTACAGAAGAATCATCCTAGTATCCCACTTATATATTCAGTGCCCAAGATACATAAAAATGTGATACCCCCGCCTATTAGACTTACAGTTTCACTGTGAGATTCTGTTTTGGGGCCGCCTGCGATTTTTTTTTAGATAAGATCTTGCAGCCCATAGTAACGAAAACCGATTCGTATCTGAAAGATACTATGCAGTTTCTTAAAGAAATAAAAGTAATCCATTTGGATAAAGGTGAACATTGGTTGGTGACCATGGATATACAGTCTTTGTATATGCAAATTCCACAAGGAGAAGCTATAGAAGTGGTGATAGATAGGATGGTAAAGGACAGAGGAGTAAATAGGATCCCTACATATTTTCTTCCATAATTGTTAAGAGTTGGTTTTAAGAACATAAGAAATTGCCATGCTGGGTCAGACCAAGGGTCCATCAAGCCCAGCATCCTGTCTCCAACAGAGGCCAAACCAGGCCACAAGAACCTGGCAATTACCCAAACACTAAGAAGATCCCATGCTACTGATGCAATTAATAGCAGTGGCTATTCCCCCTAAGTAAACTTGATTAATAGCCGTTAAGGGACTTCTCCTCCAAGAACTTATCCAAACCTTTATTGAACCCAGCTACACTAACTGCACTAACCACATCTTCTGGCAACAAATTCCAGAGCTTTATTGTGCGTTGAGTGAAAAATAATTTTCTCCAATTAGTCTTAAATGTGAACATTGGTTGGTGACCATGGATATACAGTCTTTGTATATGCAAATTCCACAAGGATTTGAAGAGAAATTTTACCACCAAGTGCATGGAATAGCAATGGGGTCATCGTTGGCCCCATCAGTAGCAAACATTTATGTAGCAGAATTCAAACAACATATTTATCAGTCCAAATGGTAGCAGAAGATTGTGTATTGGCATCGATATATCACGACATCTTTTTTATATGGAAATCTACTGAAAAGGAATTGAATACATTTTTACAATGGATAACACCGTGGATCCTAATTTACAATTCACCTCTAGTAGAGATCTTGAGAAAATCAGTTATTTGGATGTGGAAGTTTCAAAGATAGGAGGACAGCTGAATACGTCGGTGTACCACAAGCCCACAGAGAGAGAAACACCTTATTACATTATCACAGCCACCAAGCCTTATCTTTAAAACAAGGTTTGCCAGTCAGTTTTTTCGTTTTCGAAGGATCTGTTTCACCAATGAAGAGCTCGAGAAACAAGCTCAATGGCTTAAGCAGAAATTCAGTTCCAGGGGATATCCAAAAAAAGTCATAAATAAAGCCTATAAGAGGGCTAAATATGCAGACCGGGAACAACTCTTGGAATATCAGAGTAGAAAAGATCAAGACAGGTTGACATTTATTCTGCCCCAAAGCACAACATCATCAGCTATCACATCATCAATACGTAAACAGTGGCACATATTGTCTCTACATAAAGTTTTTTAAGAAATGCCTCTGATTGCCACAACAAGAGGTCCTAATATTCGAGATCTGGTGGTACATGCAGATATTACTAATGGGATTAATAGTACTCCAATGCAAGGTTGGCATAGTAAATGTGCCCGATGTGACATCTGCAAAACAACCATTAAAAGGAGAAGAATGGGAGGATCCGGTGACAGGTTATTGGGTTAAAAGAAGGAGACACACAGATTGTTTGTCTAAAAACATGTATATATTATCCAATGCCCCTGTCCAAAAATCTGTGTCGGTCGGACCTCCAGGACAGTAAAAACTAGGCTAATTGAGCATAGATCGCATCTTAATACAAAAACTATGGAAGCTCCGATGGTAGAACACTATGTAGACCAGGAACACCAGTTTGAAGATCTTCGATGGACAATAATTGATTCAGTGGAAGAAAGTATTTGAGGAAGTGACTTGATGAGTTTAAATTTCTGGGAACAAAATTGGATATTTAAATGTAAAGCCATTACTCCCCTGGGACTAAATGAAGAAATCGAATGGGCATCATTAATCTGATAAAGCTATGGCATTTACAAAGTCATCCATCAACACGCCCCGCTCAACTTACAAATTCCTTTCAAAAAACACACCTCCACCAGACCCATTAGGAGGTGTTATAAAGAATCACTCCATGTTCCACACGCAAAAACCTTTCAACATAAATCCCTCAAGGAAAGAGCGCTCTCAACAGCAGGACCAACTTTATGGAACTCCATCCCAGCCGACCTGCGACAGGAACCGTGCTTACTGACTTTCAGGAAAAGGCTGAAAACTTGGCTTTTTAAAAAAGCCAATCCAGACTTCAACTGATCCCTGCTACAAAACTTCACAATCACTTTGTTAACAGTGGGTTCAAATAGAAACCATTCACCAACGCCAACACTATGTCATCAATCTCATTCAAGATATCAATTCTTCTACATTGGAATTAATTTTGCATCTCTGTAAATGATTTGCTGTCAGTTAATCTTTCTTTTCTTTTCTTCCTCCTCCGCTCCCAGTTGTGTACTTCCCCTGTTTTATTGTAACTGCATTTCCATTAACCATGCACTTGTTATAGTTGCTAGAGTTCTCTGTATATTGCACACCCTGTTAAATGTAAACCGGTTTGATGTGATATCTGTCATGAAAGCCGGTATAGAAAAATAGTAAAATAAATAAATAAATAAATAAATAGAGGGGAATTCCCCACAGGTGTCATAGTTAATAGCTGAATGAATCTAACTTAAAGTACTTTATTGGTTAAAAACGTGTTGACGTATTTGAAGTATCTCTCCATTGGTGTAACACAGATCCGCTGACTAGTTTAAAAGGACAAGAGCAGAGGAGGAAAAGCAAAAAACGCCATTCACATCAAGTGAGAAGACCCGACAGCAAGGAGAAGAGATGAAAGAGTGACTCCCCTGATAAAGAAAATCTTCTTTTCGAAACATGGACATGTTGGGAGAAATCGAAAGCTAAGTGAATCAGGGACTTTTGAAGTGGTTAAGAAACAGTAGTGGAGTACGCAAAGCTGGTGCAGATTGTGTTTAGATCTAAGTATTAACAGAATTTTAAGCTGGGTTTTAAATTTCACATGACACAAAAATTCACATAAGAAAAATCTAAAAAAGTAACTGAGGTTGGGAAGGAGGCAGGTTCATGATTACAATCAAAAATATTCTGTGTGCAAGGCCGCGGAGGCATGCAACAGATGGTGTATGAAACCTACCTCATCCCACATTTATAATTTATACTTACTGGGGTGATTACTGGTGGTCAAACATGTCATACAGCTGAGGCCTGCATAGCAGCCTGATAGTTAGGTTTAAGCAGTGATAAGCTTCCCTGCTGGGATATCTCCCTACATTTCCCTGGAAATGTAGGGAGATATCCCATGTTTTACCACTGAGAGCACCAACAATGAACAATAGCCAAAGTAGTATGCGGACCAGTGTGCTGACAGGCCAAAATACTGTCACAGCTAAAGAAAAGAAACTTTGGCCAGAGGAGAACTGTAAAGCAGAAGTGAATATTTATCAAGATCTGCCTGTTTGAAGGGCCTGTGTAAATAAAACCAAGGAAGAGGGACAATGCAGCCATTTAAGCTCATAAGCAGGAATCACCACCCCTACAATCTTACACTCAAAGGGCAAATGCACAGCTTGCTTTGGCCTTGGGGCCAAAAGGAAAGTTGGTTCTTACCTGCTAATTTTCATTCCTGTAATACCACAGATCAGTCCAGACCAATGGGTTATGCACTCCCACCAGCAGATGGAGTCAGAGAACAATGCTTCAAGGCACTGGTATCCCAAGTGTGCCACCTGCAGCTCATCAGTATTTATCGATATCCAAGCAAAGTATAATTGATAAAAAAAAACATCTAATTTCCGAAATAAGGGCAAACAGGAAAAAACTCCCTCAAGGGTCCGAAAGAAACGACCCCAATACCTGAAAATCAGGTTTGAACCACGGTTCATAACAAAAAACAAAATATTATAGAATCATTCTGATAGATTCCCTAGGTACAGCAGCTAACCGTTAGGTAAATCAGTCTTTCGGCAGTAGCACATGGGCGGGATCCTGGACTGATCTGTGGATTTTCAGAAAGCGTTTGACAAAGTTCCTTATGAGAGGCTTCTAGGAAAAGTAAAAAGTCATGGGATAGGTGGCGATGTCCTTTCGTGGATTGCAAACTGGCTAAAAGACAGGAAACAGAGAGTAGGATTAAATGGGCAATTTTCTCAGTGGAAGGGAGTGGACAGTGGAGTGCCTCAGGGATCTGTATTGGGACCCTTACTGTTCAATATATTTATAAATGATCTGGAAAGAAATACGACGAGTGAGATAATCAAATTTGCAGATGACACAAAATTGTGCAGAGTAGTTAAATCACAAGCAGATTGTGATAAATTGCAGGAAGACCTTGTGAGACTGGAAAATTGGGCATCCAAATGGCAGATGAAATTTAATGTGGATAAGTGCAAGGTGATGCATATAGGAAAAAATAACCCATGCTATAATTACACGATGTTGGGTTCCATATTAGGTGCTACAACCCAAGAAAGAGATCTAGGTGTCATAGTGGATAACACATTGAAATCGTCGGTTCAGTGTGCTGCGGCAGTCAAAAAAGCAAACAGAATGTTGGGAATTATTAGAAAAGGAATGATGAATAAAACGGAAAATGTCATAATGCCTCTGTATCGCTCCATGGTGAGACCGCACCTTGAATACTGTGTACAATTCTGGTCGCCGCATCTCAAAAAAGATATAATTGCGATGGAGAAGGTACAGAGAAGGGCTACCAAAATGATAAGGGGAATGGAACAACTCCCCTATGAGGAAAGACTAAAGAGGTTAGGACTTTTCAGCTTGGAGAAGAGACGACTGAGGGGGGATATGATAGAGGTGTTTAAAATCATGAGAGGTCTAGAACAGGTAGATGTGAATCGGTTATTTACTCTTTCGGATAGTAGAAGGACTAGGGGACACTCCATGAAGTTAGCATGGGGCACATTTAAAACTAATCGGAGAAAGTTCTTTTTTACTCAACGCACAATTAAACTCTGGAATTTGTTGCCAGAGAATGTGGTTAGTGCAGTTAGTATAGCTGTGTTTAAAAAAGGATTGGATAAGTTCTTGGAGGAGAAGTCCATTACCTGCTATTAAGTTCACTTAGAGAATAGCCACTGCCATTAGCAATGGTTACATGGAATAGACTTAGTTTTTGGGTACTTGCCAGGTTCTTATGGCCTGGATTGGCCACTGTTGGAAACAGGATGCTGGGCTTGATGGACCCTTGGTCTGACCCAGTATGGCATTTTCTTATGTTCTTATGTTCTTATTACAGGAACGAAAATTAGCAGGTAAGAACCAATTTTCCTTTCCTGTACATACCCAGATCAGTCTAAAATGGGATGTACCAAAGCCACATTATACCAGACGGGAACCCGAAAGACTCGCTTGCAAGACGCTCTCCCCAAAAAGCGCTTGGTCCAGATCCCTGACATCCAGATGATAATGCCTTGTGAAAGTATGCAGGGAAGACCAGTCCACGACTACAAATCTCAAGCGACAACTGACACTCCACCAATAAGCCGCTTGTGCTCTCGTTGAGGGAGCTTTCAAACTAGTCGGGACGAGGCGACCCTTCCCGATGTAGGCCAAGCAAATTATTTCCTTCAGCCAGCGAGCCAAGGATGCCTTTTCACCCTTCTTCGAACCTTCAAAGAGTACAAAAAGGAGATCCGATTTTCGAAGAGAGTTAGTGATTTTCAAATACCGAAGAACCCGGCGGACATCTAACAGATGACGATCTCTTCCGATAGCGGTGTCACGAGCCCAATCAGGGAATCTGGGTAACTCCACGGACTGATTAACATGAAAGGCAGACACCACTTTCGGCAAAAAGGAAGGGACCGTGTGCAGGGACACCCTATCAGCCTAGTTGCAAAGGAAGGGATCCCTACAGGAAAGAGCCTGCAATTCTAAAATACGCCTTGAAGAACAGATGGCCACCAAGAACACCGCCTTCAAGGTGAGGTCCTTTAAGGGAGCGTGTCCCAGAGGCTCAAAAGGAGGATCATGAAGCACCCTCAACACCAGATTGATATTCCATTCTGGGCATCACTTACGAAGAGGACGACGAAGGTACTTCTCCCCTTTCAGGAAACGGACAATGTCTGAGTGGCTGTCTAGAGGCCTACCACCTACCTAACCTAGGAGACATCCCAGGGCCGAAACCTGAACACGCAGGGAACTATAAGCCAAACCTTTAGATAATCCCGGCTGCAAAAACCCCAAGACCTGAGGAATAGTCAACGACAACGGCACTACACCCTGCTGGTCACACCAGTCTTCAAACACCTTCCACACTCGAGCATATGCCATAGAGGTCGAGGGCTGCCTGGACTGAAGCAGAGTGGAAATCACCTGTTCCGAATAACCTTTCATCCGTAACCGCCACCTCTCAAACACCAGGCTGCGAGAGAAAAGTGATCCTCCCGATCCAAAAAAATGGGCCTTTGTCACAGGAGGTTTGGTAGATGAGCTAGGCGTAGTGGGCCATCTGTCGCCAACCGTACCAGGTCCACAAACCATGGCCGCTGCAGCCACTCCGGTGCCATCAGAATTATCGAACCGGGATGGTCCTCTATGCGCCGGAGAACGCACCCGATCAGGGGCCATGGAGGAAAGACATACAGGAGGATTCTGGTTGGCCACTTGCAGACTAAGACATCTACTCCTACCGCCCCGATTTCCTTCTTTCGGCCGAAGAACTGGTCCGTCTTGGCATTCACATGGGTTGCCATGAGGTCCAGTTGGGGAACTCCTCATTGGGCACAAATGTGATTCCAACCCTCCCGGAATAGTTCCCACTCCCCAGGATCCAGCTGTTGATGAATGAGGAAGTCCACCTGCACATTGTCCACGCCTGCCACGTGAAAGGCTGCGATGCCTTCCAGGTGAAGCTCAGCCCAAGCGAAGAGGTGTGCTTCCTGTGCCATGGCCGGACTCCTGGCGATTAAGATATGCATTCGTGGTGGCGTTGTCCGAGAAGACTCGAACCATGCTCTCCTGCACCAGGGACTGGAATGCCAACAAGGCTTTACGGACTGCCCATGTCTCTAGGCAATTGATAGACCACGACCGTTCAGGTAAGAACCAGGTTCCCTGCGCCGCATGACCGAGGCACACTGCACCCCAGCCTTGAAGGCTCGCATCCGTTGTCACGATCACCCAATCCAAGACTTCAAGGGGCATCCCCTTCTGTAAGTTGTCTTCCGACAGCCACCATTGCAGGCTGAACCTGATTCGCTGCAACAAAGGCAGGGGCAACTGGTATTGCTCCAACACTGGATCCCATCACGACAATAGATCTCTCTGCAACGGTCTCAGGTGAGCGAAGGCCCAAGGCACCAATTCCAACGTCGAAGCCATGAACCCCAGAACTTGTAGGTAATCCCACACTCTGGAGATTGGAAGCTGTAACAAGAGACGCACTTGTTGCTGCAATTTTTACATCCTGTCGTTCGTGAGAAACACCCTGCCCTGGAGGGTGTCGAAACAAGCTCCAAAATACTTCAGACACTGTGAAGGAGTCAGATGACTTTTCGCTTCGTTGATTACCCAGCCTAGGGACTGGAAACAATGGATCACAGGAAGAACCGTCCGCTTGCCTTCCTCTTCCGACTTGGCTTGAATCAGCCAATCGTCGAGGTAAGGATGGACCATTATCCCTTCCTTCCGGAGGGTCGCCGCCACCATGACCATCACCTTGGTAAAGGTGCGCGGGGCCATCGCAGCACCCGAAACTGAAAATGCTAACCCAGGATCTTGAATCATAGGAATCTCTGGTGAGCGCTGCGAATCAGGATGTGTAGATAAGCCTCGGTGAGATCCAAGGAGGCGAGGAACTCCCCCTTTCAAACTGCTGCGATGACTGTTCGAAGTGCTGGGGCATCTTCAAGCAGCGATTCACCTTCTGTAGGTCCAGGATGGGTCGGAAAGTGCCCTCCTTTTTGGGAACCACGAAATAAATGGAGTACCGTTCCCTCCCCCGTTTCTCGTACGACACGGGGACGATCGCCTTCAGGGCCAGCAATCTTTGTAGAGTGTCTTCTACCGCACTTGCTTGTTGCGGGAAACGCATCGTGATTCCAGAAAGGCCGGCATGAGAGGCCGAGAAAATTCTAAGGCGTAGCCTTCGTTTACCACCTCCAACACCCAGCGATCGAAGGTGATCCTGGCCCACTCCTCGTAAAATTGGGACAACCTGCCCCCGATCATCCTGTCTGAGGAGTGGGCAGGCCCGATTTCATTGGGCAGACTTCCCAGTTCCGGTTCCCTGACCGAAACCACCTCTGGTAGGATGACTGGAGCAGCAAAAGGACTGTGAAACGAGAGGGTGGAACACTCCTCTCCAACCTGCTTTTTCAGAAATCCAGAAAACAGGATCGAGGACCGAATGATTTCCTGTAGGGCTTTCTATCTTCCGGCAGTTTATTGCCCTTGGAATCCCACAGAGATTTCATCAGCTGATCCAAATCCTCTCCAAACAGCAATTTCCCTCGAAAAGGCAGACTGCACAGTTGCAACTTAGAGGAAGCATCCGCTGCCCAACTGCGGAGCCATAGGCGTCATCGAGCCGCCACTGAGACCATAGTCTGGGCCACCGAACGCACTAAGTCATCCGCCACATATTCTACCACCACCTCCAGATGAGCCGCCTGAGAAGCTGTCAAAGTCCCAGAAGACAATGGGTCCTGCGGTTTCTGAATCTAACATAAACACTCTCTTTGCATCATGCTGACACACACTGCCGCCCGAAGTTCTAAGGAGGAGACCTCGAACACCCACTTCAGATGCAACTCCAGCTTGCAGTCCTGCACATCTCTGAGAGCAGTCGCTCCCGCCACTGGAATGGTAGTCTTCTTGGTCACTGCATATACAGCCACATCCACCTTAGGTACCCTGAGGTGTTCTACATGTTCCTCCATTAACGGGTAGAGTTTTGGCATTGCCCGGCCGACCTTAAGCCCCGCCTCCAGGGATTCCCACTCCCGACTGATGAGCGTTTGAATCTTCTTCAGGATGGGAAAAGCACTAGATGGACCCCGGAGACCGTCCAAGACTGGGTTCACTCCCTCGCTGTCTAAATCTTCCAGCGAGGGTCTCACCTCCAATTCCTCAAGCACCTGGGGAATAAGGGGAGGAAATTCCTCCCTCTTACACAGCCGGACTACGCAGGGGTCGTACCCCTCCGCACTAGGTTCTACTGGATCCTGATTATCGTCACCCGTATCTGCAGCGGTGTCCCTCGGGGGCGGAGTGGAGTCATTCCCCTGCTGATTGTACCCGCTAGATCCTCCCAAGCCAAAGTTGCCTGGGAAATCGACCGCCAGTTCACAGATGGGGACACTTGGGAACTCCCACGCTCCCATCCTGGGCTCTGCGAGCTTCCGAGCCAGAAACGCTTCATGTATGAGAGGCACAAATTCCAGTGAAAATCCCCCCCGGTCCCATCTCGTCACTGCTAGAATCAGTATCCGTGTCTCTTGATTCCTCCAATCTCAGAGTCTACACAGTAGGGGACAACGGTGGCGGGCCATCCTGGGAGACCTTTTCCACAGGGTGCGCAGTGGGGGTTGGGCTCCTTCCGTTATACCCAGCCGCCGAGCCTGACATGCGTGCAGACTTTTTAAGTTTGGTCCTCTTGTCTGAGGCCCCTTTCCCCACCCAGTACACAGTCTGTGCACAGTGACAGGGGGTCTAAATAAGCTGACCATACCTCGGCAAGCCTTATGGGGTTCCACCAGAGGAGTTTCTGCCATGTTCCTCCTGCAAAAAAGGGCATTTAACTCCCCCGGAAGAAAACAGGTGCTGCCATCCAGCCCTGGTGACTCCCACCAAAAACGCCATGAAAATCGGCCCCAGGAACGCTGGGGAGCCGTGTGGGAGGTTGAGAAAGAAAAAACAAAATGGCCACCACAGTAAAAATAGCTTCGGAACCGGCAACAAAAATGAGGCAGTGAGCCTAAAAACGTCCTTGGAGGTTCTTACCAAGGCTGAAACACTCTCCCCTCCTCTTCAGGGGTCTGCCTGGCTCTGTACCACTGGGTAGACTGATTTATCCCGGGAGCCGTGGTGAACAGGGATCTTGGAGCTGTTCTAGTAACAGAAAAAAATAAAGCCTAAGCTAAGAATAATAGAAAAAAATCCTCAAAGAGGCTACTTCCCTGTACAGCAGACATTGAGGGAGAGCTTTCAGGTCGCTGAGGGAGCCAGTCCCCTGGCTATCAGGGGACCCAGAACCACATGGGCGAGCACCGCCAGGGGTAACCAACCCCCCCGTTCGCCCAGCTCTACCTAAGGGATGGCCCAGACACTGAACCTAGTACTTCAGGGAGCAAGAAAAATCAGTCTCACACAGAGCTGCAGGTATAGACGACCACCATCTGCTGGAGTCAGAGAAATACTGATGAGCTGCAGGTGGCACACTTGGGATACCAGTGCCTTGAAGCTTTGTTCTCTGACGCCATCTGCTGGTGAGAGTGCATAACCCACTGGTCTGGAGTGATCTGGGTATGTACAGGAATGCTGTTTGGCTGCTGATGAGGCTTCCCGCTGAGGCTGAACGGCTAAGACTCAGTGTGAAGTTAAGTGACAGTACTGTGACTTTGATGTTGGAACAGAACTGCTCAGTGACTTAGGAAATTTCTTAAGAACCAGTTCCATTGATGGCACAGGAGAGGCCAATGTGCTCAACACCAAAACATCCACAAGCTAAAAGGTGCCAAGGAATGGCCTTCAAGAATCATCATATCCAACTTCTGCTCAAACACTGCGGATACCTTGCCAGAAGGGTCAAAATGGGAGAAAACCAATTCCTGGGAAACCAAGGAAAAAGATCCATAGCTGTGGCATGGCCCCTTGGAGACCACTATGGCTTGGCTACTGCATGAAAAGCAGAGTTCACCACTGGATGATGCCACTTCGGAGAGGGCAAGACAGTTATGGCAATCTCTTTAGCTTTGAGCAGGAAAGAAGAATGATGCTTGTGCTCTAGTGCCTCTGCATTCTGCTTGGTGTCATGTTTACTTGAGGTCCACTAAGCATGAAGAAATCTTTCTCACGCATCAAGTGGATGGAGCAGGAAGACTTCCTATTCTTGGACATCAATTTAGGTCTCAGCTCCAAGAATATCAACCAGATTCTCAATGCTAATGGACTGCCAGAGAACAGCACATCTCCTGGGTATTTCAAAGCTGATCCATTTGGCACCAGTGAAGATACATCAATCTATGAAGTCAAGCTGAAATTGTCTACAAGTTAGTCATAGCCAATATCCTTCAGAAGATACTGCAGTTAGGGAAAATTGTGTTAAAGATCCAAATACTATATGCAGCCTCTATGATGGTCAGTTTTTGACATCTTTCCAGGTGCATGTTAGGCACTACTTAAAGCTGCTGATTTTCTTCTCCAACATGGAGGGAAACAAAGCAAAATCAAGAGACAAAACTGTAGCAGGAAAAATGCCAACCAATGTCATGGAACAGGCCACACTACGGTGAAGAGAAGAAAATCCAGGGAGCAGCACTCAAAATGAAAAATAGAAACATATTACTTGTTACAAAAACCTGCTCTAAGACAATAAGGTTTGAAGAAAGGAGGAAAATGGACTGAAGAGGCCCACACCACCTAAAGTGTCTCTGAAGAGATAAGGAAGGAAACATCTGAATAGATCTGTGAACTACAATGAACTGACGAAGAACCATGCAACAGTGACAAGGTGGAAAAGTCCTGCCAAGTTAAGTGAAGCCTTAGACGCTTTTCTATAACTGTTGGTGAACATGCTCTGGGTCACTACCAAATGATGTCGTCAAACACACATAGGTTCTATTACCTAATGCTTCAGATAAATCTTGCTTCAACGACAAACATATTTAAATGAAGTTCTTACCTCCGAACAAAGATGGTCCATGCTCAAAAACAGGTCGGTCTAACTTCCTGTCACGTGCAGGTCTATCAAAGCTTCCTCGCCTCGAAGAGGAATGGTCTTTGCTATCACGGTATGATGAAGGCCTGGAACCTGTACCTGCCCTGGAAAACAATCACAGCACTAAATATATATGCAGGTTTCTCACAAAGAGGGAGGAAAGCAGAGTTGCTTACCTGTATCAGGTGTTCTCACAAGACAGCAGGATGTTAGTCCTCACATATGGGTGACATCACAGGATGGAGTCCAATCATGGAACACTTTTGTCAAAGTTTCTAGAACTTTGACTGGCACCTACTGGGCATGACTAGCATGATACCAACCCTGCATCCAGTAGGGTTCCCCCTTCAGTCTAGTCTTATAGTAAAAAGTACGTGCGAAAAATAAAATAAGAAAACGTAAGCGAACCCAACTCCGCGGGGTGGCAGGCGGGTTTCGTGAAGACTACCATCCTGCTGTCCTGTGAGAACACCTGTTACAGGAAAGCAACTATGCTTTCTCACAGGACAAGCAGGTTGGTAGTCCTCACATATGGGTGAGTACCGAGCAGAGGATGCCCGAGCAGTACACCAAATGCACCCAAAGATGTGCAACAGGCACAACAACAGGGGTGGAAATTTGGTTAGGAGGGCATCCTGAAACCCTGAATGGGTCGGTGGAAGGATGTTGGGAAGTTAAATTGAAAATAAGTTACGAAGAACCGACTGGCCAAAGATAGAATCCTGTCTGCCAACCTTATCTAAGCAGTAATGGGCTGCGAAAATATGGAGAGCGCTCCAGGTAGCAGCCTTACAAATATAAGCAAGTGGTACAGAACGGAGGTGTGCCACTGATGTTGCCATGGCCCAGATAGTGTGTGCTTTCACACAGTCTTGCAGCAGAAAGCCTGCTTGCTGGTAGCAAAAAGAAATACAGTCCTGAAACCCAGGAGCTGACTGTACGAGATAGGTGGCATCTGTCTTACAGTTGACAGGCGGAACAGAATCTGGGTGCTCCCAATTCCTCTTTAGAAGATCAATTAGGATTTCGTGAATAGGAATAGACATGATTTCCTTAGAAGCATAAAGAAACTGGAGTACGTCCAGCAACTTGTGCCTTGAATCCTCCTCTGTCTGAAGCTGAAATGGAATTGTCTCAGTCATTTCTTTAATGAAGTTAATAAAGGACAGATCCTCTGGAGAAGAAGGCCTTCTCTGAAGGCAGATCATCTGTATCCTGGGAGGAATCATCAGTCCAAGGATCATAAGGTTGATTACCAGTTCCCTGAGGTTAGGTTCCACCTGTCAACCATAAGACAAATGCCACCCATCTCGTATAGTCAGCTCCTGGGTTTCAGAGATCACAACTGGATCATCACTCTGTGGTTGTGGAATCAGCCCAGAAAAAGGCATGGTGTTCCAAACCTCATTCCTCCATACCTCCAGGGAAGGAGCAGAAATCCCTAGATGCTATTGGCAGATGGGTCTTTCATGGCTCAATGCTTATATCTTGCATTGCTTCCTACCAGTTATACATGACCCAGTATAACAGAAACCTTTTTAAGAAGATCCCCGAAGGACCAGGCCTAGGATCGATGGCATCGGAGGAGGCACCGATAGAACCGGCGATATCGATGGATGAGTCGGTGGCAGAATTCCAGATGCGGTATGGGTATCTGTGTTTCTTCGTCTTCCGATGACAAAGGTATCGGCGAAGGAAGAGGACATACCGGTGTCCTTGGATCCAGCGGTGGAAGGGCACCAATCAACGCATCCAGTCTACCCAGTAGCGGTGCGAGCGCCATGGGAATCAGATCGGTGATCAGCACGAGCACCGGCATCGATGGAGGCTGGAAGCCCTGCAGTGCTTTACCGATGGCCTCTTGGATCATCCGATCCAATTCCTCATGGAAGCCTGGGGTGTGGAACCCCGGTTCCGGAGTAGGAGGCAGCACTGGCGTGGCTGGAGGGTCCACCGGTGAAAGTGGAGTCGCGGCATCCTGCACCAATGAAGGTGGGGAACGCCCGGTCACAGAGGAGGATGGGGGCCTTCTCTGGACGGGATTTCTTTGTCGGTGGCTCTGTCAACGTCGATGCCGAGGGCTTGTCGGGATCAGCGGACTGAGCCTTCTGATGCCGATGTTTTTCACGATGTTCTCCTTGGTCCTTCTCCTGAGGTGATGAGGAAGAAGTCGACATTTTCAGAATAGTCGATACCGGTCGGACCACACCAGTGTCCCGCTGCTGGTGAGAGGTCGATGGCACCGGCTCAGACGAAGTCTAAGCGGTCGATGGAGTGGGGGATTTGGAATGAAAAAGAAACTCCATCTTCTCTAAGTGGGCTTTACGGCCCTTCAGCATCATTTGGGCACATTTGGTTCAAGTTAGGGTATCATGGCCGGGCACCAAGCACAATACACAAACTCTATGTAGGTCTGTGATGGACAATGTCCGAGGACAATCGGGGTACTGACGAAAACCAGACGCCATGACCTCAACAAAAATTTAGCCGTGGTGCGTTCGATGGCCAGTAAGCCCCGAAGGGAAAAACTTGACAGGAATTGACCGCAAATGAGGGTAAAGCTTACCTTTCGACCGCGAAGTACTGATATCGATAGGGGGACTCCTATGGGGTAGAAAATTTTTAAAGAAGTTCCATGAGGAAAATTCCTGTCAGGAATCTCTAGAAAGCTACTTAGCCCGTGTGGATACTGCTGCGCGGGAAAAAAAAAACTGAAGGGGGACCCCTGCTGGATGCAGAGTTGATGTCATGCTGGGCATGCCCAGTATGTGCCAGTCAAACTTTGACAAAAGTGTTCCGTGATTGAGCTCCATCCTGTGATGTCACCCATATGTGAGGACTACCATCCTGCTTGTCCTGTGAGAAAATAAAATACCAATCATAATTAGATAATTCTCTAAATGTCAGTACAATTTACTTAGGGGCCGATGCAATATTATGCGCTACAGCTAGCGCACGGCTTTACATGCGATTGGATGCACATTATGGATGTGTGTCCATAACCCACGATATGGAGATTAGTGCGTCCAAAACGTGAGTCCAAACCACCACGTAAGTTAATAGTGCTCATCACATGTAAATTCCATGGAGATGGGGCTATTAGCCAATACCCGCGATGTAAAAAATTTCCCGCGGGGTCAACGTGCCCATTGCAACGTGACAAATTTTACGCCAGGCCAGGGCTGGCATAAACATATGCCACGCTCAAAGACTCATTGATAAAATCAAATCCTGTTTTCTGTGATTCCTCTCATTGGTATCGTCACAAAACTAAGTAGGAGGAAAAACAGAAAGCAGATTCCGGTAAAAAAAAAATATAAAAAAAGTCTCAGGTAAAAAAAATAATTCTGGGCGCCCAATATACACACACAAGAAACACAGTCCAGGCCATGTATCTTATGCATGTATATTGTGCCAGTAGAGGGCAAAAAGTGATGCTCGTATTGAGCGTTGGTTTTCCCAACCTGCATTGACATCCACCTCTTCTGTATGCCCAATGCTGAGGAGATACTAGGAACACACAATCTGTCCTAGCATCTCCTTTTTAGAGCGATCCCTCAATTAATCATTGCATCATGTGCCCAGGAGAGGTGGCTGGGCACGCATTAGGAAAATGGGCCCTCAACATTGAGGGCCCATTTTGTCCATCAGCCCCATTGACTGTATATACTGATACAGCTAAACAAATGGTGAAATGACTTTTTACCTGATAATTTCCTTTCCTTAAGTCCAGTCATACGAGTGGGTTATGCTCAATGGCCAGCAGATGGAGAGAAAAAATCAACAGGCTTGCTGTCACTCCTTATATGCATTTGTGCTGACCCCAGCATTTCTGTAAAAAACTAACTGTGGACATCTTCAATTTCAACTAAACAGTACAACAGATTCAAAATTGTTTGATTTTTTTTTTGGACTTCCAGAAGAACCAGGAAGTAGAAGGAAAGAAACAAGATATATATGGAACTACTCACTTGCAGAGCAGTACAGGAATGCAAGTTCCTTTGCCCTACACCTCATTTTCCTCTCCCTTTTGTTTTTCAGCAGTAGAGATAATGGAAGAAAGTTTGGCAACATGGAGCTTGGACTGGTCTGACTGGACTTAATTTTATCAGGTAAGAAGTAGTTTCATCTTCCTCTTCATCCACTCAGACCAGTAGGATACACTCAAGTTACTCCCGACGGGGCAGGATAATGCCCAAGCCCTTCACAACTCCTAACTGACATCTAAGCAGTAATGCTCAGCAAAGACCAAGTGATCATCTTACAAACTTCCAAAGGAGAGAGCTCAATCACAGCTCAGCCTAAGATGTAGCCTGAGCGGGTACTGCCTTTAGTAAAATAGTACAGGAATCTGCATAAACTGCCATAATTACCTCCTTAATCCAGTGTCCATTGTAGCTCTAGTGGTCATTTCAACTTTCCACACACCACTGTAGAGAGCAAAAAGATGGTAAAAAGTCTTCTGACATGCAAAGCTCTAAGAGCCTTATACTCCTCAGAATCTGCCTGCTTATTAAATGAAGGCTACGAAATAGACTGATTTAAATGAAAATCTGAGACCACCTTCGGTAAAAAGGAAGGGCCTATACAAATTTGGGCCGAGACCTTTGAAACAATAAGAAAGGCTCTCTACAAGAAACTGCCTGCAATTCTGAGACCTTCTAGCAGAACAAGTAGCCAGCAAGGGCACTGTATTCAAGGTAAGTAACTTCAGCGAAATACTTTTGAGAAAGTCAAACAGAGGTCCTGCCAACGAGGATAAAACCAAGTTCAAATCCCAAGATGGAACTGGAATCTGCAAAAGAGGACTTATATGATTAATGCCTCTCAAGAAACAAGAAACATCTGGCTGTGACTCTGTACACACCCCCTGTAACAAGCAAGAGTGGATACCTGTACCTTTAAAGTATTGAAGAGGCAAGATGGCCGCCTAGACGTAGTCCTGTGCAAGACGCCGGAGGGAGAACGCTGTCTTTTCTTCTAACTACTTTGGAAAAAATGCCACATACTAAAAGAAAGGGACGACTAAGGGGTGAGATTACCAACTCACCATCAGTCGATCCCCGACAGCCTACGATTCCCGGCATTTTGGCGGGCATTACTGCTTCTATTACCCCGGAGAGCTCGGTCGCTGGGGGACTGATTCAGGAGCAGGAATCACCCCCCTTGACCCTTGAAACAACGCTAAGCCCCGGATCGCCGCGAAAACCCGATAACCCCAGAAACAACGCGATACCTTGCCCGGCTTCGGTGGAAGTCGGAGGGGCCATGGCTATGGCCAGGGATGGAGGCATCGGAGCATGGCGAGTGGAAGCTTCGGGAGGAGAAAGAGAGGAAAACCAACCAGAGGAAGGAACTCCAGGAGGAATGGAGGGACCCCTGAGGGCTTCTACGCCGCTAGCACGGGAGGAAGCCACCCCATTTGCATTTCAAGGTATCGGGGGAAGTGAGGGGACTGTCGAAGCAGGGGCACTAAAACAGCTTAAAGAACTTTCAGCTTGTCCTCCCACAAAGAAACCTGATGCAATGTCTCTGGAGGGGATTTAGACTATGTTAAGTTCTATAGAAAATTCTATTAAAACCTTGTCTAAAGTGACAGTGGAGATACAAAACCAATCAGTGAGGAATAACAATTGAATTACAAATTTCTCCAATAGAACAGAAGAATTGGAAAGAAAAATGGTTACAATTGAATTGAAACAAGCAAAATTAATGGACTCTGAACGTATAAATTCAAAAAGATTGGAGATAGTTGAAAACGCATTAAGGGCACATAACCTTCGTATATTAAGTTTTCCTGTTATAAATTCTATCTCTCCACTAGAACTTTTCAAACTCTATATGAAAAAGAACTTAAAAATTCCTGAACAAGCTTTGCCAGTGGTTACAAAGGCTTTTTATCTCCAACAGCAATCTAATCAAGAGCAGGAACAAATTTCTTCCTTAAATTTAACTAACATTTCTGATTATGAGATTAACCAAAGGAGACCTTTGTTAGTCTCCTTTGCATTCCTTACTGAGAGAAATCATGTAATGCGTTTATTCTTTAGAAATCGTCAGATTCTTTTCTATGGAAGCCCCATATGGATTTATCCAGATGTGATTAAAACGACCCAAACCCGTAGGAAGGATTTTCTTTCCATGCGACCAGATGTTTTGAAGCTAGGAGCGAAGTTTACTTTGTAATATCCCTGCAACGCGTGCTTCAGATACCTTAATGTGAACTATATATTCTTAGAACCGGACCAACTGAAGTCGTTCTTGGCTGGAAGAGCCCCTATAGATACTCCGACAGATCCGGTTTAAAAAATAATGAAGCAGTACTAAAGGCGTGCCATTGTTTTTTTTTAGTTACATATTGAAAATTTCTTGATGATATTGCTCCTTCCGCCTCCTAATTACATTTATTTTTCTAATAATTTAAATGTCCATATATATATATATATATGATGTTTAATATGTATACTTGTGAATATATAATTTGTTAGGACATTGAATTTTCTGTAAGGAGTTTTTTCCTGGAAGAAATGTTCAAAATTGAAAATAAAGAATTGAAAAAAAAAAAGTATTGAAAACCAAACCTTTAGAGGGGCAAAAAAAACTAGAATCATCGTAACAGACACCCTATCCAAAGTATGCACAATCGAATCTTTATGGGTAGAAATCCCTTGTGTGTCGGGGAAGACTATAATGATAGGAGTATACTACCGTCCACATGGCCAAGATGGTGAGACGGACAGTGAAATGCTAAGAGAAATTAGGGAAGCTAACCAAACTGGTAGTGTGGTAATAACGGGAGATTTCAATTACCCCAATATTGACTGGGTAAATGTATCATCGGGACACACTAGAAAGAAAAAGTTCCTGGATGGAAAAATGACAGTTTTATGGAGCAACTGGTTCAGGAACAGACGAGAACGGGAGCAATTTTAGATATAATTCTCGGTGGAGGACAGGATTTGGTGAGAGAGGTAACGGTGGTGGGGCCGCTTGGCAATAGCGATCATAATATGATCAAATTTGAATTAATGACTGGAAGGGGGACAGTAAGCAAATCCATGGCTCTCATGTTAAACTTTCAAAAGGGAAACTTTGATAAAATGAGAAAAATAGTTAGAAAAAAACTGAAAAAAGCAGGTACAAAGGGAAAAAGTGTGCAAGAGACGTGGTCATTGTTAAAAAATACCATTCTAGAAGCACAGTCCAGATGTATTCCACACATTAAGAAAGGTGGAAAGAAGGCAAAACGATTACCGGCATGGTTAAAAGGGGAGGTGAAAGAAGCTATTTTAGCCAAAAGATCTTCATTCAAAAATTAGAAGAAGAATCCAACAGAAGAAAATAGGATAATGCATAAACGTTGGCAAGTTAAATGTAAGACGTTGATAAGACAGGCTAAGAGAGAATTTGAAAAGAAGTTGGCCGCAGACGCAAAAACTCACAGTAAAAACTTTTTAAAATATATCCGAAGCAGAAAGCCTGTGAGGGAGTCAGTTGGACCGATAGATGATCGAGGGGTTAAAGGGGCACGTAGAGAAGATAAGGCCATCATTAAAGATTAAACTATTTCTTTGCTTCGGTGTTTACTGAAGAGGATGTTGGGGAGATACCCGTACCAGAGGAGGTTTTCATGGGTAATATTCAGATGGACAATCAAATCACAGTGAACCGAGAAGATGTGGTAGGCCTGATTGACAAACTGAAGAGTAGTAAATCACCTGGACCGGATAGACTACACCCCAGGGTTCTGAAGGAACTCAAAAATGAAATTTCAAGGAAGGCATAGTTGACATTATTATAATATACTGCACATTTGCATGGATATTGTAGAACAAATTTCGCTCCTAATTTTAATACATCAGATCTTAACTCTAGAAACTTTTTTCGTTTCATTTGTGTAGGTCTGGTCAGGTCTGGGAAAATAGATCAGTTAAGAGCATTTTTGGAAGCTCACACCCAGAGACAGTATACATGTGGTCCGTAAATAGAATTGGTTATGTTAATTACCTGGCGACCTGAATTAAGTTTAAATATTTTATTTCTTTAGCTTTCACTCTTTTTTTTTTTTGCTAGTCCTCCCCTATATTTCCTTTATTTTTAGTATTTATTTATTTATTTTATTTATTTGAAGAGTCTTCTATACCGATGTTAGTCGAAACATCACCTCGGTTTACATGGAACAAAAGCAACGGAATACTGATGGATTTTGGAGGCATAGTAGTCTCATAGAAACATAGAAACATAGAAATGACGGCAGAAGAAGACCAAACGGCCCATCTAATCTGCCCAGCAAGCTACGCACTTAATCCTTTTTTTTTTTCTTCCTTTTTCTCTCTCACACCTGTTACTCTTGGCTTCCAGTACCCTCCAGCCCTATTTCCCCTCCACCCCACCACCAATGTAAAGAGCATCGCCGGATCTGCATCCAAGTGAACATCCAGCTCAATTAGGGGTAACAACCTCTGCAACAAGCAGGCCACACCCCTGCCCCTGTCCACCCAGACTATACAATCCAGACCCCGTTGGTTGCCGTCCACACTCAGATCCTCCCTTCCACAATCCCCCTGCCGTTGAAGCAGAGAGCCATGCGTTGAAAGAGAAGTATCAGACTCTCTCCCTCGCCGAAGCAGAGAGCTACACTGGACATGCATTGAAAGTAAAGTATCGGCCCAGCTACACCTCGCTTCCCTGTGAACACAAATTTTTTTATTTTTCTTCCACATTACTTCTTGCCATTGAAGCCCAGAGATATGATGGAGTCTCATCAACCTTGTGTATGTACACTGAACGAGGGTATTATCTCCAGGTAGTAGCCCCATTTCCGCGAGAGCCACATTAACTATCAACAAATATTGAACAAGCCTAATAATTGGCAATACCTATAGCCTATGACCTCACCGTTAATTTTACATACTCTTACCCACCCCTGTTTTTTTCTTTTTTTTTTTGGAGATGGCAGCCCTCCATCCTTCTGCTCTGTGAAGGTGGAATACCAACCACTGGCATCCCGCTCCGTGAATGCCTCTGTGGCTACTGCCACTCCGTGCAGTGTTTTGCTGCCTCCTCTTTATACACGTCCTCCAGACTTGATGGATCCACAGTTTTTATCCCACGCCCCTTTGAAGTCCTTCACAGTTTTGGACTTCACCACTTCCTCCGGAAGGGCATTCCAGTCATCCACCACTCTCTCCGTGAAGAAATACTTCCTGACATTGGTTCTTAGTCTTCCTCCCTGGAGCCTCAGCTCATGACCTCTGGTTCTGCTGATTTTTTTCTGACGGAAAAGGTTTGTCGTTGTCTTTGGATTGTTAAAGTTTTTCAAGTCTCTGAAAGTCTGAATCATATCACCCCTGCTTCTCCTTTCCTCCAGGGTGTACATATTTAGATTCTTCAATTTCTCCTCGTATGACATCCGATGAAGACCCTCCACCTTTCTGGTCGCCCTTCTCTGTACCGCTTCAATCTTGTCTCTGTCTCTTTGTAGATACGGTCTCCAGAACTGAACACAGTACTCCAGGTGAGGCCTCACCAAGGACCTAAACAAGGGGATAATCACTTCCCTTTTCTTAGTCGATATTCCTCTCTCTATGCAGCCTAGCATTCTTCTGGCTTTTGCTATTGCCTTGTCGCATTGTTTCGCAGACTTCATATCATTAGACACTATAACCCCAAGGTCTCTCTCCTGCTCTGTGCACATCAGCCTCCCCCCCCCCCCCCCCCCCCCCCCCCCCCCCCCATCGAATACAGTTCATTCGGATTTCCACTCCCCATATGCATGACTTTGCACTTCATGGCATTGAATCTCAGCTGCCATATCTTTGACCACTCTTCCAGTTTCCTTAAATCCCGTCTCATTCTCTCCACTCCTTCCGGCGTGTCCACTCTGTTGCAGATCTTAGTGTCGTCCGCATAAAGACAAATCTTACCTTCTATCCCGTCCGCAATGTCGCTCACAAAGATATTGAACAGGACCGGTCCCAACACCGATCCTTGCGGTACACCACTTAAAACCGCTCTCTCTTCAGAGAAAGTTCCATTTACCATCACACATTGTCTTCTGTCCGTCAACCAGTTTGCAATCCAGGTCACCAACTCGGCACTCACTCCTAAGCTTCTCGTTTTATTCACCAGTCTCCTGTGCGGAACCGTATCAAAAGCTTTGCTGAAATCTAAGTAGATGACATCAAGCGCTCTTCCTCGATCCAATTCCTTGGTTACCCAGTCAAAAAAGTCAATCAGATTTGTCTGACAGGATCTCCCCCTGGTGAATCCATGCTGCCTCTGGTCCAGTAATTCTCCGGACTGTAGATAGTTCACTATTCTCACTTTCAACAGTGACTCCATTACTTTTCCCACCACCGAAGTGAGGCTAACTGGTCTGTAGTTACCAGCCTCCTCTCTGTTCCCACTCTTGTGAAGCGGGACCACCACCACTCTTCTCCAATCACTCGGCACCACTCCCGTTTCTAGGGATCTATTGAACAGGTCACACAGCGGACCCGCCAGCACATCTCTGAGCTCCCTCAGTATCCTTGGATGAATCCCATCAGGTCCCATGGCTTTGTCCACTTTCAGATTCTTTAGCTCTTCCCATACATTTTCTACTGTAAAAGGATTTTCATCTATTCCACTTCCCTCCAGTTTCTTGTTGTGTAGAGATTGTCCTTCTCCAGGGTCTTCTTTAGTGAAAATCTTTAGTCTCGTTTGGCATTTTGAATGGCAAGGTGGTAGGAGTGTAAGTAGGATTTGTAGGAAGAGGAGTGCTGTGTGGTAGGGTCTTTACGCCAAACTCTTTCTTTGGATCTGAGGTTGAGCTTCATTTGGTGGAGATCGGTTGTGTACCAAGGTTTGTTGTTGGTGGGGGAGATGCATAGCTTACGGGTGATCAAGGGGCATATTTTATCAGCTAGGTCTTGGGTGATGCTGACCCAAGAGCTGAGTGCAGAGTCGGGGGAGGAGCAATCAAGGTTGTTCATGGATTCCGTGAGAGCGGAGGTGAGCTCCTCAGTGTTGCAGGCTTTGTGGTAGGAGAAGGAGGAGATATTTTGTGGGCGGGAGCAAGGATTAATGGCGCTGAGGGTAAAGTAGGTCTGAATAAGTGCGTGGTCAGACCATGGTACAGGAGTGCAGGTAGGGGGGATGGGGACTGGATACAGGAGTTGGTGAATATGAGATCCAGGGTGTGCCCTGCTTTAAGTGTGGGGGCTGAAATTGTTTGGGTGAAACCTAGGGCCTGCAAGGTTGTGAGGAGGGTTTCACAGGATGATGAGAGGGGGGTGGAGTCTACATGAAGGTTGAAATCTCCCAGTATTATGGTGGGTTTTTCGGTGTTTATATTATTGGAAATGAGTTTGATGAGAGGGGAAGGGTTTTGTTCCAGGAGACCAGGTGGAGCATAGATGAGGCATATTTGGAGGTTGGTAGCTTTAAACAGACCGAATTCCAGTTTAGGTGGGGGATTAATGTTACTGTGTCTGAGTTTGAGGGGTTTGGGTTTTTTTTGTTTTGGTTTTTTTTTTTTTTTTTTAGAGATAAGGAGGATGCCACCTCCTTTCTTTTTTGGTCTGGGGATGGAGAAAATATCATGAGAAGCTGTGGGGAGCTGGTTCAAGATAACAGTGTCAGAATCCTTGAGCCAGGTCTCAGTAACAGCACAGATTTCAGGATTGTAATCGTGGATGAGGTCATCTAGAATGTAGATTTTTTTGATATTGGAGTGAGCATTGAATAGTATTGAGGGTTAGGGTGGTGAGGCCAAGGAATTAGGTTAGAGGGGAGGTGAGGATGGGGAGGAGGGATTTGTGCTGTGTATATGGGATAGCTGGGCGGAAAGGAGGAGGTCTGGGTAGGGAGGTGTGTATACAGGGTATGGGGAAGGAGGTGGGAGTGGGGTTGGAGTGTGGGGGCATGGTGAGGAGGTGCCTCTGGGGCGGTAGCAGAGGAGGAGTGTAGGGGAAGGAGGAGAACGAGGGGAGGCGGAGGAGGATAGGGGGAGGGTGTACGGCGGCACTGAATTTGGTTTGTGAGTTTGGTATCGAACAGTAAATAAGCAAGTGAGGCAAAATTGTCAAGCAAAGGTACCAGGTATAACAGCAGTTACAGTGCACAATTACTATTTAGGGCAGCTGAGTGACATAGAATGCAAAACTGGCAAAGACTTAGCAATACTAGTAGTAGGAAGAAGGGAGAAGGTAATTAGGCATTTGAGAGAGAAAAGATTCCGGGTGGGAATACCAAGTGTGACTGCTGAGAATTGGCTTATGACTTTCATGTAGGTGTCCAATAAAGATGGTGTGTTCTTGATGTGGCAGGTCAGTTTGGTTGGAAATTTCTTGAGCTTGCAAAGCTGAAGGGAGTCTAGCTGGGTCGGAAGTCTCAGCGGAGAGACAGGGAGCCTGCGAGGGCTGGGCATGCAGGGAGCACAAAGGGGCGCGACTAAGGGGCGCACTAAGGGGAAGGCCCCTTTGTCACGCAGCGCCTGCAGGGATTGCCCTGCTTAAAAGGGTGCCGGTTATCAACAAAGAGCAGAAATTATTTTATTTGTTTAAATTTTTTTATATTCCACTTTTTGCAGCACTTCAAAGCGGATTATATTCAGTAGAACTAGGGGACATGAAATAAAACTTCAGGTTGGACGACTCAGAATCAAAGTCAGGAGGGTGGTGGATCTCTGGAATCCCTTTCCTCCATAGGTGGTGAAGGTGAAAACAGTGAAAGAATTCAAAGGGGCACAGGACAAACACCGTGTATCCCTAAAAACTAGAGGATGGAAATGAAGAAAAAAAGTGCATGGGGGTAACTTGCTGGTGCGGCAGTTACCATCCTTAACCAATAAGCCTTATACTTTTGATGCAACTTCAACATTTGCTCTCTGCTTCAAGGGCAAGGGGTAACAGAGAATTGGGATTCAGACAGTAATCAACGAGGGCCCTGACTTTTACGGTTTGGGAAACTGGTAAGAATGGAGGTAACCTGCACGGTGTGGCAGATACTGCTATAAGCTTGCTGGGCAGACTGGATGGACCATTTGTTCCTTTTCTGCTGTCATTTTTATGTTTCTATGGCAAGCCCCCACCATCATCGGTATCATCCTGATCCACCTGCATTCAAGCTCTGTCAGACTGCACTGCGCTATAGCACTTGACCATGGAGATATTTATTTTATTTATTTATTTTTAATTTTTATATACCGAAGTTCTTGTAGGGGCTACAAATCACTCCGGTTTACATAAAACGAAGAACTGCTCAACAGAGAGCGGAGCTTTACATGGAACAGTATAACATATGGAACAGTATAACTAGTTGACAATTTAACATAGTGCTAATTAAAGTAATATTTTAACTGATAATAAATAAAGAAAGAAATATAATATTTTAAATAAGAAGTATGACTATTTAACGTAGCAATAAATAAATATAAAAATACGCAATATATTTGCGTATTTTTATATTTATATATAAAGATATATATAAATATTTATATATATATATAAATATTTATATATAGATTATATATAAATATTTATATATATAAATATATATATAAATATTTATATATATAAATATATATATAAATATTTATATATATAAATATATATATAAATATTTATATATAAAGATATATATATATATAAAGAGATAGGCAGAAGAGCACTCGGAGTGACTGGACCTTGTTTAGTAGGAACTGCTGCTTCAGCCGACAGGCCCTGTAAAAATGTCTGCAATCCCTGGAAAAATTCCACCCATGAAAAGGAGGCCAGGTTCATTCCAGGCCCCAACGGTCCGAACCTGACGTTCTATGTGCCAGTGTCCCCTGAGGACTCAACCCATGGACCAATCAGAGAAGGAGACACCCTTGCAGTGTCTCCCTTGACCCCACTCCCCTCAGACGGAGGAGATGGACCATCACCAGCAAAATTGAAAGGAGGCAAATCTCCACGAGCATCTAAGTAGCGCTGACACAGCATTTAAGAAAGTTCCAGCTGAATGGATCTAATTTGGCAGGCAGCAGATTGGCACTTAGGTTTCTTCCCCACAGGCACCATGCTATATGTACACAATCCAATGAAGGCACACCTAATATGTATGCACAAGGTGGAGAAGGAGGAGAGAGGGTCCCTATTTGAAAAGAATACCTGTGGAGGCGAGGGCAGCCCGGCCCTGAGGCCATCGAAGTGAGGCTACCCATCCCCGACGACGCTGCTTGCCCCGCCTACCCGTGACGTCATCGAGGCGGGACGCCGAGGCCCATAAAAACGGCCTAACAGCGGCGCTTGTTGCCGCCGGCGCTTGTCCTAAGCCGCGCTTTCCCAAGGGGCGCGCGGCTTAGTGCAGCTTTATTCGGATTTGGGAGGATTGTGAATAGCTCTATATTATCTTCATAATTGTAAGTAATCCTCTTATTACTCCATCTCCTCCAATAAGGAGTCAAAATTAGAAACATACACTACGTGGGTGTTTGGTAGGTCCTGTGTTGTTTTTGCCTGTTTAAACTATGCCTCATTCTGTAAGAAAAAGAAGAGCCAAGGAATGAGTGGAGCCTGCTACTACCCCTGGTACTTCTATAAAAGGACCCATGGACACCCATGTGCAACGTACATTAAGATCGGATGAGGCGCAGGTGGAGGGGCCCCTTGAACTTATTTCTGAGGTCTCCCCACCGGACCTGTCAATATCTTTATCCCCGATCCAAAGGGAACCACCTGTAAACCCGGCTACATCCAGAGCCCATGGGGTTTGGGGGGGGGGAGGTCCATCTGCGGAAGTCGCAGAGTTAAGGTCTCCGTCAGCAGGCCCAAAACCTCTGGATTTGTCTGAGATGGATAGTCCGGTGGAAGTCCTTTCAGGACAGACCACCTCACTGAATCTGGTACAAGGAAGACTCCACCAGGATCCAATAAAGATAGACAACTCTGTTTATTTGCCTAAAATATGTGTCCCACAGATAAGCAAACCCGAAGTGGTTACATTGGATGTAATAATGGAAGCTATAGTGAGTTTGCAAAATTCTGTAGTAGCCCAAGTTAATCCAATTATAGAAAAAGTGAATAAACTACAGGAAAACATGCTTAATATGGAGATAATAAAGGATAAAGAAATAAAAGATCTAGAGAAAATTAAAGGAGATTTAGATAGCTCAAAATTGGTACAAGAAGCAATGATAAAAGAAAACCAAATATTGCAAACGAAACTGGAGAATTCAGAAAATGCTAATAGAAAGAAAAACCTTAGTTTTGTTAATTTTCCAATGTTACCACATATATCACCTAAAGAAATGTTCAAGAGGTATTTACTTGAAGTTTTTAAAATACCAGAAAATACAATACCACCGTTAGCTAAGATTTATTATATTCCAACGTATAAAAGGGGAGTACAACAGGAAGAGTCGGAGGGAGCACAGGTTATGGATAAGTTGGAAACATCTGACAGTGATATGGTACAGAGTGCCACATTATTAACCACTTTTGTTTTTGAGACTGATCGTGACTGGGTATTTCGTCTATTTTTTAAACATAGGATGGAGTCATTTTTGACATTAGCCATAAGAGTTTACCCAGACTTTTCCAAATTAACACAAAAAAGGAGACGACAATTTCTTTTATTTAAGGCAAAGGTTCTCCAAATAGGGGCAACTTATTGCCTTAAATATCCATGTAAATGTTGTGTAGGATACAAGGGTAAGTCCTTTGTGTTTTATACTCCTTCTCAATTATCAATTTTTTTGAGTGATAAAACAGAAGTGGGGGACCCTGAGTTGGAGACTCTGTAGGTTCCATAAGAGCAGTGAGCCCTATAAATATAAATAGTACGTTGTTGTTGTACATTATCGATGTTAGATAATTCTTTTTGAATCCTTGTTTAAATTGTCTCCTTATAATTGAGGACTGAAAATAATACTGTGGTTGTAACCATTTGGTATACTAAGTTAATTTGAATTTATGTTTTCTTTGCCAAATGCTTTTCTTAATCAAGATTGTTCTTGTGGTGTTAATGTAAAACTGAATAAATATTAAATATGTATGCACAAAAAATGTGCATACAAGCCCACGCACCTAGGCCGCTTGTCCTACTGGATGCCCAAACTTAATGTCCAGGATCAACACCTAAACTGGGCGCACAAGAGGTACGTGCAGAAGGACGAACGCCCAATTGAAGGCACAAACGAGAATAGGTGCGCACACCTGGACACGGAAGCACACACCGAGGGGTCTGAAGCAAAAAAACACGCCCAAAATGGGAGAAGGCTGGAAGTGGGCCTAAAACCAGTCATGCCTGCACTCTCTCCTCACCTCACAGAACTTCCCAGATACGTGAGCAGGACAGCCAAACACTGAGGAAACAGACCCTTCTCCTGCTGTCTTCCTGTCACCTTTTTTTCTTTTTAAATTTCAAGCCAAAAAACTTTTAACTGAGCTCAGCCCTCCCTGGCTGAGAGTAGGAATGGGTCCCGGCTGCAGGGGAGAGGGCTAAAGCCTTCACCGTTGAGCCTCTCTCAGCCTGCAACCGCTAATTGGAATTTAGGTCCATGCTAGTCAAGGCTACCAAACTCAGGGAGGGACTACCATAGGAGGGAAGTGGTGCTACACAGACATCTCATCTTTCTAACTTTACTCACAGGCAATCCCCTGAAGGGAAATGCATGTCCACCATCTGCTGGAGATGGATAATACTGGTGGGCTGTCGTCGGGGCAGGACTAGATACCTGGGACTTTAGCTTTTGCTCCATCTCCAGGCAGAGATGCATACCCCACTCATTGGGACTGACCTACTCAAACGCTTAGGAAATGAAGTTTTTCAAAAATAGGCCAAGGTGGGCCCAAAAAGTTGAAGAAACGTGAGGCTCTCACCTAACTGCAAAATGACAGGCTCCATGGAACAGACTGACGTGGACCCCAAATAGATACAGTATGCTCAACGAGGCTTAGTCACATTTCTAGAAACTCTGACATAGGTTTTCCGTGCTGGGTTCCATCCAATAATGTCGCTCATGTGTGAGAACTATATCCTGTTTGCTCTCACAGAAACAAGAGGAACAAATGGAAGGAAATTAAATGGGGGAAGAAAGGGGGACTGGAGGAAGCAAATAAAGAAAACCACAAACACCCCCCCCCCCCCCCAAAGCCTCCCTGGTGCTTAACTCTCAGTTGGGGGAGGGAGCCCCCAGGCTTGCACCACTGGAGAAAATATACATATATATATCTATATATATATATAGAGAGAGAGAGAGAGAGATACATACATATGTTTCTATATCAGGCACCCCCGGATCCATAGAGGAAGGGAGAGTATATATTTCACTTCAGGAGCCTATAATCATATTTTTCCCTCTTCAGCCTCCCAGAAGGCAGTCTACAGCACAGGATGCTTGCCTATACGTAACTACATCAGTGAGCCTGTTGATGTCTCTCTCTGTTCGGACTGGATGACGAGTAAGCTAGAATTCTGTATCAAATACAGCCAAGCATACAGTGCAGCTCTCAAAATACCTGCTCTCACGGGATGGCCGGTCCCTATCAGATTTCTCCCGCTCACGTTCTCCAGGAGCACGGTCTCTGTACATCTCCCGCTCACGGTCTCTATCCCTTTCTCGCTCCTTTTCATACTCTCGGTGATCCGCATTCTTGTTGCTTTGTCGGTGAAAATATGTATCTCGCTCTCTTTCATAACGATCTCGGAGGCCTATTTATTTCAAAGCAGAGAAAGAAAAACAGATCAACCAAAAAGCCAAAAACAAAAAATAATCTTTATTTTGATCTCACATCTTTTACAGTAACAAATCAAAATACAACTGAAGCAATCATTTTCAAGTGTATTTTAATACTCTTGAAATTTTACTGCACTAGAAACCACAGGAGGACAGCAAGGTCTCTGCCTCCTTTGATACTCTAGTCTAGACCATAATATATTGATTGGTTCTCTAAAATAATTTGGACTACCAGGATCAGTTCTTAAATGATTTGACTCAAATCTGAGCAAAAGTTATTTTTGTATTTCCCAACCCTCCCACCTGCCCCTAAGCGCATCCTTTATAGACATTGTGATGAATTGCAAAAGGAAATTGTGAGACTGGAAGATTGGGCTTCCCAAATGGTAGATGAAGTTTAACATGGACAGCAGGAAGTTCACCTAAGCAAGGGTGTATGCCTGTCCCCACCGAGCTGGATCATCCTCATGACGGATGCGAGGGGAACTCAGTCAGGAACTGACAGCCCAGAAACGATGGACCGAGGAAGAGGCGAACTGGAACATAAACCACTTGGAAGCACGGGTGGTCAGATTAGCATGCCAAGGGAAAGCAATCCGCGAGATGTCGGACAACACAACAACTGTTGGCTACATCAACTGCCAGGGAGGAACCAAAAGCCATGAAGTGTCTCTGAAAATAGACTTTCTTGTTGAATGAACATAAGAACATGCCATACTGGGTCAAACCAAGGGTCCATTCAAGCCCAGCATCCTGTTTCCAACAGTGGCCAATCCAGACCATAAGTACCTGGCAAGTACCTAAAAACTAAGTCCATCCCATGCTACTGATGCTAGTAAGAACAGTGGCTATTTTCTAAGTCAATTTAATTAATAGGTAGTGGACTTCTCCTTCAAGAACTTATCCAATCCTTTTTTAAACACAGCTACACTAACTGCACTAACCACATCCTCTAGCAACAAATTCCAGAGTTTAATTGTGCATTGAGTAAAAAAGAATTTTCTCTGATTAGTCTCAAATGTTCTATTTGCTAACTTCATGGAGTGCCCCCTAGTCCTTCTATTATTCGAAAGTGTAAATAACCGATTCACATCTACCTGTTCTAGACCTCTCATGATCTTAAAGACCTCTATCATATCCCCCCTCAGTCATCTCTTCTCCAAGCTGAACAGTCCTAACCTCTTTAGTCTTTCCTCATAGGGGAGCTGTTCCATCCCTTTTATTATTTTGGTCGCCCTTCTCTGTACCTTCTCCATTGCAACTACATCCCTTTTGAGATGGTGACTAAAACTGCACACAGTATTCAAAGTGCGGTCTCACCATAGAACGACACAGAGGCACCATGACATTCTCCGTTTTGTTAACCATTCCCTTCTTAATAATTCCTAACATGTATCCCGATTGAGTAGCCAAACCAAGCTTTCAACTTTTAACCACTGGAACCTTATTAACTGCAACATCTCAAATATTCAAGGATACTTTCCCCATCAGGCACATACAGCCACAGCAATTGTGTTCTTCCTCCAAGCTTATTTTCTCGCCGTCTGAATTCAATACAGTGTTCAAGAGGTAAATCATCAATCGCTGAAACCCTGACACTTAGACCTCGCACATTTCCTTCAGGCCAATGCCAGATCTTGAATGGATTGCAGGAACTTCTGTGCCGCTTTCACCGTAGGTAAGCACTGCAACTGACTCCATACTCTCAACTTGGTGGTATAGGCAAGCATAAATTTTATATTCCTTTTAACCAGCTCACTGCATGAGGTCAAATTCCCTCTCCTTTTTGTAGAAACCACTGCAGAACAGTCCTGAAATAGGAGAATTTTACTCTCCTGATGCTGCAGATTTTGTGTAGAGTTGTACTTCTGGAGAATCTCTGCTTTGTGACCAAAATTTAAAATATTTGCAATCACCTCTCTGGGTTGGGTACAATTTTCTTGCCACAGCCCCAAATGGTGAGCCCACTCTACTACTAGCAGGCCTTGTAATGTGGTAAGCCCTAAAGCCTTCGGTAATCATTTTTTGAGGAGCACAGGGAGCTCTCTATCAATCAGATCTTCTGGGAGCCCTATGAAAGGAAAATTAGTTCTTACCTGTTAATTTTCTTTCCTGTAGTACCACGGATCAGTCCAGACTGTGGGTTGAGCCTCCTTTCCAGCAGGTGGAGACAGACTAAAACTGAAAGGATATCCTATATGAGGACAGAGCCTATCCTGTAACCCTTCAGTATAACCATTGTCAATGCAGAAAATAACAAAACCAGAATAGGATCAAGCAAGTAACCAAAAAGCTCAATGGAGCAACTGTAGAACAATGTGAGAAACATGGTATGACTAACAGCTCTTGCATATACTTGGTATTTAAACGACCAAGGCTTCTGGTGTAATTGCTCAGTATTCTTGCACAAAAATGAAGTATTAGAATCTGCGAATCTGCAAGAAAAACAAGCTTCGAGAGGACAGAAGAAAAAGACAAACAGGGAAGGGCGTCTGGACTGATCAGTGGTACTACAGGAACAAAAATTAACAGGTAAGAACTAATTTTCCTTTCCCTGTACGTACCCGGATCAGTCCAGACTGTGGGATGTACCAAAGCTTCCCTAAACTGGGTGGGACAGTCCCGCTCAAAGCACTTGCCGCCCAAAAGAGCCAAAAACCAGAGCTTGCACATCCAGATGGTAGTGTCGAGCAAAAGTATGCAAAGACGTCCATGTGGCAGCCCTGCAAATCTCTTGCGGAGAGACCGATTGGCTCTTCGCCCAGGAAGTGGCTTCAGAATGTAGCGAATGGGCCTTTAGGCCCTCGGGAACCGCCCGATCTTGGCAAAGATAGGCCAAGGAGATCGCTGCTTTCAACCACCGCGCGATAGTGGTCTTAGAAGCCGGCTTACCCCGATTAGGCCCACTCCAGAGGACAAAAAGATGGTCCGAGACCCGAAAGTCATTGGTAACCTGGAGATAGCGAAGTAGAACCCGTCTGACATCCAGCTTACGGAGCTCCCCCCCCCCCCCCCCCGTCGTACCCACAATCTCCTCTGTGGAAAACGCAGGGAGTTCTACCGATTGGTTGACATGGAAGTTGGAAACAACCTTTGGCAAGAAGGAAGGGACTGTTTGAGGGATACCCCTGAATTGGAGAAACGCAAAAAAGGTTCCCGACAGGACAAAGCTTGAATCTCGGAGATCCGTCGAGCGGAGGAGATAGAGACCAGAAAGACAGTCTTGAGAGAAGATCCTTTAACGTAGCGTGACGGAGAGGTTCGACCGGAGCAGCACAGAGGGCCCAAAGGACCAGGTTAAGACTCCACAACGGGCAAGTGGTACAAGAGGGCGGGCGTAGATGTTTGACGCACTTCAAGAACCGGATCACATCCGGGTGGCCCGCTAAGGGATGACAGTCTACCCGACCCAGAAGAGAACCGAGAGCAGAGACTTGTACGCGCAGAGAACTGAAGGAAAGGACCTTGGAAAGACCCTTCTGAAGGAAAGAAAGAACGAAACCGGGGTGGAGCGCACTGCGACACCCGACTCTGCACAAACAGATTCAAAAACCTTCCAGATAAGCATGTAAGCCAGAGAAGTCGATTGCTTTTGGGCGCGCAGCAAGGTGGAGATGACCTCCTCCTTGTGGCCCTTACACCTCAGGCGTCGCCGTTCAAAAGCCAGGCCGCTAGACAGAAGCGATTGGCCTGGTTGAAAAATACAGGCCCCTGCCGAAGTAGGCGAGGGAGATGACCTAGCCGAAGAGGGCCGTCCGTCGCCAGGTTGATGAGATCCGTGAACCACGGCCTTCGTGGCCACTCAGGTGCCACCAGAATCACCGGTCCCCGGTGGAGCTCTATTCTTCTGAGAACCTTTCCCACCAGGGGCCACGGGGGAAATACGTACAGAAGGACGTCCTCCATCCAAGGGACAGCCAGAGCCTCCATGCCCTCCAAGCCATGCTCCCTCCAGCGGCTGAAGAACCGATTTGCCTTGGCATTGTGCAAGGTCGCCATGAGGTCCAGGTGGGGGGGACCCCACCTGTCGAGAATCAGTCATGGCTGTGTCCGAGAGTTCCCACTCCCCCGGATCGAGCGATTGACAACTGAGGAAATCGGCCTGAACATTCTCCTTGCCCGCGATGTGGGAGGCCGCTAGGCATTGTAGATGCCGTTCCGCCCATGCAAAGAGACGGCTGGCTTCTAGGGCCACCAGGGGGCTGCGAGTGCCTCCCTGGCAATTGATGTAAGCCACGGTGGTGGAGTTGTCTGACAGTACCCTGACCGCTTTGCCTCTTATCAAGGGAAGAAACTCCTAAAGAGCCAAGCGTACCGCCCGAGTCTCCAACTGATTGATGTGCCAGTGAGACTGAATTGGCGACCAGATCCCCTGGGTGGACTGGGAGAGACAGACCGCACCCCAGCCCGACAAGCTGGCATCTGTGGTTACTATCATCCACTGTGGAGCTTGGAGAGGCATTCCCTGAAGCAGATGAGGAAGCGAAAGCCATCACTGCAAGTCGGCGACTGTAGAGTCCAAGAACGGGAGGACTATGTGAACTGTTCTGACACCGGCTGCCAGCGGGATAGCAACGCTTTCTGAAACAGTCACATATGAGCAAAAGCCCAGGGGACTAGGTCGATGGTGGAAGCCATGGATCCCAGGACTTGCAGGTAGTCCCAAGGCCGCTGGGAGAGGCAACAAAATCAGGGTTTAAATCTGGTCGATCAGCTTGAGAGCCCGCGCACGAGGCAAGAAGACCTTGCCCACTCGGGTGTCGAAGTGGGCTCCCAGGAACTCTAACTCCTGGGAGGGCTGAAGGTTGCTCTTGGAGAAATTGACTATCCACCCGAGAGACGAGAGGGGGGCTAACACGCGATCCACAGCTTGACGGCAAAGAGCCGCCGACTTGGTCCTGACGAGCCAGTCGTCCAGGTAGGGGTAAACCAGAATTCCTTCCCGGCGAAGAGCTGCTGACACCACCACCATGACCTTGGTGAAGGTGCGAGGCGCGGTCGCTAGGCCGAAGGGAAGTGCCCAAAACTGGAAGTCCTGGTTGAGTACATGGAAGCGAAGGTACTTCTGGTAGTCACAGTGAATCGGAATATGGAAGTACGCCTCTGCAAGATCGAGTGAAGCGAGGAACTCTCCGGGGCAAACCTCTGCGATGACCGCTCGCAGGGTTTCCATGCGGAAATATGGAATCTTGAGAGCCCAGTTGACCCTCTTGAGGTCCAAGATCGGTCGATAAGAGCCGTCCTTCTTGGGAACGACGAAGTAAATAGAATACTGGCCGGCGCCAAGCTACCTCTCCGGGACTGGGACTACCGTGCCCAGATGCAGGAGCCTGGCGAGGGTTTGTTCCACCGCGTCCCTCTTGGACCGCCCACATGGGGAGAAGAGAAAGATCCGGAAGGTCGTGAACAATCTCGAAGGTGTACCCATCTCTGATAATGTCGAGGACCCACTGGTCCAACGTGATTTTGACCCATTCCTCGAAAAACAAGGAGAGGCGGCAGAGGAATGAGTCAACTGAACTTCACTGTGTGGCAGGCTTAGGGGTGGAGCACGCGGGCTGGACCTCACGAAAGGGCTGCGACCAAGACTGAGACCGGGAAGAAACCCCCTCGAGGAGCCACCCCATCCACGTGGGGTATATCGTCTCTGACCTCGGAAGCGAGGAGGAGAGGATGTGAAGGAACGAGATGGTTTAGGACGGTCCTCTGGAAGCTTATGGACCTTATTTTCTCCTAAAGAATCCATAAGCTTCTCAAGGTCCTCACCAAAGAGCAGCTTACCTTTGAAAGGCAATGTGCCTAACCGGGCTTTGGAGGACAGATCGGCCGACCAATTGCGTAGCCAGAGAAGATGTCTGGCGGACACCGCCGAGGCCATTGCCTTCGCCTGAACGTGGATTAGATCGTAGAGCACATCTGCCCTATAAGCGACGACGGCTTCCAGACGCTCAGCCTGCTATGTCTCCGCCGATGGGAGGTCCTGGGTGCCGAGTAACTGTTGAACCCACCTGAGGCCTGCCCGCAGCATGAGACTGCTGCAGAAAGTCACCTGGACTCCGAGAAGATACGTTTCATGTGAGCCTCGAGCTAGCGGTCCTGCCCGTCCTTCAGTGCTGTCGATCCCTCCACCGGAATCGTGGTATGCTTGGTAACCGCAGAGACGGAGGAATCCACAGAGAGATTTTTCAATATTTCCAAGCATTCCTCCGGGAGGGGGGTAGAGCTTGTCCATGGCACGCCCCACCCGGAGTGCCGCCTCAGGAGCCTCCCATTACCTCAGAAGCAACAACTTGTGCACGGGATGAAAAGGGAAGGCACTTGCCAAAGCCCTGAGTCCCGCCAGGATTGGGTCCATATCCTTAGGCAACGAGTCCATAAGGGTATCCATGGGGGGCCCCTCCAACCCCAATTCCTGGAGGACAAAGAGGATGAGGGGCTCCAACTCCTCCCTGCAGAACATGCGGAGGACTCTGGGATCATCCCCCTCCAGGGGGAGGGTAAACCTCTGTATCCGGGATAGCGGCGGGATCCAGGGGCTACCGGGTCCACTGGGGGGTCGGGGGGGGGGTCACCCCGGGACCACCCACACTGTAAGCGACCCCTGGGACTCCGCAGCCGGGCCAGCCATCAACGGCGCAGAGCGAGGAATTTTTGCAGGGGGGGGGTCCAAGGTGGGCCCGTCCTCCTCCTCCTGCAGGCTAGCTAAATAGGATTTGTGCAGGACGACGACAAATTCCGTGGAGAAACGGGCCCTGGATTTCCCGGGGAGGGGGGTGCGATGGGGGGGAGGGGGGGGTCGAGGAACCCATCCTGGGGGGGCTGCAGGGCTCAAATCGAGGCGTGTCTCCGAAAAAATCAGCCCCCCAGCCAGCTCCAAAAATGGAGCCGCTGAAAAATCCAAGATGGCCGCCATTCCCGGGCTTTGCCGACCCGGGAACGGCCTGGCCATGCTTTGGGGACTCGATCCCCGGTCTAAATTTGCCTGCCCTGCCGAGGAGGGGCCTTCCCCACCCGGCAGGCAGGCAGAGCAGAGGCCCCCTCATGAAAATCGCGAGGAGGGTTTGCCACAAGAGAGGCAGGTTGCCTGCCGCGGCATCGGAGCCGTACTGAAGGGAAAAATAGGTTTGAGTGACAGCCTGCAGGCCCGTAGTAAAGCAGGGGGGAAACCTGCTGACTCCTGCCTATCTGGCTGCCGGTTCGAGTCCCCTGAAGAGCCTGAAGAAAAAAGAAAGACTCTACCGCTGTAAAAAAAAAGGTAAAGATAAAACTTTAAACATTTTTATTTATTTTTTTTTTAACTGAGCACAGAAGTGGGGTTCTAAGCCCCTCAGGCAGCCAGAGGAGGGGGAGACGAGAACTGGACCACCAGCCTTGGTCCTCACACCAGGAAGCGCCTACGGATTCAGGCTATGCTCCGCACAAGGGGCGAAGCCCCCCTGAGTCCGGCAAGAGCCAGGAGACGACTAGAGTCTCCTGCACAGAAAAAGACAAAGTACTGATTTAAGAAAAAAATCCTCTTTTTTTTTTTTTTTTTAAAAAGAAGAAGTACTTGCTTGATCCCCGAAAGAGAAAAAGAGACGGCTAACTAGCCAAGATCAGGAGACCGAAGGGTGAGCTGATGCACCTGCTGGAGACAGACGAATACTGAAGGGTTACAGGATAGGCTCTGTCCTCATGTAGGATATCCTTTCAGTTTTAGTCTGTCTCCATCTGCTGGAAAGGAGGCTCAACCCACAGTCTGGACTGATCAGGGTACGTACAGGGAATGGAGAAATTTCTTACCTGATAATTTCGTTTTCCTTAGTGTAGACAGATGGACTCAGGACCAATGGGTATAGTGTACTCCTGCTAGCAGTTGGAGACGGATCAGATTTCAATCTGACGTCAGCCCCTAGTACATATAATACCCCTGCAGGAAGTGCAGCTCTTCAGTATTCTCCTCGAAAAGCATTGTGGATATGTGTGTGACTGACTGATTAACTTAATAATTTGGTTAACTTGGATAACTTCATAACTTGGTTAAACGTTAAAACTTAATTAACGTGATTAACTTGAACTGGTTGATTGACTATAGCTGGAGACCACCAGTGTACTCAACTGGAAAGCGTTGACACCCGGCAGGGTGGATGACCTAGGTAAATGAAAACATGGCTTACCCTTGAATCATTTGAAAGACCATGCGAGACGGCAGCCAAGGGTGGGATGCTGTCCTTCTGTCTATAGTAAGGAAAACAAAATTATCAGGTAAGTAATTTCTCCATTTCCTAGCGTGTAGCAGGTGGACTCAGGACCAATGGGATGTATAAAAGCTACTCCCGAACCGGGTGGGAGGCTGCCCGTGACCCACTTAGTATTGCCCTTGCAAATGCTGTGTCCTCCCGAGCCTGAACTTCCAGACAGTAGAATCTGGAGAAGGTATGGATGGAGGACCATGTAGCCGCCCTGCAGATCTCGGCAGGTGACAGCATTCTAATTTCTGTCCAGGATACTGCCTGGGCTCTGGTAGAATGGGCCTTGACCTGTAGAGGTGGTGGCTTGCCAGCTTCAACATAGGCCGCCTTGATGACTTCCTTGATCCAGCGGGCGATGGTTGCCTGCGAGGCCGCTTCCCCTTGTCTCTTTCCGCTGTGAAGGACAAAAATGTGGTCCGTTTTTCGTACGGGTTCGGACATTTCCAGGTATTTGGATAGGAGTCTGCCGATGTTGAGGTGGCGAAGACTACGGACTTCTGACGAATTCTTCAAGCCATCCGTCGTTGGTGGCGAGATGGTCTGGTTAAGATGGACGTGTGAAACCACTTTGGGGAGGAAGGAGGGAACCGTGCGTAGTTGGATGGACCCCGGGGTGAGTCTGAGGAACAGCCCACGGCAGGACAGTGCTTGTGGTTCCGATATGTTGCGGGCTGAACACACCGCCAGCAAAAACACCATCTTTAAGGTTAACAGGCGGAGGGACAGGCCTCAGAGGGGTCTGAAGGCGGTTCCCGCTAGGAAGTCCAAAACGAGATTGAGATTCCACAGAGGTACTGGCCACTTTAATGGTGGGCGAATGTGTTTGACTCCTTTCAGGAAGCGTGACACGTCCAGGTGAGAAGCTATGCTGTTACCCTCACTCTTGGAGCCGTAGCATGACAATGCGGCCACCTGTACCTTGATGGAGTTGAGGGACAGACCCTTCTGTAGTCCGTTCTGTAAGAATTCCAGGATCGCGGGAACTGTAAATGAGCGTGTCTTGATGTTGTGGTCTTCGCACCAGGCTTCAAATAGTCTCCAGACCCTTATGTACGTTAGCAATGTGGAGAACTTGCGTGCTCAGAGGAGAATGCCGATTACCACCCCCAAGTATCCACTCTCTCTCAGGCGAGCCCTCTCAATGGCCAGACCGTAAGAGAGAATTGAGCTGGGTCCTCGTGGAGGATCGGACCTTGTTGTAGCAGGTCCCTGTGTGAGGGCAGGGGTAGGGGGATTCCCTGCCAGCAGTCTTCTCATGTCTGCGTACCAGGGTCTTCTTGGCCAGTCCGGAGCCACCAGAACTAGTCCCTTGTGTAAGTGTATCTTGTGAATGATTGTGCCCAGTAGGGGCCACGGCGGGAAGACGTATAGTAGAGTCCCCAGGGGCCAGGGCTGTACCAGGGCATCGATCCCTTGGGACTGCGGTTCCCGTCTGCGGCTGAAGTATCTGGATACTTGGGCATTGGATCTGTTTGCCAGAAGGTCCATGTCCGGTGTCCCCCACCGATCCACTATCATCTTGAAGGCTGTGGACAACAGCCTCCATTCTCCTGGGTCTAGACTTTCCCTGCTGAGGAAGTCTGCCGTGATGTTGTCTTTCCCGGCAATGTGGACAGCGGAGATCTCCTGGAAGTTTGTTTCCGCCCACGCCATCAGGGGGTCTCTATTTCTAGGGACACCTGTTGGCTTCTGGTTCCCCCCTGCCGGTTGATGTAGGCCACTGTCGTGGCGTTGTCCAACATTACTCTGACTGCTTTGTTTCGAAGTCTGTGAGCGAACCGCAGGCAGGCTAGTCTGACTGCCCGCGCTTCTAGGCGGTTGATGTTCCATCCCGCCTCTTCTGCGTTCCACTGCCCTTGGGCGGTTAGCTCCTCGCAGTGTGCTCCCCATCCTCGTAGACTGGCATCTGTGGTGAGTAGGGTCCTGGTTGGGGAGGATAGTCTTGATCCCCAGCTCATGTGGCTGGCCTGCAGCCACCACCGTGGCTGAGTCCGAACTCTGCCCGGGAGTGACAGACGTATGGTGTAGTTCTGGGACTGTGGGCTCCACCGTGATAGGAGTGAGCGCTGTAGGGGCCTCATGTGGGCTCGCGCCCATGGCACAACTTCCAGCGTGGATGCCATCAGCCCGAGGACTTGTAGGTAATCCCATGCCTTGGGACGAGGATCGTTCAAGCAAGGTTGCAGCCGGTTCCACAATTTTGATCTCCTTGTGGGGGTCAGGCTGACCTTGTCCTCTTTGGTGTCGAATCGGACTCCTAGGTATTCCAGCGACTGTGAGGGCTGTAGGGAACTTTTGTTTGTGTTGACTACCCATCCTTGGCTTTCCAGTAGAGTTATGATTCTGCTGGTTGCTTGGCGGCTTTCCTCTGGTGACTTTGCTCTGATCAGCCAATCGTCCAGGTAAGGGTGAACGAGGATTCCTTCCTTCCTCAGTGTTGCCTCCACCACCACTATTACTTTGGTGAACGTCCGGGGTGCTGTGGCTAACCCGAAGGGTAGTGCCCGGAACTGGTAGCGACGGTTCAGGACTTTGAAGCGTAGGTAGCGCTGATGTTCCTGATGAATGGGAATGTGCAGGTAGGCCTCCTCAAGATCCAGGGATGTGAGAAACTCTCCAGGTTGTATCGCCCTTATAACGGATCGTAGGGTTTCCATGCGGAAGCAAGAGATCCTGAGGTGGTGGTTGACAGACTTGAGGACCAGGATGGGCCTGAATGTTCCCTCTTTCTTGGGAACAATAAAATAAATGGAATAATGGCCAGTATTTATTTCCTGTAGAGGCACTGGGGTTATGGCCTCAAAGGCCAGTAGTCTGGACAGTGTAGCTTCCACTGCCGCCCTTTTGGAGGGGTCGTGGCAGGGGGACTTCACGAACTTGTCTGGAGGGGTTCGTAGGAAATCCAGGTAGTATCCCTCCCAAATGATGGCTAGGACCCACTTGTCAGACGTTATTTCAACCCATCTGCGGTAGAATAGGGCTACTCTGCCCGCTATGGCTTCTTCCCTTGGATGGGTCAGCTGAATCTCATTGTGGGGTGCGGCTGGGGCCCGTACCCGAGCTGGCTCCCCTCTTGTTGTGCTTGGTCCGAAAGGACTGGTTCCTGCCTGTAGGGCGGGGCGCTTGATAGTTGCTCCTGTAAGGATTGAAGCGCTGCGAACATCTGCCCCTGGAGGACCTGGGGAAGGGACCCTGGTTTCTCTTCGTCTTATCTTCCGGCAGTTGTGGCAATGGGGACTCGCCCCATTTGTCGGCCAGTTTCTCTAGTTCGCTGCCAAACAGGAGGGATTCTTTGAAGGGCATCCTTGTGAGGCACGTTTTGGAAGATGCGTCGGCCGACCAGCTACGGAGCCAGAGTTGCCTCCTGACAGACACCGCAGATGACATTCCTCTGGCCGCTGTGTGCACTAGTTGGAGGCAGCGTCCGCTAGGAATGATACTGCTGGTTCCATGTCTTCTCCCAGGGTGTTGTTCCTGGTTTGTGATAAGCAGGCGCGTGTCACCATGGTGCAGCAGGCCGCAATTTGTAGAGACATAGCAGCAACGTCAAATGACTGTTTGAGGATGGACTCCAGACGTCGGTCATGTGCATCCTTGAGCGCAGCTCCTCCCTCCACTGGGATAGTGGTGCGCTTAGAGACCGAGCAGACCATGGCATCCACTCTTGGGCATGCAAGAAGATCTTTGGTTGCTGGGTCCAGGGGGTACAGGGCTGCCAAGGCTCGTCCCCTTTGAATGCGGACTCTGGAGCATTCCATTCCAGGTCAATCAGCTGTTGTGCTGCTTGTAACAGAGGTTCAGTTTGCATTTGAACAAAGGTGTGAATCCCCTTGAAGAACTCCACCCATGATATCAACGCTGGATCAAAGCCGGGGGCTGCTGTTTCCTTGGGGGTCCCCATCTGTGGGGGGTCTCCCGGGCTAGGTCCAGGGTGCCCCTGAGGAGCTAGAACTCGGCCCTGGGTGGGACTGGCCCTGAGCTGGATCTCCCAGGGCCTCCTCGCACTGCGTGCACAGGGCGTCAGCCTCCTCGCTTTGTGCGGCTCTCATGTGGCATGCTGGGCAGAGGCCTTGCGCTTTAATTTCTGTTCCTGGGGGTGCCATGGCTGTCGGCGCGTAAATCTTATGCGCTCTGGTGCGCTTAAAATGAGCGTGTAAGTTGTGCGCGCGGCAGTGCCCTAGATATGCGCTCGGCTCTGTGCATGCAAGTTATGCGTGCAAGGATTTATGCGCGTGTAAGTCTATGCACACAAGTGTTTTGTGCGCCTGACTCAGAGATGTGCGCTCGGAGGCGAACGGTGCGGCGAGTAGGCCATGATGGCGACGGCGAGCACGCAGGCAATATCGCGACCCCCTCGGAGAGTCTCCACATGGGCAGACTCTAGGAATAGCCGGGGTCTGGCCCTGCTAGGGCAGATCAACCCAGTGGCACTGATCCCGGTCGGTGACCGGTGCTCCTCCTCGATCCTCGGAGACCGGATTCAAGTAGAAGATTTCTACCTTACCTTGTCTTCGGCGCTTCCTGGTTTCGTCCTGGGCGGTCTCCGGCTGTGGGGGGAGAGGGCACCCGCGTCAAGGGTGCACCCACTGCCTCTTAGCCACGCCCGAAGGATCGGGGGCTAGGCCCTCGCCGCGATTCGGCTTCTGGACAGAGGCTCACCTCCGAGGGACCACGGAAATCACCTCGGGAATCTCAACTGGGGGAGGGACCCGAGGGTTTCACCGCAGGAGAACAGGGCTCATCTTCAGGTAGGTTTTCTTCTTTAAATTTTGAGTTTTCTTCTTTGAATTTGATCTAACACTTGAGAGCATGCAGATAGTCCCTAACTGCTATGGAGACGGAAAATACTGAAGAGCTGCACTTCCTGCAGGGGTATATGTACTAGGGGCTGACGTCAGATTGAAATCTGATCCGTCTCCAACTGCTAGCAGGAGTACACTATACCCATTGGTCCTGAGTCCATCTGCTACACGCTAGGAAAACAAAGATTATTTCATCTAGACCTGTTTTACAGCTCCTCCAATTTAGCTTCTCTCTCATTCACTATTTTTTCAAGCGCTACAATTTTATACTGGGGCATATTTAGTTATTCTTCATTATTACATATGAGGGCCCCCACAGTGTCAATGCAGCCGTTAAGAGTCAACTGAATTTCGTACCTCTTGAATTTAACTGGAGAGCTTCTCAAATTGTTGCGCTTGGTGGCTCACAGCCTCCTGCGAGCCGCCGCACTCACCTAGGCATTCCCCCCACACCGGAGAACTCAGGCCACTGTACAGGGAGGCACTGAACGAAGCCTACGTCCTGCTCATGCAGCTGCACGATGAGATTCCTCCAGCCCCGATGCGCTGCTCCCCTAGGCGCGAGTGCCTGATCCTACCCTTCTTAAAGGGCCAGCAATGGGAAATGGGGTCCGACGCCCACTGATGACCTCGTCATCCCTAGGACTATTTAAAGCCAGCTCCTGCCTTCAGTCCTTGTCTTGGCAATAGGCTGACTTTTGGGAGTAGTGGTTTGCCTGCATTCCTGGTTCCTGAACCCTGCTCTTTGCTTCCTGGCTCCTTTGGCTGTTCCTGAGTTCCTGTTCTGGATCCCCAGCTCTTCAGTTTGTTCTTGAGTTCTTATCTCTCTGCTCCTGCTCTACTTCCTCTAGCTCCAGCGTCTTATTCTTTATCTGTGGTCTTCGCCTTCCTCCTTGTCTCCCCTTTGGATTGATCTTTGGCTTCACTCTGGAATGGACTACGACCTTGTGCTTCTCGCTGCTGCCTTGACCACTGCCTGGACTCTGACCTTGGCCTGTGTACCTACTTTGCTTAAGCATCTCCTGGCCCTTGGCTATTTTTCCACTGTACTGCACTAACAGACTATACCCAATCAGTACTGAATGCTGGAGGAATGTACAGATACACCGTGAAATAAACATCATGGAAAAATCAAGCACTCAGGCCATATAATCTGCTAGCAATCAAAATAAAATGTGATACTGCTAAGAGTGAAATAAATGCCAAAAACTAAAAGCAGCACACGACAATGAGAATTAAGTGAGAAATTTCCAAGTGAAAGGTAAGAGGCAGCATAAGAATGACATTCTATGTTTTTACCATATTGAAAAGGGCAATTGCTGCCCTACCTGGCTCTGCTTTCATGCTTACCTTTTTCTTTTTCAGACAAAGAGTCAGGATGCAATGTGATCCTTTCCCCGTAACGGAACTGCTCCATTTTCCCAGCAGACACATCTGCAACACAGACCCAGGACATACCTCAAGAGTTTGTTCACAATGCAATACACACACCCCCTTTATGCCATAATACGCGGGCCATGCCCTCTTAGCGCAAGTACATTATTACTCAGAAGAACCATGAGGATGAAGCTCAATCAAGTCATGTCTTCCTGCAGCGCACCTAACATGTAGATCATGAAGTCTTACCCCCCACCACAATGCTGCCAAACCACCCACATACTATGCAAGGCATTATCTTTTCAGATCATCATTACGCAATGCATTTGAATCCAGGGAAGCTGCTGCTGTTTCTTGTAACCTTCGGCAAGTCACGTCACCCTCCACTGCCTTAGGTACAAACTATAAGGTGAATTTTAAAAGCCAGGCACACACCAAAATCAAGAGATGTTTGCACATGTAGGACATGCGCATGTCCACCAGATTTTAAAAGCCACCTACGTGAGCACCCATCTCCTGATATGTAAATATCTCACTTCAAATGAAAAAGGGGCATAGGCGTTCCGGGACAGGGCCAAGAGATGTGTGCAAGTACCTACACGCCTGGGCACATGCCAGGGTCCAGTGCCGCCTAAGTCTACTTCTGCTATGGAAGAGGTGCAAGTTAAAAAAAATAAATTAAAATACAGGCATCTCTACGAGGTTTAATGGATCCAGGGTAACTGTGGGGAGTGCAGGCTAAAGAACCAGGGGGAACTGGTGGACAAACAGATCATGGCATGGACACTGCCTGTTATTTTATTTATTTATTAAAGTTTTTATACCAGTATTTGGAACAAGCCATCATATTGGTTTACAGTAGTTACAATTAGCTAACATGATAAATTCAAATTAAATTAAAATTAAAACAGACAAAATACGTTTTAACTTAAATTATTAATTCTATTACAATCTTATAATCTTAATAAACAAGATAAAAACAAATAAAATCACATAAGAGACAGAAATTCAGTTTGCAGGGGAACTCAGTATTATGTAATGTTCAAGGAAAAATAATAAGCATTAATTATGCTCACTCTTTGCCCTCTTTAAATGCCTGTTTAAAAAGCCATGTTGTAATCATTTTTTTAAACTCAATCATGTTGGTTTCTAGCCTTAGTTCTGTTATAAAATTCCCCCAACGTGCGCAGCTCAAACCTGACTTTATGTGGCTGTGCGCATACATACGCATGCCGGGGCTGTTTTATAACATGTGCACATATGTGTATGCACGTTACATAATGAGATATTTACATATCAGGAGACGGGCGCTCATGTAGGCGGCTTTTAAATCTGGTGGACATGCGTGTGTCCTACGCACGCCAATGCACACGGGTACATGCGTGCCCGTTTGAAACTTATCTTAGATTGTACCCTCAGTACCTGAATGTGATCCGCTTTGAAATGGCTGACCAAGTATGAAGGATGGAATATAAATAAACAATGCAAGCCAAAGCCCCTCTGATCATCAGCCGGAAAGTAAAAGGAAATCCACCTGCAGCATATTCTGTTAGGACAGGCCCTGTACCCAAACGTTATGTATGTCCATTATCAGTTCACTTTACCAATGCTAAGTATGGCATTCATGTTTTTCACTCACCCTGGCCATGGCCATAGTCTACAGTCTGTTGGACTGCAGGCAGCTTGGAAACAGGTGAAAGTGATGGTGGCCCAGGAATCAGACCTGAAATGGGCTGTTTACTTAGTGGCCCCGATTTTGTCATCAATTTATGTTCATCACAATCTGGTGAAGGTCTTTTATCATCATCCCATAAGCCAAAGAAAGTATCCTCATCCCAGTGATCTTCCCGCTTTCCTGGTGCTTTGGCTGCAGTTGCAGCTACAGAAGAAAAAGCAGGTGCTGTAACGGACTTTGGAGCAACTGCAAGAGCAGTATCAGAACCTGGCTTGGGAACAGATGACTTCTGAGCCTCCTGGGCCTGACGTGCCAGTGATGCTGCAGGAAGAACTAGACGAGAAGTCTGTAAGAGACACAGTAAAATATTTTAAACATAATTATATAGAGAGTTCCTTATGATTACTTGATACTGTTTGTTATGCTCTTGTCATCAAAAGGGCTACAATCCACAAGGATGCAAGGCATTCTTTAGAACAAATTCATGGCAGTTCTTCACATTGTCATCTGCCGAGCCAATCAGAATGACAATTAATCTCAATAATCCAGACATTACCATGGAACTATGCACGTATCAGTATGGCATGGTTGCTTAGCGTAAAACGATAATTCAAGCCAAAAATAATTTGAAAAGAAGCTTGCCACAAAAGCAAAAACTAATAAAAACTTTTTCAAAAATCTCAAAAGCAAGAAACCTGCAAAATGGACAGAGCACTAGTTGACCAGTGGTTAAGCGGGGCACTCAGAGAAGACACAGCCCTAGCATGAAAATTAAATGAATTCTTGGCTGCAGTCTTTACCGAAGAGGATTTTGGGGAGATACCCATACTGGAACCATTCTTTGAATGTGATCGATCACAGGACTTGAAGCAAATTAGTGATAAACTGAAGAACGTAATAGGGAATGCTGACAAGCTAAACAGCAACAAACCACCAAGACCGGATGGCATTCACCCCAGAGTTTTGTTTAGTATTTAATATACCAAAGTGCCCTTAAAACCATTAAAACAGTGTACATATATATAGCAAAGTAAAAATATATGCAAGTACAGAAAGAGGCCAATTCCTTGAGAACAGATCATATAAGGTCAGGATCAATAATAAGGAATCACACGCCATCAAATCCAAACTGGGAGTCCCACAAGGATCATCCCTCTCGCCCACCCTCTTTAACATTTATCTGCTTCCACTTTGCCATTTACTTTCCAATCTAAAATTAACGTTTTACCTATACGCTGATGACGTCCAGATTCTTCTCCCAATCACTGATTCACTTCAAAAAACCTGGGCCTACTGGAACAGTTGTCTACAATCGATCAACAATCTTCTCTCTAGCCCAGGGGTCGGGAACCCATGGCTCGCGAGCCAGATATGGCTCTTTTGAGGGCTGCATCTGGCTCGCAGACAAGTGTCGCCACACTTTCCCCGCTGACCCAGCTGCTCCCCGGTCCTCCTCCGCCCGGGCTTAAAATGTTGTCAGCCCGGGCGGAACGCGGCAGGACAGCTCGGCATGGTCTCTTCTCCCCCCCCCCCCCCCCCCCCGCGGCCCGGAACAGGAAGTGGAGAGTATCGGGTGCCTGCACGGCAAGAAGAGGCCACGCTAGTGCGCTCGGCATCGGCCCGAAGAAAAGAAGACTGCAGCGCGGCTCGGAGGAAAATGAAGAGGTTCAACCGCGGCCGATGGGACTCTGCCTGGGCTGAAAATGAAGAGGTTAGTGTTGGGAGGAGGCTGCTGCTCCGCGAGTTCCCGGGGTGGGGGAGAGAGAGAGTGAATGAGCGAGCAAGCTGTGTTTGCTGCTCATTCACTCTCTCTCACGCCCACCCCCACCGCGGGAACTCGCGGAGCAGCAGCCTCCTCCCAACACTAACCTCTTCATTTTCAGCCCAGGCAGAGTCCCATCGGCCGCGGTTGAAGCTCTTCATTTTCCTCCGAGCCGCGCTGCAGTCTTCTTTTCTTCGGGCCGATGCCGAGCGCACTAGTGTGGCCTCTTCTTGCCGCGCAGGCACCAGATACTCTCCACTTCCTCTTCCGGGCCGCGGGGGGGGGGGGGCCTGTGTGTGTGTGTGTGTGTGAGAGATTGCATGTATGTGAATGATTGAGAGCCTGTACATGTGAAAGAGAGTATGTCTGTGATTGAGAGCCTGCCTGTGAGAGAGAGAGAGAGCATGAATGTAAGTTTACCATTGGGAACCTGTATGTGTAAGTTTGTGATTGAAAACCTGTTTGTGTGAAAGAGTATGTGTGTATGATTGAGATCCTTTGTGTGTGAGAGAAATCATGTGTATGTATGATTAAGAGCCTGTGTGTATAAGTAAGAGAGAGATCATGTGTGTCTGTGTGTGATTGAGAGCTGGATTAGGTGATGGAGCATGTGAGTATGTGATTGAGAGCCTGTGTGTAAATGAGAGAAAGAGAGGACATGTTTGTAAGCATGTGAATGAGAGTCTGTGTGTGAGAGAAAAAGACAGCATGTATGTGTGTGATTGAAAGCCTGTGTGTGTGTGTGTTTAAGCGTGAAAAGATAGACAGCATGTGTGTAAATGTGTAATTAAGAGCCTATATAAGTGAGAGAGAAAAAACATGTGTATATGTGAGGACTGAGAGCATGTGTGTATAGGTGTGTCATTGAGAGCCAGTGTGAGAGAGAGCGCTGGTATGTGACTGAGAGAGGAGAAAGTTCCAAGCAAACCACCCCACCTCCTGCTAATTCAGAACAATCTTAGGACACCTGGATATCAAACGTTCCCAGGTATGCAGAGCAAAAACATTTTTATATCCTTATTATTTTTCATTACTGGATCTTTGTGTCTGCTATTTTTGAAATATTTTGTTGGTATCTGGAAATGTTTTATATGAGTTTTTAATTATTGGATATTCCACTCATCAGCTGTTTGGAAATATGTTCTTTTTGTTAGTACAGTTTTACTGCTGATGATTTTATATTTCTTGATTTGTTTTATAAGGATGGGTGATGTTTCTTTTTTCCTTTGTTACACTGCATACAGAGACTCTGGCTTGTTGCAGTTTCCAATTCAGTTTTTTCTGCATGCTTCTTGTTATGCGTTTTGGTCTCTTTATTCTATGTTAGGTGAGGGACAGCACGTGATTCAGGTGAGGTTTTCTGCTGGCGTGTAGTTTCTGTGTAGGACTCTATAGCAGCCTGACTTGGTCCGTTTTCCTAATAGGAGATGTATTGGTGTCTTAAGGCCTGGTGTAATATTTTCAGAGACTTATTGTACTTTAAAAGTGTGATCTTACATAAAATGCACACATTTACTTGTATTTAGTTTTAAACATATTGTAGGCTCTCATGGAATTACATTTTAAAATATGTGGCGTTTATGGCTCTCTCAGCCAAAAAGGTTCCTGATCCCTGCTCTAGCCTAAACCTAATCCTCAATTCAAATAAGACCGAGATCCTCATCATTTCACCAGATGAAAACCAAGCTCCCCTCAATTCACCCGGTGCTTCTCAATTCGCCAAAACAGTTATCAACCTTTCCCCTTCTGTCAGAGACTTAGGGGTTTGGCTTGACAACAAACTCAACTTAAAATCATTCGTCAACAACTCTACGAAAGAATGTTTCTTTAAACTCCAAGTACTCAAAAAACTGAAACCTCTCTTGCATTTTAGAGATTTCCGTTTGGTACTACAATCTATTATCTTCGCTAAATTAGACTATTCAAAGCCTTAACCATAACACACAAGACCATTCATTCACAAACATCGCTAGATCTGAGCGACCCACTTCGTCTTCACACACCACTGAGACCCATCAGAACCAGCTATTTGGGCACCTTATATACACCTCCAGCCAAGTCACAGCTCAAGAAACGTGCTCTCTCGACTGCCAGCCCCTCTCTTTGGAATGCACTCCCCACGGACCTTCGTCTAGAAACCTGTAATCGAACATTCAAAAAGAAGCTTAAAACTTGGCTTTTCACTAAAGCCTTCACTTAAAGGTCCCCCCCTTAGGGACTAACTTTCGCATTTCATACTCCAAGACGCTAGATGCCGCATGCTGTAACCTTAAATCCTCCTAATTAGTTAGATTTTATACTGTTAATTAGGCCATAAATCAGAACTCTAAACTTTTATTGGTTAGCTGATATCTGTAAAGTTATAAGTTATCTGTAATAATTCATTTTTAATTTTTAAGGTCTTTCTCAGCTCTTCTATTAGTTCTGTTATAAGTTACAAGTTATATGTAATAATTTAATTTAATTTCAACTTTTAAGTTTTTCTTATCTTATCTATAAGTTCTTCGAAGTTAGCCCTATAAATTGTTCCTTCCTGTTCGATGTAATTTCTAACTTAGTTCTATGTAAACTGACGTGCTATGTACCAATACATGAACGTCGGTATATAAAAGCCTTTAAATAAATAAATAAATAAATAAATAAATAAATATTGCGATTCGCTATTACTTGGCCTCCCTGCGATAACTATCAAACCCTTACAGATGGTCCAGAATGCCGCTGCTAGGATACTTACCAACTCAAATAAAAGAGACCATATCACTCCTATCCTTCACTCCCTTCACTGGCTACCTGTCAAATTTAGGATCTCTTTTAAAGTCCTCATGATGATCCACAAGGACTTAAATAACATCGTCCCACTTAAACTTAGTTCTCAACTACGTCCACATGTCTCAGATAGACCGATTAGAAGGGCGTACAAAGGCTCCCTATATGCCCCTCCAGCCAAGACCACTCTAAGAAAACGGGCATTTTCGACTGCAGGGCCCACTCTTTGGAATACCTTGCCACCGGACTTACGCCTTGAACGCTGCCATCAAACATTTAAGAAATACCTAAAAACGTGGCTCTTCAGACAAGCTTTCCCGGAAACATAAGAGCTCCCTGACACCGTTCAAAGGACTCAACCATGGCTCAAAATTCTACCCGTGCTTCCCACCCCCTATCTCATGACTTCCCACCCATGCCTTCCTTCTTCCTGCTCTTATTAATACATCATTTTTCCCTGATCCCCTGTTTAATTTTTTCCCCTCGTTTTTTTTCACATCTAATTATTGTTATTTTTCCTTAACCCTTCACTGAAGTTAGCAACTGTCTCTAAAGTTCAATGACCCAAGATTAATCTACCCATGTTTCAACGTTTTAATGTTTCTAATGTTTTTAATTGGCACTCCCAATTGTTTTCCTTTGAAAGTTTCTCTTGTTTAATGTAACCTAATTTAATGTTTAACTTATTGTTTAATGTATCGCTCAATCGCGGCTGTTCTGTTCTACTGTAAACCGGTGTGATCTGTATCTCATACAGGAATGTCGGTATATAAGAATTCAAAATAAATAAATAAATAAATTCGACCGTGGGGGCATCTGGCTAACTTGACATGCTGCTGAATATAACCAGCTATTGGTAAGTTAGCTGGATAGGTTTATCTGGCTAACACTAGGTATGTTTTCATGCAGATAACAACAAATACTGGCATTTTATTTCATTTACTGAATAAGTGGCAACACCCCTGGAATATCCATCTAAGACCAGCTAAATGACAAACTTACACCTGGATGCATTAAACTGCGATGATTTTTCATGGAAGGTGTCACCATGCTAGTGGGACCCTTCTTTTATCTTGGGGCCAAGCACCTCAGGAAAACGTAACATGGCCAGCAGCCCTTTAGGTGCAATGACTGCCCGAAACAGCAAGGACTGCCATCGCCTTAAAGCTCCGGCCACTGAAGAAGGTGCCTGCAAAGTGGCCTAGGTCCGATCCCTGAACCTTACCCCAATTACATGACAGGAACAAGGTTGGGTCAGCACCATTTTGAATAATGGCGCTGACCAGGCCAGGTGCTAAGGGGCAAGGCCCCATCGTGGCACCTTCTTCTAATTTTATGTTTAAATCTGTTTACTGAAAAAGACATATTAAAATACAACAAAAGAAAGCCTTGAGCAGGCATGACAATACCGACTCAGACCCAAAACAGCAATTTTCACATAACATTGTGAACTTTTCAACTCAGTGCATTCCTTGTCAAGCATTATTACAATAGACATTAATTGCCTGAAGGAAAGGAGTTCTGCAAACCATCGGGCATGAGAACATAGTAAGAAATACACATACAGAAAGTCAACAAGCCTGCCAACCCTCCCTCCTCCCATCCCTACTGGATCCTGAACATTCTCATCCAAACTGTGAAAAGGATAATGTCACATTCACTTATACAACTGTATAATACAACCTAGGACCGTCCTGTGGGCAGATCATTAAGAAGCAACCCTCACACAAAAGGAGACAAAGAATTCAAATATACCTCCCATCGCTTCACAAAATCCTGCTTTTTCTTGAACCATACAATTTTGTCAATATATTTATTCAATACACATGCTTAATGGATACGGTTCTTAAGTTGTGTCAAAGTCGGTGGATATATGGATGCCCACTTCTGCAATATACATTTTTTGGCTAACATCATCACTCTGCACCACCATTTGACATATTTATTAGGAAAGGTAACTCCCCGCAAATCATCCCATAAAAAGATATTCACTATTAAAGAAAAGGAGACACCACTTATTTGATTAAGATAGCTATTAACAGTAGTCCAAAATTGGTGAAGTGCAGGGCAAGTCCAAAATTGGTGGCCTAATGTACTATTAACTTCTCCACATTTGGGGCACCGCCCAGCTCCTGAGACTCCCATCTTATTGGCCTTCTTAGAAGCGATGTAAAATCTATGTAGGAACTTAAATTGGAGTTCCATAAGAGGAGCATGAATGGAAAAAGATTGAGCTCTTATGAAACATTCCTTATAATATGCAGAAGTCAACTTTGTCCCCAATTCCAGCCCTCTTTCAAGATATCCCAACACAGGGCGGGCCTATGTTTGCAATCAATTTGTACCAAAGAGACTTTGTGTCTACTGGAATCATTCAAATCTAAAAAATCAGAGAGGAGTTCCCAAGCATGATTATGCAGGTCAGGCAATGTCAAGGAGTGAACATAGTGTCATAATTGTAAACAGGCATAAAAGGGCTTAGGATCTAGACTACAGTCATCTTGAAGAGCATGAAATGGGTGCACTTGAATCATATCATCAACTACCTAAAGTATAGTTTGAATACCCTTATTATGCCATTCTCGAAATATTTTATTATGCACACCAGGACTAAAATCTTTATAATCCAGTGAGCAACCTAGGGGTGAAGGCCCATTTTGGAACAAAACCACCTCCACCCTTTCAAAATAGGTCACAGAACAACACTATTTTGAAGTTGGATAGGGAGCACCTGTTTTGTTTTATGCAAAAGAAAAAACATAGTTGTAGCGGTTTAACTAAGTTTTTCTATTTGTAATGGCATGTAATGGAGAAATTACTTACCTGATAATTTCGTTTTCCTTAGTGTAGACAGATGGACTCAGGACCAATAGGTATAGTGTACTCCTGATAGCAGTTGGAGACGGATCAGATTTCAATCTGTCAGCCCTAGTACATATACCCCTGCAGGAAGCTCTGCTCCTCAGTATTCTCTTCGAAAAGCATTGTGGATATATGTGTGACTGAAAAACTTGATTAACTTTGATTAACTAGAATAACTTGGTTAACGAGATTAACTTGAACTGGTTGATGTGGGTATAGCTGGAGACCACCAGTGCACTCAACCAAGAAACGCAGACACCTGGTAGGTATGGGTGTCTTAACTAGAGGGAAGTTTGGCTGTGTTTGTCTTGCTCTCTGGGATTGTTACCCGAGGTTTCCGTGTTTGGCAGCAGCCATGGGCGGGATGCTGAGTCCATCTATCTACACTAAGGAAAATGAAATTATCAGGTAAGTAATTTCTCCATTTCCTAGCGTGTAGCAGGTGGACTCAGGACCAATGGGATGTACAAAAGCTACTCCCGAACCGGGTGGAAGGCTGCCCGTTGCCCACTTAGTACTACCCCTGCGAATGCTGTATCCTCCCAAGCCTGAACCTAGCGGTAGAACCTAGAGAAGGTGTGGATGGAGGACCATGTCGCCGCCCGACAGATCTCGGCAGGTGACAGCATCTTGGTTTCCGCCCAGGACACTGCCTGGGCTCTAGTGGAATGGGCCTTGATTTGTAGAGGTGGAGGCTTGCCTGCCTCTACGTAGGCCGTCTGGATAACTTCTTTGATCCAGCGGGCTGTGGTTGCCCATGAGGCTACTTTCCTTTGTTTCTTCCCACTGTGAAGGACGAACGGGTGGTCCGTCTTTCATACGGATTCCGACCTTTCCAGGTATCAGACTAGAAGTCTACTGACGTTAAGATGGCGAAGGCAGCAAGATACTTCCTAGTCCTTATGCTCGTCTGGTGATGGCAGCGAGATGGTTTGGTTTAGATGGCAGTGAGAAACCACATTTGGGAGGAAGGAGGGGACCGTGCGTAGCTGTATGGTTCCTGGAGTGAACCTGAGGAACGGTTCTCGACAGGACAGTGCTTGAAGCTCGGAGATGCGACGGGCCGAACAGACTGCCACTAGAAATGCAGTCTTCAGTGTTAGTAGTCTGAGGGACAGACCGCAGGTGGGTCTGAAGGAGACTCCTGCTAGGAAGTCTAGGACTAGATTGAGATTTCATAATGGTACAGGCCACTTTAGGGGTGGTCGTATCTGTTTGACCCCTTTCAGGAAGCAGAGACGTCCGGGTGAGAGGCTAGGCTGCCACCCTCCACCTTGGCTCTGTAGCAGGTCAACTCGGCCACCTGCACCTTGCTGGAGTTGAGAGACAACCTGTTCTGTAAGCCGTTCTACAGGAATTCCAGAATCGTGGGAATCTTGACTGTCCGTGGGAGGATGCTGCGGTCTTCACACCAGGCTTCGAAAATTCTCCATATTTGTATGTAGGTCAGAGATGTGGAAAACGTGCGTGCTCGGAGCAGAGTGTCAATCACCGCCCCGAGTATCCGCTCTTCTTCAGGCGTGTTCTCTAAATGGCCAAACCATAAGAGAGAATCGAGTTGGGTCTTCATGGAGGATCGGGCCTTGTTGAAGCAGATCCCTGTGTGGAGGTAGAGGGAGAGGGCTCCCTGTCAGTAGTCTTCGCATGTCTGTGTACCACGGCCTTCTTGGCAAGTCCGGGGCCACTAGAAGTACTGGTCCCCTGTGGTGTTTTATCTTGCGGATGATCCCGCCCAGTAGTGGCCAAAGGGGGAGGGCATATAGCAGGTCTTCCTGTGGCCAGGTCTGGACGAGGGATTCGATCCCTTGGGATTGTGGTTCTCGTCTGCGAATGAAGAAGTTGGGAACTTGGGCGTTGGACCGAGTTGCCAGGAGATCCATGGCTGGGGTTCCCCAGCGGTTTACTATCAACTGAAAGGCTGTGGCCAACAGCATCCATTCTCCTGAGTCTAGATTCTCTCTGCTGAGGTAGTCTGCAGTGACGTTGTCTTTTCCCGCGTTGTGGGCGGTTGAGATCCCTTGTAGATTTGCTTCCACCCACGCCATTAGGGGATCTATTTCCAGGGACACCTGTTGGCTTCTGGTTCCTCCCTGGCGGTTGACGTAGGCAACTGTCGTGGCATTGTCTCACATTACTCTGACAGATTTGCCCCAGAGTCTGTGACTGAACCGTAGGCAGGGGCTTCCAGTCAGTTGATGTTCCATTCCGACTCCTCCTTGTCCCATTGCCCCTGTGCTGTCAGTTCCTGGCAGTGGGCTTCCCACCCTCGTAGACTCGAGTCCGTGGTGAGCAGGGTCCGGGTCGGTGGAGATAGTCTTACGCCCTTGCTCAGATGGTCTTCTTGTAGCCACCATTGGAGCTGGTTCCGCACCTTCTCTGGGAGCTGGAGGCGAACGGAGTAGTCCTGGGACATCGGGTTCCACCGTGACAGTAGGGAGCGCAGTAGCGGTCACATATCAACTCTTGCACATGGAACCACTTCCAGGGTTGACGTCATGAGGCAGAGATCTTGGAGGTAGTCCCATACTTTGGGGCGAAGACTTGTTAGCAGGTTTCGCAATTGGTTCGTCAGTTTTCTTCTCCTCGGAGGAAGAATGACTTTGTCTTGTCTGGTGTCGAACCAGACTCCCAGGTATTCTAGAAATTGGGAAGGCTGTAGACAGCTCTTTTTTGTGTTGTCAACCCACCCGAGGTTCTCCAGCAGAGTCTTGACTCTGCTGGTCGCCTGACGACTTTCCTCTGGAGATTTTGCCCTGATCAGCCCATCGTCCAGATATGGATGTACGAGAATTCCCTCTTTCCTCAGTGTTGCCGCTACTACCACCATAATTTTGGTGAACGTCCGAGGGGCTGTGGTGAGTCTGAAAGGTAGCGCCCGGAACTGGTAGTGGTGGTCCAGGATCGCTAAGCGCAAGAAGCACTGATGCTCATGATGGACCGGGATGTACAGGTATGCTTCTGACATGTCCAGGGATGTAAGGAATTCTCCCGGTTGTATCGCCCCCTTATGACCGAGCGCAGGGTTTCCATGCGGAAATGTGGTACCCTCAGGTAGCGGTTGACCAACTTGAGGTCCAGGATGGGCCAGAACATTCCCTCTTTCTTGGGGACAATAAAGTAAATGGAATAGTGCCCAGTATTTTGTTGTTGCGTTGGCACCGGCGTTATGACCTTTAGGGCGAGCAATTTGGCCAGTGTGGTTTCCACTGCCGTCCTCTTGGAGGGTGCATGGCAAGGAGATTTCAGGAACTTGTCCGGAGGGATGTTTGGAAATCCAGATAGCATCCCTCTCGAATGATGGTTAGGACCCACTTGTCCGCTGTTATCTCGACCCATCTTTGGTAGAATAGGGCAAGTCTGCCCCCTATAGCTTCTTCCTGTGAATGGGTCGGCTGAATCTCATTGTGGCGTGCGGCTGGAGCCTGTGCCAAAGCCGGCTCTCCTCTTGTTGTGTTTGTTCCGCAAGGACTGGTCCCTGCCTGCGGGGTGAGGTGCTTGATATGTACCCTTGTAGGGTCTAAAGCACTGTGATCCTCTGCCCTTAGGTAATTGGAGAGAGGAGTGTTGGCTTCTTTTGTTCTTGTCCTCCGGTAGCCGAGGGACTGGGGGGATTCGCCCCATTTGTCAGCTAACTTCTCCAGTTTGCTTCCGAACAGGAGGGCTCCTTTAAAGGGCATTCTCTTGAGTTTCGTCTTGGAAGTCACGTCGGCTAACCAACTTTGGAGCCAGAGTTGCCTTCTGGCTGCCACTGTTGATGAGACGTACCTGGCTGGGGTGCGTATCAGGTCAGAGGTCGCATTCATGAGGAAGGATACCGCTGGCTCTAGTGCCTCGACGGGCGTAGCAGCGTTCCTGGTCATGGATCTGACCAGTGATCTGTGTGGCTTTCCGAGCCTCGGAGACCAGAGACTTTTAGAAAGTTTTCTACCTTACCTTGTCTCGGCGTTTCCCGGTCTCTTTCCGGGCGGTCTCCGGCTGCGGGGACAGAGGGGAATACCTTCACCGCCGCGCTCGGTGTTGCACCCGCTGCCTCTCAGCTGCTCCTGTTGCCGGGGGCCAAGTCCACGCCGCGAACCGACTGCTGGACCGAGGCCTACCTCTGAGGAATCTTGGAAATCACCTCAGGAATTCTCAACTGGAGGAGGTACCCGTAGGTATCACCGCAGGAGAGCGGGGCTCATTTGTAGACGTAAGATTTCTTCTTGTTTGTAATTTTCTTTAGTTTAAATACTCTAACGCTGTGCAAGCGTGTTAAGAGTCCCAAACTGCTATGGAGAAAGAAGAATACTGGAGAGCAGAGCTTCCTGCAGGGGTATATATACTAGTGCTGACGTCAGATTGAAATCTGATTCAGTCTCCAACTGCTATCAGGAGCACACTATACCCATTGGTCCTGAGTCCATCTGCTACATGCTAGGAAAATCCATTTTATGGGCTGAATTCAGAAATCTGGCAATTACTGGCCGAAGTTTACTCCTCTCAGCCAGCATTCTTCTAATTTTAAAGGTTCAGAGGAAGATCGGGGGGCACATCTTAAATCCCAATGACATTTCTAGATACAAGTGTGGGGAGGGGCAGTCCCTCCCCCCCACTGAATACCAATTATTTCTGGTGATACCTTTGAGGGTAGCACTATACCTTCCACGATCTGTCACTTGTGGGGTGGGGGGGAACTGGATTTTTTGGAACACTGGTTGTGGGGGCCTATTGCCACATGTGAACTGGAAAGTCGGAGCCGCCTCAAGTGAAGACCTGGGTTGAACCGGGGGTCAACAACATTTCTTTTGTGCCACGCCACGGAACCTGGCTTTCCCATATTACATTTATCAATCGCCCAGAAGGTGGTATTTTATCATGGCTGACCACTTTCTTGGTCAGCTGCAGTAAAAATATTTACATCGAATTGCCTATTAATCACCTCCTTTGCATGCATGCAAAGCAGGTTATTGTAATGGCAGAGGGAACCGCAGCAGGGCCATGCAAATTATCAAGTATATTGCACAATATATGTTGTTTAACACTTGTTAGACCACTAACGCAGCTTAATGCATCACCCAGTTAGATGGACAAATATTGCCCCAAAATTCAAAATTCATAATCCCACACCAATAAATCGTGGGTGCAGTGTGCTGCGGCAGTCAAAAAAGCAAACAGAATGTTGGGAATTATTAGAAAAGGAATGGTTAATAAAACGGAAAATGTCATAATGCTTCTGTATCACTCCATGGTGAGACCGCACCTTGAATACTGTGTAAAATTCTGGTCGCCGCATCTCAAAAAAGATATAATTGCGATGGAGAAGGTACAGAGAAGGGCTAACAATGATAAGGGGAATGGAACAACTCCCCTATGAGGAAAGACTAAAGAGGTTAGGACTTTTCAGCTTGGAGAAGAGACGACTGAGGGGGGATATGATAGAGGTGTTTAAAATCATGAGAGGTCTAGAACGGGTAGATGTGAATCGGTTATTTACTCTTTCGGATAGTAGAAAGACTAGGGGGCACTCCATGAAGTTAGCATGGGGCACATTTAAAACTAATCGGAGAAAGTTCTTTTTTACTCAACGCACAATTAAACTCTGGAATTTGTTGCCAGAGAATGTGGTTCGTGCAGTTAGTATAGCTGTGTTTAAAAAAGGATTGGATAAGTTCTTGGAGGAGAAGTCCAATACCTGCTATTAAGTTCACTTAGAGAATAGCCACTGCCATTAGCAATGGTTACATGGAATAGACTTAGTTTTTGGGTACTTGCCAGGTTCTTATGGCCTGGATTGGCCACTGTTGGAAACAGGATGCTGGGCTTGATGGACCCTTGGTCTGACCCAGTATGGCATTTTCTTATGTTCTTATGTTCTTATACAGTTATAAAAACAATCAAATTAAAAACCCAGTAAGACTTTCAAAATGGTAAAATTCCTTAATATTTCAGACTTTAATAAAATAATAGTAACATAGATAAAATCTCATCGAAGTGGAAAAAAAGCTTGCTTCTGAAAGAAGTAAGATATGAAATTGCAGATTTGCTCCTTAATCTACAACATATCATTACAATCTGCCGCTGTTCCTGAAGACTGGAGAATAGCCAGTGTAATGACAATTTTTAAAAAGGGCATCCTGGTGATGCGGGAAATCACAAACTAGCAAGCAAGTCAACAATACCAGACCAAACGATAAGAAACTATAATAGCGATGGCCAATTCTGATCCTGAAGATCCACAAACAGGCCTGATTTACAGGTTGTCCACAATAAATATTCATGAAATATATAACATAGAAATGATGTCAGAAAAGGATCAAATGGTCCATCCAGTCTGCCCAGCAAGCTTCTTAAGTTATCTGCTGCGCCGTGCAGATTAACCCCATGTTTCCTTTAAGGGTAGCTATTGACTCCCTATGCAGTTATTCCCAAGCCTTATAATAACCCATAAAAAGTAACTGCTAGAGGGGAGGGGGCGTGGCCACCGCGGAAGATGGCCGCTTGAACGTGGTGCTCCGTTCTCCCCTAGCCAAAATACAGACATACAGACCGCAAACCCCGTGAAACTCCGGAAAAAATAGCGATCTACACTCAGGGTGCGCGCATGGCACAGACCGCCAAAAAAGAGACTCCTGATCTTAGGCAGTTCTCCTTCAAAAATGTAGAAGACGATCTGGGGCCTAGCGCGCTGGAGAGCCGAGGAGAGACGCACGTGGCGCCCAGCGCAGCCGCGGCGGCCCCGGAGTCGGAGGTGAGTGGCATGCCCTCCTGGAAGGAGTTTAGAACATGGTTCCGGGAAATCAGAACTGAAAATTATCAGGTAAGTAATTTCTCCATTTCCTAGCGTGTAGCAGATGGACTCAGGACCAATGGGATGTATAAAAGCTACTCCCGAACTGGGTGGGAGGCTGCGCGAGGTCCGCTTAGGATTGCTCTTGCAAATGCTGTGTCCTCCCGGGCCTCAACATCCAGACGGTAAATCTGGAGAAGGTATGGATGGAGGACCACGTTGCCGCTCTGCAGATCTCGGCAGGCAACAGCATTCTAGTTTCTGCCCAGGAGAACGCCTGCGCTCTGGTAGAGTGGGCCTTGACCTGTAGAGGTGGTGGTTTTCCCGCTTCTACGTAGGCCGCCTTGATGACTTCTTTAAGCCAACGCGCAATGGTTGCCCGTGAGGCCACTTCCCCTTGCTTCTTCCCGCTGTGAAGGGCGAACAGGTGGTCCGTCTTTCGTACTGGTTCCGACATTTCCAGGTATCTGGATAGCAGTCTGCAGATGTCGAGATGGCGCAGGGATCAGCCTTCTTCCGACTTCTTCAAACCTTCCATCCTTGGTAATGATATGGTTTGGTTGAGGTGGAAGTGTGAGACCACTTTGGGTAGGAAGGAGGGAACCGTGCGTAGATGGATGGTCCCTGGGGTGATTCTGAGGAATGGATCACGGCAGGACAGCGCTTGTAGCTCTGAGATGCGGCGGGCCGAGCATACGGCCAGCAAGAACACCATCTTTAGGGTTAGTAGACGGAGAGACAGGCCTCGGAGGGGTCTGAAGGCGGGTCCCGCTAGGAATTCCAGAACGAGGTTGAGGTTCCACAGGGGCACTGGCCACTTCAGTGGTGGGCGAATGTGTTTGACCCCTTTCAGGAATCGTGAAACATCTGGGTGCGCGGCAATGCTGTTGCCCTTGCTCCTGGGGCCGTAGCATGACAGCGCTTCCACCTGAACCTTGATTGAGTTGAGGGACAGGCCCTTCTGAAGTCCATTCTGTAAGAATTCCAAAATTATGGAGACTTTAGCGGAGTGTGGTTTGGTGCTGTGATCTTCGCACCAGGCTTCAAATACTTTCCAGATCCTTATGTACATTAGCGATGTGGAGAACTTGCGTGCTCGGAGGAGGGTATCTATTACTGTCCCCGAGTATCCCCTCTTCCTCAGTCGGGCCCTCTCAATGGCCAGACCGTAAGTGAGAATTGAGCTGGATCCTCGTGGAGGATGGGGCCTTGTTGTAGTAGGTCCCTGAGTGGGGGTAGGGGTAGAGGATCCCCTGCCAGTAGTCTTCTCATGCCTGCGTACCAGGGTCTTCTTGGCCAGTCCGGGGCCACCAGAAGGACTAGGCCTCTGTGTCGCCGAATCTTGTGAATGATTGCGCCCAGCAGGGGCCATGGGGGAAAGGCGTATAGCAGGGTCCCCTGTGGCCAGGTCTGTACCAGGGCGTCGATCCCTTGTGACTGTGGGTCTCGCCTGCGACTGAAGTATCTGGGTACTTGAGCATTGGATCTGTTCGCTAGCAGGTCCACGTCCGGAGTCCCCCACCGATCCACTATCATCTTGAAGGCTGTGGATGACAGCTTCCATTCTCCCAGGTTTAGGCTTTCCCTGCTGAGGAAGTCTGCCGTGGTGTTGTCCTTCCCGGCAATGTGGACGGCGGCGATGTCCTGGAGATTTGCTTCCGCCCAGGTCATCAGGGGGGCTATTTCTAAGGATACCTGTTGGCTTCTGGTTCCGCCCTGCCGGTTGATGTATGCCACCGTGGTGGCGTTGTCCGACATCACTCTGACCGCTTTGTTTCAAAGTCTGTGGGCAAATCGCAGGCAGGCTAACCTGACTGCCCGTGCCTCTAGTCGGTTGATGTTCCACCCCGACTCGTCTTTGTTCCACCGCCCTTGGGCGGTTAGCTCTTCGCAGTGTGCTCCCCATCCGCTTAGGCTGGCATCTGTGGTGAGCAGGGTCCAGGTTGGGGAGGATATTCTTGATCCCTGGCTCATGTGGTTGGACTGTAGCCACCACCGTAGCTGGGTTCGAACTCTGGTCGGTAGGGGTAGATGTACGGTCTAGTTCTGGGATCATGGACTCCACCGAGATAGGAGTGAGCGCTGCAAAGGTCTCATGTGAGCTCGCGCCCATGGTACCACTTCCAATGTGGATGCCATTAGATCAAGTACTTGTAGATAATCCCAAGCTGTGGGCCGGTGGCACTCAGCAGGGTCTGGAGTCGGTTCCGCAGCTTTGATCTCCTCGTGGGGGTCAGGCTGACCTTGTCCTCCTTGGTGTCGAATCGGACTCCTAGGTATTCCAGCGACTGCGATGGCTGTAGGGAACTCTTGTTTGTGTTGACTACCCATCCTAGGCTTTCCAGTAGAGTTAAGACTCTGTTGGTTGCTTGGTGGCTCTCCTCCGGTGATTTTGCTCTGATCAGCCAATCGTCCAGGTAGGGATGGATGAGAATTCCTTCCTTCCTGAGTGTCGCCGCTACCACTACTATTACCTTGGTAAAGGTCCGCGGTGCGGTGGCTAACCCGAAAGGTAGTGTTGATTCAGGACCTTGAAGCGTAAGTAGCGCTGGTGTTCCTGATGGATTGGGATGTGCAAGTAGGCCTCCAACAGATCCAGGGATGTGAGGAACTCTCCTGGCTGTATTGCACGTATGACTGACCGCAGGGTTTCCATGCGAAATCTTGGGACCCTTAGGTGTCGGTTGACTGACGAGGTCCAGGATGGGCCTGAATGTGCCCTCTTTCTTGGGTACGATGAAGTAAATGGAGTAATGCCCAGAACTTATTTCCCGTGCAGGCACTGGGGTTATGGCCTTCAGGGTCAGGAGTCTGGTCAGAGTAGCCTCCACTGCCGCCCTCTTGAGGGGGTCGTGGCAGGGAGATTCCACAAACTTGTCCGGAGGAGTTCAAAGGAAGTCCAGGTGGTACCCTTCTCGAATGATGGCTAGGACCCACTTGTCCAAAGTTATCTCGACCCCATCTATTTATTTTTATTTATTTATTTATTTCAAATTTTTATATACCGGCATTCGAGACAGCAGTCACATCATGCTGGTTCACATAAAACAGGGGTGCGTAGTAAACAAACTATAACAATGGTGCGGAAAAAGGCAGTTACATATAACAGGGTGAAAAGAACTTGGCGGAGAAGGAAGAGAAAGGACAGGTTATTAATTCACACAAGTAAACGATAGAAGATATGGTTCACCATGGTATATGTGGAGATAAGGGGTGGCGTGGAGGTGATAGTTTAATTGGCGTCCGGGAATGCTTGTATGCATCTGCGGTAGAATAGGGTTAGTCTGCCCCCTATGGCTTCTTCCCTTGGATGGGTCGGCTGATTCTCATTGTGGGGTGCGGCTGGGACCTGGACCCGAGCTGGTTCCCCTTCTTGCTGTGTCTGTTCCGAAAGGACTGGTTTCTGGCCGGAGGGCGGGGTGCCTGGTAGCTATTCCTGTAAGGGTTGAAGCGTTGTGAGCTTCTGCCTCTGGATGGCCTGGGAAAGGGACGCCGGTTTCCTTTCGTCTTGTCTTATGGCAGACGAGGTAATGGAGAGTCGCCCCATTTGTTAGCCAGTTTCTCTAGTTCGCTGCCGAACAGGAGGGATCCCTTAAAGGGCATTCTTGTGAGGCATGTCTTGGAGGAGGCGTTGGCCGACCAATTTCGCAGCCAGAGTTGTCTCCTGGCTGCCACTGAGGATGACACTCCCCTGGCTGCTGTGCGTACTAGATTGGAGGCAGCGTCAGTGAGGAACGAAAGTGCTGATTCCATCTCTTCCCCCAAGGTGTTGTTCCTGGCTTGAGATAAACAGGAACGTGTCACCACGGTGCAGCAGGTCGCAACTTGTAGGGACATGGCTGCCACCTCAAAGGCTTGTTTCAGTATGGCTTCCAGGTGCCGGTCGTGTGCATTCTTGAGGGCCGCCCCTCCCTCCACTGGTATAGTGGTGCGCTTAGCGACTGCGCAAACTATGGCGTCCACCTTGGGGCACGCTAGCAGCTCCTTGGTTGCTGGGTCCAGAGGGTACATGGCTGATAAGGCTCGACCCCCTATGAATGAGGACTCCGGCGCATTCCACTCCTGGTCGATTAGCTGTTGTGCCGCCTGTAAGAGGGGAAAATGGTGGGCCGTCTGTCGAAGGCCCTCCAGCAGGGGGTTCATTCTAGATTCCCCCGGGGTGCCTTGGCCCGGGATAGCGAGTTCCGATAGGCATTGAGATACCAGGGCCGGAAGTTCCTCCTTTGCGAAGAAGCGTCTCATGGTTCGATGCGGCTCTGTCCCAGAGGGAAGTTCTCCCTCCTCGAGGGGCTCGACTTCTTCCTCGGAGAAATCTGTGTCCTGTAGGTGGGGCTTCTGGGTGGTGGGAGCCTGTGCCTAGGCCTCGCGGGTCCTGGGGCATGAAGGTCTTCCGGTGCATATGGGTCAGCTCGGGTTTCAGTCTGCATCTTGACAAAGGCGTTAATCCCTTTAAATAACTCCACCCAGGAGATCGATGCTGGGTCGAAGTTGAGGGGCGCCGGTTCTCTGGGGGTCCCCGTCTGTGGGATGGGCTCACTGGGGCCTGCTAGGTCCGGGGTGCCCCCTGAGGAGCTAGAACTGGATCTTGGGTGGGACTGGCCCTGGCCTGGAGTTCCCAGGGCCTCCTCACATTGTGCGCATAGGGCGTCTGCTTCCTCTCGCTCTGTGCGGCTCTGAGGTGGCATGCTGAGCAGAGGCCTAGAGCTTTTATGCCTGATTCTGGAGGTGCCGCTTCTGTGGACGCGTGAGCTCTTATGCGATCCATTGCGTCAGATATATGCGCGCCGGTGTGCTCCAAGCCGTAAATACGCGCTTTGTAATGTGCGCGAAGCTTATGCGCGGCGCCTAAGAATGTGCGCCAAATATTGTGCGCCTATAACACGCGCCCAATTATCGGCGCCTATAATACGCGCCCAATCCTTGGGCGCCTAGCTTAAATATGCGCCCAAATATTTTCGGGCGCCGATAATACGCACCCGTTAAACTTGTGCGCTTAGCTTTATTTGTGCTCAATCAGGCGGAGGGCAGCGAACAAGGCCAAGATGGCGATGGCGAGCGAGCGGGCAAGATGGCGACCTCCTTAGAGGGTCTCCACGCGGGCAGACCCTGCTAATCCTCGATCTTCGGAGACCGGTTAAATAGAAGATTTACGCCTTACCTTGTCTTCGGCGCTTCCCGGTTGCGACCCGGGCGGTCTCCGGCTGCGGGGGGAGAGGGTGAATACCTTCACCGCCGCGCTCAAGGGGGTGCACCCGCTGTCTCTCAGCCGCGCCCGAACTCCTCTCGCTCGGGGGCTAGGTCCCTGCCGCGATTCGACCACCGGACAGAGGCTCTTACCTCCGAGGGACCACGGAAATCACCTTGGGAAACTCAACTGGGGGAGGGACCCGAGGGTATCACCGCAGGAATGCGGGGCTCGTCTTCAGGTAGGATTTTTCTTTAAATTTGGTAGAACGCTCGGCGAGCGTGAAGATAGCTCCTAACTGCTTTGGAGACGGAAAATACTGAGCTTCTGCACTTCCTGCAGGGGTATAAGTACTAGGTGCTGACGTCAGATTGAAATCTGATCCGTCTCCAACTGCTAGCACAAGTACACTATACCCATTTGTCCTGAGTCCATCTGCTACACGCTAGGAAATAAATATTTAGGTATCCGTCTTAGTAAGAACTCTGGGGACCTCCTAGAATTGAATTACAAGCCCCTCTGGCAAACACTCTCTAAAGATTTGGAAATCTGGGGTTCCCTTTCCCTTTCCTGGTTGGGGCAGAAGGCTGCAGTAAAAATGAATCTACTCCCCCGACTTTTGTATTTATTTCAATCACTACCCATACCTATTCCTAATAACATGTTGAAATGCTGGAAGAGACGAGTATCTGACTATATTTGGAAGAGGAAGCCACCTAGGATCCGTAGGGATGTAATGTACCAACCAACTAGTAGGGGGGGGCTTGGGAGTCCCTCACCTACAATGGTAATGGGCGGTTGCACAGTTGAGGGCAGTTCTCATCTGGCATAAGAAACACGATCAGCCACTTTGGGTAAAGATTGAACAGGATGTGGCAGGAAAAATGTCATTGTGGGCCATGGTTTGGCAGCCTAGGGACACCTGGCCAGGAGTTGGTAAACTGGCCCCTTCCACTAAGACAACTTTAGCTGCTTGGGAGAAATGTCAAGTGCGTTTTGTAGGCACTCGCCGTTATTTTTATAGCACCGCTCTCAATTATAATACACATTTCTCTGAAGGAAGGGTACTACTGCACTATCACCCATTGATTAACAAGGGAGTTGTTCAAATGGAGCATATATGGGGCTCACAGAGGTTTCTCACCTTTCCGGAGCTTTGGGAGAAGTGGCACTTAAATGAGCGGGACATTTTCTTGTACTTGCAACTACGTCATTTTCTAATGACAGAGAAGATAGATGTGGAGCTCCAAAAGGGCAAGACAATTTTGGAACATTGGTGTAATAAAGTAGATGGCTTGTCCGGCATTATTTCTAATCTTTACGGATTCCTGGGTAATGCCCTGAGGCGCCAGGCCCCTTATTGAGAAGGCATGGGAACGAGATTTGAGTAGATTAATTCCTTCTGAGTCCTGGGACCAGATATTTCAGAACACAAAACGAGGTTCGATCTCTGCCACATTGATGGAAAATGGGTACAAGGTCCTAATGCGATGGTATTTAACGCCTTTAGGATACAGAGGATTATACCTTCTGTTAGTGCCGATTGCTGGAAAAAGTGTGGGGGGACAGTCACATATTTTCACATGTGGTGGAGCTGTTTTAAGGTGAAACTGTTCTGGGAAGAAATCAATCAAATGGTTACTGATGTAGTAGGTCTAGAGATTCCTTTAGATCCTGAACATTTCCTGCTTAATTTATCCCCACAAGTGCCTCACTTTAAATGGTTACTAGTACATCAAATCATACTTGCAGCCAGATGCGAGCTAGCTTTGTTTTGGAAACGGCCAGATCTCCTTACTAAGGCTGAAGTGGCAACCCGCCTCGAACACAATTGCTCCCTCTACAAGTTAACTGCGCTTAAAAATCATACCCTGCCTAAGTTCTATAGGATATGGGATCCTTATCTCACATGGAAGAATCAGTTATCTTAGGGTAAACAAATTGTACGGGATACCTAATGAAAGTGTTTAGCTTGTTTTGCACTGTGGACTTAGAATATTATTGTATGGCATGTACTCTAGATTTTCTATCATTGATATAGCATTCTCGGTCAAGGGAGGTGGGGGGTGTCGATTGAAATGATAAAACTGTTGGTTGTCAATTGTTCAATTGTTTTGTATACTGTTTCTGTGATGACCAATAAAAACTATTAAAAATTTTTTTTACTGCTAGCAACATTTTTACTGGGTGATGAACCTTCTTGAAAGTTCAGACAGTTCTGACGTGTTTTGCTTATAAACGTGGCCTAAGAAGCACTCCTGTGCTTTTTCACTTATGTCTGCTAGGGACTCATATCAAAAGCTTTGCTGAAATCCATGTAAATCTTGATCTAATTCTCTAGTCACCCAACCTCTAATCTTGCAATCCATTGGAATCCAAAAATTGCACTATTCTCTGTTTTAGCAGCGATTCCATTAGTTTGCTTACCACAGAGATCAGAATAACCAGCCAGTAGTTCCCAGCTGTAACACTGTCAAAGGAAGTGGACCCTTGTGACTTCTTTGTGGCTGGCGCCTGCTAGTGAGTAAGCTCACTAGGCCTATGCTAGCAGAGAAACTCAAAGATAGGACTGTCTGGAGCTTTGCCTATACCAGCCACCTACCTTGCAGATTGAGCCCTTGGGTTCTGGCAGCCAGCAGGACTTAGGTGGGTTCCTAGGGCTATCCTGAGCAAGAGTCCAATCTGAGCAAGGGTCATGGCAGGTGGCAAGTAGCAGAACAGGTAACAAGCCAGAGGTCAGGGCAGGCAGCAGACTGGTTAACAAGCCAGAGGCTGGGGCAGGCAACATCTACTCATTCAAGACCTCTCATGATCTTAAAGACCTCTATCATATCCCCCCTTAGCCGTCTCTTCTCCAAGCTGAACAGCCCTAACCTTTTCAGCCTTTCCTCATAGGGGAGCTGTTCCATCCCCTTTATCATTTTGGTTGCCTTTCTCTGTACCTTCTCCATCGCAACTATATCTTTTTGAGATGCGGCGACCAGAACTGTACACAGTATTCAAGGTGCGGTCTCACCATGGTGCGACATAGAGGCATTATGACATTTTCCGTTTTATTGAGCGAGGTAATCAAATTTGCGGATGATACAAAATTTTCAAAGTAGTTAAATCACAAGCAGATTGTGATAAATTGCAGGAAGACCTTGAGAGACTGGAAAACTGTGCATCAAAATGGCAGATGAAATTTAATGTGGATAAGTGCAAGGTGATGCGTATAGGGAAAAATAACCCATGCCATAGTTATACAATGTTAGGTTCCATATTAGGAGCTACTACCCAAGAAAGAGATCTAGGCGTCATAGTGGATAACACATTGAAATCGTCGGCTCAGTGTGAGGTGGCAGTCAAAAAAGCAAACAATGTTTGGAATTATTAGAAAGGGAATGGTGAATAAAACGGAAAATGTCATAATGCCCCTGTATCACTCCATGGTGAGACCGCACCTTGAATACTATGTACAATTCTGGTCACCGCATCACAGAAAAGATATAATTACGATGGAGAAGGTACAGAGAAGGGCTACCAAACTGATAAGGGGAATCGAAAAGCTCCCCTATGAGGAAAGACTAAAGAGGTTAGGACTTTTCAGCTTGGAGAAGTGTTTAAAATCATGAGAGGTCTAGAACGGGTAGATGTGAATCGATTATTTACGCTTTCGGATAATAGAAAGACTAGGGGGCACTCCATGAAGTTAGCATGTGGCACATTGTAGAGATTACTTACCTGATAATCTCGTTTTCCTTAGTGTATGCAGATGGACTCAAAACAAGTGGGTATAGTGTGCTCGTGCTAGCAGTTGGAGACGGATCTGACGTCAGCACAGGTACATATACCCCCACAGGAAGTGAAGCAATTCAGTAATCTTCCTTGCAAAGCTGTTATAGCTATATGAGTACTGACCGATCGATTAATTAAACAGGATTACCCTGACCGGTTGATAGTAGCTGGAGACCGCCAGGATTCTCAACCGGAAGGCGTCGACACCCGGCAGGGTGGATGCCCTATGTAGTAAAACATGGCTTACCTTGAGCCTGTGAAATCCCATGAATAGTGACAGCCGGGCGGGATGCTGAGTCCATCTGCATACACTAAGGAAAACGAGATTATCAGGTAAGTAATCTCAACATTTCCTAGCGTGTAGCAGATGGACTCAAAACAAGTGGGATGTACAAAAGCTACTCCTGGACTGGGCGGGAGGCTGCCCGAGGTCCGTGCAGGATTGCCCTCGCGAATGTCGTGTCCTCCCTGGCCTGGACATCTAGACGGTAGAATCTGGAGACGGTATGGAGGGAGGACCACGTCGCCGCCTTATAGATCTCAGCAGGCAACAGCATCCGCGTTTCTGCCCAAGAGGCCGCTTGCGCTCTGGTAGAGTGAGCCTTGACCTGTAGAGGCGGTGGTTTACCCGTGTCTACGTAGGCTGCCTTGATAACTTCTTTGACCCAGCGGGCAATAGTTGCCCTTGAGGCCACTTCCCCTTGCTTCTTCCCGCTGTGTAGAACGAACAGATGGTCCGTCTTTCGTATTGCTTCAGACACTTCCAGGTATCTGGACAGTAGCCTGCCAATGTCGAGATGGCGTAGAATTCGACCTGCTTCTGACTTCTTCAAACCTTCTGTGGTAGGTAAAGAGATGGTTTGGTTGAGGTGGAAGTGCGAGACTACTTTGGGTAAGAAGGAAGGAACTGTGCGAAGATGGATGGCTTCTGGCGTGATTCGGAGAAACGGATCACGGCAAGACAGTGCTTGTAGCTCGGAGACACAGCGTGCAGAGCAAACAGCCAGCAGGAACACCATCTTCAAGGTTAACAAACGGAGGGACAGGCCTCGAAGTGGACGGAAGGTGTGTCCCGCTAGAAAGTCCAAAACTAGGTTGAGGTTCTACAGAGGTATGGGCCACTTCAGTGGCGGACGAATGTGTTTGACTCCTTTCAGGAAACGGGAAACGTCTGGGTGTGTGGCGATGCTATTGCTGTCACTCCATGGACCGTAGCAGGAAAGTGCTGCCACTTGGACCTTGATGGAATTGAGGGACAGACCCTTCTGAAGACCATCTTGCAGGAAGTCCAAAATGATAGGAATCTTAGCGGCATGTGGAATGGTGCTATGAGCTTCGCACCAAGCTTCAAATAGTCTCCAGATCCTTATTTAAGTTAGCGATGTGGAGAACTTGCGTGCTCTGAGGAGTGTATCTATTACCGGTCCTGAATATCCTCGTGTCTTCAGTCTAGCCCTATCAATTGCCAGACCGTAAGAGAGAATTGAGCCAGATCCTCGTGGAGTATGGGACCTTGTCGCAGCAGGTCCCTGTGCGGTGGCAGGGGTAGTGGAGTCCCTGCCAGCAATCTTCTCATGTCTGCGTACCAGAGTCTTCTTGGCCAGTCCGGAGCCACTAGAAGAACTAGGCCTCTGTGCCGCTGAATCCTGTGTATAATGGTGCCCAGCAGGGGCCATGGCCGAAAAGTGTACAGCAGAATCCCCTGGGGCCATGGTTGTACCAGTGCATCGATCCCCTGAGACAGAGGATCCCGCCTGCGGCTGAAATATTTGGATACTTGAGCGTTGGACCTGTCCGCTAGTAGGTCCATGCCCGGGGTCCCCCACCGATTCACAATCATCTGGAACACCGTGGGTGACAGTTGCCAATCCCCGGGATGTAGACTTTCTCTGCTGAGGAAGTCCGCCACGGTGTTGTTCTTCCCGGCGATGTGGACGGCGGAGATGTCCTGGAGATTTGCTTCTGCCCAAGTCATCAGGGGAGCTATTTCTAGGGATACCTGTTGGCTTCTGGTTCCGCCCTGTCGGTTGATGTATGCCACCGGGGTGGCGTTGTCTGACATCACTCTGACCGCTCTGTGTCGCAGTCTGTGGGCAAATCGCAGGCACGCTAGCCTGACTGCCCGTGCCTCTAGTCGGTTGATGTTCCATCCCGACTCTTCTCTGCTCCACCGCCCTTGGGCGGTGAGTCCTTCGCAATGTGCGCCCCAGCCGCTCAGGCTGGCGTCTGTTGTGAGCAGGGTCCAGGTCGGAGAGGACATCCTGGACTCCCGGCTCCTGTGGCTTTGCTGCAGCCACCATCGCAGCTGATTCCGTACCCTGGCTGGTAGAGGTAGGTGTACGGTGTAAGTTTGTGATCACGGGCTCCACCGGGATAGGAGGGCGTGTTGTAATGGCCTCATATGCGCCCGTGCCCATGGTATCACCTCCAGAGTGGATGCCATCAGGCCGAGGACTTGTAGGCAATCCCAAGCTGTGGGCCGGACGGCGCGCAGCAGGGCCTGCAGACGATTCTTGAGCTTTTCTCTTCTTTTGGGAGTCAAGCTGACTGTCTGCCTGAGTGTTGAATAGGACTCCTAGGTATTCCTTCGACTGGGACGGCTGTAGGGAACTCTTGTTTAAGTTTACTACCCAGCCTAGGCTCTCTAGAAGAGCAATCACTCGGCTGGTTGCCCGATGGCTCTCTTCCGGCGATTTTGCCCTGATCAACCAATCGTCCAGGTAGGGATGGACGAGAATTCCTTCCCTCCTGAGGGCCGCCGCCACTACTACTATGACCTTGGTAAAGATCCACGGCGCTGTGGCTAATCCGAAGGGTAACGCCCGAAACTGAAAGTGTTGGTCCAAGACTTTGAAACGTAGGTAGCGCTGATGATCCCGATGAATTGGGATATGCAGGTAGGCTTCTGACAGATCTAGGGATGTGAGAAACTCCCCTGGCTGTACTGAATTTTTGACAGATCGCAGGGTTTCCATGCGAAAGCTGGGTACCCGTAGGTAGCGGTTGACTTGAGGTCCAGGACGGGCCGGAAAGTGCCCTCCTTCTTGGGCACTATGAAATAAATGGAATAATGCCCAGAATTTATCTCCCCTGCAGGCACTGGAATTATGGCCTTGAGGGAGAGAAGTCTCTGTAAGGTAACATCTAGCGCCGCCCTCTTGAGGGGTGAACAAGGAGATTCCACAAACTTGTCTGGCGGGAGCCGAAGAAAGTCCAGGTAGTACCCCTCTCGGATGATGGTGAGGACCCACTGGTTCGAGGTAATTTCGGCCCACCAGCGGTAAAAGAGGGTCAGCCTGCCCCCTATGGCTGCTACCCCTGGATGGGCCGACTGATTGTCATTGTGGGGTACGGCCGGGGCCGGAACCCGGGCCGGCTCCCCTCTTATTGTGCTTAGGCCAAAAGGACTGGTTCCTGGCCTGCGACCGAGGTGCCTGGTAGCGAGTCCCGTAAGGGTTGAAGCGCTGAGAGGTTCTATCTCTGGGTGGTCTAGAAGACGGGCGCTGCCTCCTACGTGGCCTGTCTTCTGGTAGACGAGGTAAAGGAGAGGAGCCCCTTCTATTGGCCAGCTTCTCCAGGTCGCTGCCGAACAGGAGAGATCCCTCGAAGGGCATTCTCGTGAGACGTGTCTTGGAAGAGGAGTCGGCCGACCAGTTACGTAGCCAGAGCTGCCTCCTGGCTGCCATTGAGGATGACACTCCCTTGGCTGCCGTACGGACGAGGTCGGAGGCTGCATCAGTAAGGAATGAGAGCACTGATTCCATCCCTTCTCCCGGGGCGTTGTTCCGAGCCTGAGATAAGCAGGAACGCGTCACCACCGTGCAGCAAGTCGCAATTCGTAGGGACATAGCTGCCACCTCAAAGGCCTGCTTCAGGATGGCGTCCATACGCCGGTCATGTGTATCCTTAAGGGCCATCCCTCCTTCCACCGGGATGGTGGTGCGCTTCGCAATCGCGCTGACTATGGCGTCTACCTGAGGGCACGCCAACATGTCCTTAGTTGCCAGAGCTAAGGGGTACATGCCAGCCAAGGCTCGACCCCCCTTGAATGGAGCCTCCGGTGCAGCCCATTCCAGATCGATTAGCTGCTGTGCCACTTGTAGGAGGGGAAAGTGGTGAGAAGTTTGGCGCAGGCCCTCCAACAGGGGGTTCACTCTAGGTTCCCCTGGGGTGTCACGGCCCAGAAGGGCCAGTTCCGACAGACATTGCGCGATCAGGTCTGGAAGATCCGCTCTGGGAAAGAAGCGCCGCATGGTCCGATAAGGTTCTACCCCCGAGGGAAGCTCTCCCTCCTCGGGGGGCTCATCTTCTTCTGCCGGGTAGTCTGAATCCCCATACTAACAGACCAATGAGAGATGTTCACAAAGGCACTCTACAATTTCCTCCTACTAAAGCCACACGCCTCTCTACGACCAAAGACAGAGCTTTTTCGATAGCAGGCCCATCTATTTGGAATAACATCCCTTCAAACCTCAGATTGGAACCCTGCCTCTTAACTTTCAGAAAAAGACTCAAGACGTGGCTCTTCCACCAAGCCTTCTCCGATCCACCAGACAATCACTAATGGCCCTTCACTCTCACCCGGCCTTTGACATTTATCTTCATGAACTATGGACTCTGGCACCTCCAGGTTAAAGCACCTTAAGCTTTAACCCGTTCTCACTATCGTATCTTTTATATTTATTACCTGCCTTTATCTTCCTTCCAGCTTGTTATAAGCTTCCAAGTTCTCGATTCCCGTTGATTGTAACTTTGACTTATTCCTATCTATTGTTAACTATTGTTTACCTGAATTGTTTCCTTCAGTTATATCCCCTGTTAAATGTAATCCGATCCGATATGGTTATTTACTATGAAGGTCGGTATAGAAAACTGTTAAATAAATAAATAAAATAATTGGCGAGTGGCCGTGCCTAGGCCGCGAGGGTCCAGGGGCCGGGTCATTCTGGACGTACGGACCGGGTAGGGGAGCTGACTGCATCGTGACAAAGGTATGAATCCCTTTGAATAATTCCACCCAGGAGATCGAAGCCATATCAGGCCGCATGGGATCCAGGCCCCTCTGGGTCACTGGCTGCTCCCCGCTGCTTGCTGGCTCCGGAGTGTTCCCTGAGGAACCGGCAAGAACGCTGGGCTGTGACCGGCCCTGGCCCGGGACTCCCAGGGCCTCTTCACATTGGGCACATAGGGAGTCTGCATCCTCATTCTGTGTGGCCCTGAGGTTGCATGCAGAGCAGAGATTGATGCCTGATTCTGGAGGTGCCGGCACTGCCGAAGCCTGGTCACTCTTACGCTCCATGCCGCCGGTGAACTCAATAAGAGTCTGTGCTGTGCGCGAAAAGCAGGCGCCAGAAACCAGCGCTCAGCAACGTGTGCCTAACAATGTGCGCCTATAACAGTGCGCCTATAAGCGGGCGCCTATAAACGGGCACCTAAGCACTTGCGCCTATGAACGGGGCGCCTAGCAATGTGCGTCTACGAAACGGGCGCCTATAGACGGGTGCCTATTTAGGAACGGGCGCCTATCTAGGAACGTGCGCAGCAACGTGCGCCTATCGCCTGTGCGTAGCAACGTGCGTCTATCGCTGTGCGCGTAGCAACGTGCGCCTACCGCCGTGCGCGTAGCCACGGACGCCTATCGCCGTGGCGCATAGCAATAGGCGGGACACTTCAGGTAGAAGATGATGGCGAGCAGGCAGTCGAAATGGCGGCCTACTTAACTGGCCGCCCCAGAGGCACACTCTGCTTCTCCTCGGATCCTCGGAGACCAACAAGTAAATATATACGCCTTACCTTGTCTTCGGCGCTTCCCGGCTGCAACCCGGGCGGTCTCCGGCTGCGGGGGGAGAGGGCGAGTACCTTCACCGCCGCGCTCAAGGAGGTGCACCCGCTGCCTCTAGGCCGCGCCCGAACTCGTCTCGCTCGGGGGCCAAGTCCACGCCGGGACCGAGACTGCCTCTAGACCGCGCCCGAGCCCTTCTCGCTCGGGGGCAGGTCCCTGCCGCGAGTCGGCCACCGGACCAAGGAACTCAGCTCCGAGGGACCACGGAAATCACCTCGGGAAACTCAACTGGGGGAGGGACCGACTGTTATCACCGCAGGAGTGCGGGGCTCGTCGATAGTAAATATCGTCTAGGAATTTAGTCGTTAGAATTTGGAAGAACGCTCAGCGAGCATGAAGGAGCTCCAAACTGCTTTGGAGACGGAAATTACTGAATTGCTTCACTTCCTGTGGGGTATATGTACCCGTGCTGACGTCAGATCAGTCTCCAACTGCTAGCACGAGCACACTATACCCACTTGTTTTGAGTCCATCTGCTACATGCTAGGAAATTAAAACTAATCGGAGAAAAGCAAGTTTGCTTACTGTAAACGGTGTTTCCGTAGATAGCAGGATGAATTAGACATGCTGTCATGGGATCTATCAATCAGGTCCGGGAGGCGGAGCTTTTCCAAGCAGACATTAGATTTTAGCTCTCTGCGGCTGCGAGTGTGTTCCCGCACAGGAGAGTAACAGATTCTCCTCAGTCTGTGATTAAGCTGTAGTATAGTCGAAGAGACGGCGAGCAAGGAGACCGGAGGAATGACTTACAAAGGCCCGTCCATGTCTCCGGTTCGTTGGATATCTTCTCTACTTACCTGGGTTCAGCGCTTACCGGTTTAGTACAGAGACGGTCTCCAGCTGCGGAGAGAGTGCTTCACCACCACGCTCGGCTTCTGCACCCGCTGCCTTTCAGTTGCTTCAGCAGCAAAGTCCACGCCTGGAGCCGGCTACCGGACCAAGGCACACCTCTGAGGGATCTCGGAAATCGCCTCAGGAATTTTCAACTGGGGGAGGGCCCATTAGATATCACCGCAGGAGAGCAGGGTTCGATCTTCCTTTCAGTTTGAAGGTAAAAATCTTCTTTTCTCCTTTGGATTAGTGCTGCAGTCCCGCTAAAACCGCTGCTGGTGTGGGAATAGCATCCACATCTGCCAGGAGACGGAGAGATACTGAAGGGCTGAGGTCACTGAGGGGTGTATCTAGGGTGACGTCAGCTTTGATACCTGACTCCATCTCCCATCTGCTAGCAGGGGAATACATAACTCATTGGTCCTGAGTCCATCTGGCTACACGCTAGGAAATCAAATTCTAGACATGAAGGAGGGCTTTCTTGCAGCTCCTCAGTAAGGCTCGTTATTCATGACTCAACAGGCCTTCATACTTTTCCTCAAATATCACAACGCAGACACTGCTACTAAGTGTGGGCAAAAGGAAGGATTTTTTGAAATATCATGTATAAATGACTATTGTCCCCTTATTGCTTATTGGCTTATTGGCAGGGGAGAAGAAAAACAACCAATAAGGGCTGTATAACATAGTCTGGGTAAAACAAATAAGCATGGGTGTAGCTTGCTTATTGCGGCGGCTACTACCCCTAACTAATCAAGCTAGATATTTCACTTGGATGCAGCTCCATCACTGCTTTCTACATTAAAGGTGGGGGTGGAAGGGAAATAGAACCAAGAGCTAAGAGAAACAGATAAGTATAAGAGAAAAAATGTGTGAAGCTTGCTGGGCAGACTGGATGGGCCATTTGGTCTTCTTCTGCCGTCATTTCTATGTTTCTATGTTTCTATGTAATGATTCAGCTTTCTAGAGTATTACTGACAGCCTAGCATAGTGAATTTTTTAACTTCCAGCAAATCGTTTTTTCTATACAAGAATGGTTTGGGGGTGGACATCTGAGGTGGAATGTCGCATTCTCTCATCTGGAAGAAGGATAAAGGAAGGGGATTATGCAAAATTTGCTCAATACTCATCAATTAAGGACCCTTCATTATTACTTGATGCAAATATCCATTACCTGGAAGCTAACTGATTTTGAGATTTCATCTTCCATTTTAGGCAGTCTCAACAGTTCAGATGGTTGGGGTTCCGGCACTAGTTGCTTTAACTTTTCTATCTGCTCCTTATGTTCCCTGATCAGAGATAAACCAAAAAAAAAATCAAAAGACATATTGTGATGAATGATCTTCAACAGCAGTAGCTACCAAATCTATCCTAAGTACACCCAGCTGGTCAGGTTTACAGGATATCAATGAATATATATATATGAGATATTTGCATGCACTGTCTCTAACCAGTATCTTACAGTTAACCCCCGTTCACCATTTTCCTCTCCCACTAAAGTTATTGCTATTAAGCCATTCCCACAGTGAGTCCCTGAAACCAGAGCTCTTATATTCTCTACAATAAGACTTAAGTGACAACAATCTATGTCTGCAAACTAAACTGAAAAAATTCACATTTAAAAGGTGTAAGTGGATGATCACAGTCCACAAGAGGGCAAAGAGGTTTACTTTACAAAGAAGTAGCACACAGGAAGCATAAGAGCCTGGCTTCAGGGGAGACTTATCAAATGCCAACGCAGCAGGAAGCACAACAGACAATTATGGAAGAAATAAACTATTAACCAATTTACCGTAATATTTTCAACTCTTGGGCAGCCTTCAGGATTATTTCATGCTGCCTCTGGCTAAGGATCATCATTCCTGACATCGATGGCGGCTCAGGGTTCAGGTTAGTCTCTATCTCAGGCAATGCTGATGGATGCACAAGGGAACTTTGTGCTTGTGATTGTAGTGGGTCCTGCTGATCCTCAAGGGGTGGCAATCGTTCTCTGGTTTCATTTGCAGACTGATACCATCGATCTTCCAATGGTTTCCTATCCCAGCCCACTTTCGCTGGCAAGTAATCCCTATCTCTCTCCTCTTGTCGCTCATCATGCCTTTCCGGATACTCGCGAATCCTCAGCTCTCCCCTTTCTCTGAGGTCTCTCTCAAATAGGTCTCTTTCATCTCTCAAGCGATCTTCCCTATATACATCCAAGGGTGGAAGGGGTGGGAGAGGTGGAAGGGATGAAAGTGGTGAGAGAGGTCGGAGAGGAGAACGATTTTGAAGAGGTGACAATGGACGAAGAGGTGGCAAAGGTGGGAGAGGAGGATAATCCCGATCCCGAAGGAAATCTCGATCATCGTGTGATCGGATGTAATCTCTGCCTTCATCCAGATTATATAAATCATAAGGTCTTCCAAACCTGTCCAAGTTTCTATCATGTTCCCTATCTCTGTTTCTCTCTCGAGTCCTCTCCAACTCATCCCACCATGGATCCTTTCGGTCAATATCAGGAGGTGCAGTAGAAACTGATGAATGAAGTGGTAATCTTTCATCTCTACTGTAGATATCCAAGCGGTCACCCCGAAATTCTAAATCACGCTGTCGCCAATATCGATCTCTTGCCCAGTCATCCAATCTTTCTCTTTCCAAAGGCAAGTCGCTTCTTCCTCGAATATCCAATGGAAGCTCAGCTGGGATTCTCTCTTCTCCATGGCGCCAGGGAGGCAAGGGGGGAATAGATTCAGGACCATCTCCAATTAGAGGTCTTTCTTCCAGGCCCTTTTGTCTGTCATTTTGTGGCCTCAGGGGGCTCCTATCTCGGAAACCCAGCCTGGGGGGGCTCCTATCTCGGAAACCCAGCCTGGGGGGGCTCCTGTCAACGTAGCCCAGCCTGGGGGGGCTCCTGTCAACGTAGCCCAGCCTGGGGGGACTCCTGTCAACGTAGCCCAGCCTGGAAGGACTCCTGTCAACGTAGCCCAGCCTGGGGGGACTCCTGTCAACGTAGCCCAGCCTGGGGGGGCTCCTGTCAAGGTAGCCCAGCCTGGGGGGGCTCCTGTCAAGGTAGCCCAGCCTGGGGGGGCTCCTGTCAAGGTAGCCCAGCCTGGGAGGACTCCTGTCAAGGTAGCCCAGCCTGGGGGGGCTCCTGTCAAGGACATCAGTTCTCAGTGGGCTCCGGTCTCGGACACCAGGTCTTGGAGGGCTCCTTTGTTGTGCTCCCGGCCTCAGGGGGCTCCTTTCACGATTGTTTTCTGCTCTTCCACGCCCCCTGCCACGAGTGGTCTGTGTTCTCCCACGGCCTCTACCATGAATACTTTCTGATTGATCTGGTTTTATAGGGCCTTTTTCCTGATTGCTGCCTGGTTTCATGGAACCCTTATCCTGCCCACTATTTGGTCTTGTGGGGCCTTTGTCCTGTTTTTCTGTTTGGAGCATTTTAGCATCTTTTGATTTTAAATCTTTTTTTTCTGCTGTTAAAAGAGGTACCTTTCCTGCTCCTTTCAAAACAACTGTGGATTGTGCAGTTGGAGGCACACTGGGAGTAGATGTTGGTTTCTTGCCTGGAGCACTTAGAGGCTTTTCAGAAGGTATACCTTCTTGTATCTTCTTTTCAGCACCCTGGTAACTCTGAATCTGCTCTGGAAACCCTGAAGAAGCTTTTTCTTCAACTTTAGATATTTCCAACTGAGGTTTTTTCACATCATTGCCCAACTGCAATGGGTCAGAAAGCTTTGAGGTCGTCACTGAGCCTAGGATAGATGGGGATGATGAAATTGGATGTGCCTTATGCTGGCTATCAGGAACATCCAAGATAGGCTCTTTATATGGTTGTTCCTCTTGATTAGGATGTGAAGGCCCTCTCCACTGTAGTCCACCTGGCAGTGAACGAGGCTCATCTAAGTTAACACGTGGACTGTTAAAACGTGTAGACGACATTAATCCCCTAGGTCCAGTTCCCCACATTCTTGAAGAAGGTCCATCAAAGCGCTGACTTTCAAACTGTGATCTTGGTCCATCAAACCGTGGGCGCTCCAAGAGGGGCCCGCCAAAGCGCGGCTGCTCCATGCGGGGCCCGCCAAAGCACGGCTGCTCCATGCGGGGCCCGCCAAAGCACGGCTGCTCCATGCGGGGCCCGCCAAAGCGCGGCTGCTCCATGCGGGGCCCGCCAAAGCGCGGTGGGCCGCCAAAGCGCGGCTGGTCCATGCGGGGGCCGTCAAAGCGCGGCTGGTCCATGCGGGGGCCGTCAAAGCGCGGCTGGTCCATGCGGGGGCCGTCAAAGCGCGGCTGGTCCATGCGGGGACCGTCAAAGCGCGGCTGGTCCATGCGGGGACCGCCAAAGCGCGGCTGCTCCATACGGGGCCCCCCAAACCGCGGCTGCTCCATACGAGGCCCGCCAAACCGCGGCTGCTCCATGCGAGGCCCATCAGACCGCGGCTGCTCCATGCGGGGGCCGCCAAACCGCGGCTGCTCCATGCGGGGGCCGCCAAACCGCGGCTGCTCCATGCGGGGGCCGTCAAACCGCGGCTGCTCCATGCGGGGCCCGCCAAACCGCGGCTGCTCCATGCGGGGCCCGCCAAACCGCGGCTGCTCCATGCGAGGGCCGCCAAACCGCGGCTGCTCCATGCGGGGGCCGCCAAACCGCGGCTGCTCCATGCGGGGGCCGCCAAACCGCGGCTGCTCCATGCGGGGGCCGCCAGGCTTCGGCTGCTCCGTGCGAGGCCCGCCAGGCAGCGGCTGCTCCTTGCAGGGCCCGCCAGGCTGCGACTGCTCCATGCCCGGGCCGCCAGACTGCGACTGCTCCATGCCGGGGCCGCCAGACTGCGGCTGCTCCATGCCGGGGCCGCCAGACTGCGGCTGCTCCATGCCGGGGCCGCCAGACTGCGGCTGCTTCATGCCGGGGCCGCCAGACTGCGGCTGCTCCATGCCGGGGCCGCCAGACTGCGGCTGCTCCATGCCGGGGCCGCCAGACTGCTGCTGCTCCATGCGGGGCCCAATAGACCGCGGCTGCTCCATGCGGGGCCCACTAGACTGCGGCTGCTCCATGCGGGGCCCAATAGACCGCAGCTGCTCCATGCGGGGCCCACTAGACTGCGGCTGCTCCATGCGGGGCCCACTAGACCGTGGCTGCTCCATGCGGGGCCCACTAGACCGCGGCTGCTCCATGCGGGGTTCATCTGTATGAAGCCTCTTCGCAGGTGGTGAGTCAGATTGTGGCTGCTCCACAGGCGAACTCTCAAGACGTGGTCTTATTAGTCCTGTTCCTTCAAATTTTTCGGTTATAGTTTCAGATCCTTGTAAAGTTTTTTCTTGCAAGCCAACCCTGTAAGGAAGAGGATAAAATTCACTTCAGAATCAAAATACAGAAAGAACAAGAAAAAAAATAACACATCCATCCTATTTCATTGAGTTTTTCGGTTCTTGTATTTTTTGTTATGTAGTACATAGAGATTCGGCCTTACTTTTAAAGCATTAAATGGTCTTGGTGCAGACATTCTTAAAAACAGAACTGACATATCATGAGATAACATCTTTAAAGTATTTTAAATTGATGGGGACACAGTCTTGTTTTTCTTATATAGTGCCAACAATTTGGAATTCAATTACAAAGAAAATTACAAGAAAATGGCGAAGGTACAGAGAAGGGCAACCAAAATGATAAAGGGGATGGAACAGCTTCCCTATGAGGAAAGGCTAAAGAGGTTAGGGCTGTTCAGCTTGGAGAAGAGAAGGCTGAGGGGGGATGTGATAGAGGTCTTTAAGATCATGAGAGGTCTTGAATGAGTGGATGTGACTCGGTTATTTACACTTTCAAATAATAGAAGGACTAGAGGGCATTCCATGAAGTTAGCAAGTAGCACATTTAAGACTAATCGGAGAAAATTCTTTTTCACTCAACGCACAATAAAGCTCTGGAATTTGTTGCCAGAGGATGTGGTTAGTGCAGTTAGTGTACCTGGGTTCAAAAAACATTTGGATAAGTTCTTGGAGGAGAAGTCCATTAATGGCTATTAATCAATTATACTTAGGGAATAGCCACTAGAGATGTGAATCGTGTCATCGATCATCTTAACGATCGATTTCGGCTGGGAGGGGGAGGGAATTGTATTGTTGCCGTTTGGAAGTTTAAATTATCGTGAAAATCGTTAAAATTGTGAACCGGCACACTAAAACACCCTAAAACCCACCCGACCCTTTCAAATAAATCCCCCACCCTCCCGAACCCCCCCAAAATGCCTTAAATTACCTGGGGGTCCAGCGGGGGTCCGGAACGACCTCCTGCAATCGAATCGTGTTGTCTTCAGCCGGCGCCATTTTGCGCCGCCATTTTACAAAATGGCGCCGGCCATAGACCAACACGATTCGACTGCAGGAGGTCGTTCCGGACCCCCGCTGGACTTTTGGCAAGTCTTGTGGGGGTCATGAGGCCCCCCCAAGCTGGCCAAAAGTCCCTGGGGGTCCAGCGGAGGTCTGGGAGCGATCTCCTGCCGCGAATCGTTTTTCCGTACGGAAAATGGCGCCGGCAGGAGATCGACTGCAGGAGGTCGCTCCGGACCCCCGCTGGACTTTTGGCAAGTCTTGTGGGGGTCAGGAGGCCCCCCCCCCAAGCTGGCCAAAAGTCCCTGGGGGTCCGGGAGCGATCTGCTGCCGCGAATCGATTTTGCGATTTGCGGCAGCAGATCGCTCCCGGTGTCAAAAAGTGGAGTATAAAAAAATAAAATAAAATAAATGGGCAAACAAACTAAATAGTACAAAATCACCTAGACTAGATGTTATACATCCCAAAGTTTGGAAAGAAGTGAAAAATAGAGCCTCAATTAATAATCTGTAAACTATCATTAAAATCAGCAATAGTTCCTGAAGATTGAAGGATGGCAAACATAACCCAGTTTTTAAAAAGGGTTCCAGTGGTGATCCGGGAAACTACAGACCGGACAAATGATTGAAACTATTATAAAGAACAAAATTATAATTATTATAACTATTATAAACTATTATAAAGAACAAAACCAAATTTGGACCCAAAAGATCCTAACAACTTCCGCCCAATAGCCAATCTCCCCTTCATTGTTAAGATTATGGAAAGGCTTGTGAACTCCCAACTATCGGACTACATTGAAGATAATAAACTTCTATCCGCCTCGCAATATGGATTCCGTAAAAATCTAGGCACGGAATCCCTCCTCACTTCCCTAACAGACTTCCTCATCCTGGGTCTCGACAAAGGTCAATCTTTTCTGCTGGTCCTTCTGGACCTTTCAGCAGCCTTCGATACCGTCAACCACTCCTTCCTCATCAACCAGTTAGCTGCCATAGGAGTTTCAGGCTCTGCTCTATCTTGGTTCAAATCGTTTCTCAGCAACAGAGGTTACAAGGTCAAAATCCAGAACAAAGAATCTTCACGCCATGACTCATCCGTAGGAGTCCCACAAGGCTCCTCTCTTTCCCCGACACTCTTTAACATCTACCTTCTACCACTTTGCCAACTCCTCACCAAGCTCAACCTAAAACACTTTCTCTACGCAGACGATATCCAGATCCTGATACCCATCAAAGGCTCATACTCGAAAACCCTCGACTACTGGGAATCCTGCCACCAAGAAATCAAACGTCTCCTCAGTAGCCTAAATCTAGTACTAAACTCCTCCAAGACCGAAATACTACTCATATCTCCAGAGAACAGCAATCTCACCGCTTCTCATCCAACCAACCCACCAACCACACAAGTGAAAGATTTAGGAGTGATAATTGACAACAGGCTGAACTTCAAAGCCTCCATCAACAGAACGACCAAAGACTGCTTCCACAAACTCCAAGTTTTAAAAAGGATAAGACCTCTCTTCCACGCCCAAGATTTCAGAACGATCCTCCAAGCAATTATTTTCTCAAAGTTAGATTACTGTAACGCTATCCTACTTGGTCTCCCTTCCTCCTACACCAAACCGCTCCAAATGGTACAAAACACAGCAGCCCGTTTACTAACAAACACCAGGAAAAGAGACCATATTTCCCCAATTCTAAAAGACCTTCATTGGTTACCAATTCACTTCAGAATCATCTACAAATCCATATCCTTGATATACAAAAATCATCCAACACACCACAATTGACCTACAATTTCCTCTCCGCTTACACAACTCCACAAGACCTACCAGAGACGCATACAGAGGATCCCTCCATGTACCCCCTACTAAAACCACTAGTCACATTACCTTAAGAGATCGAGCCCTCTCCACAGCTGGCCCACTGTTATGGAACTCCATCCCTCCCCATCTCAGACAGGAGCCTTGCCTCCTAACCTTTAGAAAAAGACTCAAGACTTGGCTGTTTATGCAAGCTTTCCCGGACTTAAATTAATGCACCTCGCCATCAACATATCCAACACAGCAGCTGTACCTCTTCTCCTTGTATATAATTTAGTCTCTGCTAAACTATCTTTATTTCCTCTGATCCCAGTTCAATAGTCCTTGTTAATTGTAACTGCTTTCTTCGACACGTTATTTCTGTTTTTGATGTATTTATTGCACCCCTGTTTATTTGTAAACCAGCATGATGTGCCGGTACATAAAAACCTTATGAATGCCGGTATATAAAAACCTTATGAACAACATGTGGATAAAGGTGAACCGGTTGATAATAGTGTATCTGGATTTTCAGAAAACACTGACTGAGTACCTCATGAGAAACTCTTGAGGAAATTAAAAAATCATGGGATAGGAGGCAATGCTCTATTCTTGACTGAGAACTGGTTAAAAGAAAGAAAACAAAATTGGAGAAAAAGATCAATTTCCTCAAAGGAGAAAGGTGAATAGTGGAGTGCCCAAGGGATCTGTCCTGGAACTGCTACTTTTTAACATTTATAAACAACCTAGAGACGGGAACGAATTAAATGATCAAATTTGCTGCTGATGATGCAATATTATCCAAAGTTTTTAAACCACAAGAGGATTGCAGGAGGACCTTGTGAGACTGGGCATCCAAATGGCAGATGATATTTAATGTGGACAAGTGCAAAGTGATGCACATATAGAAGGGCAACTCAAATTACAGCTGGGTGGGAGTCACCACCCAGAAAAAGATCTAAGTGTCATCATGGATAATCATGGATAATATGTTGTAATTCTCTGTTCAGTGTGTGGCAACAGCCAGAAAAGCAAATAGAGTGCTAGGAATTATTAAGAAAGGAATGGAGGATAAAACAGTGAATATCATAATGCCTCTGTATCGCTCCCTGATGAGACAGCACCTTGAGTATTGTGTGCAATTCTGGTCACATCATCTCAAAAAAGATAGAGGAATTAGAAAAGATACAGAGAAGGGTAACCAAAATGATAAAAGGGATGTAACAATTCCCCTATGAAGGAGGAAGTGATGCTTAATCTTGGTGCTCTATTCCCCCTAATCTGTATCTGCATCAATTGCAGCATTAATTCCCCCGAGGAACAGAAACAAACAGTGTGAAAGCGCAGGTTAAAAGGAAAGCTTTCATTTGCCAACAGAGAGGCAATCAGCGCATTGGGCCTAGACCAAGCGCATGGAAGCAGTAGCAGATCAAGACCCGAGGCAGAGAACGCAAGCTAGTTCACCCATGTAAAGTTTCAGCGCTGGTTTTCTGAAGATATGACATCATTCTGGGCCAAATTTGAGGCAATGGTGACAGAGGTGAAGGGAGATGGCTCTGGGGTATTGCGTGGCAGAACTGTAAATGAGTCTTGATGAGCAAGCTGTTGATTAGATAGGTGAGCAAGAGGAGGAATGGGCTTGGTAAAAACGGCCCATGAATTAGAAGAGAACGAGGATCTTGAAAATAGGTCCCATAGGATAAATCTACGGTTCAGAGTAAGGCAGCAACTGCCAGAGTTTGCAGGCTGTTTTCAAACTGTGTCCAGCATCTGCACGGTGATCTTGGGGTCAGATGGTGATGAGGCACTCATTCCAAAGATCAAACTGGATAAAGCACACAGGGTTATGAGGGGAAGGGGGCCAAGAGGATGCCCAGGGATATAGTGGTGTGTTTCCATAGCTTTGTGGTCAAGGAAAAATTGGCCATGCTGGCCAGACAATTGGGACACATCATGTGGAAGAATTAGAAAGTTGAGATTTTCCAAGATCTATCAGCAATCACTGTTAAAAAGCACAGAGACTTCAGGAGTCATCGCCATCTTGAGAAAGGAGGAGATTACGTACTGGTGGCTGTTTCCATTTGGTCTACATTTCTCTGTACAGGGCAAGTCTGCTAAGGTGAAGACAGAGGGCACGGCTATGGATTTTCTCCGAGTTGTGGGTATTACAATGCCGGCTGAGACACAGCCAACAAATACAGTCCCCCTTAACTAGGAGGCAGGAAGATTAGACCAGGGGTCAGAAGGTTCCAGGATCAGGAAAGAGGCTACAGAGGCAGTCAGGCAATCCCTCATCACCTGCAACGGCGAGTCTGAGGACGGGACTTTGGGACTGGTCAAGGATATGTATTATTTTAATGATGAAGAGGGGGGGGACCTGGCTGTATTGGGGGTTAAGGTTCATGTGGCCCCCAGAGTATTCACCAAGGTGATGGTGGTAGTTGTAGCTTTCCTCCGGCGCTTCCGACTTCGCTCATCCTCCAGTGCTTCCGACTTCGCTCATCCGAGCGAAGTCGGAAGCACTTTGCAAGATAGCAGTACAGTCGGTATTGGAACGGCTGCAGTCGTTGGGATGGATAGTCAATTTAGCCAAGAGCCATCTGGTCCCGTCTCAGGAGTTGGAATTTCTGGGAGCCCAATTCGACACTTATGCGGGCAAGGTGTTCCTCCCCCGCCAGCAGATGGACAATTTAATGTCTCAGGTTCGGCCCCTTTGCCTGTTTGTCTGTTTGAGATTTGCGTAGACCCAGATGACAGCTATCATGGTTGGATGAACTCATTCTTTCAGAGGGAAAGGGTACACACCAAGCGGGAGTGTGGTGTATTTTGGGAGAAAGGAAAGGGGAGGGAGAGGTAGTACCAAGGGGGGTATGGAGCGGAGAGTTTAGTGGGGATAGTTGTGGGGGGAAGGAAGATGTTTGAGTATGACTGAGGGGGGGAAGTCAGGTAACATGTTTTCAACATGGGGGTAATAAAACTAATGTCTTTGAATGTGAAGAGATATGGTTACAGCAGTTATTGTAGCTGGGTTCAAAAAAGGTTTGGATAAGTTCTTGGAGGAGAAGTCCATTAACTATTAATCAAGTTTACTTAGAGAATAGCCACTGCTATTAATTGCATCAGTAGCATGGGATCTTCCTGGTGTTTGGGTAATTGCCAGGTTCTTATGGCCTGGATTGGCCTCTGTTGGAAACAGGATGCTGGGCTTGATGGACCCTTGGGTCTAACCCAGCATGGCAATTTCTTATGCTCTTATGGTAAATATGGGCGTAGGGATTTTGCTCACACATACTTTGACAGCTGATGTTAAAGCAATGATTAGGGATCTGTTAGGCAGATTCCTGATCCTGAAGGTGATGATTCACAGCAAACTGTTTACATTAATTAATCTGTATGCCCCAAATACCAACCAGGGTGATTATCTGAATTCATTGTCTAACATCCTTTTAGAATGGGCAGAAGAGCATATTATAAAGGGAGGTGATTTTAATATGACACATTATCCTTTTTTAGATAAATCTGGGGGAGAGGGGTGTTCAGTGGGCCTCATGACTGCAGAGACAGAGTCTGAAAAACATGTTAGGTTTATGGGGTCTTATAGATGTGTAGAAGCTAAAGAACTCAACGGCCCAAGATTACACATTCTGTTCCAAGCCGCATGGGTCATACTCCAGAACTGACTACTTTTTGCTAGACAAGGTATTGAGGGAAAGTCCTAGAGACAAGTATTGGAAGCATAACATGGTCAGACCACGCACCAGTGTGGGTGGCACTGACAGTGGGCAGAGAACAACTGAGGCAGAAATTCTGGAGGTTAAATGAGGATTTAGTGTCAGACAAGGTTTTTGTTGCCAGTCTTGTAAAAGATATTGAGGAATACTTAATTTTTAATGAGACAGAAGACGTGAACCCAGCTGTAGTGTGGGAAGGGTTAAAAGCAGTAATGAGGGGTAAATGAATAAATAGGGCCTCTAAGGAAGGAAAAGGCAAAGGGGTTCAGTTGATGCAAAAGACTGAGAAATTGGAAATAAAGCATAAGAGGAGTGGGGACAGCTCTACTTTGTTGTTTTTGGAGACAGAATGTCAGGAATTGAAAGCACTTGACGTTGCTGAACTAGTCTTTCAGATAGAACAGATGAAACAAATACCGGTACTTTGAATATGACAATAAGGTGAGAAGGCTGCTAGCCACGCGTCTTAAGGAGCTTCAGCCCTTTCAGAAAACGGGCCACGTCCAGATGAGCCGACAAGGAGGTTCCGTTCACCTCGCCCCTGAAATAGGAGACAGCCACTACTTGCACTTTCAAGGAGTTAAGGCCCTGCAAAAATTCTAGAATAAGTGTGATTTTGACCGGCCAAGGGTGGGCGGGGAACACCATGTTCCTCGCACCAGGCTTCAAATACTCTCCAGACCCGCACAAATGCTAGGGACGTTGAGAATGTACGAGCACGGAGTAAGATGGCAATTACCACCACAGAATATCCTCGCCTCATCAGGCAAGCCCTCTCAAGTGCCAGACCATAAGACAGAATTGAGTTGAATCCTCATGAAGGACCAGTCCCTGCTGTAGCAGGTTCCCAGGGTGGGAGGCACAGGGGGGTCTCCACTAGGAGTCTCCTCATGTCCGCATACCACGGACACCAGGGCCAATCTGGAGCTACTAGTAGAACTATTCCCCTGTGGTGCTCAATTATGAGAATGATCCTGCCCAGCAGGGGCCACGGAGGGAAGGTCTGATCGAGCGCATCAATCTCCAGGGACCACTGATCTCTTCTGCAACTGAAGAATCATGGAACCTTCTCACTGTGAGCTGCGGTCAGCAGGTAGATGGACGGGAGACCCCAGCAATCTACTATCAGTTGAAAGGCTTCAGTCAACAACACCAACTCTTCTGGATCCAGACTCTCCCTGCTTAGAAAGTCTGCTCTGAAGATGTCTTTTTCCTGCGATGTGTGAGGCTGAGATCGTCTGTAGATGTATTTCCACCCATTCTATAAGGGGGTCTTCCTCATGAGACACCTGCTGGCTCTTGGATCCTCCCTGGTGGTTGATGTAGGCTACCGTCGTTGCGTTGTCTGACATTATGCGGACAGCTTGATCATGGAGTCTGTGGCTAAATTTCAAGCATGCCAGCCTCACTGCCTGGGCTTCCAGGTGGTTGATGTTCCAAACTGCCTCTTCCTATGTCCAACGTCCCTGAGCCGTGAGTTCCCGACAGTGAGCTCCCCAGTCCCAGAGACTCATACCCATTGTAAGAACCAGCCAGTTTGGGGAAAACAAGGACACCCCCCGCCCCCTTGTTCAGATGATCCTCCAGCAACCACCATTTGAGGTGAGAGCACACTCCCATCGGTAAGTGGAGCCGAATAGAACAGTCCTGAGACTGCGGGTTCCAATGTGACAGCAGCGAGCATTGATGTGGGCGCATGTGCGCTCTCGCCCACAGCACTACCTTCCAAGGTTGCCTCTATCAACTGAGAATTTGAAGATAGCTCCACACCGTCGGGCATATTGTGTTCATCAACTGAAACACCTGGGACGTCAACTTCTATATCTGTGTGGTCGAGAGAAAGACCTTGCCCTGCCTGGTGTTGAACCAGATTCCATGATTCTCTACCGACTGGGAAGGCTTGAGACTGCTCTTGTCCAGGTTTACTACCCAACTGAGTTCCTGCAGCAAGGTGGTCACCCGGAGACTCTCTTCCACAGACTTGGCCCGAATCAACCAGTCGACCAAGTACGGGTGTGCCAGGATTCCTTCTTTTCTCAACATTGCTGCCATGACCACCACAATCTCGGACAACGTTCTTGGGGCGGTGGCTAGGCCAAAGGGCAGTGCCGGGAAATGGTAATGGCTACCCAGTACAGCAAAGCACAGGAAGTGTTGGAGTTCTTGACGGATTGGCATATGTAGATAGGCCTCAGATAGGTCCAGGGAGTATAGGCACTCTCCCGGTTGTACGGCCATTGTCACGGAGTGTAAGGTTTCCATGCAGAAACAACTCACTCGTAGGTGACGGTTGACACTCGAGGTCCAGGAGGGGTGAAAGGAACTTTCCTCCTTAGGTATGATGAAAAAGGAAAATTGGTCCTTACCTGATAATTTTCTTTCCTGTAGTACCACAGATCAGTCCAGACTCCTGGATTTTGCCTCCCCTCCAGCAGATAAAGACAGAGATTTTTGACTGACATTTAAGTTGAGGTGCCACCTGCAGTCTGTCAGTACTGAACTGTACTCAAGCCAGATGAATAGAAACACAATTAACATTATCTATCTACAATTTCCCCCAAAAGAGCAGAGGGAAGAAGAAAACCTTGGAAATTCAATAAGAACCCTTGCCTGACCAACACAATTGCGCGGTACCAGAACCTGGAGCCAAACACTGATCGAGCGGACTCTCAAATATCCCTATCCCAGACTGGGCAGGACTCAGGACAGATCTGTGGTACTACAAATGAAAATTAGCAGGTAAGGACCAATTTTCCTGTCCCTGTACGTAACCGGATCAGTCCAGACTCCTGGATGTACTAAAGCTACCATGAGAATCCTGCTCGAAGCACACTTTCACCAAAACCCCTTGTTTCTGGAGTCTGGACATCCAGACAGTAGTGTCTGGCAAACGTACAAAGACTTCCAAGTAGCTGCCCTACAGATCTCATAGCGAAACCCGCTGAAACTCAGCCCAAGAGGCCACTTGTGAGTGGGTTGAATGAGCAGAAAGCCCAACAGGCACTGGCCGACCTTTAGCGATGTACACCGAGCTGATAGCCTCCTTTAATCACCAAGCAATAGTGGCCCGAGAAGTCTTATGCCCTCTCCTGGGGCCACTCCACAGCACAAAAAGATGAACCAACAGGCGGAAACTGTTGGTGACCTCCAAGTAACGTAACAGGGTCCGCTTCACATCCAGTCTTCGCAAATCTCTGGACTGAGTGGAAGAATCCGAAACCGGGAAGGAAGGGAGCTCCATGACATTCAAAAAGAAAAGATGATACCACCTTAGGCAGAAAGGAGGGAACCGTTCTCAAGGATAATCCTGTATCTGTAATCCTCAAGAAGGGTTCTCTACAGCATAAGGCCTGAAAGCTCCGACACCCACCGAGCTGAGGATATAGCCACTAGAAAAATCACTTTCAGGTCTATCCAGTAAAGTACGGCCGCGTTTACCCCGCTCCTAACCCGCGTTCTACTCACTTCCCGGCCGCGTTAGCCCTTCCTGCGATCCACAACCCCCTTTAACCTACTCCTACCGCGTCCTAAAATCCCCGGGCAACCCCTTCCGCACGCGGCATGTATATTGCATGCAAACGAGCGAATTAGCTATTCCCTACCATCCAGTAACGCGCGCCCCGACTATCGCTATTGTACCCTGCCGTTTTGCCCCGCGTTTAACCTGCTAACTTACCGCCTACCCCTACCCCTGCGTTAGAGGCAGGGGTAAGGGTAGGCGGCAAACTTTCCCCCAGCCCCCGCTCTCCTGCCCTGGCCGTGTCCATGGGTGCCGGTCCCCGGGGCAGCCCCAGTCCTCTCCCCTCCTCCCGAAGCCCAAAAAAAAAAAAAAAAGAAAAAAAAAGTTGCACGAGAGAGAGGGGAGAGGACGGGCAACCCTACCTTCGGGATTGCCAGTCCTCCCTCCCCTCCTCCCGAAGCAGGGCGCGAAAAGCAGCCTTGCTCCGGGAGGAGGGGGGAGGGGACTGGCAGTATAAAGTGACTTACTTTTGCAGCCCCCCATCCGGACATCAGCGAACGCGACCGCGGCTCCCCTCTCCTGCCTCCAGCTGCTCAGGAAGATGGACGTCACGTCTTGAGCGGCCATCAGCAGAAATGGATCGCGGCTCCCCTCCCCTGCCTCCCGGCAAAGATGGATGCCTGCACGGGGGAAAGCGGCCCCTGTGCGTGCAATTGGCCGCTCAAGACGTGACGTCACGTGCCGTGACGCCAAACGTCGTGACGTCACGTCTTGAGCGGCCAATTGCATGCACAGGGGCCGCTTTCCCCCGTGCAGGCGTCCATCTTCGCCGGGAGGCAGGGGAGCCGCGATCCGTTTCTGCTGATGGCCGTCTCCTCCGGAGGGCTGCAAAAAAAAGTAAGTAGCTTGGTCGCTTCACACTGCCAATCCTCTCTCCCCTCCTCCCGGAGCAAGGCTGCTTTTCGCGCCTTGCCTCGGGAGGAGGGGAGAGGGACTGGCCATCCCGAGCTTAGGACTGCCCGTCCTCTCTCCCCTCTCTCTCTTGCAACTTTTTTTTTTTTCGCTTTTTTCGCCTTTTCCGCTTTTGTTGCTTCAGGAGGAGGGGAGAGAGGGCTGACAATCCTGAGCGTCGGAGAACTGTCCACTTCCTGGTACCTGTCATTTCAAATGTCATTTGAAATGACATTTGAAATGACAGATACCAGCGCGTCCGTGAAGCGTTAGGCCCGCGCAACCCGTTTTACTGTATAGAGCGCTATAGCTTCTAAGACGCAGCTTGCATTAGCAAGCTATTTACATACAGGATCGAGTGGTAGGTGAGTTGCACTGTGTGTGCGGCAACCGCGGGTGCGCCGGGCACTAACCCAGCAACCGCGGGTGCGCAGGGCACTAACGCAGCTCTTCCTACCGCTCGGTACTGGATTGACCTGTTTCAAAGTAAGATCCTTTAACGTCACGCGCTTTAAGGGCTCAAACAGTGACATACACATGGCCCTCAAAACCAGATTGAGGCTCCAGGAAGGACAAGGATTCCGGACGGGAGGACGAAAATGATTCACCCGCCTAAGGAAGCGCACCACATCTGGATGAGCCGCCTAGTGAACTCCACGCACTCTACCCCGAAGGCAACCCTGGGCCACTACCTGAACTCTTAGGGAATTTAAAGGACAAACCTTTAACCAGATCATCTTGTAAAAAGGCCAAGACCTCACTCACGGAGGCACAGGTTGGATCCACCTTGTGTTCCACGCACCAAGACTCAAAAACACCCCACACCCTGACATATGCAAAAAGAGTAGTAATCACAGCATCTGAATAACCCTTATTCCTTAGGCACTCCCTCTCAAAAGCTAGGCCGCTAGACGAAAGCGATGGCCCCTTCCAAACAAACGGGGGCCTTGACTGAGGAAATTTGGCAGGAGCTGAAACCGCAAGGGGCCTTCCACCGCTAGGTTGACCAGGTCTGCAAACCATGGCCGCCTCGGCCATTCCAGTGCTATAAGGATTACGTTCCAGTGATGGGCCTCTACATATCACAACATCTTGCCGATTAGCGACCACGGTGGAAACACGTACAGCAGGACATCCGACAGCCAACGGAGGACCAGAGCGTCCACCCCCTTCTGCTCCCATCTCCTAATGCTGACTGAAGAACCTCGGGGCCTTGGCACTGCGGAAAGTCACCATCAAGACCATGCAGGGCCGGTTTCACCTGCAGCATATAAGGTGAAAGGTTTCCTCCAAAAGCTCCCACTACTCGGGATCTAGTTGGTGACAGCTCAGGAAGTCCACTTGAACATTGTCCGAGCCTGCAATATGAGAAGCTGCTATCCTCTCCAGATGCATTTCCGCCCAGCTGATCAATTCCCGGGCTTCCAGAGCTACTGCTCAGCTCTTGGTGCCTCCCTGGCAATTTATGTAAGCCACGGCTATTGCATTGTCCAACAGGATCCTTACTGATCTTCCCCTCACCAGGGGGAGGAGAGCCTAGACAGCAAGTCGCACGGCTCTGGTCTCCAACCGGCGATGGACTACGAGGACTCTGTCAATGACCAATGGCCTGGATTGATCTGTTCTGACAGACTGCCCCCCAACCATAGAGGCTGGCATCTGTGGTTACCACCGTCCAAGAGGGAACTACCAGGTCTACCCCTTGGCAAAGTTTGTCCGAGGTGAGCCACCAGGAGAGATTGGACCGCACAGATTCTGTAAGCAGAAGCAGTGCTGGAACTGCTCAGAGATTGGATCCCAACAGGATAGTAAGGCTGATTAAGAGGCCTCATATGAGCAAAAGCCCATGAGTCAACTCCAGGGTGGAAGCCATCGACCCAAGAACCTGCAGGTAATCCCAGACCCTGGGCATGCGCATGGACAACAGTGAGCGAACCTGAGCTTGCAATTTGTGGATCCGCTCCTCAATGAGTGGTGGTCAGGCCAAATCCCGATGTGCAGGTAAGCCTCTATCAAGTCCAGGGATGCTAGGTACTCCCCCTTGTGGATCGCTACAATTACTGACCGCAAGGTCTCCATGCAAAATAGAGGATGGGCCAGAAGTTGCCTTCCTTCTTTGCCACTATGAAGTAGATGGAATATCTGCCTGTTCTTTGCTCTGCGGAGACACCGGCACAATGTCCCCCAGCTCGCTGAGACGACGGACGGTAGCTCGCACTGCTAGCTCCTTTTGCTGCTAAGAGCATGGGGAGATGAGAAAACGGTCCATGAGAGGCCGAGCAAATTCTAAAGCGTAACCTTAACTTATTACGTCCAAGATCCACTGGTCGGAGGTAATTGTGACCCACTCCTCGTACGTAAAAGAGCATCAGCCGACCCCCTATTGGCGGCACCAAGGAATGGACCGGCCTCGCCTCATTGGGAAGATTTTGCTCCTCCCACGCTCTAGGTGGATATGTCTCTGTCCAGCTGATGGCCACGAAAAGGTTGACTCCACGCCTGAAGCCTGGAAGAAGAACCTGAAGATCTAGATGCCCAAAATTTACGATTTCCACAGAACCGTGACCAAGATCGAAGAGAAGTTATCACTTTCGGCTTATCCTCAGGCAATCTGTGAACTTTATTATCCCCCAACGATTTGATCATCTCCTCCAATTCCTTGCCAAACAGCAGCTTGCACTTAAAGGGCAAAGAACGCAGCTGCACCTTGGAGGAGATGTCCACCGCCCAATTCCTCAACCAGATGAGCCTGCGAATGGAAACAGCAGACATCATGGTTCTAGCCGAGGTCCTCAGCAGATCGTACTATGCATCTGCCCTGTAGGCCACCACGGCTTCCAGCCGCTCCGCCTGGAGGGACTCTGCATCTGACAGGGACTTATCCATTTGGAGTTGCTGCAACCAGCGAAGGCCCGCTCTTAACATAAAACTGCTGCACATAGCAGCCCGAGCTCCCAGAGCGGAGACCTCGAATATCTTCTTGGGCTGAACTTCCAGCTTCCTATATTGAAGATCCTTGAGTGCCGCAACACCAGTCACAGGTATGGACATCTTCTTTCTAACCGCGGATACCGCAGCATCCACCTTTTGGATCCTGAGAAGGTCAAGCTCATCTTCCAGAAGCGGATATAGTTTGTCCATGGCCCTACTGACCTTCAAACCTGCTTTTGAAAAGCAGGGCACTGACCGACACGTGAAAGGAAAGGCCTTAGTTGGATCCCGGAGGCCCAACATCACTGGATCCACAGCTCCTAACTCTCCTGGGGGGCGTCAATGCCCAGCTCCTCCAGAACTGCGGGAATCATAGGGGCCAGCTCTTCCCTAAGGAACAAACGCACCACCCTGGGGTCATCTCCGTCAACCATTGGAGCATCTGACTGGGATTGCTCGGGATTCTGACACACACACTCCCACTCCATCAGCAACCACCCCTGGAGGGTCCGATGCCTGTGCATTATCCTGAGTCAAACCCTCAGCAGGTAGGGACACCATGGACCTTAAGGGACGGCTAATTTTTAAGGCCCCTCCATTCTCAGGGGCCCTGGGCCTCGTGGGGGCCGCAGTTGCAGCCCCCCTCCTCCTGCGGGCCCTTGAACTTGACAGCTCAGAAGGGAACCCCTTTCTGCCCACGGCACTTGGCTGGTCGCCTGGCTTTAAAAACCTTGTGCAATAAAAGCACAAACTCGGAGGAAATGGAGAATAAGGAACTTGAGCCCTCCCTGGGCTCTTCCTCAGAAGAAAGGTCTCCGGCCGCCGTAATGTTGAATACAGGTTGGTGTATTTAAAAACTGAATACAAAGTAGTAGAATAACTGGGTAGATGTGTTTTCATATGGTTAAACCTTTTGAATGCTTTTTAAGGTTTGATGCGATTTTGCAGTTCAAATTGTTGGAATTGTGGAAGAACGTTAGGTGGGCTGCAGAGCAGTTAAACAAAATATTGGCATGGAACCCAATGTAAATGTTATAAGGTTAGTATATTAAGATAAATAGTGGGATATCAAGGCTTATAATGAATGGGGTTTTGCAATATATATGTTGTTTTGATTATTAGGTTGGTGGCAAACTCATTGAAGCTGAGCAAGCGTAGAGAATGTGTATTGGTTGAGAATTGCGCCGGCCAATAGTTTGAACGGTGAGAACAGAAGGTATTCAAGAGGTGAGCGAGTTTCATTAAATCTTTTTGAAAACATTTTTTGAATATATCGGTGGCAACTGGGTAAGGCAAAGTATTTTAAATATTTGTTATTTAAAGCATTTTTAGATGTTCGTTCTAATGTTTTCTATTGAATATTAATAATTGCTGTTTTGTATTTCGCATAGATAACAGATTAAGAAAGTTCCGTTTATACAACAAGAACAACAAGGTTAATGAATGAATGGATGTTCCCTATAATGGTAATGAAGAAATAATAGTTCAGTAGCGATCCCCTGAGGAAACCATTGAGTGAAACGAGAGTCTCTCGTCGGGAGTTCTATCAATATCGAGAGAAAAGGGAGCTGTGTGAGGAAGCACCAAGGGAAAAATTTGGGAGTTGTATGAAGAAAACATCTAGAGTTGTGTGAGGAAATATTTAGAGAAATTTTTGGGTGCTTCTGTGTAACAAGAATTATGAGAATAAATGTTGTGGCAATTATGTAAGGAATACTAAGATATAATTAAGTAAATGTTAGGGAATTATTTGGGAATTGTATAATTATTGGATATTGGGATTAGTCACATGTATGTAATATGTATGTATGAAATAATGATGAAAATGTATGTATTTTAATGTAACAGGGATATGTGCAATATGTGGATGAATGTGGTATGAGTGGACAATGTTTAAAACTTTTAAGAGTATGTAAGTAAGCGAATAAAATTTTTTTGTTGATAATAGATACAGGTATATATTGTATATTTATTTATGATTAATATGGACCATTGGTGAAGGGAATTTTTATTGCTATGGAAAATTGGGAACATTTACATTTGTTTTTGTTAGGTAGAATCCATGCCATTAAGATGAACATCTTGCCTAGGTTTTGCTATTTTTTTTATTCAGATTGTCCCAATATCTATCCCAGTTGGGATTTTGTGAAGATTGACAAAGAAAGCTCCTCCGTTTTATCTGGAAAAGAAAACTGTGAAGGGTGGCAAGAGAGGTTCTATACCATACTAAAGGCCAGGGGGATTGGAGGTTCCTAACCTCAATCTACTTTGCTCCCTCACAACTTTAGGCGGTACTGGAATGGTATAAGTCAAAGTGTAAAATGTGGACAGTGTTGGAATGAGATATTATAGGGATTCCCTCTATGAAATATCTAGTCTGGTCTCCTTTCACTCACTCCACTCTTGATAAATGGTCAAGGTATAGAAAACAATTGACGGGGATAAACAATTCTGGCCTCACACATCCATCTTATTTAATAAATCCTTTCCTCCTAGTGAAGCAGGGCCAGCAGCATCTTTCTGGAGGGGAGTGGGCCTTGCGAGGTTGGAGCAGGTATGGGGATGGAAGATCGATATATCCATTCAAGGCAATCTGCCAACTATACCGTTAGAGGAGAAAGATAGGTTTGCTTACCTACAGATGGCATCATTCATAAGATCTAGGGGGGGATGATGGAGGCGCTTCAAAAAAAAACAAGTCAATGTTTGAAGTACTCTGCGCAGGTACGGACAAGGTCTGGAGCAAGTGATCTCTAAAATTGGAGAAATTACTTACCTGATAATTTTGTTATCCTTAGTGTAGACAGATGGACTCAGGACCAATGGGTATAGTGTACTCCTGTTAGCAGTTGGAGACGGATCAGATTTCAATCTGACGTCGGCTCCTAGTACATATACCCCTGCAGGAAGTGCAGCTCTTCAGTTTTCTCCTCGAAAAGCATTGTGGATATATGTGTGACTGACTGATTGATTAACTTAATAATATGATTAACTTAAATAACTTCATAACTTGTTAGAACGTTTAAAACATGATTAACTTGATTAACTTGAACTGGTTGATTGACTATAGCTGGAGACAGCCAGTGTACTCAACCGGAAAGCGTCGACACCCGGCAGGGTGGATGTCTTAGGTAGATGAAAACATGGCTTACCCTTGATTCATTGACAAAAAACCATGTATAACGGCAGCCAAGGGCGGGATGCTGAGTCCATCTGTCTACACTAAGGAAAACGAAATTATCAGGTAAGTAATTTCTCCATTTCCTAGCGTGTAGCAGATGGACTCAGGACCAATGGGATGTATAAAAGCTACTCCCGAACCGGTGGGAGGCTGCCCGGGGTCCATTTAGAATTGCCCTTGCAAATGCCATGTCCTCCTGAGCCTGCACATCCAGACGGTAGAATCTGGAGAAGGTATGGATGGAGGACCACGTTGCCGCCCTGCAGATCTCAGCAGGTGACAACATTCTAGTTTCTGCCCAGGATACCGCCTGGGCTCTGGTAGAATGGGCCTTGACCTGTAGAGGTGGGGATTTTCCAGCTTTTACGTAGGCCGCCTTGATGACTTCTTTGATCCAGCGGGCAATGGTTGCTCGCGAGGCCGCTTCTCCTTGCCTCTTTCCGCTGTGAAGGACGAATAGGTGGTCCGTCTTTCGTACTGGTTCCGCCATTTCCAGGTATCTGGATAGGAGTCTGCCGATGTTGAGGTGGCGTAGACTACGGGCTTCTTCCGAATTCTTCAAGCCATCCATCGTTGGTAGTGAGATGGTTTGGTTAAGGTGGAAATGTGAGACCACTTTGGGAAGGAATGAGGGCACCGTGCGTAGTTGGATGGACCCCGGGGTGAGTCTGAAGAATGGCTCACGGCAGGACAGTGCTTGTAGTTCTGAGATGCGGCGGGCCGAACACACGACCAGCAAGAACACAGTCTTTAAGGTTAACAGACGGAGGGACAGGCCTTGGAGGGGTCTGAAGACGGATCCCGCTAGGAACTCCAGGACGAGATTGAGGTTCCATAGAGGTACTGACCACTTTAGTGGTGGGCGAATGTGTTTGACTCCATTCAGGAAGCGTGATACATCTGGGTGCGAGGCTATGCTGTTGCCCTCGTTCCCGGAGCCGTAGCATGACAATGCTGCCACTTGTACCTTGATGGAGTTGAGGGACAGACCCTTCTGTAGTCCATTCTGTAAGAATTCCAGGATCACGGGGACATTGGAGGAGCGTGGCTTGACGTTGTGGTCTTCGCACCAGGCTTCAAAAACTCTCCAGATCCTTATGTACGTTAGAAATGTGGAGAACTTGCGTGCTCGGAGGAGAGTATCTATTACCGCCTCTGAGTATCCGCTCTTTTTCAGGCAGGCCCTCTCAATGGCCAGACCGTAAGAGAGAATTGAGCTGGGTCCTCGTGAAGGATCGGACCTTGCTGTAGTAGGTCTCTGTGTGGGGGCAGGGGTAATGGATTCCCTGCCAGTAGTCTTCTCATGTCTGCATACCAGGGTCTTCTTGTCCAATCTGGAGCCACCAGAAAAACTAGACCCCTGTGTCGCTGTATCTTGTGTATGATTGCTCCCAGCAAGGGTCATGGCAGGAAAGCGTATAGCAGGGTCCCCGGTGGCCAGGTCTGTACCCAGGGCATCGATCCCCTGGGACTGCGGATCTCGCCTGCGGCTGAAGTATCTGGGTACTTGACCGTTGGATCTGTTTGCTAGAAGATCCATGTCTGGGGACCCCCACCGATTCACTATCATCTGGAAGGCTGAGGACGACAACTTCCATTCTCCTGAGTTTAGACATTCCCTGCTGAGAAAGTCTGCCGTGATGTTGTCTTTCCCGGCGATGTGGACGGCGGCGATGTCCTGGAGGTTTGCTTCCGCCCATGCCATCAGGAGGTCTATTTCTAGGGACACATGTTGGCTTCTGGTCCCGCCCTGTCAGTTGATGTAGGCCACAGTCGTGGCGTTGTCCGACATCACCCTGACCGCTTTGTCGCGGAGTCTGTGTGCGAACCGCAGGCAGGCTAGTCTGACTGCCCGCGCTTCTAGACGGTTGATGTTCCATCCCGCCTCTTCTGCGTTCCACCGTCCTTGGGCGGTTAGCTCTTCGCAGTGGGCTCCCCATCCGTGTAGACTGGCATCTGTGGTGAGCAGGGTCCAGATTGGGGAGGATAGTCTTGATCCCCGGCTCATGTGGCTGGTCTGCAGCCACCACCGTAGTTGGGTCCGGATTCTGCCCTGGAGTGGTAGGCATATGGTGTAGTTCTGGGACCGTGGGCTCCACCGCGACAGAAGAGAGCGTTGTAGGGGCCTCATATGGGCTCACGCCCATGGCACCACTTCCAGTGTGGATGCCATCAGTCCGAGGACTTGCAGGTAGTCCCATGCTGTGGGACGAGGAACGCTCAGCAGGGTCTGCAGCCGTTTCCGCAGTTTTGATCTCCTTGTGGGGGTCAAGCTGACCTTGTCTTCCTTGGTGTCGAATCGGACTCTTAGGTATTCCAGCGACTGTGAGGGCTGTAGGGAGCTTTTGTTTGTGTTGACCACCCATCCTAGGCTTTCCAGTAGTGTTATCACTCTGCTGGTCGCTTGGTGGCTTTCCTCCGGTGACTTTACCCTGATCACCCAATTATCTAGGTAAGGGTGAACGAGGATTCCTTCCTTCCTCAGTGTTGCCGCCACCACTACTATTACCTTGGTGAACGTCCGGGGTGCTGTGGCTAACCCGAAGGGTAGTGCCCGGAACTGATAGTGACGATCCAGGACCTTGAAGCGTAGGTAGCGCTGGTGCTCCTGATGAATTGGGATGTGTAAGTAGGCCTCCGAAAGATCCAGGGATGTGAGGAACTCTCCTGGTTGTATTGCACGTATGACGGATCGTAGAGTTTCCATGCGGAAGCGGGGGATCCTTAGGTGGCGGTTGACTGACTTGAGGTCCAGGATATGTCTGAATGTACCCTCTTTTCTTGGGTACGACGAAGTAGATGGAGTAATGTCCAGTATTCATTTCCTGTGTAGGCACCGGGGTTATGGCCTCGAGGGCCAGTAGTCTGAATAGAGTATCTTCCACTGCCACTCTCTTGAGGAGGTCGTGACAGGGGGATTCCACGAACCTGTCCGGAGGGGTTCAAAGGAAATCCAGGTAGTACCCCTCCCGGATGATGGCTAGGACCCATCTGCGGTAGAATAGGGCTAGCCTGCCCCCTATGGCTTCTTCCCTTGGATGGGTCGGCTGATTCTCATTGTGGGGCGCGGCTGGGCCTGTCCCCGAGCTGGCTCCTCTCTTGTTGTGCTTGGTCCAAAAGGACTGGTTCCTGCCTGTAGGGCGAGGTGCTTGATAGTTGCTCTTGTAAGGGTTGAAGCACTGCGAGCTTCTGCACCTGGCGGACCTGTGGAAGGGACGCTGGTTTCTCTTCGTCTTGTCTTCCGGCAGGGGTGGCAATGGGGAGTCGCCCTATTTGTTGGCCAGTTTCTCTAGTTCGCTGCCGAACAGGAGGGATACTTTGAAGGGCATCCTCGTGAGGCGCATCTTGGAAGAGGCGTCAGCCGACCAACTTCGAAGCCAGAGTTGTCTCCTGGCCGCCACTGCGGACGACACTCCTCTAGCTGCTGTGCGCACTAGATCGGAGGCAGCGTCAGTGAGGAATGATACTGCTGGTTCCATGTCTTCTCCCAGAGTGTTGTTCCTGGCTTGTGATAGGCAGGCACGTGTCACCACGGTGCAGCAGGCTGCAATCTGCAGTGACATGGTTGCAACTTCAAATGACTGTTTTAGGATGGCTTCCAGGTGCCGGTCATGTGCATCCTTGAGCGCTGCTCCTCCCTCCACTGGGATGGTAGTGTGCTTGGCGACCGCGCAGACTATGGCGTCCACTCTAGGGCATGCCAGAAGCTCCTTGGTCGCTGGGTCCAGGGGGTACATGGCTGACAAGGCTCATCCCCCTTTGAATGTGGACTCCGGGGCATTCCATTCCAATTAGCTGTTGTGCCGCCTGTAAGACAGGAAAATGGCGAGACGTCTGGCGAAGCCCTCCAGCAGGGGGTTCGTTCTAGGTTCCCCCGAGGTGCCTTGGCCCAGGATAGCGAGTTCCGTTAGACATTGGGATACGAGGTCCGGGAGCTCGTCCTTTGTGAAGAAGCGGTTCATGGTTCGGTGTAGCTCTGTCCCCGAGGGAAGTTCCCCGTCCTCCAGGGGTTCAACTTCCTCTTCGGAGAAATCCGTGTCCCCGTAGGTGGGGCTTCTGGGTGGTGGGAGCCTGTGCCTAGGCCTCGAGGGTCCTGGGGCATGAGGGTCCTCCGGTGAAGCATGTGGCTGATCAGCCAGAGGTGCAGTTTGCATCTTGACAAAGGCGTGAATCCCCTTGAATAACTCCACCCAAGATATCGACGCTGGGTCTAAGTTGAGGGGCGCAGGTTCTCTGGGGGTCCCCGTCTGTGGGGGGGACCCACTGGGGCCTGCTAGGTCCGGGGTACCCCCTGAGGAGCTAGCACTGGGCCCTGGGTGGGACTGGCCCTGACCTGGATCTCCCAGGGCCTCCTCACGGTGTGCGCACAGGGCGTCGGCCTCCTTGCTCTGTGCAGCTCTGATGTGGCATGCAGGGCAGAGGCCTTGAGCTTTTATTCCTGTTTCTGGAGGTGCCATGTCTGTGGACGCGTAAGCGCGCCTGAGATGTGCACGCAGATATGCGCCTAGCCGTAGATATGCGCCCGGCTCTGTGCGTGCAACTTATGCGCACAAGGATTTTTGTGCGCTTGGCTCGATTTGTGCGCTCCGATCGAACGACGGGCGGCGCGGCGACTAGGGCCAAGATGGCGACGGCGAGCATACGGGTAATATGGCGACCTCCTCGGAGGGTCTCCACGTGGGCAGACCCTTGGAAATAGCCGGGGCCTGGCCCTGCTAGGGGCCTCGGAAACCGGATTCAAACAGCATATTTCCACCCTACCTTGTCTTCGGCGCTTCCCAGTTTCGTTCTGGGCGGCCTCCGGCTGCAGGGGGAGAGGGCCAATACCTTCACCGCCACGCTCGAGGGGTGCACCCGCTGCCTCTCAGTCGCGCCCGAGGATCGGGGGCTAGGTCCTCGCTGCGATTCGGCTGCCGGACCGAGGCTCACCTCCGAGGGACCACGGAAATCACCTCGGGAATCTCAACTGGGGGAGGGACCCGAGGGTATCACCGCAGGAGAGCGGGACTCATCTTCAGGTAGGTTTTCCCCTTTAATTTTGGTTTTCTTTGGATTTGTTCAAATGCTGCGAGAGCGTGCAGATAGTCCCTAACTGCTATGGAGACGGAAAATACTGAAGAGCTGCACTTCCTGCAGGGGTACATGTACTAGGGGCTGACGTCAGATTGAAATCTGATCCGTCTCCAACTGCTATCAGGAGTACACTATATCCATTGGTCCTGAGTCCATCTGCTACACGCTAGGAAAATATACGTTATTACTTAGTGAGATGAGTAAAACGCCTAAATGTGCTAGCTTGGAAAAAGGATATGCAAATACAATTCGAGGACACAGACTGGAACTTGAGCTACCAAATGATGGGAAGGAATTCAGTTTTGTCACTAATGGTAGAGGATGGTTTTAAATTACTGCACAGGTGGTATCTTATTCCGGCCAAGATGTTTTTGGGGACATTGGACCAGTGCTGGTGACATTGTAAGGAGAGGGGACATTTTTACCATTTATGGTGGGAGGGTATTAAAGTGATTAGCTACTGGAATAAGGTCTTGGATCTCGTTTTTTACATCACAGGGTGTAGGATTGCAAGGAATCCTAGGTTGTTGCTGATCACTATGGATATTCAACCAATAGATGAACAGTCGTGCCACCTGATTCAATATATTATGGCAGCAATATGTGACCTGGTAGTTTGGTGGCGTAAACTCAACGAGCCATAGAAAATTAATGTTCAAGTTAATTGTATAAACTGACAACTTGCCTGCATGATCGCTCCCCAAGGTTTGAAAAACACATAGGCAAGGTATATTTGATGGAAAGAGGTTCAAAGCTTGGGTTCTGGAGGTTAACTAAATGAGAGCGCACGGGTTATTGGAGGATATGGAACAGGTAATTTTGAAGGAAGGGAGAGGAAAAGAGGGGAACTATGCTCCATGTGAGGGTTAGGATGCATATCTTTAGGAATTATCAATGGGGGAAGGGGTGTAGAGGAAGAGTGAAAGGAGAAAATGTGTGGATAATGGTAATTTTATCATCTGCTTCAGTGAATGCTATTGATGAAAGTAGGACGCTTTCTGTGAGATGTGCTACCAAGGGAAGGTACTCAAGTGGTTTCTGATTGCACTATTGTTAATGTAAGCTTGAATGTTTATATTTTGCATATTCTGCTAATAAACATTAAATTAAAAAAAAAATAGCATATATCACCCACTGTTGCTTCAACTTGTGCTGCCAGGCCCCACTCTCCTCAATGGCCATGCTGCGTGCATTTTAGGGAGCTCTGGCATTTGTTCGGGCACACTTGTCATACACAGCCTGTTACAGCAGGCTGTGTCGAAGACTGGAAGGGAGCATATGCAGGAGCCATAAATCCTCTTCCCATAGCCACTCCACTATTCCCCAACAATAAACATAGCACCAAGCTCATTACATACAAACTCAAGGAAGGGAAACAGTGTTGTAATTTTGTTAGTTTGTGTGTGCAAACCTCTGTACATGCTTTGTAAGCTACTATTGCTACAGTGGCTCCTACTTAATTTCTCTCGCTTTACAAAACTGCAAAATGATTTTCTACATTTACAGAGGATAGTAGTTAGAAATGGAGAAATTACTTACCTGATAATTTTGTTTTCCTTAGTGTAGACAGGACTCAGGACCAGTGGGTATTGTGCTCTTCTGCTAGCAGATGAGAGACGGAGTCAGATTTCAAAGCTGACCTCACCCTAGATTCACCTCTGCAGTAACCTCAGCAATTCAGTATTCTCTTTGAAAAGCCATTGTGGATATATCTTTGCTTAAATAACTTGATTAAACTTGAGTAAAACTTGAACTGGTTCAACTAATTTCCAAACTGGAGACCGCCAGTGCACTCAACTAATTAACGCCGACACCGGACTAACTGTGGGTGTTGAACTAGGGGTAGGCCACGGCCTACCAGTATTTGCTTAATCTCGAGGTTTGTTATCAGAGGTTCCCCTTTTCCAGGGCAGCCATGGGCAGGATGCTGAGTCCATCTGTCTACACTAAGTAAAACAAAAATATTAGGTAAGTAATTTCTCCATTTCCTAGCGTGTAGCCAGATGGACTCAGGACCAGTGGGATGTACAAAAGCTACTCCCGGACAGGGTGGGAGGCTGCCCGTGGCCCACTTAATACTGCCTTTGCGAAGGCTGCATCTTCCCGGGCCTGAACATCCAGGCGGTAGAACCTGGAGAAGATGTGTAGGGAGGACCACGTCGCCGCTCTACAGATCTCGGCAGGCGACAGCAGCTTGGTTTCTGCCCAGGAGACTGCCGGGGCCCTCATAAAATGAGCCTTAACCTGTAGAGGTAAGGGCTTTCCTGCCTCTATGTAGGCTGCCTTGATTTCTTTGATCCAGCGGGCTATGGTCGCCCGCGAGGCTGCTTCTCCTTGTTTCTTCCCACTGTGAAGAACGAATAAGCGATCCGTTTTGCGCACCGGTTCCGATCTTTCCAGGTATCGCACCAGGAGTCTGACGACATTCAGGTGGCGAAGAAGGCGTGAGTCTTCCGAGTCCTTATGTTCATCCAGAGCTGGCAGCGAGATGCTTTGATTCAAGTGAAACTCGGAAACCACTTTCGGAAGGAAGGAGGGGACAGTGCGCAGTTGTATGGTTCCAGGTGTGAAACTGAGGAACGGTTCCCGTCAGGATAAAGCCTGTAGTTCGGCGATGCGACAAGCTGAACATATTGCCACCAGGAATGCCGTCTTCAATGTTAAGAGGTGAAGTGACAGACCGTGTGTTGGTCTGAAGGAAGCCCCAGCTAGGAAGTCTAATACTAGATTGAGATTCCATAGAGGCACCGGCCACTTTAGGGGTGGTCAGAGTTGTTTAACCCCTTTCAGGAAGCGGGACAAGTCAGGATGGGTTGATAGCCGGATACCGTCCACTTCTGCTCTGAAGCAGGTCAGTGCGACTACTTGGACCTTAAGGGAGTTGAGTGACAACTCCCTTCTTCATACCATCCTGTAGAAACTCCAGAATCATGGGAATCTTGGCTGTCCGCGGGAGAATCCCGCAGTCCTCACACCAGGCTTCAAATACTCTCCAGATCCATATGTATGACAGGAATATGGAGAACTTGCGCGCTTGGAGTAGGGTGTCAATCATGGCCTTTGAGTAACCGTGCTTCTTCAGGTGAGTCCTCTCAAGGGCCAGACTATAAGAGAGAATCGAGACAGATCTTCGTGGAGAATTTGGCCCTGCCGGAGAAGGTCCCTGTGTGGAGGTAGGCACAGAGGGTTCCCCGCAAGGAGTCTTTGCATGTCTGCGTACCATGGTAGTCTTGACCAATCCGGGGCCACTAGTAGAACTAGTCCCCTGTGATGTTCTATCTTGCGGATGACTCTGCCCAGTGGCCATGGGGGGGGGGGGGGGGGGGGGGGAGACAAACAAGTAAGTCTTCCTCTGGCCAGGTCTGGACGAGAGTGTCGATTGCTTGGGAATGCGGCTCTCGTCTGCAGCTGAAGAACCTGAGGACTTGGGCACTGAGACAGATGGCCAGTAGGTCCATGGCTGGGAGGCCTCAGCGATTTACTATCAGTTGGAAGGCTGTGGTCAACAGCATCCATTCCCCCAGGTCCAGGCTCTCTCTGCTGAGGAAGACTGCTGAGACGTTGTCTTTTCCTGCGATGTGGGAGGCCAAGTATGTTTATCCCCGCCCATGCCATGAGAGGGTCTATCTCCAGAGACACCTGGTGGCTCTTGGTTCCTCCCTGGTGGCTGATGTTGGACAACGCGACAACGGTTCCTTACAATACTCAAATTGCTTTGCCTCAGAGTCTGTGGCTGAATTGCAGGCATGCTAGTCTGACTGCTCGAGCTTCCAGGCGGTTTACATAGAAACATAGAAATGACAGCATAAAAAGACCAATCGGCCCATCTAGTCTGCCCAGCAAGCTACAACTTATTTTCCTATACTTATCTGTTTCACCAACCACCAACTTCAGGGCTCTTGTTGGTAACTGTTTGATTCAAATTTTCATGCAGAGAGTAATGTTGGAGTTGCATCAAAGGTGAGCATCAGGCTTATGGTTAAGGGTTGTAACTGCCGCATCAAGCAAGCTACACTGATGCTTGTTCACCCAAACTGCACAGATCGATGCCTTGTTGGATGATGTCTGAATGCAAATTCTGTTTTCCTCACTTCCCCCTACCGTTGAAGCAGACAGCAATGCTGTATATGCTTTCAAAGTGATGTATCAGGCTTAATTGGTTTAGGGTATAACCGCCGTAATAAGCAGCTACCCCCACGATTGTTTACCCGCCGTGACCTCGGACGTCCAGCCGGGCGCTCAGGTCACAGCGTACGTTCATATACCCTCGCCAGCGGGGGCTGCTGGAAGTCGCCTCTCATGGGGAGCGCCCGATCCGCCCCAGGCTGCTGAAGCCGCTCTCGCTCTCGCCGCCGGCTGCCCCCGGGAGGAGGGGAGAAAGGACTGAGGCTGCTCCGGAGACCGGCACCCATGGACGCGGCCAGGGCAGGTGAGCGGGGGCAAGTTTGCCCGATCCTATTGAGTGCAGATTTTATCAAGCACAACAATGCTCCACCACCCTGGGTTTGAAAGTTATTTTTCAGAATACTGTTCGCATTGCAGTGGAAAGGAGAATGCATTGACATAGCGGAGAGAGGAACTGGGACGCTTAAAAAAATCTTTCGTCCTTCCAGTGATGGGATTAGTCGCGATCTGAAGAGTGGCTTTCCCAGTGCGTTGGATTTTAGGTTGGGCAGGCAAGAGTTTAGGTTATGCTTGGAAACAACAGGTCCTTCCTTCCTGCTCCGGAGCTTCAGCGCGCCCGTACAGGAGACCGGCACCCATGGACGCGACCAGGGCAGGTGAGCGGGGGCTAGGGGAAAGTTTGCCCGATCCTGGCTCCTCTAAAGGTCTTGTCCCGGGGGGGGTCGTTTGCCCATGAAATTTCGTGTCTCTGACCTGATGCTCCACACTAACGCAGGGGTAAGTGTAGGCGGTAAATTAGCAGGTTAAACACGCGGCAAAACTGCAGGTTAAAAAGGCGATTATCGGAGCACACGTTACTGTATGGGAGGGAATAGCTAATCCGATCGTTTACATATCATATACATGCCACGGGCGGAAAGGGTTACCCATTGATTTAAAGAAGCAGTAAGGATGGGGTAAAAGGGATAGTGAATCGCGGGTTGGACTTACACGGCCAAATTGTGGGTACAAAGCCAGTTAGAAGCAGGGTAACCGCGGCCGCGCTTTACTGTATCGGCCTGCCAGATTGGGAAGTTCAGTCCTTGTTGATTGTTGCCTGAATGTAAATCCTCTTTTCTACTTTATTCCTCCTGCCGCAGAAGCAGAGAGCAGCACTGTATATGTATTCAAAGTGATGTATCAGGCTTAATTGGTTTAGGGTAGTAACCGCCGTAATAAGCAAGCTATCCCCACGTTTATTTATTTACCCAGATTGTGTTTATGTTCCATTCCGCCTCTTCCTTGTTCCATTGTCCCTGGGCCATCAGTTCCTGACAGTGGGCTCCCCACCCTCGCAGGCTCGCATCTGTGGTGAGCAAGATCCAGTTCGGTGGGGATAGGCTTACTCCTCTGCTTAGGTGGTCTTCCAGTAGCCACCAGTGGCTACTGGAAGACCTCTGCTGGTAGTTGGAGGAGAATTGAGTAGTCCTGGGACAGTGGGTTCCATCGTGACAGTAAGGAGTGCTGAACAGTCGCATATGGGCCCCTTGCCCAAGTGACGACTTCCAGGGTTGATGCCATGACGCCGAGGACTTGAAGATAGTCCCATACCTTGGGGTGTGCATTGGTCATCAATCGTCATAATTGTTCCATCAGTTTCCTTCTCCTCAGGGGGAGGGAGGAAGACTTTGTTCTGTTTGGTGTTGAAACAGGCCCCCAGGTATTCTAGAGATTGAGAGGGCTGCAGACCGTTCTTGCCTATGTTCACGACCCAACCAAGTTCCTGCAGTAGGCTGTGATTCTGCTGGTCACCTGCTGGCTCTCTTCCGAAGACTTTGCCCTGATTAGCCAATCGTCCAGGTAAGGGTGTATCAACATCCCTTCCTTCCTCAGTGCTGCCGCCATGACCACCATGATTTTGGTGAAGGTTCTGGGGGCGGTTGCTAGGCCAAAGGGTAGTGCTTGGAACTGGTAATGGTGACCCAGAATCACAAAGCACAGGAAGCACTGGTGATCCTGATGGACTGGGATGTGAAGGTAGACTTCGGAAAGGTCCAGGGAGGTTAGAAACTCTCCCGGTTGTACTGCCATTATTATGGAGTGAAGAGTTTCCACGCGGAAGTATAGAACCCGCAGATGACGGTTGACGTTCTTCAGGTCCAAGATAGGCCGAAAAGATCCTTCCTTCTTGGGAACGATAAAATAGATGGAATAGCGCCCCGTATTTTGTTGGGCATGGGAACCAGAGTTATTGCCTTCAGACTGAGTAGTCTTGTTAGATTGGTTTCTACTGCCAGTCTCTTCGAATGGGAGTGGCAGAGTGACATCATAAATTTGTCTCAAGGGATGCTGCAGAACTCCAGAGAGTAACCTTCTCAAATGATGTTTAGAACCCATTTGTCCGACGTTATCTCAACCCATCTTTGGTAGACGAGGGCAAGTCGACCCCCTATATCCTCTTCCTGTGGATGGGTCGGCCCATTCTCATTGTGGAGCACAGCTGGAGCCTGCCCCCAGGCCTGCTCCCTCTTGGTCTTTCTGTTCTGAAAGGGCTGGGACCATCCGGAGGGACAAGGTGCCTGGAACTGTGAGTTCCTGTAGGGTCTAAAGCGCTGCAATCTTCTGCCCTTGGTTCTTCTGTGGGAGGGACGCTGAGATCTTTTACTCCTATCTTCCGGTAGCCAAGGCACTGGGGATTCACCCCATTTGCTGGCTAACTTCTCCAATTCGCTTCCGAACAAGAGAGATCCTTTAAAGGCATTCTTATGAGATTTGCTTTAGAATTCGCGTCCGCAGACCAATTCTGTAGCCATAGTTGTCTCTTCTGGCTGCCACTACCGAGGCAACGCCCCTGGCTGAGGTGCGTGCCAGGTCTGAGCTTGCATCTGTGAGGAAGGCTGCTGAGGGCTCCATCGTCTCACCGGTATATGTTCCACATTTATTTGTCTCTCGAGAGAGGAGCAAGTAGGAATGTGCCACCAGTGCGCAGCAGGAAGCAATCTGCAGTGTCATTGCTGTTGCGTCGAAAGCCTGCTTAAGGATGGATTCCAATCGTCTATCCTGAGTATCCTTCAATGCAGCCCCTCCCTCAACGAGCATCGCTGTTCACTTTGAGACGGCACAGACCATAGCATCCACTTTCGGGAAGCGCAGGCATTCCTTGGTCACTGGTTCTAGAGGGTATAGAGTTTCCAAGGCCTGACCCCCTTTGAAGCTGGCCTCTGGGGCATCCCATTCCAGGTCAATCAGTTCCTGGATGGCTTCCATCATTGGAAAGTAGCATGAGGCCTTACGAAGGGACACAAAGATGGGGTTCTTCTTTGGTCTCGCCATAGGGTCCGTGCCAGGAATACCCAGTGTCTTCAGAGTCTGGGAAACAAGGGCCTTGTGGAAGAAGCAAAGCATGGTTCAGTATAGTTCCATTCCTGGAGGGATTTCTCCTTCTTCCAGGGAGTCACTCATCATCTGGGGTGTCTGGGTCCCTGTTAGGGAAGTTCTTGGTTAGGCGAGGCATGTCTCGAGGCATCCGAGCAGGGCCGGGAGGATCTTGGGCATCCGAGCAGGGCCGGGAGGATCTTGTGCTTCCGGCAGGGGTTGAGCCTGGGACGCAGCTGGGGCTGATTGCGCCTGAACGAAGGCTTGCAGCCCTTGGAAAAATTCCAACCAGGAGAAGGTCCCTGGGTCCATGTTAATCCCAGGGGGAATTGGAGTAGGGGCCCCAGAGGTGCCCTCCTGTGGGGAAGCCATCTTGGAGATGCAAAGGCCCGGGGAGCTATCTTCAATAGTTCCGGAATCATCTCCCAACAGTAAGGGACCAGGCTTTGGTTCCCCCTGGGCTTCTTCGCAAAGTTGACACAGGCAGGACTCCAATTCAGGCTGCGTGGCTCTTATGTGGCAGGCTGTGCAAAGAGAGTGCCTTCTGGCCTATTGGGCACCGATGCCATTGTTTCTATGTGTTTGTGCGCACGCAGTTGTAAACGTGGCTGTGCGTGTAGTTATGCGCACGGGTGCACTCAGTTGTGCGCGCCGCTGTGCGCACTTCTGTATTGGACGCACGCAAGTTAGGCACATCGGCCGCCTGGCCTGCAACGCACTTACCACTGACAACAAGGGAAGATGGCGCCGACGACCCCCACGCGTAGGATAGTGTCCCCCCGAGGGTCTCCACATGTGGACCCTTGCACCGGATCAGGGCCTAGCCTAACCAAGGCTGCTCAACCCGATCGGAGCTCCCTTCTAACCTCACCGGGACGGATTCGGTACAGCAATCCGAGCTGTGGAGACTGGAGGCCTGAATTTAAAGATTTTTTTCTTACCTGGTCTCGGCACTTACCGATCGTGTGCCGGACGGTCTCCAGCTGCAGGGGGGAGAGGGAATTACCTTCACCACCGCGCTCGTTTCTGCACCCGCTGCCTTTCAGCCACACTGGGGGGGCTAAGGGACCCTTAGGTATCGCCGTAAGAGAGCGGGGCTCGATCTTCCTTAAGGTAAATTTTGTTTCTTCTTTGCTGTAATTCTTAACACTATTCTAGTGTGTGGGATCGTATCCGCATCTGCTAGGAGACAGAGAGATACTGAAGAGCTGAGGTTACTGCAGGGGTATATCTAGAGTGACGTCAGCTTTGAAATCTGACTCCATCTCCCATCTGCTAGCAGAAGAGCACATAACCCATTGGTCCTGAGTCCATCTGGCTACACGCTAAGAAAAGTGCACTTAATAAATTATGTATTGTTCTTATAACACATTTGTATATTCAGTCAGGTGCAATTAAAAGTGCATGTCCAGTATCATATTAGATTTGTACTGTGCTTCTTTTTATTTTCTGTACTGCCTCCTAAGGCTAACTCTGGGGTCATTTTAATTCTATAAGCTCAGTGAATATGATAAACTGTTTAATTTCAAAGGTCAGAGAACTATAACCACTTAATTTATGGTGGACATCCTGAAACCAGTATGGTTTCTCTGCAATAAGAGCTGCTCTCACTTCTAGTATAATCTGTTTGCAGACAGCAAAAAACAGAAAGTTGCCATACCTGGAAACTCTTGGCTCTTCCACGTAGGTGCTCTTGGCAGTCTGTGAACATGGTTCGGCTATCTTTACTGCTGAAGCCTCAGTTCTAGGAGTCTGATCAGAAGCTCCTGAAAGCATGGATGACTCTGCATTGTTCTTAAAGATTGATTCTACAGCTCCATGCTCAACGGTCACAAGAGAAGGCTGGGAAATTGAGGCTTGTTTAGGATCAGGTGCTGCACTTTCTTGCCGGGAAGCAGGTAGGATTGCAGAGGAGCTCAGAGATTTAAGTACAGAGGCACCAGAGAGGGAAGCTGTAGGTGCTGTGGCTGTCTCAGCTGCCTGGGAATCTTGTGTACTGAAAGTTGATGATACACATTCACTAGTAGTTGGAGGGACAAAAGGTGCAGCAGGTAACAGAGCTGGAGTTGTAACTGGAGGACCAACTACAGTTGCAGGTGGAGTTGCAGCTGTGGTAACTGGAGGTGACAAAGCAGCATCAGGGGGTGCAGGTGGAAGAGTAGTAGATAATGCTGGAGGAACTGGTGGAGGCAACGCTGGCGGAATTGGTGGAGGCAACGCTGGCGGAATTGGTGGAGGCATTAAGGATGGCACAGAGTATGGAATAAATGGAGGCATAACTGTTATGCCACCAGTATATGGACTACTTATATACTGGTGCTGCATTTTGCTCAAAGAGCTCACTTTTTCTTGCAAATGGGACTGAGTAGCTTTCATCTGTTCCTGCCAGGTCTTCCATTGCTTTTCAGACTCTTTGAGTTGGTCCTTGTGTGGATAGCTCTGAATCTGCTCTTGCAATTGTTTAAACTCACTTTCCCACTGCTGATAAACTGGAAGGAATTGCTGTTGCTGCATTTGATAGTGTCTTAACTGTATGTCCACTGATGATGTCTAAAAGGAAAGAAAGTTTCCATGATCAAATAGGAAGAAGTGACAGCAGAATGTCTGCAGAAAACAGACTTGCTTACCCGTAACAGATGCTCTCCGAGGACAAGCAGGATATTAGTCCTCACATCATCAGATGGAGCCCTGATGTGGAAAGCTTATGTCAAAGTTTCTAGAACTTTGCCTCGGCACACTGAGCATGCCCCCAGCATGCCCTATACCAAGCTTTCACATGGGGCCCCCTCTTCAGTCTCATAACATAGAATTACGATTAAAATTTAGAAATAGGAGAAACCCAACTCCATGGGGTGGTGGGTTCTAGAAAGCCTTCCACTAGAAAGTCCTATGGACTGAAGTGGAGGAGGTTTTCCGTGTGGTGTGAGCACCACACGGAAAACCTCCTCCACATTTTTATGAGGACTAACATCCTCATAAAAAAAATGTGGAGGAGGAAAACCTCCTCCACATTTTTATGAGGACTAACATCCAGCTGTCCTCTGAGAATACCTCTTACAGGTAAGCAACTCTGCTTTCTCCAAGCAGGATGCTAGTCCCCACATATAGGTGAATCCCTAGCTACAGGCTGCTCCCCAACAGACACCTAATTAAGTGCTAATGGGCACAACACCACTGGTGCTGTCGGTAACAGAGGAAGTGACAGCCTGAACCCAAACAGGCCCTAGGTAGGGAGATTTGGGTTCTACACCTTAAAGAGGTTCTGAAGGATAGACTGGTCGAACCTAATGTCACGTTGGCCATCCCTATCCAGACAGTAATGGGATGTGAGTATGTGGCGAGAACTGCATGTCACAGCCTTGCAGATCTCCTCCATGGGAACTGCTAACAAGTGGCCACCAATGCTGCCATGGCTCTGACAGAATGAGCCTTGACATAACACCAAAGATGCAGTACCACCTGAGCATAACAGGAGATGCAATCTGCTAGCCAACTGGACAGTGTCTGTTTGGCAACAGTAACGCCAAACCTATTCTTATCAAAAGAAACAAAAAATTGGGTGAAATATCTCTGGGCTTCAGTCTGCTCCAGATAGAAGGCTGAGGCTCACTTTCAGTACAACCTGTGCAGTGCTCGTTCGCTTTGGTTAGAACTGGGCATGGGAAAGAAAACTGGTAGGATGATGGACTGGTTGAGATGGAAATCCATCACCACCTTAGGCAGGAACTTAGGATGCGTACGCAAGACCACCCTGTCATGATAAAATTTAGTATAAGGTGGATAAGTCACTAAGGCCTGGAACTCGCTGACCCTGCACGCTAAAGTGACCACCACCAAAAATATGACCTTCCAGGTCAGTTACTTCAGGTCAGAGGTGCACAGCAGCTCAAAAGGAGCTTTCATCTGCTGAGCACCTCCATGTTGAGGTCCAAGACACAGCAGGAGGCCTTGGAGAGGCTTCAACTGAAGCAGGACCCGCATGAAACATATTACTATAGGCTGTACAGAGATAGGCGTACCATCTACATCATGGTGGTAGGCAACAATTGCACTCAGATGAACTCTAAAGGAGATGATTTTCAAGCCAGCCTCCGATATGTGTAGAAGGAATTGAGCAGTTTGTGTGTGTGGCAGGATAATGGATCTAGTGCCTTCTGCTCACACCACACGGAAAACCTCCTCCACTTCAGTCCATAGGACTTTCTAGTGGAAGGCTTTCTAGAACCCACCAGGACCCAAGAGACATCCTCTGGGAGACCAAGTGGTTGCAGGACTAACCTCTCAACATCCAGGATGGGAGCAACAGGGCCTGGAGATTGGGACTTCGTAACCTGCCTCGATCCTGCATGATGAGATCTGGGGAAGTCCCCAGACTGATCGGTTTCCGGATGGACAACTCCCGCAGGAGTGGAAACCAGATCTGTCTCGGCCAATAAGGGACTATGAGATCATAGTCCCCCTGTCCTCAAAGCTTCAAGACAGTCTTTGCCACTAAAGGAATTGGAGGATAGGCGTGCACTTGACCCTTCCCCCAATGACGGGCACAGATGTCCTTGGCTGTTTTGCAGTCTTTCCTGTACAGGGAGCAGAACCGAGGCACCTGTCAGTTGCAAGAGGATGCGAAGAGATACACGTCCGGGCTCCCCCAGAGAAGGAATATCCAATTCGCAACCCCCTGGGGTCCAGGGACCAATCTGTCCTTTGCCATGTTCTCTGCCCTGGCCAAGTACATGACCCTGAGCACATCCCATGGGACATGGCTCGTGACCAGATCTGGATCACTTCCTGACCAAGGAGGTACAATCCCATATCTCCCTGCTTGCTGACATACCACAACACCACTTGGTAGTCTGTTTGGATCAGAACAACTTTGGTGGACAACTGATCTCTGAAAGCCCATAGAGCATACCTGATCGGCCAAAGCTCCAGGAAGTTGATATGACAACAGCTTTCCTGAGCAGACCATACACCCTGGGTGCTGAGCCCATCTACATGAGCCCCTAAGCCCAGGGTGGATGCATCCATGGTTAGGACAATTTGAGTAAGAGAACTTCAAAAAGAGATCCCCCATTCCAAATTTGAAAGTACCCACCACCGAGACAAAGAGTCCCGGAGGGGGCGAGGTGACTCGGGATGGAATCCTGAGGTTCTGCTTGGCCTGGCACCACTGCGACCTCAGGGAGCATTGGGCTGTGAGTATGTGTAAGCGTGTCAAGGGAGTGACATGAATGGCTGCAGCCATGTGACCCAAACATCTCAACATGTGCCAGGCTGAAACCTGCTTGCTCTGTTGCATCTCTGTCGTAATGGTCTCCAGAGTGACAATACTTTGGAGAGGCAGAAAGTCCCTGGCTTGACCAGTTTCTAAGCAGGGCTCCAATAACATCCAATTGAGGTGACAGATTGAGATGAGACTTTGGGTAGTTGAGAACAAACCCTAGTGACTCCAACACCCAAATGGTCAGGTACAGGGGACTGGGTGGGCCCTGCCTGACACATGCTCTTTACCAGTCAATTGCCCAGATATTGGAAGACATGCACTCTAAGTCTGCAGAGATGTGCCACCGCCACCACTCAGGTGTGGGGTGGACACGAACCCAAACAGCAACACCCAGTACCGGAAGTGCTGTTTTCCCACCACAAATCAGAGATACTTCCTATTACCGGGAAAAATTTCAAAATGGGTGTATGCGTCCTATAGGAAGAGGGAGCATAGCCAGTCCCCTTTTTGCAAAAGGGAGATCAAGGTGCCCAAGGAAACCATCTTGAACGTTTCTTATTTTTAGAAACCTGTTTAAGGCCCTCAGGTCTAGGATGGCACGGAGTCCTCCTGTTTTCTTTGGCATCGGGAAGTACCTGGAGTAGAATCCCCACCCTCTTTGCCCTGGTGATACAGGCTCAACCTCTCTGGCCATTATGAGGGAGGAGAGCTCCACTTGCAGCATGGCCCCCAAAATGGGCATGGAGAACAATTTGGCAGGACACCCAATAGATTTAATTAGTAGCCCTGGACAAAACCCACTGGTCTGAGGTTACACTGGGCTACCAGTTCACAAAGAACCACAGCCTAGAACCCAAGTAAAGTTCCATCTCCCAGATACAGGCAACTGGCTTATGCTCTCTATGGCCCAGTCAAAACCCCATTCCCGGAGTTGACGAAGGAGCTGGCTGGGACTTGGGAGCTGTGCTGCCTGGAACGGCTGTGGGAGCTCTGATGGTGTGGACGGAATTGAGGAGGCGGAGGATAATACTTCCTTTGGCAAAAGAAAGACTTCCTGGGCCCAGGCCTCGGCAGTATTCTGGATGAGGACACTGGGTCCAGAATACTGGCGTGGAGCTGTTGGAGTGTTTCATGATGTTCCCGGAGTTGGGTCACTGCTTCCTTCACCCTATTTCCAAAGTGATTCTTTCCAGTTCAAGGCACGTCAGCGACACCCCTTGCCCTTTCTTGATGATTTGACTTTGAGGGGAAGGGTGAGGGGGGGGAAGGCAAAATCTCATCCCTTGCCTCAGGCAGCAGACTGCCTTCAGCTGCCCCTGAGATTGGTGAGGCAAGACTTCCCTTGGCTAAATCCATGTTGGCTTTGTCCCATTAAACTATGTCTATATAGGTAGAAACATAGAAATGTGACAGCAGAAAAGGATCATATGGCCCATCTAGTCTGCCCATTCGTCCAATTTATCTAGCCCTTACACTTCCCATCACTCCCTCAGGGATCCCCTGGGTTTATCCCATGTTTTCTTGAATTCAGATACTGTTTTTGTCTCCACCACCTCTACTGGGAGGCCGTTCCATGTATCCACTTCTCTTTCTATAAAGAAATATTTCTGAAGATTACGCCTGAGTCTACCCCCTTTTACCCTTATCCCTTTGTTCTAGAGTCTCCTTTCTATTGGAAGAGGCTTGCCTTTGCATGGAAACCTTTGAATACTTGCCAGGTTCTTTTTAGGTACTTGCCAGGTTCTTGTGGCCTGGTTTGGCCACTGTTGGAAACAGGATGCTGGGCTTGATGGACCCTTGGTCTGACCCAGTATGGCATTTTCTTATGTTCTTATGAATGTCTCTATCATTGCTCACCTTTCCTCTAGGATATACATGTTTAGATCTTTAAGTTTATCCCCCTAATGCTTTAAAACAAAGACCACTGACCATTTTAGTAGTCACCCTCTGGACAGACTCCAACCTGTTTATATCCTTTTGAAAGTGCGGACTCAAGAATTGTACACAGTATTGCAAATGAGGTCTCACATGGGACTTATACAGAGGCAGTATCACCTCCTTTTCTTTTGATGACCATTTTTCTCCCAATACACCTCAATACAGTGACTTGGGCACTCCCTTCCCTCTGTCACGCTTCAGTAGATGAGCTGATATTACGGGACATGGGCTTCAGATTTAAAATAAAGCATTGTAGCAGCCTAAACAAAAAAACTGCTCCAATTTTACTGTGCTACTATCCCAGTTTAAGTAACAGAATTGAAAAGGCCTATAAAATGATAATATAATCTCTTCTTTTGACTGACCTGTAGATTCAGAGGCTGTTGTATGATTTGCTGGTACTGCTGCAGGAGCTGCTGTAAATGTGTATGCTTCTGCATTATTGTCTGGTACTGATAGCCCACTCTGTGATGCTGATGCTGCTGCCAATGTGCTGCCGCCATCTGCAGCTGCTTCAGTCGTTGCTCCTCATCTGGGTCTTCCACAGGTTTTATTGAGGGCTAACAAGAAATTCAAACATTACTCCAAATGACCTCAACATGAGAAAACCACAAGTACTGTCTTACAGAAAAACTATGATTAAATAAAGCAAATTCAGAATGCACATATTGTAAATACCTGCTCACAAGATTTCCCACAGCTTTCATTAATTTCCAATTCTGGATCTTGTAATCAAGAAAAGGTAGGTATGATTTATAGATTCTTTTGATATAATTAAAGTAGAAAGTAACCACTTAAGATCCTAGTGACACCTAGGAGGACCCCAAGATGGCCGCTGAGTGAGGAACTGACCTGTAGCTTCAGAGGCTGAATTCCAGTGTGTAGGACCGAGCCCTTTCCATCGCTGGGCCTACACACTGGAATTCACTACCTTCGAACCTCCGGCTCGTGCCGTGCACTATTAAATTCAGAACTAACCTAAAGACCTGGCTCTTCAAACAAGCATACCCTCCATAGCCCCTCCACACTCCCACACCCCTTTGCAGCGCCAGCATATAACCTGAACCCATGTATAAAGTTATCTTACATTGGGGGGGCGCTGTTCTGCCGGAGACGGTGATGGCCGCTTAAATTTGAGCTCTCCCTCCCAGATTATAAAAGTGCTGCTAAAGGGACTTTTTACTCGCAGAAAATTGCAGGATATATAGCCTAACTAGAGCGGGTACTCTCTATGATGGCAGGAAAGCGGAAAACCACTGACTTGAAGCAGTTTTCCTTTTCTAAACTACCGCCTGAAATGTCGGAGGTCCACGAGGCTAGGCCGGAGCAGGCCGCGCTGGAGAGTGCCGCAGTAGATTCTGATGTACCCCCGGGAAGCGCGGCAGTCACAGAAATCGAGGTCCCGGCGAGTATAACTCAGCTGCGAGATGAGATTCGGGGCTGGTTTATAGAATTTCGGGCGGATCTCAAGACTCATAAACAAGACCTTCTAGCCTCTATCTCTGACCTCCGGGAGGATTTCGCAGCGCTGGGACAGCGTGTAGATGAGGTTGACGTCCGGACCGAGGGACATGCGGCAGCTATAAATACTTTAAATGAGCAACAGGGTGCCATGAGCGATGAGCTGTCCTCCCTTCAAGATAAACTAGAGGATCTTGAAAATCGCTCTCGCCGCTGCAATCTAAGGATCCGGGGTGTCCCTGAAACGGCAGCCTACGCTAACACCGGTGAGGTCGCTGGGCTTATATGCAAGTTTCTTCTTAATGAGGGCAATATACCTAATTCAGACCCCTCGTCTCAGCCGGCTATCAAATTGGAAAGGGCACACAGGGCACTTGGACCCAGGTCTGATGCCAAACCCAGGGACTTGGTGTTGTGCTTCCACAGTTTTGCCCAGAAAACGGCGATCATGGAGGCGGCCAGGAAACAGAACAACTGGATGTGGGAAGGACACCCTATCTCCATTTTCCAGGACCTAGCCTCCATCACGCTACGGCAGCGGTTCGAGCTCCGGGAAGTTACCGCTTTTCTGCGCCAGGAAAATATCAGATATAAATGGACTTTCCCGTTCGGGCTACAATTTGATGTGAAAGGGTCAACGCACAGGATTAAAACCCTGCATGCCGCAGTGGCGGTCTTGGAGAAAGCAGGCTTTCGCCTCCCCATTGCCACTAATCAGCCCAAGACTGCCTCCCGTAAATTGGTTGACCAACCTAGGTGGCACAGGGTGGGCAAAGGTGGTAAACGCCTTCGTAGGCACTCAGAAGAATCGAGGGCAGCCCTATCGGATCAAGGTTGACTTGCTAATGCTTCCAGTTTCCGTCCTGGATTCATTTACAGTTTAGGTACCATTGATGGTCACCTGTTTCAGATGTATCTCTGTATATCTATTTATGCTTTAAGGATTCAGAGATCTTCTGCGAGTCATGTGTGTTTGTATTGCCATGTTCTTAGTTTATGATATCTTCTTGAAATGTATGTAATCTGGGGGGGGAGGGTATTGATGGCGGTTGTTCCCGCCCGGTTTGGAGGCCCTCCTGTTCATGGTTCTCACCATCTCTTGTGATGGATGGTGGGGGGGAGGTGGGAGGGGAGGGGGGGATTGGGGGGGTGTTTCTTCTCTAACTGGTTGGTTACAATATCTTGTTTATATGAACAGTCCATGGCTTAAAATTGTGGGAGTACATAGTTCGCCAGGGGTCATCTTACTCTATAGATTATGGCGGGGATGTTGAGGTTTGTCTCCATTAATGTCAAGGGTCTTAATCATCACCATAAACGGGCCCTGTTGGAGAGGGAGTTGGAGACCCATAAAGCTACGGTTGGGTTTATACAGGAGACCCATCTCCGTAAGCGATATGAACACTTACTGCGCTTTCGGCAATTCCCACATAGGTACCTAGCGGCAAGTACTAAAGATTCTAAATTTGCGGGTGTGGGAATCTTATTAGCCCGGGATCTCACGCATGAGGTTCTTGCATTTGTGCCCGATCCTCACGGTAGATATGTGATAGTGAAACTCCGCATCGGGGACGAGGTGTTCACTATGGTCACTGTATATGCCCCTAATACGGGACAGAGCACCTTCTTCCGCAAACTGGACAATATCTTGCTTATGCATGTGGAAGGACCATTGATATTAGGGGGGGACTTTAATGTCACGCTGACTCCCGCCTTGGACAACTCCGGGCAGTCTTCACTTATCTACCGGGGAGCGAGGTCCTCATTACTCTCTTTAATGGCCCGGTGGGATCTTAAAGATATCTGGCGCCAGAGGTTTCCAATTACAAGAGCTTATACGTTCTACTCGCACGCACATCAATCCTATTCGCGGATTGATTTTTTTCTGGTGGACTCTAGGATACAAAATCGAGTGGTTGGGGGGGGACATTGATCCCATCACTTGGACGGATCATGGCCCAGTAACTATGGTAATTACATTTATTTATTTATTTATTTATTTAAAATTTTTATATACCGACATTCATCCAGGATATCACATCGGTTCACAGTGTAACGCAAATATACGCCATGCATGGCGCTTTACATGGAACAGATAAAACATGTTAACAAGGGAATAAAGGGGTAAGAGAACGTGGGATAAATTGCATTAAATATTAAACAAGAATTGCAAATATATACATATGTACAATGTTGAGAGAACTGAGAGAAAAGGGATTTGGGAATATTAGGGGGGGAGGGGGGAGTGGAGAGCAGAGGGGGGAGAAGAGGGGAGAAGGGGGCGGAAAGAAGAAGGATGGGGCAAAAGTGGGGTACCGAAAGGGGGGCGGTGGAAAGGCAGAGTGGAGATTAGGTGTATGCTTTGGCAAATAGCCAGGTCATTATCCAAGGCCCTTTCAGGACAAAGATTTTGGAGGTTAAATGAAACTTTATTGGCAGATAAGATCTTTGTGACGAAATTGGGACAAGAGCTGCTAGCTTATTTTCAGCGTAATGACAACCCAGAGTGTGCGCCGCCATTGCTGTGGGAATGTTCTAAGGCGGTGGCTCGCGGTCTGCTTATTTCGCAGGCGACATATTGAAAAAGGTGAAGGGGGAACGTAGAGCACTCTTGCACGACCTTATTGCCCAATTATCTAGGCAACATCAAGTCAGGCAAAGCCAAAAAATCTATAATCAGCTAGAAAAAGCCCGGTCGGAACTTCAGTCGCTAGATCTTGCCACGACTAATTTGGCTTTAAATATTACCAAACAGCAGTTTTACGAGGAAGGGGATAAAGCAGGCCGCATGTTGGCCCGACGTCTAAAGGTGGTCCTTGCCCAAAACAATATAGCTAAACTTAAAGACCCCATGGGTGAGATGGTCACGACTTCTGACGATATTCGTCACTGCTTCACGGAGTTCTATGCGGCTCTTTATGCTAAAGATCCTGCTATAACTGACAAGGATATTGACTGTTATTTGACTCCGGTTGCTTTACCGACTCTGACCCCCGAACAGCAAGAGAGGCTAGAGGGACCTATTACTGCTGCTGAGGTCCAATATGCTATTAAATTGTTGAAGGTGGGCAAGGCTCCAGGCCTTGACGGCCTCTCAGGGAGTTACTATAAAAAATTGACGCACACCTTGGCCAAGCCCCTCACTGACATGTTTAACTCTTTGCAGGGCGAAGCGCGGCTAGCTCCCCATTCTAATGTAGCGGGCATCACGGTCATCGCAAAGCCGGGGAGGGACCCTGACCTCTGCGGCTCTTACCGTCCGATCTCTCTGATCAACCTTGATCTTAAGATACTAGCCCGGGTCTTAGCGGAACGCTTGAAGATTATATTACCCAATTTAATTTACAATGACCAGGTTGGCTTTATTCCAGATCGAATGGCCAGTGCCAATATTCGCAAAGTAATTGATCTGATTGACTGGGTACAGGTTAAACAAATACCAGCAGTCCTCCTGGCCATTGATGCTGAAAAAGCCTTTGATCTGGTTCACTGGCCCTTCTTATTTAAAGTCTTGCAAAAAATGGGCTTTGGTCCATATTTTCAGTGCTGGGTACAGGCCCTCTACGACTCCCCACAGGCTAGGGTAAAGGTGAATGGTGGTTATGGCCCTTGTTTCCCTATTCAGAGGGGTACTCGGCAGGGATGCCCTCTGTCTCCGATGCTTTTTGCCCTTTTTTTGGAGCCGCTGGCCTCGAAGGTCCGAGCTTCCTCCCAGGTGGTGGGAGTTGAGTTACAGGGCATTCACTGTAAAATGTCGCTTTTTGCGGACGATGTCCTCTTTACGCCGACGAATCCCTTTGATTCTCTCACGGCTGTGAGGGGTGAACTGGAAGCTTTTCAGAGAGTAGCGGGTTTCAGGGTCAACCACGATAAATCTGAGCTCTTGAACCTTACTCTGCCACCCTTGGAAGTTGAGCGTATAAAGGCGGTGTTCCCCTTCCGATGGGCAACCCATTTTATTAAATATTTGGGGGTTCATATCGGAGCACGTACCTCTGATTTATTTTGCCTTAATTACACCAAACTTTGGCAGAAAATTGAAGGGGATCTACATCGTTGGGGCAGGGAAGCCTTCTCTTGGATGGGACGTATTGCAATTCTGAAAATGAATGTGCTTCCCCGGTTACTATATCTGTTTTCTACTCTCCCCATATTAGTGCCTAAAACGGTTCTAGCGACTTGGCAAAGGAAGCTCTTCGGATATATCTGGAGGAGGAGACCGCCCCGGGTGTCGCGTGCTGTCCTTTATCTCCCCCGTAGAAGTGGGGGGAGGGGAGTCCCTAATTTGACATGGTATCATGGGGCAGCTCAACTACGAGCTATTATTGCCACCTATCAACAACGTGATGTTAAGCAGTGGGTCCGAGTAGAACAAGCCATGATAGCTGTCATGCCTATTCAAGCTCTGTTTTGGCAGCCCAAACACACATACAGGCCTCTTGTTTACTTACCTGGGGCGTTACGGACCACTCTTGCTGTGTGGGCTCAGTGGCGTAACCAGCTTGTCGGACCCTATAGGTATTTTCAGTTGACTCATTTGTTCCATAACACTGATTTTCAGATGGGCTTCCGGTCCCCAGTTTTTCATAGCTGGCAACAGCAGGGAGTGGTCACTATCAGTCATTTATGGACAGGTGGGGAGGTTTTATCTGCACAGGAGTTTCTGCACAAATTTCAAGGGGGAATGGGAGATTTTCTGGGAGTGGCTCAGGTTCGGCACTTCCTACAGGGGATTCGGGCTGCACAGATGTTACGTATCACTAAATCCCTGTTTGAGACCTTTTGTGATAATGCTGATAAGCTAAGAGGTGTAATTTCTAAATTGTATGGGTTGTTAAATGCATTGTCCCCCTTTGCTTTCCCTCACCTTAAAGCATGGGAGACTGAGTTGGGAGTTAGTGTTTCAGATGATGACTGGGAGGTTGTTTTTCATACTACAGCCAAAAGTTCCATCTCTGCAGCCATACAGGAACATTGTTATAAACTATTGTATAGATGGCACTTGACCCCAGCTCGGTTACACGTTATGTTTCCACAGCGTTCTGATAAGTGTTGGAGACGGTGTGGCCAGGTGGGCTCCTATCTCCATATTTGGTGGACCTGTCCCATTGTAACTGTCTTCTGGAATACAGTCGGTCAATGGTTGCGGGCTGTGCTGGGCATGGACATCCCCATGGGACCTCTCCAGGTCTTGCTGAATTTGCCTTGCGAGGATATGGACAAATTTCGGCAAGTCTTTATTTCTCAGGTGTTTATTGCTGCCCGTTGCGAAATTGCCAAGGCCTGGAAACAGCCTGTTTTACCTTCTCTCTCAGTGGTGTTACATAGACTACATATATGTCATCGTATGGAGCACCTTACTGCGTTGCGCAGGGACAAGGTCGCTAAATTTCAGCGCATCTGGGAACCTTTTCTAAAATGGATTCAAAACCAATCTATCTAGAGTGTCGGGGGACTGGAGCCCGGTTGGCTTTGATTGTCTGGACCTCGTACTTTCCAGGGACTGTTCGCCTTATTTACTCTCCGGTGGACTTGATATTACTGACTGTTCTAGTTCATGTTTTTTCTCTTTGGTGATTTGTACTACGAGATATGTTTAGATTATTCTGTATTGGAGTGGCTATAGAGAAGGGGTGGGGTGGGGAGGGGAGGGGAGGGGAAGGGGGTCTAGGAGACTGTTTGTTTGAAAACGGTATTGGTCTCATTATGCTATTATGGTATGTTGTCTGTTTAAGGTGATCAATAAAAATTTCATATACAAAAAAAAAAAAAAAAGTTATCTTACATTGTTTCACTGTTTTCTGGTTTTGCGTATTCCTACAACCAGCCTGTTGCGCTTGTATCTCCAGCTCCTTGCTGTATCTCTGTTCCTATGTAATCCCTTTCCCTAATACCTGTTTTATTGTCATTTCCAATCTGTAGTTCCGCTGTAAACCGATATGATGTCGCTACTAATATCAGTAAAAAAAAAAAAAAAAAGGAACACTTTTAGAGGGCTCTCCACCTGATTACCTTTTTCCTCGATTTCCTCGCATTAAAATGTCTCATACCAAGAGAAAGGCTAGACTGAGAGGGATTATATCGAGTTCTCCCTCCCTGGAAACATCTCAGCCTCGTATTAAGGGCTTTTTTCACGGCAATTCCAACAGCAACGCCGGAACTATTGGTTGCTGCGGGGCTGGTGGGGGAGCAAACCCGGCCCCTTTGACCACCATCTCATTGAGCCCCGACACTCCGAGCACGCCTTCCCCATCCTACCATGAACCTCCTGGCAATCCGGTCCCTGCAAGGGTGACAACCTTTTCAGGGACAAGTTCCAAGAAATGGTTGCGAACTTAAAAGACCAGGCAATAGCTGTCCAATCGTTGACACATTCCTCATCCTTTGCCACACAACGGAGATATTACTCTGCCAACCGCAGACAACAATATCAACGGCATCCCTATAGGCAATATCAACAGTTTCGTTCTACTCCGTACAACCCGCCACAAAGGACAGCACCACCACCTCCTCAGGCGAGGAGGGGGCAGGGCAAGACAGCAGAGAACACCGGCACAACAGCCTCAGCAGACGGCCAAACCTGCCCCATCTTTTTAATACCGCCACCTTCATCACTATCACTGCACCCTCCGGGGAGGATCACCTTGTGCCTTCCATGTTGGGTGACCATAAATACAGACCTATGGGTTCTAGAAATTGTAAGACAGGGATATCAACTTCGTTTCCGCAACAAACCCAATCCTACCCTACCTGGGAGACAGGGATTGGTCTGAGAACCGTGAGCTATGGAGTCTTGTGGCGGGAGGGTGTGAGGTAAGAACCCCTCCTCTCTCCGAGGATATTGAAAACTGTAGGCCGCTGCCCGTAGGTTTTGCTATTTTATGACTGTGTCTGTTCTCACTCACTGAGTGGGTTACCCCTCTCGATATCTGAGTTGAGGTGTGTGGTGGAGTTGTTTTCCCATGTAGGCACTAGGGGTGCCTGTTTGGACTTTTCATGGTTCGATTTTGACATATGTGGTGTTGGTGAGGGGACGTATGTCGCCGGTATCGGTCATTGCGTCAGAGCCAACACTCTCTGCATCGAACTCGATGCTCCCTGCGTCGATTTCGGTGTCAACCCGGGTGCTTCTCGCATCGATCCCGATACTTCTCGTGTCGGCTCAGAGTCCTTTTGCGGCGCCATCGATGCTCTATGTGTCGGCTTCGGTTTCATATGCGTCTGTCTTTTGTGTCTTGACGCCAATCTCGGCGGCGAAGGGGTGGACTGCTTCGGTCAGGTCCCCGACTCGTGTCGCGATTGCTTCAACACAGATGACGCAGATCTACTGGAGTCCCCCGCTCCTCGTGGCCTCGGCTCTTGCGATCGCCGCTGTAATGTATGCCTCGTCGAGTTGTGGCTATGAAGGCCTTGACTCCGGATTCTATCCCCACCCACCGATCCTCCAGTCCTGGAGGTGGAGGGCTCCACGGATACCGCTCTTTTTACGTTAGGGGTCTTGTGCTACCTGGGACCCGGTGACGAGTGCGCCTCCGAAGGTGGAGCATAGGACCCCGATTGCGCTTCCTCAGGGCCTGAATCTTATGGGCCCCTCTGCCATCTGGCTCGCGGCGACATCCTGCCGCAATGCTTACATGCAGCCTGCTGATGATCCGGCCTGAGGCAACGGTAGCAGCTATCATGCCCATTGGTGATGGACATGATTCTGCTGCAACCGCAGGGTTTGAACCCCGGAAGCCTCAGAGCCGGTTTTTGGGACATTTTCTTCTGTTTTTTAGAAATTAGGTCTGAGGAGAAACTAGCTCCGCGTGCGCTCCCGCATGCAGAAAAAACAGACTGAGGAGAGACTGTTTTTCTGCGCGGGAAGGCATGCGCAGCCGCACAGAGCAAAGCTCTATATTCTACTCAGAAGCTCCGCCTCCTGGGCCCTGATGGACAGTTGCCATGAAGCATGGCTAATTCAGCCCTGCTATCAACAGGAAAAACACCATTACGTTTCAGGTTGTGCACAGGCTGAGGTGCAATGGCGTGAAAAAGTAAACAACAGCGCCCTGTTTACCATCTGCATGCCCAGTCTCCAAATTTTGCAATTTCCTCTTGCAATTTCTCACAATCCTCTTGTGATTTAACAACTTTGAATAATTTTGTGTCATCTGCAAATTTGATCACCTCACTTGTTGATCCGGTTTCCAGTTCTTTTATAAAGATATTAAAACGCAGCAGTCCCAGAACAGATCCCTGGGACACTCCACTATTCACCTTTCTCCATTGGGAAAATTTACCATTTAGCCCTACTCTCTGTTATCTATCTTTTAACCAGTTGGCGATCCACAATAAGACACTGCCCCCCATCCCATGATTTTTTATTTCCTAAGAAGTCTCTGGAGAGGAACTTTGTCAAATGCTTTCTGGAAAATTCAGATACACTGTATCAACCAGTTCACCTTTATCCACATGTTTATTTACACCCTCAAAAAATGTAGCAAATTTCTGAGTCATGACTTCGCTTAGCTAAATCCATGTTGGCTTTGTCCCATTATACTATGCTTATCTATATATTGGAGAAATTACATACCTGATAATTTCGTTTTCCTTAGTATAGACAGATGGACTCAGGACCAATGGGTATAGTGTACTCCTGCTAGCAGTTGGAGACTGATCAGATTTCAATCTGACGTCAGCCCCTAGTACATATATCCCTGCAGGAAGTGCAGCTCTTCAGTATTCTCCACGAAAAACATTGTGGATATATGTGTGACTGACTGATTAACTTAATAATTTGGTTAACTTGAATAACTTCATAACTTGGTTAAATGTTAAAACTTGATTAACTTGATTAACTTGAACTGGTTGATTGACTATAGCTGGAGACCGCCAGTGTACTCAACCGGTAAGCGTCGACACCCAGCAGGGTGGATGCACTAGGTAAAGGAAAACATGGCTTACCCTTGAATCATTTGAAGGACCATGCGTGACGGCAGACAAGGGTGGGATGCTGAGTCCATCTGTCTACACTAAGGAAAACGAAATTATCAGGTAAGTAATTTCTCTATTTCCTAGCGTGTAGCAGATAGACTCAGGACTAATGGGATGTATAAAAGCTACTCCCGAACCGGGTGGGAGGCTGCCCGTGACCCACTTAGTATTGCCCTTGCAAATGCCGTGTCCTCCCGAGCCTGAACGTCCAGACGGTAGAATCTGGAGAAGGTATGGATGGAGGACCATGTAGCCGCCCTGCAGATCTCAGCAGGTGACAGCATTCTAGTTTCTGTCCAGGATATTGCCTGGCTCTGGTAGAATGGGCCTTGGCCTGTAGAGGTGGTGGCTTGCCAGCTTCAACGTAGGCCGCCTTGATGACTTCCTTGATCCAGCAGGCGATGGTTGCCCACGAGGCCGCTTCCCCTTGTCTCTTTCCGCTGTGAACGACGAAAAGGTGGTCCATTTTTCGTACTGGTTCCGCCATTTCCAGGTATCTGGATAGGAGTCTGCCGATGTTGAGGTGGCGCAGACTACGGGCTTCTTCCAAATTCTTCGAACCATCCGCCATTGGTAGCGAGATGGTCTGGTTAAGGTGGGAGTGTGAGACCACTTTGGGGAGGAAGGAGGGAACCGTGCATAGTTGGATGGACCCCGGGGTGAGTCTGAAGAACTGCTCACGGCAGGACAGTGCTCGTAGTTCCGAGATGCGGCGGGCTGAACACACGACCAGCAAGAACACAGTCTTTAAGGTTAACAGACGGAGGGACAGGCCTTGGAGGGGTCTGAAGGCGGATCACGCTAGGAACTCCAGGACGAGGTTGAGGTTCCATAGAGGTACTGGCCACTTTAGTGGTGGGTGAATGTGTTTGACTCCTTTCAGGAAGCGTGATACATCTGGGTGAGAAGCTATGCTGTCGCCCTCGCTCTTGGAGCCGTAGCATGACAATGCGGCCACCTGTACCTTGATGGAGGTGAGGGACAGACCCTTCTGTAGTCCGTTCTGTAAGAATTCCAGGATCACGGGAACTTTAAATGAGCGTGGCTTGATGTCATGGTCTTCGCAACAGGCTTCAAATACTCTTCAGATCCGTATGTATGTTAGCGATGTGGAGAACTTGCATGCTCGGAGGAGAGTGTCAATTACCGCCCCCGAGTATCCGCTCTTTCTTAGGCGAGCCCTCTCAATGGCCAGACCGTAAGAGAGAATAGAGCTGGGTCCTCGTGGAGGATCGGATCTTGTTGTAGAGGTCCCTGTGTGGAGGCAGGGGTAGGGGGTTCCCTGCCAGCAGTCTTCTCATGTCTGCGTACCAGAGTCTTCTTGGCCAATCTGGAGCCACCAGAAGAACTAGTCTCTTGTGTAGTTGTATCTTGTGAATGATTGCGCCCAGTAGGAGCCATGGCGGGAAGGCGTATAGTAGAGTCCCCGGGGGCCAGGGCTGTACCAGGGCATCGATCCCTTGGGACCGCGGTTCCCGCCTGCGGCTGAAGTATCTGGATACTTGGGCATTGGATCTGTTTGCCAGAAGGTCCATGTCCGTTGTCCCCCACCGATTCACTATCATCTTGAAGACTGTGGACGATAGCCTCCATTCTCCTGGGTCTAGACTTTCCATGCTGAGGAAGTCTGCCATGATGTTGTCTTTCCCGGCGATGTGGACGGCGGATATCTCCTGGAGGTTTGCTTCCGCCTACGCCATTAGGGGTCTATTTCTAGGGACACTTGTTGGCTCCTGGTTCCCCCCTGCCGGTTGATGTAGGCTATTGTCGTGGTGTTGTCCGACATTACTCTGACCGCTTTGTTTCGAAGTCTATGAGCGAACTGCAGGCAGGCTAGTCTGACTGCCCGCACCTCTAGGCGATTGATGTTCCATCCCGCCTCTTCTGCGTTCCACTGCCCTTGGGCGGTTAACTCCTTGCAGTGTGCTCCCCATCCTCGTAGACTGGCATCTGTGGTGAGTAGGGTCCAGGGTGGGGAGGATAGTCTTGATCCCTGGCTCATGTGGCTGGCCTGCAGCCACCACCGTAGCTGCAGGCCGAACTCTGCCCGGGAGTGACAGACATAAGGTGTAGTTCTGGGACCGTGGGCTCCACCGTGATAGGAGGGAGCGCTGTAGGGGCCTCATGTGGGCTCTTGCCCATGGAACTACTTCCAGTGTGGATGCCATCAGCCTGAAGACTTGCAGGTAATCCCATGCTGTGGGACGAGGATCGTTCAAGCAAGGTTTGCAGCTGGTTCCACAATTTTGATCTCCTTGTGGGGGGGTCAGGCTGACCTTGTCCTCTTTGGTGTCGAATCCTAGGTAATCCAGCAACTGTGAGGGCTGTAGGGAGCTTTTGTGTGTGTTGACCACCCATCCTAGGCTCTCCAGTAGAGTTATGACTCTGCTGGTTGCTTGGTGGCTTTCCTCCGGTGACTTTGCCCTGATCAGCCAATCATCTAGGTAAAGGTGAACGAGGATTCCTTCCTTCCTCAGTGTTGCCGCCACCACTACTATTTCCTTGGTGAACGTCCGGGGTGCTGTGGCTAGCCCGAAGGGTAGTGCCCGGAACTGGTAGTGACGGTTCAGGACTTTGAAGAGTAGGTATCGCTGGTGTTCCTGAAGAATTGGGATGTGCAGATAGGCCTCCAAAAGATCCAGGGATGTGAGAAACTCTCCTGGTTGTATTGCTCTTATAACGGATCGTAAGGTTTCGATACGGAAGCGGGGAATCCTGAGGTGGCGGTTGACCCACTTGAGGTCCAGGATGAGTCTGAATGTTCCCTCTTTCTTGGGGACGATAAAATAAATGGAATAATGTCCAGTATTTATTTCCTGTGGAGGCACTGGGGTTATGGTCTCGAGGGCCAGTAGTCTAGACAGTGTAGCTTCCACTGCCGCCTTCTTGAAGGGGTCGTGGCAGGGGGACTCCACGAACTTGTCTGGATGGGGTTCATAGGAAATCCAGGTAGTACCCCTCCCAAATGATGGCTAGGACCCACTTGTCCAATGTTATCTCGACCCATCTGCGGTAGAATAGAGCTAGTCTGCCCCCTATGTCTTCTTCCCTTGGATGGGTCAGCTGAATCTCATTGTGGGGTACGGCTAGGGCCTGCACCCGAGCTGGTTCCCCTCTTGTTGTACTTGGTCCGAAAAGACTGGTTCCTGCCCATAGGGCGGGGGGTTTGATAGTTGCTCCTGTAAGGATTGAAGCGCTGTGAATCTCTGCCCCTAGAGGACCTGGGGAAGGGTCGCTGGTTTCTCTTCGTCTTATCCTCCGGCAGGTGCGGCAATGGGGATTTGCCCCATTTGTCGGCCAGTTTCTCTAGTTCGCTGCCGAACAGGAGGGATCCTTTAAAGGGCATCCTTGTGAGGCGCATTTTGGAAGATGCGTCGGCCGACCAGCTTCAGAGCCAGAGTTGCCTTCTGGCTACCACCGCAGAGGACATTCCTCTGGCCGCTGTGCGCACTAGGTCGGAAGCAGCGCCAGCAAGGAATGATACTGCTGGTTCCATGTATTCTCCTGGGATGTTTTTCCTGGTTTGTGATAAACAGGCGCGTGTCACCACGGTGCAGCAGGCCACAATTTGTAGAGACATAGCGGCTACGTCAAATGACTGTTTGAGGATGGACTCTAGACGCCGGTCATATGTATCCTTGAGCGCAGCTCCTCCCTCTACTGGGATAGTGGTGCGTTTAGAGACCGCGCAGACCATGGCATCCACTCTTGGGCATGCGAGAAGATCTTTGGTTGCCGGGTCCAGGGGGTACAGGTCAATCAGCTGTTGTGCTGCTTGTAACAGAGGGAAATGTCAAGAAGTCTGTCGGAGACCCTCCAGCAGGGGGTTCGGTTTAGGTTCCCCTGAAGTCCCTGGGCCCGGGATAGCGAGCTCCATGAGGCCTTGGTTGACCAGGTCCGGGAGCTCATCCTTTGTGAAGAAGCGTCTCATGGTTTGGTGAGGCTCTGTCCCTGGGGGGAGCTCCCCCTCTTCTAGGGGTTCGGCTTCCTCTTCAGAGATGTCAGAGTCCCCATAGGTGGGACTTCTGGGTAGTGGAAGCCTGTGCCTAGGTCTTGAAGGACCTGGGGCATGAGGGTCCTCCTGTGGAGCATGTGGCTGGACAGCCAGAGGTTCAGTTTGCATTTGAACAAAGGTGTGAATACCCTTGAAGAACTCCATCCATGAGATTGAAGCTGGGTCGAAGCTGAGGGGCGCTGGATCCTTGGGGTTCCCCGTCTGTGGGGAGGTCCCCCTGGCTAGGTCCGGGGTACCCCGAGGAGCTAGAACTCGGCCCTGGGTGGGACTGGCCCTGAACTGGATCTCCCAGGGCATCCTCGCATTGGGTGCACAGGGCGTCAGCCTCCTCGCTTTGTGCAGCTCTGATGTAGCATGCTGGGCAGAGGCCTTGAGCTTTTATCTCTGTTTCTGGAGGTGCCATGGCTGTCGGCGCGTAAACTTCTTATGCGCACCGGTGCGCTTAAAGTAAGCGTGTAGTTGTGCGCGTAGCTGTGCGCCCAGCCGTAGATATGTGCCTGACTCTGCGCGCGAAACTTATGCGCGAAGACCTGATGTGCGTGTAAGGCTATGCGCACACGTGCTTTGTGCGCCTAGGTCTGAGTTGTGCGCTCGGGCCAAACGGCGAACGGTGCGGCGAATAGGGCCAAAATGGCGACAGCGAGCACGTGGGCAATATGGTGACCCCTCTTGGAGGGTCTCCGCGTGGGTAGACCCTTGGAAATAACCGGTGCCTGGCCCTGCTACGGCGGATCAACCCGGTGGCACTGGTCCCAGCCGGCGACCTGTGCTCCTTCTCGATCCTCGGAGACCGCTTCAAGCAGAAGATTTCTACCTTACCTTGTCTTCGGCGCTTCCCGGTTGCGTCCCGGGCGGACTCCGGCTGCGGGGGGAGAGGGCAAATACCTTCACCGCGGCGCTCGAGGATGCACCCGCTGCCTCTCAGCCACGCCCGAGGGTCGGGGGCTAAGTCCTCGCCGCGATTCGGCCGCCGGACCGAGGCTCACCTCCGAGGGACCACGGAAATCACGTCAGGAATCTCAACTGGGGGAGGGACCCTAGGGTATCACCGCAGGAGAGCAGGGCTCGTCTTCAGGTAGGTTTGTTCTTTAAAATTTGGATTTTCTTCTTTGAATTTGTTCGAACGCTGTGAGAGCATGCAGATAATCCCTAACTGCTATGGAGACGGAAAATACTGAAGAGCTGCACTTCCTGCAGGAGTATATGTACTAGGGGCTGACGTCAGATTGAAATCTGATCCATCTCCAACTGCTAGCAGGAGTACACTATACCCATTGGTCCTGAGTCCATCTGCTACACTCTAGGAAATTAGCAATTTTCTTCTTCATGACAATTTCTACCATTCCGCCTGGCACAGACGTCAGATTCAGTGGTCTATAGTTTCCTGATTACCCCTTGATCCTTTTTTTAAAAACTGGCATTAGATTGTCTGTGGTACCTTAAGACTGGAAGGTTGCCAATGTTATTGATAGTTTACAAATTTCCAACGGTAGGTTCATAATTTCATTTCTCAGGTCTTTCAGCACTCTGGAATGAATACCACCTGGTCCAGGTGATTTGCTACTCTTTAGTTTGTCAGTTTGCCTTATGTACTACTGCCAAAATAGGCAATCTTACCTTTGTTTCCTCTGGAGGGAGGGGAGGTGGGACATCATCTTTGGGAGGTAATGGAGGTGCTTCATGAATGGAAGGAGGTACAAGAGCCTCCTCTTTCTGGACTTGCAAAGGTCTGCTGTTGGATTCTCCTGAGCCCTGCTGTGGTATCTGCACCTTCATTTCTGCTGTAGACTAAGAAGATGCTGCTTATACCAAATCTGTTGCTGTTCCTGTAAGAAAACAACACAGATGATGATTATACTGAGCACCTATAACTGCTGGGCAGGAAAAGAACAAAAGAGAAACCATTATTAAGGCATTTAGATGGGCAGGTGATAATATGAACAAGTTCTCGCAGGCTGAAGGCAATCACTTTGCTGGGAATTTAATCTCAAATATATTTCAACTCAATTAATCTAAAATCCTAAATAAAAATTGCCACGTCTGAGAAATGGGAATCATGGTAGAATCATTCAGCCTGCTGATCTGTGTTCAGCTGCTCTTCTCTAGCCAGTCTAGCTACTGGAAAATGTGTGCTGTTCCTTATACCTTCACCCTACATTCCCAGGAGTATCATATCCCCTATAATCTTCCCTGCCCTGTTGTCTCTAAATGCTCACCAAGGAAGGACAACAGTAAAAATATATCACATCACATATAGTAACATAGTAAATGAAGGCATGGGGGGGGGTTTTTGTTACAGACGTTTTTATATAATTTTTTTTTTTTTTTTTGCGGTATGATATGTTTTGTGTGAGTTCCAATTGCAATCCACATTAAATGTATTTAATGGAACTGCAGAATATAATAAATACATAAATAAATAAATGGCAAATGACCAAAACACCGTCTAGTCTACACAGCAGTGATTTTATGTGCATTTACCCAAAGCAGATCCAATTTCCTCATGGAACCCAATCCCCGAACCCACTGCGTCCCTTTTAGAACTTCAACTGCTGCTCCATGCAGGTTTCCCCATGCCTTCCAGCAAGCACATGCCACCATATCACTGCTGCCCCGGCGCTCAGTGAAGGCTGTGCGGTTCCTGCATTACCATTCTCTTGCCACTAGGGATCCTCTGTGTTTGTCCCATGCTTTTGTAAAATCTGCCACTGTCTTGGTCATCACTACCTCCTCTGGAAGGGCATTCCAGGCATCCACCACCTCTGCATGAGAAAGTACCTCCAACATTGTCCTAAATCTACCCTCTTGGAGTGTCATACTGTGACCAATTCTGCAGTTTCCTTTCCATTGAAAAAGCTTGGCTTCATGTGCATTAATACCTTTCAGGTATTTAAAAGTCTCACCTCCCTTCTAGTTTATACATATTGGGCCGGATTTTAAAAGCCTTACGAGCGTAGGTGGGGTTACACTTGCTGGGCCTATTTTAAAAAGGCCCGGCGATGCGCATAAAGCCCTGGGACTCGTGTAAGTCCGGAGACGTGTGAAAAGGGGTGGTCAGGGGGCGGGGCCAGAGGCCTCCGACACAGTGGCCATTACCATTGTGTTGGAGGATCGCGTGCCGGCAGGCACAAAAGGTAAGAAAAGTCAGAGGGGGGGGGGGGTTACAGTAGGGCAAGAGGGGGGGAAAGGTTAGGGGAAGGGGTGTGAAGGTCAGGCTAGGGGGAGGGAACGGGGGAAGGCAGTGCGGCTCGGCACGCACAAGGTACACGATTGTGCACCCCCTTGTGCGTGCCGACCCCTGATTTTATCACACGCACCTGCACGCATGTCTTAAAATGTACCCCATTATGTTCCTTCAGTCTCATCTCATAGGTCTTCCTATATAAGACATGCACCATTTTGATTGCCCTTCTCTCTATCATCTCTAGCTTTTCTATATCTTTTCTTGAATTTTAATGTTTTATTGAACAAGGACACATCATAAAAAGGCATTCGACAAAGTCCCGCAAGAGAGGATTCTAAGAAAACTAAAGCGTCAATGGATAGGAGGCGATGTCCTTTGGGATTGCAAGTTATTTAAAAGACAGGAAACAGAGAGTAGGATTAAATGGTCTGTTTTCACAGTGGAAAAAGGTAAACAGTGGAGTGCCTCAGGGATCTGTACTTGGACGGGTGCTTTTTAATATATTTATAAATGATCTGGAAAGGAATACGACAAGTGAGGTAATCAAATTTGTGGATGACACTAAATTATTCAGAGCAGTTAAATCTCAAGCAGATTGTGATGAATTGCAGGAGGAACTTGCAAGACTGGAAGATTGGGTGTCCACATGGTTGGGGTTTTTTTATTTGTAAACTTTTATATACCGTTGGTTGGAACATGCCATCACAACGGTTTACAATGATAAAAAAAAAGAGAGAAGTCATGAACTGTAAAACAATAAAAGAAAACTAAGATTCTCTAAGAAATTAAACGTCAAATTATAAGATAAGATAAAACTTTTACAGCATTATATGAATACATAAAAAGAAATGTAAGAAATATACTAAATATTAAAAGTATTAATTAAATACAAGCCTTCAGAAATCATAAGAGCCTTATAAATAACTACTAAAGTAAATGGTTAAATTAAAAATAATCCTGGTAAAATAACATCATAAAATAGTGCAGTGATTATGGACTTTTCAGCTTGGAGAAGAGACAACTGAGGGGGGGATATGATAGAGGTGTTTAAAATCATGAGAGGTCTAGAACGGGTAGATGTGAATCGGTTATTTACTCTTTCGGATAATAGAAAGACTAGGGGGCACTCCATGAAGTTAGCACGGGGCACATTTAAAACTAATCGGAGAAAGTTCTTTTTTACTCAATGCACAATTAAACTCTGGAATTTGTTGCCAGAGGATGTGGTTCGTGCAGTTAGTATAGCTGTGTTTAAAAAAGGATTGGATAAGTTCTTGGAGGAGAAGTCCATTACCTGCTATTAAGTTCACTTAGAGAATAGCCACTGCCATTAGCAATGGTTACATGGAATAGACTTAGTTTTTGGGTACTTGCCAGGTTCTTATGGCCTGGATTGGCCACTGTTGGAAACAGGATGCTGGGCTTGATGGACCCTTGGTCTGACCCAGTATGGCATTTTCTTATGTTCTTAAGTTCAAGTTTAGCCAATGCGTTCCTTGTAAGCTTGCTCAAAAAGCATTAGCCTGCTGATTCTCAAAGTAAATATCCCCTTACTCATGCCTAGACCTTAATGTACAAAGTACAAACAATTAATTACTGTTTATCACGTTCTCAAATGGTCTTGAATGTAAATGTTGATTTTAACTACTGAATGTAAAAGGTTGCTGAAACTGTAAACCGGAGTGAAGGCTTCTGCCAAACCTCGGTATAGAAAAAAACTTCAAATAAATAAATAAAAATGTTTTAAGTTGTTTTCTAAATAGTTTTAAATCATTTCTGCAACCTTAGATTTGTCGGTAGTGTATTCCATAGACCTGGACCTGCTAATGAAATTGCTCGTTCCCTTACTGTAATAAGTCATGCTGATGCAATTAAGGGTATTGATAAAAGGCCTTTATTGGCTGATCTGAGGTTACGCTGTGGTATGTGTAGCCAAACTGCGGCATTAATCCATTTGATTTGGTTTCCATAGATTGCCTTGTGCAGAATACATAGTACTTTGTAATCAATCCATTTTTCAATCGGTAACCAATGAAGCGATTTTAAGATGGGAGTGATATGCTCTCTTTTTTTGCATCCAGTTAATATTCGAGCGGCAGTGTTTTGCAGAATCTGTAATGGCCGGATCGTAGTTTTTGGTAATCCTAACAGCAGCGAGTTGCAATAGTCAAAACCAATGAATATTAAAGATTGTAATATGGTTCTAAAGTCATTTGGGTGTAAGAGTGATTTTAGACGTTTCAATATTAATAATTTGCTGAAATACCTTCTTTTATCTTTAAAGATATGTATTTTTTAAAATTCAGTTCAGGGTCAAGCCAAATACCTAGATCTCTCACTTTATCCCCTAATTTAATGGAAAGGTTATCAAGTTGCATAACACTTAACATTTGTTGTTATTTTCCTTTCAAGTAGAATACATTCCGTCTTTTCAATGTTAAGACTAAGTCTCATATGTTTTTAAACTATCGATACATTATCGATAGTTTAAAAACTTGATCTAGTGTGTCTGTAATTGGAATAAGGATCTGTATGTTATCGACATATATATAATACGTAATGCCAAGGCCAGAAAGAAGTTAACATAATGGAAGCAGGTAAATGTTAAAAAGCATGGCCAAAAGAGCAGAGCCATGTGGTACTCCTGTTTCAAGTGTTATTGTTTCAGATTTTGAGTTATATCTACCTGGAAGGTTCTATTGCTGAGATATGAGGTAAACCATTGTAACATTGAACCAGTAAGACCAATTTCAGATAGTCTACAATGTTGAGATTACTTACCTGATAATCTCCTTTTCCTTAGTGTAGACAGATGGACTCAGAACGAATGGGTATAGTGTGCTCGTGCTAGCAGTTGGAGACGGATCTGACGTCAGCACGGGTATATATACCCCCACAGGAAGCATAGCAACTCAGTAATCTTCCATGCAAAAGCTGTTATGGATGTGTGTACTGACGCTCAGCGAAATAGTGAAACAGGATTCCCTTGACCGATTGATAGTAGCTGGAGACCGCCAGCATTCACAACCGGAAGGCGTTGACACCTGGTAGAGTGTACGCTCTCATGGAAACAGATGACATGGCTTACCGTGAATCGGTGAAACCCATGTACACAGGCAGCTGGGCGGGATGCTGAGTCCATCTGTCTACACTAAGGAAAAGGAGATTATCAGGTAAGTAATCTCAACATTTCCTGGCGTGTAGCCAGATGGACTCAGAACGAATGGGATGTACAAAAGCTTTACTCCCAGCCTGGGCGGGAGGCTGCCTGAGGACCATGTAGTACCGCCCTCGCAAATGCTGTGTCCTCCCTGGCTTGGACATCCAGACGGTAGAACCTGGAGAAGGTATGGAGGGAGGACCACGTCGCCGCTTTACATATGTCTGCAGGCGACAGCATCCTGGATTCTGCCCAGGATGCCACTTGTGCTCTAGTAGAATGAGCCTTGACCAGTAGAGGCGGAGATTTCCCAGCCTCTACATAAGCTGCTCTGATAACTTCTTTAATCCAGCGGGCGATGGTGGGCCGAGAGGCCGCTTCACCTTGTTTCTTTCCGCTGTGCAGGACGAACAGATGGTCCGTCTTTCGTACTTCTTGTGTCACTTCCAGATATCTGGGCAGCAATCTGCCAATGTCGAGATGGCGTAATAAACGCTCTTCTTCAGATTTCTTCAAACCCGCCGTGGTAGGCAAGTATATGGTTTGGTTAAGATGAAACTGTGAAACCACTTTAGGTAGAAAGGAGGGGACCGTGCGAAGATGGATAGCCTCAGGAGTGATCCTGAGAAAGGGATCCCGGCAGGACAGTGCTTGTAGCTCCGAGATACGGCGTGCTGAACATACGGCCAGCAAAAACACCATCTTCAAAAGTTAGAGAACGGAGAGACAAGCCCCGAAGGGGTCTGAAGGTGGATCCCGCGAGGAAATCCAAAACGAGGTTGAGGTTCCATAAGGGCACAGGCCACTTCAGTGGCAGACGGATATGCTTGACTCCTTTCAGGAAGCGAGAAACATCTGGGTGCTTGGCGATGGTCTTGCCATCCCTCCTGGGGCCGTAGCAAGACAGCGCAGCCACCTGAACCTTGATGGAGCTGAGGGAGAGACCCTTCTGAAGTCCATCTTGCAGGAAATCCAACACAATAGGGATTGTGGTCGCATGTGGATTGGTGCCATGAGTGTCGCACCATGCTTCGAATACTCTCCAGATCCTTACGTAGGTGAGGGATGTGGAAAACTTGCGAGCTCGGAGGAGTGTATCTATCACGGGCTCTGAGTAACCTCTTTTCTTCAGTCTAGCCCTCTCAATGGCCAGACCGTAAGAGAGAATTGAGCCGGATCCTCGTGGAGGATGGGACCTTGACGTAGAAGGTCCCGGAGAGGAGGCAGGGGAAGAGGCTCCCCTGCCAGTAGTCTTTTCGTGTCCACGTACCAGGGTCTTCTTGGCCAGTCTGGTGCCACTAGAAGAACTAGGCCCCGGTGCCTCTGAATCTTGTGGATGATGGCGCCCAGCAGAGGCCACGGAGGAAAGGCGTATAGCAGAGTCGCTGGTGGCCATGGCTGAACCAGGGCATCGATTCCATGTGCGAACGGGTCGCGCTTGCGGCTGAAGTATCTGGGTACTTGAGCATTGGACTTGTCCGCCAGTAAATCCATGTCCGGAATCCCCCATTGATCCACAATCATCTGGAAGGCTGTGGGTGACAGCTGCCACTCTCCCGGATTTAGGCTTTCTCTGCTGAGGAAGTCTGCCGTGGTGTTGTCCTTCCCGGCAATGTAGACGGCGGAGATGTCCCGAAGATTCGCCTCTGCCCAAGCCATCAGTAGGGCGATCTCCAGCGATACCTGTCGGCTTCTGGTTCCGCCCTGACGATTGATGTATGCCACCGTGGTGGCGTTGTCGGACATCACTCTGACTGCTCTGTTCTTCAGTCTGTGAGCAAATCGAAGAGATGCCAATCGGACTGCCCGAGCCTCTAGACGGTTGATGTTCCACGCGGACTCTTCTCTGTTCCACCGCCCTTGTGCGGTGAGTCCTTCGCAGTGTGCTCCGCAGCCGCTCAGGCTGGCATCTGTGGTGAGCAGAGTCCACGTGGGGGAGGACATCTTCGACCCCCTGCTCATGTGGTTGGACTGCAACCACCACCGTAACTGGGTCCGTACTCTGGCCGGCAGAGGTAGGTGCGTGGAATAGTTCCGTAGACGGGGTCTCCAGCGAGAGAGCAGGGAGTGTTGTAGAGGTCTCATATGGGCCCTTGCCCAAGGTACCACTTCCAGGGTGGATGCCATGAGACCGAGAACCTGCAGATAATCCCAAGCTATGGGCCGACTGGCTCCCATCAAGTACTGGATACGCGTCTGAAGTTTCAACCTTCTCTTGGCAGTGAGACTGACTGTGTCTGCCTGGGTGTCGAACTGTACTCCCAGGTATTCCAGTGACTGGGAAGGCTGTAGGCAACTCTTGCTGAGGTTGATTACCCAGCCCAAGCTTTCCAGAAGGGCGATCACTCTGTCGGTTGTCCGATGGCTCTCCTCTCGAGATTTCGCCCAGATCAGCCAGTCGTCTAGGTAGGGATGGACCAGAATTCCTTCCCGTCTGAGTGCCGCTGCCACCACTACGACCACCTTGGTGAAGGTCCGCGGTGACGTGGCCAACCCGAAGGGCAGAGCCCAAAATTGGAAGTGGCGTCCTAGAAACTTGAAGCGTAGGTAGCGCTGATGATCCGGATGGATCGGGATATGCAGGTAGGCTTCTGACAGGTCTAATGCCATGAGGAATTCTCCTGGCTGTACTGCGGTCTTGACAGAGCGCAGAGTTTCCATGCGAAACCTCGGGACCCTTAAGTATCGATTGACTGACTTGAAGTCCAGTACGGGCCGAAAGGTGCCCCCTTTCTTGGGTACCATGAAATAAATGGAATAGTGCCCGGAATTCACTTCCCAGGCAGGTACTGGGATGATGGCTTTCAAGGACAGGAGCCTCGCCAGGGTAGCTTCCAATGCTGCCTTCTTGTGTGCGGGACAGGAAGATTCCACAAACTTGTCCGTAGGGAGGTGATGAAAGTCCAGATAATACCCCTCTCAGATGATGGCGAGGACCCACTGGTCCGACGTAATCTCGACCCATCTGGGGTAGAAGAGGGTTAACCTGCCCCCTATGGCTCCGTCCCCCAGATGAATCGGCGGATTCTCATTGTGAGGCGCGGTCGGGTCCTGAGCCCAGGCCTGCTCCCCTCTTGCGCTGCTTGGTCCGAAAGGACTGATTCCGGGCCTGAGGACGAGGTGCCTGGTAGCAACTCCTGTAGGGAACGAAGCGCTGGGAGCTCCTACCCCTGGAGGGCCTTGGAAAGGCGCGCTGGTTCCTCCTGAACAGATCTTCCGGCAGTCGAGGTACTGGAGAAGCGCCCCATACGCTGGCCAGTTTATCAAGGTCGCTGTCAAACAGGAAAGAGCCCTTAAAGGGCAATCTGGTGAGGCGTGTCTTTGAAGGCGCATCGGCTGACCATTTCCGGATCCAGAGCTGCCTCCTGGCAGCTACGGAGGATGAGATCCCCTTGGCTGTTGTGCGGACTAGGTCTGATGCGGCATCCGTGAGGAACGAGAGAGCTGACTCCATGTCTGCTGCTGGAGCGTTGTTCCTGACCTGTGACAAACAGGCACGCGTCACCACTGTGCAGCAGGTTGCGATCCGCAAAGATAGAGCTGCCACCTCAAAAGTCTGTTTCAGAATGGCGTCCAGTCGCCGGTCATGAGGCTCCTTGAGGGCCGTCCCCCCTTCAACTGGAATGGTAGTGCGCTTGACCACAGCGCTAATCAAGGCGTCCACCTGAGGGCACGCCAGCAGGTCCTGGATAGCCGGTGCCAGTGGGTACATGCCCGTCAGGGCCCGGCCCCCTTTGAAGGAAGCCGCTGGTGCAGCACATTCTAAATCTATCAGTTGTTGTGCTGCTTGCAAGAATGGAAAATGGCGGGCTGTAGGACGAAGACCTTCCAGCAGGGGGTTCTGCGCAGAGGGTACCGGAGCGCTGGGACCTGTAATATCCAACTCCGCCAGGCACTGAGACACCAGGTCCAAGAGATCCTCCTTAGGGAAGAACCGCCTCATGGTTCTATATGGCTCAATCCCTGAGGGAAGTTACCCTTCGTCCAGGAGTTCGGACTCATCCGGTGAAACCTCCTGGTCCGACTGATCCGGACTGTCTAGCGGCGGGAGGTCCCGCTCACGATAAGGGCGTGAGGGCCCAGGAACAGGATCCGCAGGAGCCGCCCCCGCAGCGGCAGCTGCAGCAGCCACCGCAGGCGCAGCCACCGCAGAAACAGCAGGAACAGCAGGAACCACAGGAACCGCAGGGCCTGGACGGGAAGCAGTTTGCATCTGTACAAAGGCATGAATCCCCTTAAAGAGATCCACCCAGGAAATTGAAGCAGCCTCTAATCGCCGGGGTACAAGATCCCCCGGGATTCCCGATTGGTCGAGACTGACCGCTAAATCCGGGGTAGCCCCTGGGGAACTGTCAACAAATTGTGGCTGAGACTGGTCCTGGCCAGAGGGTCCCACGGCCTCCTCACATTGGGCACAGAGGGAGTCTGGCTCTTCACTGTACGTGGCTCGAAGCTGGCATGCGGAGCAGAGGCCGAGGGCTTTAATGCCGGAGGCAGGAGGCACCCCCGCTGAAGACGCTGAGGCGTTCTGTTCCATTGAAAAGTATGCGCTGAATAAAAAGCGGCAACAATATACGCTTAATCGAACAGGCGCACAATAATAATATGCGGCAGCAGTATGCGCTTAGCACAACAGGCGCTTAATAATATGCGGCAGCAATATGCGCTTAATACAACAGGCGCACAATAATAGGCAGAACTGTACTCCAACTTCTTATCTTCTCCACTTTTGACTATTGCAATTCCTTACTAATTGGATTACTACCTCTTTCAGCCCTCAAGCCACTACAAATCTTACAGAACTCAGCTGCCAGAGTACTAACCGGATCAAAAAGAAGTGAACACATCACACCAATTCTAACAGCACTTCACTGGCTACCTATCAATGCACGTATTGCATACAAATCAATGACTATAATCCACAAAATCCTAAATAATGATAATCAAGGTCTCAACTCACTAAACATAATCCCTCAAAAACCTTCAAGAAACCTGCGATCCAATAACTCTGGTTACCTGAACATCCCCCCTGTCAAGGATGCACATCTGGCAATCACTAGGGAAAGAGCCTTCTCAATTGCCTCACCCAAAATGTGGAATACACTACCTAAATTCTTACGAATTCAACACGACCTAAAAATATTCAAAAAGGACTTAAAAACAATAATGTTCCGCAAATTCCTCACTGACTTTCAATCATCTAATGATCCCGACCTCCAACTAAACTCCCAATTGTTTACCGCATAATTTCACCCCTTCCTCCCTTTTCTGCCTTCCCTCCCCATCTATCCTTATTTTAAATCTTTCTGGACTTGATATCTATTTCTATGATATTGTTTAATAGTTCAAATGGTTCTGTACTGCTACCCATCTGTTAAGTACTGTTCTTTCTAATGCTCTGTTACAAGATACTGTACACTTTTGTAAACCGTTATGATGGCTCAACCGAATAACGGTATATAAAACTCATCAAATAAATAAAATAAATAAATATGCGCTTAGCACAACAGGCGCTTAATAATATGCGGCAGCAATATGTGCTTAATACAACAGACGCTTAATAATAATAATATGCGGCAGCAATATGCGCTTAATACAACAGGCGCTTAATAATAATAATATGCGGCAGCTATATGCGCTTAATACAACAGGCGCTGAATAATAATATGCGGCAGCTATATACGCTGAAGACAACAAGCGCTCAGCCATATGCGGCGAACAATATACGCTCAATGATATGCAATATGCTCTCAGCAATATGCGGTCATGAATACACGCTCAATTGTATGCAATATGCTCCTAGCAATATGCGGTTAGCAATATACGCTCAATGGTATTCAATATGCTCACAGCAATCAGCGGTTAGCAATACACGCTCAATTGTATGCAATATACGCTCAATGTTATTCAATAGGCTCTGAGCAATCAGTGGTTAGCAATACCCGCTCAATGTTATTCAATATGCTCTCAGCAATAAGCGGTTAGCAATACACGCTCAATTGTATGCAATATGCTCTCAGCAATAATGCAATATACGCACAATGAGGAATAGAATATGCGCTTAGTCATAGACCTGCGCCTATTACGGGCGCTCAATACCTGAACAAGGCCACAAAATGGCGCCCTCCACGGCGTGCCACGCCGCCGATCCTCGGAGACCAGAAGTAAAAGACGTACGCCTTACCTGATCCTCGGCGCTTCCCGGCTGGAACCCGGGCAGTCTCCGGCTGCGGGGGGAGAGGGCAAGTACCTTCACCGCCGCGTTTGAGGATATACACCCGCTGCCTCGTCCACGCCGGGACCGAGGCGCCTCGTATGCCTCACCCGAACCTCGCCCGGGGGCTACGTCCCTGCCGCGATTCGGCCACCGGACCGAGGACTTAAACCTCTGGGGGATCACGGAAATCGCCCCGGGAAACTCTACTGGGGGAGGGACCTTAGGGTATCACCGCAGGAGTGCGGGGCTCGATGCTGTAGAAGTTTTAGTGAAAAGAAAGTAGAAAATAGAAAGTAGATTTGGAAAACACACTCAGCGAGCGTGCAGGCTCTCCAAACTGCTTTGGAGACGGAAATTACTACGTTGCTATGCTTCCTGTGGGGGTATATATACCCGTGCTGACATCAGATCCGTCTCCAACTGCTAGCACGAGCATACTATACCCATTCGTTCTGAGTCCATCTGGCTACACGACAGGAAATTCGGCTTTCAAGGGCCGATTCTTCAAAATATTTCCCAACTGTACCAACAACCACAGTCCATTATCGTGATTAACGGCTTGATGTCTTCCCCTTTTGCAATACATAGAGGAGTCAGGCAGGGATGCCCCCTTTCCCCATTATTATATATCCTCATGCTTGACCCCCTCCTAAGGGCTATTAATGCGGACATGTCCCACACAGAAATTTAAGGTCAGCAAACAGAGCACTCTTTCCCTTCTGTGAAAACTGCAAGACTTACCCAAGTGAGGGACCGAGCATTGTCTCTAGCCGGTCCCATATTATGGAACTCCATGCCCCTTGACCTTAGACTCCAGAGTAATCATAAACTTTTCAAAACACATCTCAAAACCTGGCTTTTCATACAAGCCTTCAAGAAAGAAAATTGATGCAGGCAATTAATCAAGGATATGCGGCATAAAGCACCGAATGCCTAATTTAATGCTCCTTACTGAACTAGTTCAACCTATTTTTAACTGTAGTCAACCATCAGGATATATTACCATGAAACACTCAATCCCCCAATTAAATGCCTTTTTGTTACCGAAATCTAATGGCACCCCCTATGTAATGTACGACCCATATTTTTTTGATACAGGTGCCCTATTGTAAACCGTTATGATGGTGAATAACTTAATGATGGTATATAAAAACTCCTAAATAAATAAAATAAATAAATAAATTGAGGGCTTACAACTGGGGGGAACGTGTTTCGAGGTTGCTGCATTTGCTGACAATGTGCTTATATTTGTTGTAAACCCAATTACCTCATTATGTAAGATCCTAGAGCTGCAAAATCTGTTTGGCCAATTTTCTGGCTTAAAGATTAATATGGACAAATCTGAGGCCATAGACGTTACAGGCCAGGTACATGGGATCTGACCGTGAGACTTTCCCCTGAGATAGGTCACCGTCACGATGAGGTATTTGGGGATACATATTCCGATCGATATTAGCAATCTCTACGCTGTTAACATTCTCCTCCTGCTTACTAAGACCAAACAATGGTTAACAGACTGGATGGATCTCCCCCTATCTCTATCTGGAAGAATACAACTCTTCAAAATGATCGAGCTTCCTAGGTGGTTGTATGTTATATACATGCTGCCATTATGGATAAAGCGTCAACATATCATGGAGCTCCACCAGGCACTTCGCAGCTTTCTTTGGAGAAAAAATAAGGCACGAATCAGTTTGGCACTCCTAATGTGTCCGTTAGCTGAAAGAGGTTTGATGTGCCCTAATATCCACTTGTACAATGTTGCCAACCTCCTATGTCACCTCCAGGATTGGATTAGTGCAACAGACGTTCTGCTGCCCAGAGATCTATTTCGGGCTTGGTGTAAACTTTTTGACTTATGCAACATTCTGGTGGTTCTGCAATCCACACTACCTCTCCATGTCAGAGAATTCCCTTACTTTGGGGCGTGCCGTGCTGCGTGGAAGCGATTGTGCTCACACTTTCAAGTCTCCTGGCAGACACTAACGTTTGCAACCATTGTTGGCTTACTGGCATTTTCTCCTGGTTGGGAGACCTCTGTTTTCTCTCAATGGGCTTCAGTGGGTCTTTGGCACATTCATCAGCTACTCGACCCTCATGGCAACCACCTTTACTCCTTTACGGAATTACAAACTAAATATGGCCTCCCCTCTGCTTCTTTCTTTGCATATTTGCAAATTCGACATTTCCTGTGGAACTGGGACAAGCCGTCTGCTTTTGTTACCATTCATGGTACTTTGCAAAAATATTCCAGCATGGTCAAAAAACGTCTCTTCGATGCCTCAGACAGGAACGAAAGACTGGCGGGCCTATGGACTCAGGATTTACATAGCCAAATCTCTTCCTCTCATCTCACCAAAGGTTTCAAGACTATTTCCAAATGTGTGGAAAGTGTGCAAATGAGAGAAACCCACTACAAACTGCTTCATAGAATATATGTTCCCCCTATTCTGACCTATAAATGGAAATTGGCTTCCTCACCTGCCTGTCTCAAATGTGCTGCAGCTACGGCAACTCTGTTTCACAATCTATGGGTCTGCGCTCCCATTCAGCAATTTTGGGCTAAGATTCTCCGATATCTTGGCGGCCTCTTGGCTTCGGCCTTGCCCATGAATCCGAGGCTGTGCTTGTTACATCTCATCAAGGAAACAATGCCCGGGCCGCACAGACACTTTCAATGCAGTTTTTTGAGCAAAGCTTTTATTGGCGACGCAGGCAATCCTCACCAAATAGTTGGCAAAGGAACCTCCGTCGCTGACGCAATGGCGACAAACTACATAGGATGGCCATCTACGAGCACTTCTCGGCAAAGATATCACCTTCTACAAAACACTATGACCAATACTTGGCCATTTGGAATCCGTACTTGTTATCTCTTAACCCTCGGGCTCGCAGTAAAATTCTGGCCTTGTCAGCATGACCATCCTACTCCATTATTACAAATTGCACTGTATCCTTTCCAGGCAATACGACCCTTCAACGATGACTAATTACTCCCTTCTTGATGGCATTGAGCCGCGGACAGCTCTGAGGACGGTTTTACAAGCACCTTGGAGGTTGCTCACTGTTCAGCATTCACCATGGGAGACCTTGTGAAGTACAACTTACAATCCTCATAGCCTAAAGAGACAACACCTTCCAAGACCTTTTCACTTCTGTCTAACCCAGGACTGACACTCACTACAACCCACGAGAGATATGTCTTTATTCTTGGCTTGCGCTGGATAGCGCTAAGGGGAAGGTGGGAGGGCAGGGGTGGGGGGATCAGGGGAGGGTGAGTAGAGTGGACAGTGTTATGTTACCAGTCACCATATATTGTTGTGATCCCAAATTTGGGTACATTTTCATCCATACTTACCTACGTGGGGAGTTTGGCGTTCCTGCTTGTTTTGCTTCATGTTATGGAAAATAAAGGTTACAAAAAAAAAAACCGGAAAAAGTCATAATGCCTCTGTATCGCTCCATGGTGAGACTACACCTTGAATACTGTGTACAATTCTGGTCGCCGCATCTCAAAAAATATATAATTGCGATGGAGAAGGTACAGAGAAGGGCAACCAAAATGATAAAGGGGATGGAACGGCTCCCCTATGAGGAAAGGCTGAACAGGTTAGGGCTGTTCAGCTTGGAGAAGAGACAGCTGAGGGGGGATATGATTGAGGTCTTTAAGATCAAGAGAGGTCTTGAATGAGTAGATGTGAATCGGTTATTTGCACTTTTGAATAATAGAAGGACTAGGGGACATTCCATGAAGTTAGCAAGTAGCACATTTAATACTAATCTGAGAAAATTCTTTTTCACTCAACGCACAATAAAGCTCTGGAATTTGTTGCCATAGGATATGGTTAGTGCAGTTAGTGTAGCTGGGTTCAAAAAAGGTTTGGATAAGTTCTTGGAGAAGTCCATTAACGACCATTAATCAAGTTGACTTACGGAATAGCCACTGCTATTAATTGCATCAGTAGCATTTAGTGTTTGGGTGATTGCCAGGTTCTTGTGGCCTAGAGTTTGGCCTCTGTTGGAAACAGGATGCTGGGCTTGATGGACCACTCTCCTGTGCGCACGATTCAGTATTCAAATGAGGGCCCGTGGTAAAAAGAGGCACTAGGGAAACTAGCGCCTCTTTTTTGACAGGAGTGGCAGCTGTCAGCGAGTTTGACAGCCGACGCTCAATTTTGCTGGTGTCGGTTCTCAAACCCGCTGACAGCCACGGATTTGGAAACCGGACGCCGGCAAAATTAAGTGTCCGGTTTTCAACCCGCGAGCTGCGAGCCGCGAGCCGATTTTAAATGTTTATTTTTTTTATTTTTAAAATCGGCTCGCAGCTCGCGGGTTGAAAACCAGACGCTCAATTTTGCCGGGGTCCGGTTTCCAAACACTTGGGGTCGGAGGGTGTACAGAAAAGCAGTCTTTACTGTACAGGAGAGTGGTCTTTACTGCTTTTCTGTGCACTTTCCCAGTGTCGGCAGAAATTAACGCCTATCTTTGGGTAGGCGCTAATTTCTGAAAGTAAAATGTGCGGCTTGGCTGCACATTTTACTTACTGAATCGCGCAGGAATAACTAATAGGGCCATCAGTGTGCATTTGCATGTTGCGGGCGCTATTAGTTTCGGGGGGGAGGGTTGGCCGTGCGTTTTCGACACGCTATTCCCCTTACTGAATAAGGGGTAAAGCTAGCGCGTCGAAAACACGCGTCCAAACGCGGGTTAACAGTGCGCTCTGCCGTAGGTCCAAAATAACTGGGTAGAATAAATGAGCCAGATGGTCTTGTTCTGTCATTTACTACTTTATAATAGGCCAATTGTAAAGCCCAGAAGCCAGTGGTGGCTCCCCGACACGTCTAATAAACATTCTCCCTCACTTTCAGGCCGATACAGTACAGTGCGCTCTTGGACGCGCGTTTTCCCTTACCCCTTAATTCAGTAAGGGGAGGAAAACGCGCTTCCAACCTGCGGCACCTAATAGCGCCCTCAACATGTAAATGCATGTTGATGGCCCTATTAGGTATACGTGCAGGATGCAGAAAGTAAAATGTGCAGCCAAGCCGCACATTTTACTTTCAGAAATTAGCGCCGACCCAAAGTTAGGCGCTAATTTCTTCCGGCACCGGGAAAGTGCACAGAAAAGCAGTAAAAACTGCTTTTCTGTGCACCCTCCGACTTAAGATCATGGCGATATTAAGTCGGAGGTCTCGAAGAGTAAAAAACGTTAAAAAAAAAAAAATTTGAATTCGGCCCGCAGCTGTCGGGCCGAAAACCAGACGCTCAATTTTGCCGGCGTCCAGTTTCAGAACCCGTGGCTGTCAGCGGGCTTGAGAACAGACGCCTGCAAAATTGAGCGTCAGCTGTCAAACCCGCTGACAGCCGCTGCTCCGGGCTAAAAGGAGGTGCTATGGAGTGTCCCTAGCGCCTCCTTTTGCCTGATTCTACCGCACCACCTCATTTGAATACTGTATCGTGCGCGCCGGGAGAGCGAGCGTTCGTCCGCTCTCCCGCGCTTTTACTGAATCGGCCTGTGTCTCTGGTAGCTTGCTGCCAATGCTGTCTCCAGGATAATTATTCTGTGTTCTTTGGCATAAGTGGCTTTTCTCAGTGAGTTTGAACCATGCGCAATGTTATTTCTAAGGACTGGGTTGCTTTGTTCAAAACGTTTTGGTTTCATTACCCTGTGAACTCACATCAGTTCATCCTTAGAGGCAAAATTGAAGCAGAATGCACACAAACATTCTCACATACACTTGCATATTTATTCACACTCTCTCTCACACATACATGCTCATTCTCAGAAACACTCACTCATTTCTTTCATTCATTCTCTAGGCTCTCACGCACATACACTCAATTCTCGTTTTACACACACACACACACACACACACACACACACACACACACACACTCATCTTAGTGACTGCCAAACACTTTGAGAAGTAACAAAAATCCCTCAGGACTCAAACAGTAGCAGCTTTTTTCTATGACATGGCAGCAATGCAAATATTATACCCTGCCCTAGAACATTAATACACCACCTACTGGGGTTAACAGAACAATTTGTACTCCTACAAAGCCCTACAAAACTACATGCCAGCAGAAATTCAGCACTTCAGTTATATACGCAGAACACAGACAGACCCTTACCCAATACAGAATAAAGGACAACAAATTAGAAACAAATCTGTGGACAAAAATAAAATGGAAAACCCAAGAAACCAGACTCTAACAGTGGAATACTGAAGAAAGAACAAAATACAAATATGTAATGCACATTCCCAAAGATAACACATGCCAATAACTAAAAACTTCAGGGACGACTCAGGCTTTTCTCCCATGTTCCCTCTCTCAGTTTTTTCCCAATTCCTTTTACAGGATCTCTTCTTTTTTTTTTCTCCACCTGGCTTCTTCCCTTCCTCCCTCCATCCACACCCACTCCCACACAAGCTCTCAAAGTCCACCTCCACACACACAGCCTCTCAGCCATCCACAGACTCTTACCCTTCCCCACACACAAAGGCAGTCACACATACACCCCCATTCAAAGGATCTCACCCAGCCACATACACACACAATTCTCACCCACACACCCCTATACACACACAGGTTCTTAACCCCCCACATACATACAGCCTCTCACATATACACACACACCCCCATAGCATCTCACCCACCCAGGTAGTCATCCACGCCCACACAGCCTGGCTCTCTCACACAAACAAGTAGTCACCCCCCACAGCTTGGCTCTCACACACAAAGGCAGTCATCCACACCCACACAGCCTGGCTCTCACTCACAAACAAGCAGTCACCCACACACAAAGGCAGTCACAACCCCCACCACCCAGGCACACACATACACACAGGGCCTGAGCCTCATCTTCGGCCACCAGCAGGATGAGATCCACTGGTAGTCTATGTGTCTTTCTACTCTCTCCCTCAGTGTGATGTGGTCTGCTGGTGTCCTCTGCATCTTCTCTCACTACCTCTCTTCTTCAGCCGCCTCTGCATAGGCTCCACGGAGGCCTGCCGTGTTCTGGGGTGGGCAGCAGCAAGAGTCGGATTTATACAAACATCATCTCCTGCTGACCCAGGGCTAATCTTATGGTAAGAGCTGCAAGACTGGCCCTGATGGCATCAGGAGATGACGCTTGAATAAATGTGACTCCTGCTGCCCGGGAGGGGATGTAGGATGCTATGATGCCGCAGATAGGATCTAGCAGGAGTTTTGTTTATCCCTGCCTGATTAGATCCCTGAGTGGGGAGGCTAAAAACTGTGCATGGCCACGTAGGCACATAGCTTAAGAGTGAACAGTGACCATGCAGTGCCTGAATTTGCATGCTCTGCTCATGAAACACAGACTCAAAATCACTGAGAACTACACAGTATGAGAAAAAATAGAAAAGGTATTCAAGAGGTGGCACTGGCAACATGCTTTTGAAGAAGGTGAGGGACATTGTTTAAAAATACCATCTTGGAAGCCCAGACCAGACATATTCCACACATTAGGAAAGGTGAAAGGAAGGCTAAACCGGCATAGTTAAAAGGTGAGGTGAGAGAGACTATATCTATAAGGACATCTTTCAAGAAATGGAAAAGGGATCCGAATGAAGAAGGGAGTGCTGGAATGGTCGCATGTGGGTCCTTGCCTATGGGATGACCTCCAGGGTTGATACCATGAGGCCGAGGACTTTAAGATGGTCTCATACCTTGGGGCGTGCATTGGTCATCAATCGTCATAATTGTTCCATCAGTTTCCTTCTCCTTGGGGAAGGGAGGAAGACTTGTTCTGTGTGGTGTCGAAACGGGCCCCCAGGTACTCTAGAGATTGAGAGGGCTGCAGACTGCTCTTGCCTGTGTTGACGACCCAACCGAGTTCCTGCAGTAGGCTCTTGATTCTGTTAGTCACCTGCTGGCTCTCTTCCGAAGACTTTTCCCTGATCAGCCAGTCATCCAGGTAAGGGTGTACCAAGATCCCTTCCTTCCTCAGTGTTGCCGCCACGACCATCATAATTTTGGAGAATGTTCTGGAGTCAGTTGCTAGGCTAAAAAGTAGCGCTCAGAACTGGTAATGTTGACCCAGTATCGCAAAGCGTAGAAAACGCTGGTGATCTTAATGGACTGGAATGTGAAGGTAGGCTTCGGAGAGGTCCACGGAGGTTAGAAACTCTCCTGGTTGTACTGCCATTATGACAGAACGAAGGGCCTCCATGCGGAAATGTAGTATCTGCAGAGGACGGTTGACATTCTTGAGATCCAAGATCGGTCGGAATAATCTTTCCTTCTTGGGAACGATAAAATAGATGGAATAGCGCCCCGTAATTTGTTGGGGCGTGGGAACCAGAGTTATTGCCTTCAGACTGAGTAGTCTTGTCAGGGTGGCTTCCACTGACAGTCTCTTGGTGTGGGAGTGGCAGGGTGACATCATAAATTTGTCTCGAGGGATGCTGCAAAACTCCAGAGTAGCCTTCTCGAATGATGATTACTACCCATTTGTCCGACGTGATCTCGACCCATCTTTGGTAGAAGAGGGCAAGTCGACCCCCTATGTCCTCTTCCTATGGATGGGTCGGCCCACTCTCATTGTAGAGCATGGCTGGAGCCTGCCCCTGGGACTGCTCCTCTCTTGGTCTGTCAGTTCCGAAAGGGCTGGGACCTTCCAGAGGGACGAGGTGCCTGGAACTGCAAGTTCCTGTAGGGTCTAAAGCATTGCAAGCCTCTGCCCTTGGTTCTTCTGGGTGAGGGATGCTGAGATCTTTTATTCCTATCTTCCGGTAGCCGAGGCACTGGGTATTTGCCCCATTTGCTGGCTAGCTTCTCCAATTCACTTCCGAACAAGAGAGATCCTTTAAAGGGCATTCTTGTGAGATTTACTTTAGATGTCGCATCAGCAGACCAATTCTGTAGCCATAGTTGTCTTCTGGCTGCCACTACCGAAGCTACGCCTCTGGCTGAGGTACGCACCAGGTCTGAGCTTGCATCCGTCAGGAAGGCTGCTGACGTATACCGGTGATCCATTGTCTCACCGGTATACGTTCCGGAGTTATTTGCCTCTCTCGAGAGGAGCAAGCAGGAACGTGCTATCAGTGCGCAGCAGAAAGCAATCTGCAGTGTCACTGCTGTTGCATCGAAGGCCTGCTTAAGGATAGATTCCAATTGTCTATCCTGAGTATCCTTCAATGCAGCTCCTCCCTCAATGGGAATCGTTGTTTGCTTTGAGACAGCACAGACCATGGCGTCCACTTTCAGAAAACACAGGCGTTCCTTGGTTGCTGGTTCTAGAGAGTATAGGTCTTCCAAAGTCCAACCCCCTTTGAAGCTGGCCTCCAGGGCATCCCACTCCAGATCAATAAGTTCCTGGATGGCTTCCATCATTGGGAAGTAGAATAAGGCTTTACAAAGGGACACCAGGATGGGGTCCCGCTTTGGTTCCATCATCGGGTCCGTGCCTGGAATACCCAGAGTCTTCAGAGTCTAGGAAACAAGGGCTGGTAATTCACCTTGTGGAAGAAGCAAAGCATGGTTCGGTATGGATCCAGGCCTGGAGGAATTTTTCCTTCTTCCAGGGAGTCGCCATCATCATCTGAGGTGTCTGGGTCCCTGTCAGGGAAATTCATGGTTAGGCGAGGCATCCGAGCAGGGCTGGGAGGATCTTGTGCTTCCGGCAGGGGCTGAGCCTGGGGCGCAGCCAGGGCTGATTACGCCTGAATGAAGGCTTGCAGCTCTTGGAAAAATTCTAACCAGGAGAAGGTCCATGGGTCCATGTTAATCCCAGGGGGAGTCGGCGTAGGAGCCCCTAAGGTGCCTTCTTGTGGAGAAGCCATCTCAGAGATGCATAGATCCAGGGAACTATCGTCTGTAGTAGTTCCGGACCCATCCCCAGACAGTGAGGGACCAGGCTTTGGTTCTCCCTGAGCTTCCTCACAATACTGGCACAGACAGGACTCCAGCTCAAGCTGCTCGGCTCTTATGTGGCAAGCTGTGCAAAGAGAGTGCGCACGGGGTGCACTCTGTTGTGAGTGCACAAGTTAGGAGCATGAGCTGCCCGGCCTGCCCTGCGTGTACTGTCAGTCCAGAAGGGAAAATGGCGCCGACACCCCCCCCGCCCTCTGCACGTAAGATGGCGCCTCCGAGGTTGTCCACATGGACCCCTGCACTGGATCGGGGCCTAGCCCAACCAGGGCTGCTCAACCCGATCGGTGCTCCCTTTTACCTTGCCGGGAAGGAGATCGAATCGGTACGGCAATCTGAGCCTTGGAGACCAGAGACCTGAATTTAAAGTTTTCTGCTTACCTGGTCTCGGCGCTTACCAATTGAGTGCCGGGACGGTCTCCAGCTGCCGGGGGGGAGAGGGCTTTACCTTCAACACCGCACTTGAGTTGTGCACCCGCTGCCTTTCAGCCACTCTGGGGGCTAAGTCCACGCCGGGAACCAGCCACCGGACCAAGGCACACCTCTGAGGGATTTTGGAAATCACCTCAAGAATTCTCAACTGGGAAAGGGAACCCTTAGGTTTCACCGCAGGAGAGCGGGGCTCAATCTTCTTTAAGGTAACATTTTCTTTTTCTTTCTTCTTTGTTGTATTTGTTAACACTATGCTAGTGTGTAGGATAGTGTCCGCATCTGCTAGGAGACGGAAAGATACTGAAGAGCTGAGGATACTGCAGGGGTATATCTAGAGTGACATCAGCTTTGAAATCTGACTCCATCTCCCATCTGCTAGCAAAAGAGCACATAACCCACTGGTCCTGAGTCCATCTGGCTACACGCTAGGAAATTGAAGACAACCTTGTGAGACTGGAAGACAGGGTATCCAAATGGCAGATGAAATTAATTCTTTATTATTAGGTACCCCATCAGCACACACCAAACCGCTACAAATGGTTCAAAATACTGCAGCCAGAATCCTAACTAATACAAAGAGAAGAGAGCACATTTCCCCAATCCTTAAAGAATTACACTGGCTGCCAATTCAATTCAGAATTCTTTATAAGTCAATCACCATAATCTACAAATCCATCCAACAAATCGCTCCTCTCAACCTACAAATCCCTTTCATAAAGCATACTTCCTCCAGACCCATAAGAGAGTACTACAAAGAGTCGCTGCAAGTACCGCCTTCCAAAACTTCCCTCCACATAACTTACAGAGATAGGGCTTTCTCCACAGCAGGACCCACGCTTTGGAACTCCATCCCAACGGAACTAAGACAGGAACCCTGCTTACTGACTTTCAGAAAAAGACTCAAAACATGGCTTTTCAAACAAGCCTTCCCAGACGCAGATTAAAAACTATTCTATCCGATATTCAACCTCCAATCAACATCTTTTATTATTATAACCATCCTGGTATCCTACCCCTAAGCATTATTATCATCCAGAATCTTCATTACTTATGATTTCGCCTTTATTGTTAAACTACATACTTGTACTGAACAATTCATTGTAAATCTCAAACATCCATTTTTGGAAATTCCTCCATTCTACAGGTTTATACACTTTGTTAAAGTTTCTATCTTGTCTTCTTCTTGCTCCTAGTTGTACGTCTCCTTGTTTATTGTAACTGCATCTATATTATTTATAGTTCATATTATTTCGTTCTCTGTTCCGGTTATCACCCATTGTTTATTGTAAACCGGCTTGATGTGATATTATCACGAATGCCGGTATAGAAAAAATTAAAATAAATAAATAAATAAATAATGTAGACAAGTGCAAAGTGATGCACATACAGGCCGATACAGTAAAGTGCGCTCCAGAAGAGCGCACATTTAGCCCGCGTTTGGCCGCACTATTTTTACCCCTTATATAGTAAGGGGTAATAGCGCGTCGAAAACGCTCTGCCAACCCCCCCTCCCCCCCCGAAACTAATAGGCATGTTAGTTATTCCCGCAGGATAATCAGGTCAATCCAGTAACGAGTGGTAGGAAGAGCTGCGTTAGTGCCCGGTGCGCACCCGCGGTTGCCGCACGCACAGTCCAACTCACCTACTGCTCGATCCTGTATGTAAATAGCTTGCAAATGCAAGCTGCGTCTAAGAAGCATCCGTGAAGCGTTAGGCCCGCGCAACCCATTTTACTGTATAGAGCGCTATACAGCGCCTATACAGTAACCTGGGTGTGCGGGCCTAATGCTTCACAGACACGCTGTTAGCTGTCATTTCAAATGTCATTTCAAATGATATTTGAAATGACAGGTACCAGGAAGTGGACGGTTCTCTGACGCTCGGGATTGCCAGTCCTCTCTCCTCTCCTCCCGAAGCAAGGCGCGAAAAGCAGCCTTGCTTCGGGAGGAGAGGAGAGAGGACTGGCAGTCCCGAGCGTAGGATTGCTCGTCCTCTCTCCCCTCTCTCTTGCAACTTTTTTTTTCACTTTTTCGATTTTTTTTCGCTTTTGTTGCTTCGGGAGGAGGGGAGAGGACTGGGGCTGCCCCGGAGACCAGCACCCATGGACACGGCCAGGGCAAGTGAGCGGGGGCTGAGGGAAAGTTTGCTGCCTACCCTTACCCCTGCCTCTAACGCAGGGGTAAGGGTAAGCGGTAAGTTAGCAGGTTAAACGCGCGGCAAAACGGCAGGGTAAAAAAGCGATAGTCGGGGCGCGGGTTACTGGATGCTAGGGAATAGCTAATTCGATCATTTACATGTAATATACATGCCGCGTGCGGAAGGGGTTACCCGGTGATTTAAGGACGCGGTAAGAGTATGTTAAAGGGGATTGGGGATCGCAGGAAGGGCTAACGCGGCCGGAAAGTGAGTAGAAAGCGGGTTAGGAGCGGGGTAAACGCGGCTGCACTTTACTGGATTGACCTGATAGAAAGTAAAATGTGCAGCCAAGCCGCACATTTTACTTTCAGAAATTAACACCTGCCAAAGGCTGGCGTTAATTTCAGCCGGCACTGGGAAACTATATAAAAAAGCAGAAAAACCTGCTTTAGTGTACACTCTCCGACTTAATATCATAGCGATATTAAGTCGGAGGCCCCAAAATTTAAAAAAAATAAAAAATTTTAAAAAAAATTTTTAATCTGTCCATGGCCCATGGGTTGGAAGACGGATGCTCAATTTAGCCAGCGTCCGTTTTCAGAACCTGTGGCTGTCAGCGGGTTCAAGAACAGACGCCGGTAAAATTGAACGTTGGCTGTCAAACCCACTGACAGCCGCCGCTTCTGTCAAAAAGGAGGCAGTAGGGTCGCGCTAGTATCCCTAGCGCCTCCTTTTACCGCAGGCCCTAATTTACATACCTGGGCTTTCTGAATCGTGCGCGCATCGGGAGAGCTGGCGCTCGCTGGCTCTCCAATGCGTTTTTCTGTATCTGCCTGAAAGAGAAGTAACATTTGCTGTAGTTACACGATGGTAGGCTCCATATTAGGAGTTACAACCCAAGGAAAGGATCTGGGCATCATTGTGGACAACATTTTGATATCCTCGGCTCAGTGTGCGGCAGCAGTCAAAAAAAGAAATTATTAGGAAAGGAATGGAGAATAAAACGTAGAATGTCATAATACATCCATATAATTCCATGGTGAGACCACACCTATAGTACTATGTGCATTTCTGGTCCCCTCATCTCAAAAAAAAGATATAGCAAAACTGGAAAAGGAGGCAACTAAAGTGTTGGAGTAGAGGGGCCGTATCGCAGGTACTGGAGTGGACCAGGCAGCCATATCCTGGAGGTACTCAGCCATGGTACTCAGCTAGCACTGCTGCTGAAGTTGGTGCACTAGTCTGGCGATAAAGGAGGCCTGAGGCAAGTCCACCGAGCTCATGGCCTCAGCAAACTGTGATAGGTGGCATGGGTGTGAGCCCTTGTTGCTGTGGTGTAAGTGAATCTACGAGGTCTACACCGGCAACTGGCAAATGCACCCTGAAGTGGGACAAGCTGGAGTTTCAACTATAGCAGCCGCCTCCCCCACAGGTTGAGCCCTCAGTCAGATCCCTAAGGAAGTAGGATAAACAAGAGAACAAGGTAACGCTGGGATCAAGGAAGCAAGCAGTCGAAGGCAGGCCAAGGTCAAGACAGGCTGCAGACAGACATGGTCAGGTCCAAGCAAGATGTCAAGATCTGGAGATCAGGCCAAGGGTGGATGGAAACACACAGGCAATAGATGAGACAAATAGGACAAGGAAGGCTGGAACCAGGAACACAGACAGGAATCAGGAACCAAGCCACAGAGCAACACGCACTGCTGATGCAGGAGACCAGTTACAGAGGCAAAGTAATGTTGCTAGGCCCTTTCTTAAATAGGCCTCACATCATCTGAGGGCGCCGCTCAGCATTTCCCACCCCAAGGCCTATATAAGAACATGCCATTTATTTATTTATTTATAACTTTTATATACCGGAGTTCAACTAACAAAGTTAATTATCACTTCGGTTTACATTACAACCAGCAAAAATAACAGAGACAATGTCTTGTTTTACAATAAACAGGGTAGAAGTAACCTGGATAATTCAGTGAACAGGGTTGAAATAATCTGGAAAAAAAACATATTCTGTATAGTATAATAAGGGAGGAGCAAATGTTGAGAATCGGGTCTGTATAACTAGTGCGGGACAACAGGGAAGAAAAATAGGGGAGGACTATGAAGGCCTAAAGTTGGATAGTGTCCTTAAGATGCGGATAAAACCTAGGCTGAAGTGAGTGGTTATGGGAAGGCTTGTTCAAACAACAAAGTCTTCAGTTTCTTCTTAAAGGAGATTGGACATTGTTCCAGCCTCAGAACAGGAGGGAGCAGGTTCCATTGCTTGGGGCCCGAGGCGGATATAGCTCTCTTACTGAAGGAGGTCTTGATGGTGGGTGTTTTAAGAGTTCCTCTCTGGGCAAGTCTGATTGGATGGACCGAGGTGTGGCGTTGCAAAGGTATTGTAAGATCTAGAGGAGTGATGTTGTGTATGGTTTTGTGGGTGACTGTTAGCAGTTTGTGAAGGATTCTAAACTTTATTGGTAACCAATGTAGGTTCTTTAAAATTGGAGTTATATGGTCCGTCTTTTTGGATTTTGTAAGGATCCTGGCAGTAGCGTTTTGTAGAAGCTGGAGAGGCCTGAGTGAGACATCAGGCAGGCCGTGAAGAAGTGAATTACAATAGTCAATTTTGGAAAATATTATGGCTTGTAAAACTGACCTAAAATCGTAGAAATGGAGAAGGGGTCTTAGGCGTTTCAGAACTTGTAGTTTGAAATAACACTCCTTTACTGTATACTGGGTCAGACCAAGGGTCCATCAAGCCCAGCATCCTGTTTCCAACAGTGGCCAATCCAGGCCATAAGAACCTGGCAAGTACCCAAAAACTAAGTCTATTCCATGTAACTATTGCTAATGGCAGTGGCTATTCTCTAAGTGAACTTAATAGCAGGTAATGGACTTCTCCTCCAAGAACTTATCCAATCCTTTTTTAAACACAGCTATACTAACTGCATGAACCACATTCTCTGGCAACAAATTCCAGAGTTTAATTGTGCGTTGAGTAAAAAAGAACTTTCTCCGATTAGTTTTAAATGTGCCCCATGCTAACTTCATGGAGTGCCCCCTAGTCTTTCTACTATCCGAAAGAGTAAATAACCGATTCACATCTACCCGTTCTAGACCTCTCATGATTTTAAACACCTCTATCATATCCCCCCTCAGTCGTCTCTTCTCCAAGCTGAAAAGTCCTAACCTCTTTAGTCTTTCCTCATAGGGGAGTTGTTCCATTCCCCTTATCATTTTGGTAGCCCTTCTCTGTACCTTCTCCATTGCAATTATATCTTTTTTGAGATGCGGCGACCAGAATTGTACACAGTATTCAAGGTGCGGTCTCACCATGGAGCGATACAGAGGCATTATGACATTTTCCGTTTTATTCACCATTCCCTTTCTAATAATTCCCAACATTCTGTTTGCTTTTTTGACTGCCGCAGCACACTGAGCCGACTATTTCAATGTGTTATCCACTATGACACCTAGATCTCTTTCTTGGGTTGTAGCACCTAATATGGAACCCAACATTGTGTAATTATAGCATGGGTTATTTTTCCCTATATGCATCACCTTGCACTTATCCACATTAAATTTCATCTGCCATTTGGATGCCCAATTTTCCAGTCTCACAAGGTCTTCCTGCAATTTATCACAATCTGCTTGTGATTTAACTACTCTGAACAATTTTGTGTCATCTGCAAATTTGATTATCTCACTCGTCATATTTCTTTCCAGATCATTTATAAATATATTGAACAGTAAGGGTCCCAATACAGATCCCTGAGGCACTCCACTGTCCACTCCCTTCCACTGAGAAAATTGCCCATTTAATCCTACACTCTGTTTCCTGTCTTTTAGCCAGTTTGTAATCCATGAAAGGACATCGCCACCTATCCCATGACTTTTTACTTTTCCTAGAAGCCTCTCATGAGGAACTTTGTCAAACGCCTTCTGAAAATCCAAGTATACTACATCTACCGGTTCACCTTTATCCACATGTTTATTAACTCCTTCAAAAAAGTGAAGCAGATTTGTGAGGCAAGACTTGCCCTGGGTAAATCCATGCTGACTTTGTTCCATTAAACCATGTCTTTCTATATGTTCTGTGATTTTGATGTTTAGAATACTTTCCACTATTTTTCCTGGCACTGAAGTCAGGCTAACCGGTCTGTAGTTTCCCGGATCACCCCTGGAGCCCTTTTTAAATATTGGGGTTACATTTGCTATCCTCCAGTCTTCAGGTACAATGGATGATTTTAATGATAAGTTACAAATTTTTACTAGCTTTCCAAGTCCACCTGGTTAATAACTGTTTATGGACTTTTCCTGCAGGAACTTCTCCAATCCTCTTTGAACCCCGCTATGTTACTTACCTTGACCCCGTCCCCTGGCAACAGATTCCATAGCTTGATTGTGTGCCGAGTGAAAAAGTGTTTTTAATCTGCTGGCTGATAGTTTCATGGAGCGTCCCCTAGTCCTAGTATTGTCTGAAAGGATAAATAACCTTCCCTATTTACCCATTCCACCCCCTCATGATTTTATAAATTACAATCATATCGCCTCTCAGTTGTCTCGTTTCTAAACTAAAGATACTCCTGGGGAATTCTGTGCACAAAAACTTAAAATTCTGCAAAATTCTACATACTTTATATTGGTCAAAATAACAATATACATGATAGTTTAAGTAATTACATTTTAAATTAATACAGAAAACATTTATTACTTAAAGATGCAGAATTTTAAAAATTTTGAGCAGGATTTCCCTAGAAATTCACTGTAAGAGTGTCCCTTCCATTTTCTCTCCCTACTTCCCTGGTCACTTTGCCCTCTCAGGCCCCAACTCCTCCACCTGCCAATAATCTCTCCCCTCCACTTCTAGGCTCAAACCTTTCACTCTATCTCCACTCCCAGAGTTTGACCCTACTCTCACAATACTGTCCCTCACACAGGCTCCCTCTATCCCTCTCTCACACGCACACATGCTCCCTGTCTCTAGTGCACATTTACACCCCCTCTTACAGGCTCCCACACTCTCTTGCACCCACACATCCCTCATACAGGGTTCCCCTCTCTCTCGCACACACATCCCTCACACACATACACAATTCCCTTCACACAGGCTCGCTTGCTCTTTCATAAACTAGCACACCCTTACATACACACAAACCCTTTTTCATTTACACCAGCTCCCAATCTCTCATATACAAAAACACACTACATCACAATCTCCTCACATAGGCTCCCCTCTTTCTGGCACCCATTCTTAAGCACCCCCCATGCCCTCTCTCACTCTCCCCAGGGCCTTCATTTTCGCTGTGAGCAGGATGCGCTCCACTCACGACACACCGAGGCCTTCATGTTCGCTGCGCGACTCAGACATACTCTGCTCGCGGCAGCCGGGGCCCTTCATCTTCGCCATGAGCGGGACAGGCTCCGCTCGTGGCATGTCAGGCAATTCTGTTTGGGGGGAGGGGGGAGATTTGGTGCAAATTCTGTGCTCCGCAGTAGCATAGAATTCCCCCAGGACTATAAAGAGCTCTAATCTGTTTAGCCTTTTCCCCATAAGCGAGCTTTTCCATTCCCTTTATTATTTTTGTCTCCCTTCTCTCTACCTTTTCTATGTTGCATTTAAACCACTCCAGGTCCTGAGGGGTGGGACCTTACAGCAGGCTCGACTTGAACCAGTTTGTGGCTCTATACATAATGCTCTGGTTCAAGACCAGAGAGAACACCTTTCTTCTTGAGACTAATTTAAAATTACTTAGGGGAGAAAATGGTTTTGGATGGAGCTTCAGTAGCAAGTCTGTCTGTCTGTTGCTGTTAGTGCTCACTAGTACCCTTCCTCTTGACATCTTTTATCTACTTTGCCAAAGTGAAAGGGTAAATTTAAAACTTTTACTTCTAAGAATGTTTCTGTTAAATCGAAGGACAGTTCTGTAGGTGACCTTTTTTCTGTGCTGAAATCCTCAGCTGCTGTGACAAAGTACCGCCCGAGCCGATAAAAAAAAACCCCACACCGACCCTTTAAAACTAATCCCTCAGCTTCCCCCACCCTCCTGACCCCCCTAAGACCTGCCAAATTAATTAAATACAACCCTCACCCTCCTGACCCCTCCACAAGATCTGCCAAATTAGTTTTCTACAACCCCCCACCCTCCTGACCCCTCCAAGACCTGCCAAAAGTCCCTGGTAGTCCAGCGGGGGTCCGGGAGCGATCTCCTGGACTTGGGCCGTCGGCTGCCAACAATCAAAATGGCGCCGACGGCCCTTTGCCCTTTCTATGTCACAGGGGCTACCGCTGCCATTGGTCGACCCCAGTGACATAGTAAGGGCAAAGGGCCGTCGGCGCCATTTTGATTGTTGGCAGCCGACGGCCCAAGTCCAGGAGATCGCTCCCGGACCCCCGCTGGACCACCAGGGACTTTTGGCAGGTCTTGGGGGGGTCAGGAGGGTGGGGGGGTTGCAGTAAATTAATTTGGCAGGTCTGGGGGGGGTCAGGAGGGTGGGGGGTTTTGTTAGATTTTTATTTTTTTTATATTCGCTCCATAAGACGCAGACATTTTCCCCCCCACTTTTGGGGGAAAAAGTGCGTCTTATGGAGCGAAAAATACGGTAATTATTCGCCCTTTAAGACGACCCCCGACTTTTGAGAAGATTTTCAGGGGTTAAAAACTCGTCTTATACGCCGGAAAATACGGTAATTGCAATCTAATGACTTCACTTCTGACACTTGGAGCAACGCATTTAGACAGCGTGGATGTCAAACAGAGGTGTGGGATCTTGGAGGAGACCCATGCGTTCTTGCTTGATGTGTTTTAATGCAATTCTGTCTATATCCAGAATTAGTCTTCATTTATGCTGTTATGCTATTACTGGATAGAATCTACCATGCAGAGAGGAAATGACGTCAGGCTAGGAATGGCGGCTTAAACTGAGCTCTCCGAGCCAGACTTGAATATATCCTCCCGAATCGCAAGCTTCTGGGCAGCACGGCAGGTAAAAACTTATCGGCAGCTAGCAGAAACCACCATGATGTCACTCCAAAAGAAAGTGCCCGATTTGAAGCACTTCTCCTTTGAGCACGCTGCGCTGATCAACCCCAGCAGCCCCGAGGACAGCCCTTTACCAGAAAATGGCGCCAGCACAGCAGGTACTACAGCGGGGGAGGAGGGGGGAGCCGGCAGATTTTTACAGCCAGAGCAACCTCCATCCTGGGAAGACTTTAAACATTGGTTTGGCGAATTAAGAGCCGACATGGGGCAGCTGAAGAACTGCACACTATAGTGACTGAATTAAGAAATGATTGTGCAGAGCTGGGATAATGCTTAGAAGCAGTGGAGCAGAAACAGGAAGAGCAAGATAATGCAGGCCCTGCAGGACCTACTTGAAGAAATTGGAAAATTGAGAGACTGGGTGGAAGATTTAGAGAATTGTTCCAGGAGAAGCAACCTCAGATTTAGAGAAATTCCTGAAGAACCAGTTTATCTGGACTGCCAAAAAGTGATCATGGATATATGCAATTCTATATTAAATCCTATGGAGAGTGAGGCTGAGCTTGTGAATATTAAACTGGCTCGTGCACACAGAGAGTTGGCTAAGGCCCAGAATAACCTCCCACGTGATACTGTAGTCTGCTTCCACTAATTTGCGATGAATGAACGACTGATGATGAAAGTAAGGCAAATGAAAAATCTTCAATGGCATGGTCATAAAATAGGTCTTTCAAGATCTCTCCCCTTTGACAAAGAAAAGGAGAGATTTCAAAGAAGTAGTTCAAGTTCTCTGTGCGGGTGGTCATTGTTATAAGTGGTTATTCCCATTTGGACTGCAATTCACTATAAATGAGAATGTCATCGAGAGTTCGATCAGTGGACGAAGGCCAACAGATTCTGCAAGCAGCAGGGCTACCAACCGGCATGGCTACCAGATCATGATATGCAGCGGTAACACCAGGGAAAGATGCAGCCACATGATGGCAGGGAGTGCGGAATGGAGGGAAAAGGCTGCTGCGCCACTCTGGAGGTTCCATCCCACTGCGAGACCCTGCCACTTAGCATCTCTTTGAGGGATTTACTTCTACTTTGCACAAAGGAATCGAGAGTCACTATGTGGTCTCTATGTTTTCCTAAAGATCACACTATAGACTCAGAATTTTTCATCAGGGAATGTCCTGTGTATGAGCAGAGTGCTTAATAGCATTTCTATTTTTACAGTTATTTTTTATTTCGGGAGGTTGTTTAAAAGTTTCAATCTGTTACAGGGCCAGGGTGGTTGATGTGCCGCCAGGAAATTGTGTGGTGCCATTCCTCGTGTGGGGAGGCGATACAGTTATGTGAAGGGAGGGTTGGGAGGCAGAGGGAGGATGGAGGGGTATACAGGAGTAGGAATCTGGAAATTGACAAGGAGTTTTTTTAATCCTGAATGTTTTGAACAAGGTGGTATTATGGCAATCAAGACAGGTTTTGTGAGCAAATCTGCCAATACTTAGGGGTACCTTATACAACCATTGTAGGGGGTTTTATAAAGCAGAAGGAAATTGGTGGTTAATGTCAATATGGGGGTCTTAAAATTTCTCTCTTGGAATGTGAAAGGTCTTAATACCTATGTGAAACGAAAAAAAAATATTCTTAGACGTATGTGCATGAAAGCGGATATTCTGCTATGTCAAGAACCCCATTTACACAAGAGATATGAGCGCTTAATGATCTCCAATTATTTCCCTCAGCTAATGTCACTTCTAAGTACAGCGGGGTATGCATTTTAATCTCCCAAAATGTGGTAATAGATGTAACATCAGTATTGAAAGATGTTGAAGGTAGATACTTAATTATAAAATTCAAACTAGGAACAGACATCCCTGGCCTACATTAGGACCTATTATGGTCCTAATGTAGGCCAGGGGAGATTCCTGGAAATTTTCTCAAAGGTACTGGGTCATATTGTTATAGGAGGTGATTTCAATATTACTCTATTTCCATTTCTAGATAATTGTGGGGGTTCGGGAGGTGCATCTAAATCAGAAAGGGGCCTAAAAGCATTGATGGCAGAATGGGAGCTAATAGATGTCTGGAGACTATTTCACTCCTCCGAATGAAATTACAACTTTTTCTCCAAAACACACAAAGTCTACTCTAGGAAAGATTTTTTTTTTTTAGTTGATAAAGCATTGGTCAACAAGGTGGGTGACTCTGGGATTTATTCCATCACGTGATCGGACCATGCGGCGGTCTGGATTTCGCTGACGGGATTGGGAGGAAACCAGGGAAAGGGAGTATGGAGATTAAATGAAAGCTTATTGGAAGATACTGAATTTTGTACGCAACTAAGTAAAGAAATGGGGGAATATTTGGTCGATAATGATAATGGGGAGGTATCGGCAGGCAGCGTATGGGAGTGTTTTAAAGTAGTAGCCAGGGGTAAGCTTATAGCCAGGGCATCCTATTTAAAGAAAACAAAAGCGCTTGCTACTATTGGAGAGGTTAGCTAAACTGGAAATCAAACATAAAAGGTAAGTTGATGAGAATTTGGGGGGGCAATTGGAAATCTTGAGAGCAGAACTGAAATCCTTAGACATGGCAGATATAGCACATCAGTTGGACAGAGTCAAACAGGAAACCTTTGAAGGAGGAAACAAAGCTAGTAAATTACTAGCCAGGAAATTAAAGGCAAAAATATTTCAGAACCAAATTCTTAAAATTAAAGGTAGAGATGAAGAAATGTTATCAGACAGTGAGGCTATTCGATCTAGATTCTCTCAATTTTACAAGGAACTGTATGCCAACAGGGCAGATATCCAAAAACAGGCCATTCTAGACTATCTTAACATCCCCTTGCCATCTCTAGACAACAACCAAAGGGACAAATTAAGCAAAGAAATTTCAGACTTTGAGGTGACCCAAGCCATTAAAGAATTGAAATATAGGAAGGCACAGGGGCTAGACGGCTTCTCGGCAGGCTTTTATAAACAACTTAGGGAAGAGATTGTTAGGCCTCTGACATCAGCCTTTAACTGCCTGCTCTCTTCAAACCAAATAGCCAATGAGACAAATACGGCAGGTATTACGGTTCTCCCCAAGGCAGGTAGAGACGTCACCTTGTGTGGTTCCTACAGACCAATCTCCTTAATAAACATAGATCTAAACATTTTGGCAAAAATTCTAGCTAATAGAGATTAAGGGGAGTAGTTGATATAGTAATACACCCAGATCAGGCTGGGTTTACGCCAGGAAAGTTAGCTGCAGACAACGTTCGCAGAGTTTTCGATTTGATCTGGAAAGCCTAGAACACTCAGGTTCCAATGGCCCTACTTACAATTGACTCCAAAAAGACATTTGATATGGTCCATTGGGAATACCTATTCATCCTACTAGAGAAAATGGGAATGGGGGGAATTTTTCTACCTGGTTAAAGCAAACTATATAGCAATCCGAGAGCTTGCATAAAAGTAAATGGGGGATTTTCTGAAGTATTTCCAATAGGCCGCAGCACCCATCAGGGTTGTCTCTTATAACCACTGTTTTTTGCATTACATCTAGAACCACTGGCGATTAAGATTAGAGCAAACTCAGGAAATCAAGGGCTTACAATAGACGATCAGGAGTATAAATTATCCATGTTTGCAGACGATAGATTATTTATGGTTACTTATCCCGAGAGGTTTCTCCCAATCTTGATGCAGGAAATCACTGGCTGTAGTAAGGTCTCAGGATACCAGTTAAATTGTTCAAAACCAGAATTCCTGAATGTATCCATGACCAAGGAGGCAATCTTAGAAATAAAGAGAAATTTCCCTTTCAAAATCCAGAAAACAGAGGTAAAATATTTGGGAATCAAAATATGTGCAAATCTAGATAAGCTCTATGATTTAAATTATTCAGGGCTTTGTGATAAAATATCGGACGACTTAAATAAATGGGAGAGATTGGAGCTGCCATGGCTTGGTAGAATAGCAGCTATAAAAATGAATGCACTCCCCCTAAGTTAACCTCCCTCTTTCAAGTCCTTGCCAGTTGAGATATCAGATGCCCAGATCTCCCTCTGGCAACACAAATTCTTACATTTTTATATGGAAAAAACACCAGCCGATAATGGGCCGTTGTATGCTATATTTACCCAGAGATTTTGGGGGGGGGGGGGGGGGGGGGTGTAGGAGTCCCATGTTTAGCTTGGTATTATGCTGCAGAGCAGTTAAAATGTATTCTTGATTGGCATAATAGAAGCGAAGGAAAACAGTGGGTTGGCCTGGAGACAGCTTTATTAAACAAATGTCACCCAGATACTCTGGTATGGCTTCCTAGTAAGGCCCGGGTCATTCAAACGCCAATCCCCCCCAGTAGCTCTAACTTTAAAAGTCTGGGACAAGTGGAAAACAGAGCTTGTAGGAAGTAAATCCTACTTTTATAGATCCCCTATATTCATGAATGGCAAATTTCTTCCTAGCTGCTCTCAGAAAGCGGCTAAAAACTGGGAGAAAAAGGACTGTAGCAGACTAGAACATCTATGGACCTGGACTAAGATATCAAGTTTCCAACAACTTCAAGATTCATTCCAGCTAGATAAGGCTGATTATTGCCTGTATGTACAACTGGTACACTTTATGTCCCAGACGAAGGTGAAGGAGGGGTTGCAGAAGGGAAGATCTCTGTTTGAGGGGATATGTGCCACACCCCACCCCCTGAAGAAGGGTATATTCAGAATTTATCGTATGCTAAACAAAGATCTAAATCCCCCTCCTCCTCATATACATAGCTGGGAGAAAGATCTGGGCCAAACACTAGAGGATAAACAATGAGACTTATGTTTTAGTCCATTAAAAAATGCTCAATATCCACCACCATTGTGGAAAACGGGTACAAATTACTCTACCATAGGTATCTTACCCCAGCTCGACTACACAAGCTATATCCCAATCTAAGTGAGAAGTGTTGGAGAAGCTGTGGGAATGTAGGCAACGTTTTGCATATCTGGTGGAGGGCCCAGTCATTGCAGCATTCTGGGACACCACAAAGGAGACCATATATGAGATGGTGGGGGTCAGCGTCCCCAAAGACCCAAGGTTCTTTTTGCTAAGCATACCAGTAGAGGAATACACAGCAGAGGTACATTTCGCTACAAATAATTCTAGCAGCTCGGGGGGGGGGGGGGAGGTAGCATGGTATTGTAAAAATCCAGTGGCTCCCCCTATACGTCTGAGGTTAGCTCGCATTCATCAATTGAATAAACACCGCTGTCAAGCTCAAACAATTACACAAATTTGAGAAACAATGGCAACCATATATCAATTGGCAGCAGAAAAATATCATTGGTTCTTGATCTCTAGGGTGGTAGAAGTGTTTAGAACATTTTCAGAGTCAAATCCTAGCTGTGGAGGGGTGGGGGGGGGAAGGATGGGGAAGAAATATTACTAAAATAATGTCTGACACAAAAATAAGATGGAGGAGAATGTTCTATTGCTTACTGAACCATTTGTTAGTTTACTGAAGTTGTTTCTAGATATGTTATTGTACACATTGTATTTGTTTTGTTCTCATTTGAAGATATTTCACAGAATTTGTCGAATAAACAACAAATTATAAAAAAAAAAAAAAAGAATCTACCATGCAAAGACCTGGACTGATTATCTGGACTAGAAGTAAACCTTACCTCCCATTTGTGATGTACCTTTTAAGTTTTGCCTGCAGTGCATACATCAGGAACTCTTATGTTGCTTAACTGTAACAGGAGTTCTCCAAGGACAGCAGGATGCCAGTCCTCACGCATGGGTGACATCATCGGATGGAGCCCGGCCTGGAACTTTGACCTCAAAAGAATTTAGAGCTTTCAAACATGCTCTACTGAGCATGTGCAGCTCTAGTTATCACCCTGCCTCCTAGGCAGTCCCCCTCAGTCCATGAAACAGCTAATATATGGAGAATCCAGACTCCAGGGGAGGCAGGTGGGTTTCCTGTGGATTGGCATCCTGCTGTCCTAGGAGAACACCTGTTACAGGTAAGCAACTCTGCTTTCTCCGAGGACAAGCAGGGTGGAAGTCCTCACACATGGATGAATCCCTAGCAACAGGACAAAGAAGGAAACCTAACAGTGCTGACAGCACCACCTTTCTCTCATTTGCCTGTGCGGCAGCCAACCCAAAATAGGGTCTAGGTGGGAAAAGTGTTGGGTTCTACAAAAGAAAACCAGACAAACATAAAACCTGCAAAGTCCAGCAAGAAGCATACTATGCCTCATGGAAATATTACAGTCAAGGTTTCAGATCAGCGAACCCTGATGAGCAAAGTAGGTCTAAATCCTCCTGTATGCAGGAAAAAACCTAGAAAATTAACCAAGAAAAGTATTCTTGGACAAAGACCGCACAGTTTCCTTAGATGTCAGAAGATCACCAAAAAATCCAACTGGGGCCAGAGAGCCCTTCAGAAAGAACAGATGCTAGTGGCCCAGGGCTGCAGGGCTAAGAAAAAGTTGCTAGGCTGTATTTATTAACCCCAACCAAACAACTCGCTGTTGATTCCAGTAGAGTTACACCCCCCGCCCCCACCAGGCAGACCTCTCAGCATGACAGAACAGCCAAAACGGAGACCGAACCTCCCAGGAAAGAAATCCAGAACTCTCCACCAGGGATTCCGAAAGTGCAAGCCAATGAAGAAACAGGACTTCTTTACCAACCTGGCAACCTGAAGGGTACCAGGGCAGGGTCAGTCTGACCTTGGAATAGACTACCCAATAACCTGGTCTAGGTCATGACTACTTGTACTTTTCCGAAGGAATTATGTGGTCTAGTAAGTGGAACAGTTGCATGAACCAGGTTCTCCCTGCCCGCAGACAGGGTTACCCCTAAAAGGGGGGGGAAGTATAGCTCAAAAGCCACCACAACAAAAGTGTAGCACCTCTTTTGCAGGGTCCTTCATCCCTTAATTCATACTGCCATAGATATAGCGAGAGGTTAAAAGGCATAGCTGCCAACTGGGATGCAAACTGACCAGAACCCTCTTCACCGAGGTATGGTCCCACATGCAAGAATGACTGGAAAGAGCAGTCATCCGCAAGAACCACACATGCTCAGCAGATTTCAGAAGGGTGATTCCCACACAGGAGAAAACACTAATCTTTGCCAGGGAGCTGTCCAGAAGGGGAGACCGAATCCAGAATAACTCCCTTGCAAAATACACCTGCTGCACCTTAGGATGAACTAGGAAAGAAAAGCAATGCCAGACTTGCTCTCGAATCCCGCGGGGAACAGAGAGCAACTACCAGTCACAGGTAATGAAAACCCTTTTTTGGGAAATGGAAAATAAGGACTACCCCTTGTAGGGCGGACAACCTGGTATCCAAGCAGGAACCCATAAGAGTCACCTCCGTAAAACCCTGTCATCTCTCTCTTTTCCAAAGGGACAGGAAAGCAAAGGGGGCCTCCTGATCAGCAAAAAACTTCCTACTCTCCAGGGGAGAATGGGTTACTGTTGCTGATCACTAAGCTTCATAAGGAACAAGATCGGCCGCAGGTGGCCAGCCCATCAAACGGGGCAGGCCACCACAGTAATCCGGCAAGAAATGGCCAATGGCCAACACAGCTGTCCCCCCCAACACCCGCAGGTCCTGGCCTGCAACAAGATGCACAGATTCAAAACAAATCAAGGCTCCAATCTGGCACAGCAGGGACAGCGCACCACCTGTTAAAAGTCGTGAAAAAAAGCAGTTCAAGAATGTGTGATGGCGCCCTCCTCACTAGTGTCCCATTGCATCCGAAGGTACGAAACAGATGAGGAAGCTGATACCTTCACACAACTATGGCAGTCCCGCAATCTCTCGCACAACTGTGCACAGCACAGAGAGAATGTCTCCTTATCAGCCCTTGAGGTGCTTAGAAGAGTAGACTCCCCCGCTGTACCCGATCATATATGGTGCATTCCACTGTTACACTAACTCCTAATTGAGTCAGCATATACAGTGTGATGACAGCATCCACAAAGCCACAAGGGTTCTGACTATGACTGTCCCTGGTGGTGGGCAGAGTGCTCCCCATTGTATCCGCGGTACCTGACTTGATCGCAGTCCTTCCCTTCCACCCTTTCCATTGCATAATAGTGAAGAGAAGCCCATAGTAACCAACCGTGCCCATGGTGCTCTGTGGTGGTGCTCTGCAGCATCCAACCACTTCTACTGGTACCAATAGCGCCCTTGGCGCTCACAAGCGAAGGATCACATCTAAGGCACCAATGACACCGCACCTAGGGCTCCAACGGCGCTTGACCACACCATAGGCACTTGGCATGCTCCACATGCAGCACCATTAATGGTCCCTGCAGACGAAGACAGCCGAGATGCACCTATATTATACATGGTGCCCAAAAGGTGGTGTTGATTTGCAAACACTGCAGGCCAAAAATGTTCAAGGGTCAGTGGCACCGATGAAGATCAGTTTCTGAAGGTATCGACAGGCAGTACCAATGACGCTCCTGGTGCCCAAAGGAGGCGGCCCCGTAGCACTGATGCACCACCGGGTGCCCCAGAGCACCAACGTGCCACATCAGCGCTCAAAGGAACCAATGAAGGCCGGCGCCCTCAACAGTTCCTCTTGGCTCAGCTATGCGCCCAAGGGCATTGATGCTGTGGGCTCGATGGCATCCATTCCAGTGCCTATGGCTGATGCTAAACTCAACAACTCGGTGCTTGGCATCACCGATGGTGCTCAAAGCCCCACAGAGCCTCCGATGCTCCATGATCCCAGAATCTTTGGCACTGTAAGGTGGTGTCAGCACCTACGGCACCTGATGGCCTTAGGCCATCGATGGCGCCCCTTATTGCCCCTTCCAGACATCACAAAGAGGGCTTGCTGGCATCCCCAACGCTCGATAGTTCAAGGGCACTGGGCCATGGTGCACTCTGGATATCTCAGCGCTCCAGGGTGCCTTGAGTCGATGACTACCCTGGCACTCGACAGCACTGAAACTGCCCCATGGCACTCAAGGGCTCTCAGGACCCCCACACTCCAGCGGTCAACGGTCTCAAGAGCAACCAGGTGCTCGATGGCGACACCGGTGCCCCCTGGCAGAGATGATGCTTGACATCATCAAGAGCAGCCATAAATACCATCGCTGGCAAACACACGATAGCCTTCATGGCGATCGTTGGCAGCCTGCACCTTGATAGCATCAAGGGCAACTATGGCATCGAGAGTGACCATGGTGCTCGATGGCAGTCCTGGATCCCAACACGGTCCAGACCACAATACTTGAGGTCAGTGCTGCTACTCCGCCACACTGAGGCCCATGGCACGATGAAACTCATGTCAGTGCCATTCCTCCAATTCAATGTCATCTACTGCACACGACAGCGCTCACTGACGCATACGGCAATGAATGACTCCCGACCCTAACCAGAGCAATCAACAGTGTGCATAGCACTCAATGGTCCTTATGGTGTCGAGGGCGTTCACACACTGATAGCATCGAGGATGCCCTGGCATCGATGGTATCAAGGGTAACAATGTAGTCCAGCAGCAAGAGGGGGGCTTTCCAGTCTTTTGCATTGAGTGTCACATGTATGATTTTTTACCCGCCGGTGAGAGATTGTATGTGTGCACTCAGTGCAAAGAGCTTCTGGCTCTCAGGGAACAAGTCCAATCTCTGGAGGCTAGAGTAGCAGACTTGGAGGAGCTGAGGGAGTCAGAGAGGTACACTGACGAGACCTTCAGGGACATAGTAGCCAAGTCCCAAATCCATTCTGGCAGCCCCAGTGCTGCCTTGGATCAGAAAGGTCTCCCAGTAGGAGAACATCACCCTGGTGTAGCAGGAAGTGATCCTGTAGCAAGGACCTGCTCTCCAGGTGATGTATTGTCCTCTAGCACTGAGGACAAATCTCCCAGGGCTACTACCCAGGAGGGAAGGGTTAGGCCGGCCATCATAGTTGGTGATTCAATTATTAGAAATGTAGATAGCAGGGTGGCTGGTGGACGTGAGGACCGCCTGGTAACTTGCCTGCCTGGTGCGAAGGTGGCAGACCTCACGCGTCACCTAGATAGGATTATAGAGAGTGCTGGGGAGGAGCCGGCTGTCGTGGTACATGTGGGCACCAACGACATAGGAAAATGTGGGAGAGAGGTTCTGGAAGCAAAATTTAGAATTTTAGGTAGGAAGCTGAAATCCAGAACCTCCAGGGTGGCATTCTCTGAAATGCTTCCTGTTCCACGTGCAGGTCCCCAGAGGCAGGCAGAGCTCCAGAGTTTCAATGAGTGGATGAGACGATGGTGCAGGGAAGAGGGATTCAGCTTTGTAAGGAACTGGGGAAACTTTTGGGTAAAGGGGAGACTTTTCCGAAAGGATGGGCTCCACCTTAACCAGAGTGGAACCAAGCTGCTGGCAGTAACTTTCAAAAAGGAGATAGAGCAGCTTTTAAACTAGAACAAGGGGGAAAGCCGACAGTCACTCAGCAGTGCATGGTTCGGAGAAATGTATCCTTGAAGGATACTAATGAAACAGGAGAATTAGGGCATCCCAACAGAGAGGTTCCATTAAAAGCAAACATAGTTCTTATGCCTATATGTAAAAAATCACCAAAGCTAATGATTTCTGAATTATCCCAAACAACTGAAAAGCAGGTTGTTAAAACAAGCAAAAACCACACTTTGAAATGTCTGTATGCCAATGCCAGAAGTCTAAGAAGTAAGATGGGAGAGTTAGAGTGTATGGCAGCAAATGATGAGATTGACATAATTGGCATCACAGAGACTTGGTGGAAGGAGGATAACCAATGGGACAGTGCTATATCAGGGTACAAATTATATCGCAATGATAGGGAGAATCAACTTGGTGGGGGTGTGGCACTTTATGTCCGGGAGGGTATAGAGTCCAACAGGATAAAGGTCATACAAGAGAGTAAATACTCAGTAGAATCTATATGGGTAGAAATCCCATGTGTGTTGGGTAAGAGTATAGTGATAGGAGTATACTAACATCCACCTGGACAAAATGGTCAGACAGATGATGAAATGCTAAGAGAAATCAGGGAAGCTAACCAATTTGGCAGTGCAATAATAATGGGAGATTTCAATTACCCCAATATTGACTGGGTAAATGTAAAATCAGGAATTGCTAGAGACATAAAGTTCCTGGATGTAATAAATGATTGCTTCATGGAGCAATTGGTTCAGGAACCAACAAGAGGGGGAGCTATTTTAGATTTAATTCTTAGTGGAATGCAGGATTTGGTGAGAGAGGTAATGGTGGTGCGGCCACTTGGCAACAGTGATCATAACATGATCAAATTTAAACTAATAACTGGAAGGGGGACAATATGTAAATACTCCACAACTGTGTTTCGCACCATATGATTATACTTAAGGTTTGAGGGAATAGTTAGTAGAACTGCATTGTTTAATAGTGCCATCTTGGAAGCCCAGTCTGGATTAAAAGTGGTGGAATGAAGGAAAAAGGACTGCCAGCATGGTTAAATTGTGAAGAATGGTTAAGAGAGGCTATTTTAGCCAAATGATCTTCTTTCAACAATTGGAAAAAGGATCCACCTGAGGAAAATAGAAAAAAGCATAAGCATTGGCAAGTTAGATGTAAAACATTGATAAGGCAGGCTAAAAGAGAATTTGAAAAGAAGCTGCCCCTAGAGGTAAAAATTTCTAATGAAATCTTTTTTAAATATATCAGAAGCAGGAAGCCTGTGAGGGAGTCAGTTGGACCATTAGATGATCAAGTGGTTAAAGGAGCACTTGGGGAAGATAAGGCCATTCCATAAAGGCTTAAATGAATTATTTGCTTCAGTGTTTACTGAGGAGGATGTTGGGGGAGATACCTGTGCTGGAAACTATTTTCAATCATGATGATTCAGAAGAACTGATACAAATCACTCTGAAGCAGAAAGAAGTAATAAGGCAGGCTGACAAATTAAAGAGTAGCAGATCACCCAGACCAACGCTCTGCTTCAACGGAGGCGGGGGAATTAGATTTAAACAACAGCCTACACTGGGTCCTGACTTTTATGTTCTAGGGCACTGATATGCAGACTTTAGAAAAAAAGCACAGGAATGGTTCTATGGCCAAGTTCAAAAGCAAAGGACGTTTAAGCAGCATTGTTTGAATTATCAAGAAGGCTACTCACCCATTAAAAATGTTGCTATCAGTAATTTTGTTATGGGCTTGACAGTTGCTTGGTGTTGATTGTAAATATTAGTATCCTTAACATAAGTTTTGGGGGAAATTGGCACAGAGTAGCAGTTACTATCCTTAACAGAAGCATGGAGTAACCTGCACAGAGCAACATTTACTACCAAAACAAGCTTTCTGGGCAGACTGGATGGATCATTTGGTCTTTTTCTGCCGATGTTACTATGTATACACCCCAGAGTTCTGAAAGAACTAAAAAATGAAATTGCAGATTTGTTTCCTGTAATTTTTAACCTATCATTGGGATCATCTGCTGGCCTGAATAATAAAGGGTGGCCAACATAACCCCAATCTCTAAAAGGGTCTCCATGGGTGATCTGGAAAACTGTAGACTGATGAGTCTGACTTCAGTGCTGGGAAAAATCATGGAAAATATTCTAAACAAAATTATAAAACATATAGAATAATATGGTTTAATGGGTCATAGCCAGCAAGGATTTACATAAGGGAAGTTTTGACTGACCAATCTGCTACATTTTTTTGAAGGAGTTAATAAGCATGGATATTGGTGAGTTGGTGGGTGTAGTTGTATTTGGATTTCCAAAGGGCTTTGACAACATGCCTAATGATTGACTCCTGAAAAAATTAAAAGGTCATGGAATAGGAGGCAGTGTCCTATTGTGGATTACAATCTAGTTAAAAGATAGGAAGCAGAGAGTAGGATTAAATGGTCAGTTTTCTCAGTGGAGAAGGGTAAACAGTGGAGTGCCTTAATGATCTGTACTGGAACCAGGGCTTTTAATATATTTATAAATGATCTGGAAAATAGAACAAAAAGTGACGTGATCAAATGTGCAGAAGATACAAAATTATTCTGAGTTATTAAATCACAAGCAGATTGGGAAAAATTGTGGGAGCATCTTGTGAGACTAGAAGACTGAACATTTAAATAGCAGATGAAATTTAATGTGGACAAGTGCAAAGTAATGCACATGGAGAAAAGTAGTTACAGGATGTTAGGTTCCATATTAGGAGTTAGCACGCAGGAAAAAGATCTAGGCATCATAGTGGACAATACTTTGAAATCCTCGGTTCAGTGTGCAGCAATGGTCAAAAAAGCAAATAGAATGTTAGGAATTATTAGGAAACTTTAAAAAGGGAAACTTTGATACAATGAGGAAAATAGTTAGAAAAAAACTGAAAGGTGCAGCTGCAAAGGTTAAAAGTTTTCAACAGGCATGGACATTGTTTAAAAATACAATCCTAGAGGCGCAGTCCATATGTATCCCACACATTAAGAAAGGTGGAAAGAAGGCAAAACAATTACCGTCATGGTTAAAAGATGAGGTGAAAGAGGCTATTTTAGCCAAAAAAACATCCTTCAAAAATTGGAAGAAGGATCCATCTAAAGAAAATAGGATAAAACATAAGCATTGTCAAGGTAAGTGTAAAACATTGATAAGTCAGGCGAAGAGAAAATTTGAAATGAAGTTGGCCATAGAGGCAAAAACTCATAATAAAAACTTTTTAAAATATATCCAAAGCAAGAAACCTGTGAGGGACTCAGTTGGACCATTAGATGACAGAGGGGTTAAAGGGGCTCTTAGGGAAGATAAGGCCATTGCAGAAAGACTAAATGAATTCTTTGCTTCCGTGTTTACTAATGAGGATGTTGGGGAGATACCAGTTCTGGAAATGGTTTTCAAGGGTGATGAGTCAGACGAACTGAACGAAATCACTGTGAACATGGAAGATGTAGTAGGACAGATTGACAATTAAAGAGTAGCAAATCACCTGGACCGGATGGTATGCATCCTAGGGATCTGAAGGAACTCAAAAATGAAATTTCTGATCTATTAGTTAAAATTTGTAACCTATCATTAAAATCATCCATTGTACCTGAAGACTGGAGGGTGGCCAATGTAACCCCAATATTTAAAAAAGGCACCAGGGGCGATCCGGGTAACTATTGACCAGTGAGCCTGACTTCAGTGCCGGGAAAAATAGTGGAAGCTATTCTCAAGAACAAAATCGTAGAGCATATATGGAACACAGTCAACATGGATTTACCCAAGGGAAGTCTTGCCTAACAAATCTGCTTCATTTTTTTGAAGGGGTTAATAAACATGTGGATAAAGATAAAGCAGAAGATGTAGTGTATTTGGATTTTCAGAAGGCGTTTGACAAAGTCCCTCATGAGAGGCTTCTAAGAAAACTAAAAAGTCATGGGATAGGAGGAGATGTCCTTTCATGGATTACACACTGGTTAAAAGACAGGAAACAGAGTAGAATTAAATGGTCAATTTTCTCAGTGGAAAAGGGTAAACAGTGGAGTGCCTCAGGGATCTGTACTTGGACCTATGCTTTTCAATATATTTATAAATGATCTGGAAAGGAATACGACTAGTGAGGTTATCAAATTTGCGGATGATACAAAATTATTCAGAGTAGTTAAATCACAAGCAGATTGTGATACATTACAGGAGGACCTTGCAAGACTGGAAGATTGGGCATCCAAATGGCAGATTAAATTTAATGTGGACAAGTGCAAGGTGTTGCATATAGGAAAAAATAACCCTTGCTGTAGTTACACGATGTTAGGTTCCATATTAGGAGCTACCACCCAGGAAAAAAAATCTAGGCATTATAGTGGATAATACTTTAAAATCGTCGGCTCAGTGTGCTGCAGCAGTCAAGAAAGCAAACAGAATGTTAGGAATTATTAGGAAGGGAATGGTTAATAAAATGGATGGATCCATGGTGAGACCGCACCTTGAATACTGTGTACAATTCTGGTTACCACATCTCAAAAAAGATAGTTGTGATGGAGAAGGTACAGAGAAGGGCAACAAAAATGATAAAGGGGATGGAACAGCTCCCCTATGAGGAAAGGCTGAAGAGGTTAGGGATGTGCAGCTTGGAGAAGAGATGGCTGAGGGGGGATATGATAGAGGTCTTTAAGATCATGAGAGGTCTTGAACGAGTAGATGTGACTCGGTCATTTACACTTTCGGATAATAGAAGGACTAGGGGGCACTCCATGAAGTTAGCATGGGGCACATTTAAAACTAATCAGAGAAAATTCTTTTTCACTCAATGCACAATAAATCTCTGGAATTTGTTGCCAGAGGATGTGGTTAGTGCAGTTAGTGTAGCTGGGTTCAGAAAAGGTTTGGATAAGTTCTTGGAGGAGAAGTCCATTAACGGCTATTAATCAAGTTTACTTAGGGAATAGCCACTGCTATTAATTGCATCAGTAGCATGGGATCTTCTTAGTGTTTGGGTAATTGCCAGGTTCTTGTGGCCTGGTTTTGGCCTCTGTTGGAAACAGGATGCTGGGCTTGATGGACCCTTGGTCTGACCCAGCATGGCAATTTCTTATGTTCAATGGCAATACTAGCCCCTGAAGCAGTCCTGACATTGACACATCAGATCATCAGTTTGCTGGCACGGGTGTGCATGGGCAACCATTACTGAGCACAGCACCAAAGATACAGCAGCAACACTGCTTGCCCACCCTCTCTCACATGGAGACTGCACTGCCAGCACTGACAAGCAGGAGGGGAGGCTACATCATCCATGACTCCTCCTCCCAAGAATATGGGGAAGATGAGCTCTCCCACCCACCCCACAGGAACGGTGCGATCCTCGGTCCCTTCACTGTTTGCGCTTCCTTCGATGCCTCTCGATCGGTGAAACAACATGGAACTCCTGCCCAGATAGAACTCAGGCGAGTCCCCAGGCTCAATAGCCTACATGGATAATTCTGCTATGCTGCACAGCAGCTAAAGCCAAAAACCTACCATAAAGAAAAGAACAGCTGCAGCTCCAGAAAAAAATCACAACAAAAACAGAAGAGAGAACAAAACTGAATACTGTGACCACACAGATCTGCAGGAAAAAAAAAAAAAAAGCCAGAGGGACTCTGCCTTGGGGACAGGTTGATAACTACATAGTAATATTTAACATAGTAATAATAGTAAAAAAAAAGACCACATGGTCCATCCAGTCTGCCCAGCAAGCTTCCCTAGGTAACAACTGCCACTCCTTGCAAGTTACCCCCATGTTGCTCTTCAGGGTGGTAACTTCTGCTCCGTGCAATTATCCCAAGCTTTATAAAAATACATACAAATTTCTTGCTAGCAATATTTTTTACTGGGTGATGAGCCTTCTTGAAAATTTTGACAGTGCTGCACATGCTCAGTAGGGCATGTTTGAAATTCATGGGATAGGTGGCAATGTCCTTTCGTGGATTACAAACTGGTTAAAAGACAGGAAACAGGGAGTAGGATTAAATGGTCAATTTTCTCAGTGGAAGGGAGTGGGCAGTGGAGTGCCTCAGGGATCTGTATTGGGGACCTGTACCTTTCAATATATTTATAAATGATCTGGAAAGGAATACGACGAGTGAGGTAATCAAATTTAATGTGGATAAGTGCAAGGTGATGCATACAGGGAAAAATAACCCATGCTATAGTCACACAATGTTAGGTTCTATATTAGGAGCTTCCACCCAAGAAAGATCTAGGCGTCCTAGTGGATAACACATTGAAATTGTTGGTTCAGTGTGCTGCAGCAGTCAAAAAAGCAAACAGAATGTTCGGAATTATTAGAAAAGGAATGGTTAATAGAACGGAAAATGTCATAATGCCTTTATATCGCTCCATGGTGAGACTGCACCTTGAATACTGTGTACAATTCTGGTCGCCGCATCTCAAAAAAGATATAATTGCGATGGAGAAGGTACAGAGAAAGGCGACCGAAATGATAAAGAGGATGGAACAGCTCCCCTGTGAGGAAAGACTAAAGAGGTTAGGACTTTTCAGCTTGGTGAAGAGACGGCTGAGGGTGGGATATGATACAGATGTTTAAAATCAAGAGACATCTAGAACGGGTAAATGTGAATCGGTTATTTACTCTTTCGGATAATAGAAGGAGTAGAGGGCACTCCATGAAGTTAGCATGTGGCACATTTAAAACTAATCGGAGAAAGTTCTTTTTTACTCAAAGCACAATTAAACTCTGGAATTTGTTGCCAGAAGATGTGGTTAGTGCAGTTAGTATAGCTGTGTTTAAAAAAGGATTGGATAAGTTCCTGGAGAAGTCCATTACCTGCTATTAATTAAGTTGACTTAGAAAATAGCCACTACTATTACTAGCAACAGTAACATGGGATAGACTTAGTTTTTGGCAACTGGTCAGGTTCCTATGGCCTAGATTGGCCACTGTTGGAGATAGGATGCTGGCCATGATGGGCCCTTGGTCTGACCCAGTATGGCAGGTTCTTATGGAAACTATTTGGTTCTTGGTCTGTGTTCTCATCCAGAGGGCTAATGGGTTCTTGCTCTAGTGATGAATGAGGATTCAGGGGTGAGAGTTCCTCATCTACTGGTGGACTAGGGCGCCAAGGATGGTTATGCTGAGTGTCGAGTAAGGAGAAGAACGATTTAAGTATGTACAATATTTGGGACATGGCTTGTGAGGCCATCCCTCACCACCTGCTGGGTACTTCTCCCTCTGGAGAGTGGAAACTGGCTTAGCATGCGACTGTGTCTTGGAGGCAGATCTCCTGTGCTCCGCAGAAAGCATAGGTAGAGCTGCCTTCAGCGTGCAGGAGTCTGGTCCTCTATAATGTGCAACCAGCGGTAAGCTCCTAGGGGCTACTTTTTCCTCTTAGCAATTGGTTCCTGCAACTGAGATTGTCTCTTCCTATGAGGCAATGATGACAGATCTCTCCAAGAGAACCTCCGATTGAGAAGACCCGACTTCCTCATTATCTGAGAGGTTAACCCCCATGAGCTCCTCAGGCATAAACACTACCTGAGTGTCTGCATAAGGTTTGGAGGAATGAGTTTCCCTCAACAGTAATGGTGGAGACTTGTCTGTCCTTTTCCTCGTGCTATGAGTTGTCTACGTCAATGAGTGCATCAACCGACTGGAGGGTTGAATCGGCTTCGATGACTGCTTCAGTGTTAACTCAAGCTTCGACTGAGCATTATGCGGTCTCAGCGCGTGTAACTGCTTCAGCGAATGCATCGGCTTCATTTCCTTTGATGCTTTCTTCGTGTTACATTACTCTGAACAATTTTGTGTCATCTGCAAATTTGATTATCTCACTCGTCGTATTTCTTTCCAGATCATTTATAAATATATTGAACAGTAAGGGTCCCAATACAGATCCCTGAGGCACTCCACTGTCCACTCCCTTCCACTGAGAAAATTGCCCATTTAAACCTACTCTCTGTTTCCTGTCTTTTAGCCAGTTTGCAATCCACGAAAGGACATCGCCACCTATCCCATGACTTTTTACTTTTCCTAGAAGCCTCTCATGCTGACTGAGGTACCAAAAATGGAACACTCAAGTAGAGAAGACGACACTGGACCACATTACTACACTGTCCCCAGCCCCTTCACCCCGACTGATTTCCCTCAAGCTGAAGAACAGCTATGAAACCCTAGAAGAGGAGAAGAATCAAACTTGCAAACCCCAAAGCTGCAAGCTCTATAACCACTGCACCTAGGAGGAAGATAGTGATGGCAGCTGGTAGCTCGCTACTGAGAGCCTTGAAGGCATCCATCTGCCAACCAGACGTTGTCCTAGATGCCAAAATCAAACATTATGGAGAGATTGCAGAGAATCATCAAACCAAGAGACAGCAAGATGACAAAGAAATGTCCGACATCCTGGGTATTCAGTTAAAACCCTTAAGCAACCAAGACTCCTGCCTATACTCCTTTGGAAAAGGCAGCCAACCTTCCACCAACTAAACCCTCTATTGCCAAGGCAGGGATAGCCATTATTAAAACTGCTGTAGGGCCACATAATGCAGCATCATATAGTGTAGAGCCTACGCTACAATCATCTTCTCCAAAAACTGTCTCCTGGATAAAAACCATAGTAAAAGGGATTTAAAGCAGCCCAAATAGCAGACTATTAAGATTTGCTGTAAAATGCTATACTAATATACTTCATGCAATAATGAAACTTTCACTGTTGCATGTCATTCAGTGTGCATGCTTAAACAAGGTCCATATATGTTCTGGCTAGCCCAAACTGAGGGCCCAAGCTGGGACATCATATATCTAGAAAGGCCTTATACAAGTGGTCCAGGGCATTCAAGTTCAGTACCAGACCTTCCAGCAATAGGTGAACACCCTTATAAGGGTTGCCCCTGGGACTGAGGAACCACATTCCCCTCCCCATGGATTGAACATGATGTGTCAGATGCCCTAGCCTGAAACGTTGGACAGAATACGGGATGAGCAGCAGAGATTTATTCACCAATGAAAAAGTTGGTTCAGTCTATACCCATAGACCTATCTCTCAAGATGCCCTTAAGATTGGGTTTATGGTAAACCTCTGATTCAAGGCAGCTCTAGCATGGGTACCACGCCTGCTGATTCACAATGACTTTTTCCTATGTCAAGTGGATTCCTTTCAATCTGCCCTGTCCCTGGCATTTGGCGAACAAGATCAGGTGCAGAAGACAGAAAGCCAGATGCTGAGACTCCAGCAGTGATGAAGATTTGTCTCTGAACATGCCACTGAGTTGCAGCACCTTGCTTCAGACAAAGTCTGGAAGGACACCCTTCGAACATATTTTGTTGGGATTCACCCCACACATTAAGAATAAATTAGACTAAATAGATCCTCCAGCCAGTTCAGCACTTCTGCTCATCCTGAACACTCAGATCAAGACAAAGTTGGCGGAACGTCATCTAGAGCAGTGGTTCTCAACCGGTGTGTCGCCACACTTCCCAGTCCCCCGCTGACCCAGCTGCTCCCCGTTCCTCCTCCGCCCGGGCTTAAAATGCTGTCAGCCCGGGCGGAACGCAGCAGAATAGCTGAGTTGGTGGCACCGGCATGGTCTCTTCTTCCCTGCGGCCCGGAAGCAGAAGTGGTGAGCAGCAGGTGCATGCGCAGGAAGAAGAGACCACGCTAGTGTGGTCAGAATCGGCCCGAAAAACAGAAGAGAGGCGCGGCCTGAGGAATGAGCAGCGCGGCTCGCAGAAAAATGAAGAACGTCAATCCCCGCAGCCGATGGGACTCCTTGCTCCGCGAGGGCTGAAAACGAAGGTTAGGGTTGGGAGGAGGCTGCTGCTGCCGCTAGTTCCGGGGGGAAGAGAGTGAATGAGCAAGCAAGTATATGTGTTTGAGATCCTGTGTGTGTGTGTGTGAGATAGCATGTATGTGTGTGATTGAGAGCCTGTATATGTGAAAGAGAGTATGTCTGTGATTGAGAGCCTGCCTGTGAGAGAGAGTGCATGAATGTAAGTTTACGATTGGGAACCTGTATGTGTAAGTTTGTGATTGAAAACCTGTTTGTGTGAAAGAGTATGTGTGTATGATTGAGATCCTTTGTGTGTGAGAGAGATCATGTGTATGTATGATTGAGAGCCTGTGTGTAAATGAGAGAAAGAGAGCATGTGTGTCTGTGTGTGATTGCGAGCTGGTTTAGGTTAGGGATCATGTGAGTATGTGATTGAGACCCTGTGTGTAAATGAGAGAAAGAGAGAGCATGTGTGTCTGTGTGTGATTGAGAGCTGGTTTAGGTGAGGGAGCATGTGAGTATGTGATTGAGAGCCTGTGTGTATAAGTAAGAGAGAGAGCATGTTTGTCTGTGTGTGACTGAGAACTGGTTTAGCTGAGGGAGCATGTGAGTATGTGATTGAGAGCCTGTGTGTAAATGAGAGAAAGAGAGCATGTGAATGAGAGTCTGTGTGTGAGAGAAAGACAGCATGTATGTGTGTGTGTAAGCGTGAAAAGATAGACAGCATTTGTGTAAATGTGTAACTAAGAGCCTACATAAGTGAGAGAAAAAGCATGTGTATATGTGAGTGACTGAGAGCATGTGTGTATAGGTGTGTCATTGACAGCCAGTGTGAGAGAGAGCTCCTGGTATGTAACTGAGAGAGGAGAAAGTTCCAAGCAAACCACCCCCTCCTGCTAATTCAGAACAATCTCAGGACACCTGGATATCAAACGTTCCCAGGTATGCAGAGCAAACAATTTTTTGTATCCTTATTATTTTTCATTACTGGGTCTTTGTGTCTGCTATTTTGAAATATTTTATTGGTATCTGGAAATTTTTTATGAGTTTTTAATTATTGGATATTCCACTCATCAGCTGTTTTGAAATAATCTGTTCTTTTTGTTAGTATGGTTTTACTGCTACTGATTTTATATTTCTTGATTTGTTTTATAAGGATGGGTGATGTTTCTCTTTTTCTTTTGTTGCACTGCATACAGAGACTCTGGCTTGTTGCAGTTTCCAGCTCAGTTTTTGTCTGCATGCTTCTAGTTATGCATTTTGGTCTCTTTATTCTTTGTTAGGTGAGGGACAGCACGTGATTCAGGTGAGGTTTTCTGCTGGCGTGTAGTTTCTGTTAGGGCTCTATAGCAGCCTGACTTGGTCCATTTTCCTAATAGGAGATGTATTGGTGTCTTAAGGCCTGGTGTAATATTTTCAGTCTTGCCTTTTCTTAGGTAAGGTGGTTACTGTTTAAGTGCTGGAAATTGGTGCTGTTTTGGTGAGGGATGTTTACTATTTATGCAATTTCTGTTCAGACAGAATACGTATCTTTTCCTTGTCATTTTTAACAATAAAATAATTACCGGACCTTTACTTTTTATTTCTGCCGTGAATTGTAATGACCAGTGTGTCACACATGTGAGCGTGGCCTGTCAGGTGTGTCACGATGGGAAAAAGGTTGAGAACCACTGATCTAGAGAAAGGGTCAAAATTGCCTAGACCCAGGAGTCAATGTGTGCCTGTTCAGCTGTTCCTCCCACCCCCGTGCGAAGCTCCTATGACAGTCAAGTGTGTCATGCGCTGACAAGCTTGTACTTATATTGTGGCCTCCCAGGCCATTTCCAGGGAGTTGTCACAACTGGTAATGGATTGAGGACCACTCCCAAAACAGAAACAAGAGCCCTTGGCCCCAAAAGAGGGAGAGGTTCAGTCAAGGTACAACTACCCTTCAACACTGTATGCTGCCCAAGGACTTCAATCCACCCACTTAAGTATGGTTCAGTTTTCCTGGGGAGACAAGGAGTTGCCCACCACAGCTACGATTGATTCTGGTGCCTCAGTTTGCTTTATGGAACTTGACTTTGCTCAACAGCACCAGATCCCGTCCCACCTACCTGTAAGAAGAGGGGAAAGACTGTAGTCAAGACCACTAACAGCTTCCCCCGGCATCAGGCCCAGTATTTCTGAGACTGGTGTCAGTCTTGATAATGAACTATAACCATCAAGAGCTTATCCAAATTGAACTTATTCAGGCTTCACATTTTATTATTTTTTGGCTACCCTAGTTGGAAAGGCAGGAATCCCATGTTTTATGGAGGACCCGACAACTCATTTCTTCATCAGGATACTGCCTGCAAAACTGCATGCCTGATACCAGGCTCCGAGAGGCAGTCCTTTAAGGAACCAAGAGTGCACCAACTATAGCTGACAAGAAGCGAGGCCTCTTGCCTCAAAAGTAGCAACGATATCAGGATGTATTTGATAAGGTGGCTGCACGCCTTACCCTTGACCTGGCCCAATCAAGCTCGTGCCCAGACAGGATTGCATCTTGGCGAATCTATTCCTTATTGAGCCAAACTCAAACCCTGTGGGAGTATCCAAGAGACAACTTAAGAAAGGGGTTTATTAGGCCTTCAACTTCGGCAGTGAGAGCTCCTATTTTTTTTTGTGCCAAAAAAGGGTCTCTTCACCCATGTTTTGATTAGATTACCAGGCAGTGAATGTCATGACAATTCAAAGTCATTATTCACACCCTCTTATCAAAGAGTTCCTGGAATGCCTTCAGTCGGTCTGGATTTTCATTAAATTATCTTTGGGGGGGGGGGGGGGGACTTACAACTTTATTTGAATTCATGAGAGTGACCAATGGAAAAGAGCCTTTCACTCCTATTAAGGTTCCTTCAAGTACTTGGTAATAACCCCTTTGGACTTCATAATGCACCCGCCACTTTTAAAAATCTAGTAATGAGGCGGGTGTATAGTAATATCCTAAGTTTCTCAGATGACCTTGCCCAGCACAACCAGGAAATTCAACAGATACTGGATTGCCTGAAGGAACACAGGATATATGCTACACTCGAAAAATATGAATCCTGACCCTAAACTCCAATTTATATTAGAGGCCAATGTGTCCAGAGAGGCCAATGGTGCAATCATTTCCCAAAGAAAGAGGGTCAGGTATCTGCACCAGCACATTTTCTTCTCCAAAAGTTAAATGCCACTGAAAGGATTTATCAAATCTATAAGTAATTTGCAACGTAAAAAGTAGAACGCCCATGCCAAAAGCATGTATCCATTTATCATTCAACAACAGATTTATCCAGGTAGCCTTCAAGGTTCAACTCCCCGATAACCTGTGTACCTATCTGAAGTTTCACGTCACCCTCCTGAAACCTTACAAGCCAAATACTTTTCCAGAACATCAATGCCCTCCTCTAAAGCCGGTTCCAGTTCAGGGCCATCAAGAGTTTTCCATTAAATCTTGGATGCAAAGTAAATGCAGGGCCATTTGCGTTACTTAATAAATTGGTAAAGCTATGACCCAGAGGGTCACAGCTGAAAAACAAGCAGGAAAAGTCCACATGGACAAACTCCTAGCCAGCTTCTATAAACAACATCCAAAAAAAAAAAAACAGATCCCAAGCCCCAAGAGGGGGCCACTGGGGGTTGGGGAATGGGGAATGGGGAATATTTTATCAAGAATGGTGAGTCTCAAACCAGCAGTCTCTGGAGCTCTGGGCACGAACTTTCATGTTTAGCCACAAATCTGGCTGATTCTCAGAACAGCTTAGTGCAGTTATCTAGCCAACCTACTGGAGACTGCCCTTGGAAGCTCCCGAATGGACAAACACTAGAGGCATCCCCAGATTGCGGGCTGGATATAAGGGGCCCAATAGTCTCTTGAGATCTTCTCCTGTGGAACTGCTCGACTGGCCCAGATTCCTGATCTATGTAGGATTTCCAGGCTCATCAAGGCTTTGGCCCACCCTGGCCCTTTAAGTAGTCCCTTGAGCAATCAAGTTCTAGCTGCCGCCTGCACCCTTGGGTTCAACGGATGAAGACCCCCCCCCCCCCCCCCCCGGCATAGGCACCCAGAAAACTTGGTACACTGGATTTTTCCAGACCTCTTGCCTCTTTCTCCATCCCATCCCATAACTTTTAAATCACTCATCCAGTTTAAATTTCTACTGCAAATATTAGAGCAACTAATGACCCCTGCCTCACACTTACAATGGGTACTCAATAGCCCAATTAGAATCCCTCTTTCCTTTCTTCTGGAAAACAGGTCATCTTCAATGTTAAATGATGTACCTTTTACACAAAAATTCACAAACAATATCATAACCATGTGCAAATTTCTGAATCAAAGAAAAGAACATGCATCATGGAATGTTTATCTTGTTACTATTATTACAACTGGTGGTATGGAAAATGCATTTAGACAGAGTTAATCTTACCTGAAGAGACAGAGAGGTATCTGTCTTTGGCAGGTCCTGCTGGTCAATACTGGAACTGTTCTGTAAGGGCTCCTGGGTTGCGACAGAACTAGAATATGTGGACTGCAAGGGATGTTGGGGGACTGACTGAGGCTGAGCTGGCAGAGACTCGTCACAAGAGGAGGATGCTGGTTGGGACTGCGTAGATTGAGACTTGCCTTGGGAACAGGAAGATGCTGTCTGGGACTGGGTTGTCTGAGACTTGCCTTGGGAATTGGAAGATGCTGCCTGAGACTGGATTGTCTGCGACTTTCCCTGGGAATAGGAAGATGCAGACTGGGACTGGGTTGACTGAGCCTTGGCTTGGGAATATGAAGATACTGGTTGGGGCTGAGACTTTTCTTGGGAATAGGAAGAGGCAGGTTGGGACTGGGTTGACTGAACCTTGGCTTGGGAATACGAAGATGCCGGTTGGGAATGCAGCGGCTGAGACTTTCCTTGGGAATAAGAAGTTGCTGGCTGGGTCTGGGAAGTTTGAGCCTTTCCTTGGGAATAGGAAGATGCTGGTTGGGGCTGGGAAGTTTGAGTCTTGGCTTGAGAATAGGAAGATACTGGTTGGGACTGGGTTGGCTGAGTCTTTGCTTGAGAATAGGAAGATGTTGGTTGGGACTGGGTTGGCTGAGCCTTTGCTTGAGAATAGGAAGATGTTGGTTGGGACTGGGTTGGCTGAGCCTTGGTTTGGGAATATGAAGATGCCGGTTGGGACTGGGTTGGCTGAGCCTTGGTTTGGGAATATGAAGATGCCGGTTGGGACTGGGTTGGCTGAGCCTTGGTTTGGGAATATGAAGATGCCGGTTGGGACTGGGTTGGCTGAGCCTTGGTTTGGGAATATGAAGATGCCGGTTGGGACTGGGTTGGCTGAGCCTTGGTTTGGGAATATGAAGATGCCGGTTGGGACTGGGTTGGCTGAGCCTTGGCTTGAGCAAATGAAGATGCCGGTTGGGACTGGGTTGGCTGAACCTTGGCTTGGGAATATGAAGATGCCGGTTGAGACTGGGTTGGCTGAACCTTGGCTTGGGAATATGAAGATGCCGGTTGAGACTGGGTTGGCTGAACCTTGGTTTGGGAATATGACGATGCCGGTTGAGTCTGGGTTGGCTGAACCTTGGCTTGGGAATATGACGATGCCGGTTGAGACTGGGTTGGCTGAACCTTGGCTTGGGAATATGAAGATGCCGGTTGAGACTGGGTTGGCTGAACTTTGGCTTGGGAATATGAAGATGCCGGTTGAGACTGGGTTGGCTGAACCTTGGCTTGGGAATATGAAGATGCCGGTTGAGACTGGGTTGGCTGAACCTTGGCTTGGGAATATGAAGATGCCGGTTGAGACTGGGTTGGCTGAACCTTGGCTTGGGAATATGAAGATGCCGGTTGAGACTGGGTTGGCTGAACCTTGGCTTGGGAATATGAAGATGCCGGTTGAGACTGGGTTGGCTGAACCTTGGCTTGGGAATATGAAGATGTCGGTTGAGTCTGGGTTGGCTGAACCTTGGCTTGGGAATATGAAGATGCCGGTTGAGACTGGGTTGGTTGAACCTTGGCTTGGGAATATGAAGATGCCGGTTGAGACTGAGTTGACTGAACCTTGGCTTGGGAATATGAAGATGCCGGTTGAGACTGAGTTGACTGAACCTTGGCTTGGGAATATGAAGATGCCGGTTGAGACTGGATTGGCTGAGTCTTGACTTGGGAATAGGAAGATGCCAATTGGGATTGGGCTGACTGAACCTTGGCTTGCGAATATGAAGCTGCTGGTTGGGACTGGGCTGACTGAGCCTTAGCTTGAGAATATGAAGATGCTGATTGGGATTGGGTTGGTTGAGCCTTGATTTGGGAATATGAAGATGCCGGTTGGGATTGGGTTGGCTGAGCCTTGGTTTGGGAATATGAAGAAGCCGGTTGGGCTTGGGTTGACTGAGGCTTGGATTGGGAATCTGAAGAAGCCGGTTGGACTTGGGTTGACTGAGGCTTGGCTTCTGAATATGAAGATGCTGGTTGTGCCTGGGTTGACTGAGACTTGGCTTGTGAAAAGGAAGATACTGGTTGGGACTGGGATGACTGAGACTTGGCTTGTGAAAAGAAAGATGTCTGTTGGGACTGGGTTGACTGACCCTTGGCTTCTGAATATGAAGATGTCGGTTGGGACTTGGTTGATTGAGATTTGGCTTGTGAAAAGAAAGATGCCACTTGGGACTGGGTTGTCTGAGACTTGCCTTGGGAATAAGAAGATGTCAGTTGGGATTGGGATGGCTGAGATTTGCTTTGGGAATAGGAAGATGTTGGTTGGGACTGGGATGTCTGAGCCTTGCCTTGAGAATAGGAAGACACCGGTTGGGACTGGGTTGGCTGAGTCTTGCCTTGGGAATAGGAAGATGCCTGCTGGGACTGAGTTGGCTGAGCCTTGCCTTGGGAATAGGAAGATGCCTGCTGGGACTGGACTGGCTGAGCCTTGCCTTGGGAATAGGAAGATGCCTGCTGGGACTGGACTGGCTGAACCTTGCCTTGAGAATAGGAAGATACCGACTGGGACTGGGTGGGTTGAGCGTTGCCTTGGGAATAGGAAGATACCGGTTGAGATTGGGTGAGCTGAGCATTGCCTTGAGCATAGGAAGATACCGGTTGGGACTGGGTTGGCTGAGTCTTGCCTTGGGAATAAGATGATGATTGGGATGGCTGAGTATTACCTTGCAAGTATGAAGAAGCTGAATGGGACTGAGTTGGCTGAGACTGGCTATAGGTGTAGGTCAGAGACTGCGATGGGCCTTGGGAGTAGGACGGCGGTGGATGGCCGGGGCCTTGGGAGTAGGACGGCGGTGGCTGGCCAAGGCCTTGGGAGTAGGACGGCGGTGGCTGGCCAAGGCCTTGGGAGTAGGACGGTGGTGGCTGGCCGGGGCCTTGAGAGTACGACGGTGGTGGCTGGCCAGGGCCTTGAGAGTACGACGGCGGTGGCTGGCCGGGGCCTTGAGAGTATGATGACTGTGCTTGGCTAGGGCCTTGGGAGTAGGATAGGCCTTGGGAATATGATGGTGGCTGGGAGAGGCCATGGGTGTAGAATGGTGGTGGCTGGGAAGGGCCTTGGGATTTGTTCTGGAGGTATGATGGTGCTGTCTGTGACTGGGGAAAACCCAAAATGGACTGCTCAGTGCCACCAATAGAGCCCTTTTGAGAAGAAGGCATTGGGGATTGAGATCTCTCCTGAGAGGGTGATGTTGACTCTTCTGGATCAGATTGGGCCATTGGGGATAGAGAATAGTCCGACTGATTACCATCTGGAGCCTGAGAACAATCTGACTGGGGCCGAATCAGTGGGAACCCAGAGGCCTGGGAGTGCTCAATCTGTCCTGGCAGGGGCGGTTTGTGGCTATATGCAGATCGTCCTGGCAAAGGGGGGTTGTCTCCATAGGCAGACTGCTCTGGCAAGGGAGGTTTGTGGCCATGGGCAGGCCTCTCTGGCATCGGTTTGCGGCTGGGGACAGGACGCTCCGTCAGCAGCGGTTTGTGGTCATGGTCGGATTGTTCCGGCAGCGGGGGTTTGTAGCCTTGGGCAGGTGGCTCCGGCAGCGGCGGTTTAGGGCCATAGGAAGGCGCCTCCGGCAGCGGCGGTTTAAGACCATAGGAAGGCGCCTCCGGCAGCGGCGGTTTAGGACCATAGGAAGGCGGCTCCGGCAGCGGCGGTTTAGGGCCATAGGAAGGCGGCTCCGGCAGAGGCGGTTTAGGGCCATAGGAAGGCGGCTCCGGCAGCGGCGGTTTAGGGCCATAGGAAGGTGGCTCCGGCAGCGGCGGTTTAGGGCCATAGGAAGCCGTCTCCGGCAGCGGCGGTTTAGGGCCATAGGAAGGCGCCTCTGGCAGCGGCGGTTTGTGGCCATAAGGCAGCGGCTCCGGCAGCGGCGGTTTAAAGCCATGGGCAGGTGGCTCCGGCAGCGGCGGTTTGTGGCCATAGGAAGGCTGCTCCGGCAAAGGTGGATTGTGGCCATGAATCGGCTGTTCCGGCAAGGGAGGGTTGTGGTCATGTGCGGGCTGCTCCGGCAAGGGGGGGTTGTGGTCATAGGCGGGCTGCTCCGGCAAGGGGGGGTTGTGGTCGTAAGCAGGCTGTTCTGGCAAAGGTGGTTTGTGGCCGTAGGCCGGCTGCTCCGGCAGAGGGGGGTTGGGGCCGTAGGTAGACTGCTCCGGCACAGGCGGGTTGGGGCCGTAGGCCAGCTGCTCCGGCACAGGCGGGTTGTAGCCATAGGTCGGCTGCTCCGGCACAGGGGGGTTGTAGCCATAGGCCGGCTGCTCCACCATGGGAGGGGGGTGGCCATAGGCCGGCTGCTCCGCCATGGGAGGGGGGTGGCCATAGGCCGGCTGCTCGGGCATGGGAGGGGGGTGGCCATAGGCCGGCTGCTCGGGCATGGGAGGGGGGTGGCCATAGGCCGGCTGTTCCGGCATGGGAGGGGGGTGGCCATAGGCCGGCTGCTCCGGCATGGGAGGGGGGTGGCCATAGGCCGGCTGCTCCGGCATGGGAGGGGGGTGGCCATAGGCCGGCTGCTCCGGCATGGGAGGGGGCTGGCTATAGTCCGGCTGCTCCGGCATGGGAGGGGGCTGGCTATAGTCCGGCTGTTCCGGCATGGGAGGGGGCTGGCTATAGTCCGGCTGTTCCGGCATGGGAGGGGGCTGGCTGTAGTCCGGCTGTTCCGGCATGGGAGGGGGCTGGCTGTAGTCCGGCTGTTCCAGCATGGGAGGGGGCTGGCTGTAGTCCGGCTGCTCCGGCATGGGAGGGGGGTGACCATAGACGGGCTGCTCCGGCATGGGAGGGGGGTGACCATAGGCCGGCTGCTCTGGCATGGGAGGGGGGTGACCATAGGCCGGCTGTTCTAGCAGAGGAGGTTTCTGGCTATAGGGAGACTGCTCCTGGAAGGGGGGGGTGTAGCCATAGGGAGATTGCTGGTACGAGTAACCTGACGTGTGCTGGTACTGTTGGTAGCTGCGGCCAGGGGGCCAGTCCCCATAACCACCAGTCGGGGGAGGAGGCGGCGGGGGGGGGAGGAGGCGGTGGTGGCGGCGGCGGTGGCGGTAGAGTGGATCCTGGCAGCAGCACAGTCTGCATCTGTTTCTGGTGCATCTGCTGGAGCTGCTGGAGCTGCGCCAGGTGCTGGTCGCGGAAGCTCTGGAAGGCGGAGGTGCCGGAATAGCTGCCGGCAGCAGCAGCAGGCTGCGTCGGGGCCTGGTAATGGCCGCCGGCCCCGCCGCCATACCTGCCCCAGGAAGGGTACATGGCGGAGGGTAGGACGGGAAGGCCGCAGTTTGGTCCGGGTCAGGTAAGCGAGCTCGCGGGTTCCGTTGAATCGAGGCAAACCGAGCGGAGTTTCCAGGGATCGCGCGCGGCCTCTCCCCGGCTCTTTCAGGCGCCTTCCAAGCTCCTCCACACCGTAACGTGCACGGCGGCGTCTCTGCGTCACGAGCACGTAGCGTGCGAACTGCGGAAAAGGGGAGCTTGTGCGCCTGCGCCCTTCCCCAGTGATGCGCGAACCAGAGGAGAGGAGGGAGGGGACGGGGTGGTGTTGCCATGGCGATAGTAGCGCAGAGGATGTCACGTGGGCTCTCGCGGCCTGGTTGTATTTTTACCTTCGTACAGGAAAAGAGAAGAAAATGAGCGCCATGTGGCGAGCAGAAAGCAGGCGGCGCCACTGATTACATTCACGGCAGCCTAGCGGGACACTGCTTACCATTGCTGTACTGCCACCCGCAGTTCACAGCACTGTACAAACACACAGGCCGCTACAGGGCGGTGCATAAACACCGGTTTGGACGCGCGTTTTCCATGTTTATTTATTTATTTATTTATTTGGAGATTTTTATATACCGCGGTACGTATAGATATACATCACCTCGGTTTACAGATAACAATACTATTACCCCTTATACTGGGGCCAAATCAATACGGTGCACTGAGGCGAGTGCACTGTTAACCTGCAGTCGGGCGCGGGTACAATAGGCACTAACCCATCCCCTAATGTAATAAGGGGATTAGTGCATATCCAACACGCAGACTGAATCTAATAGCGCTCTTCCTATGCAAATGCACTCCTGATGCAAAAAAAAATATGTGCATCTCGGACACACATTTAACTATCTAGTAACGCCTGCCAGGAGCTGTGTGCATCAAAAAAAGATGAAAAATAAAAGAAATAAAACTAAAAAAAATTGACAGTCGGACCCATTGTAACCGTCTCTTTTTAGTCAGTAAGGAGGTCCAGACAACTGATCCGTAAAGATAGACTTTTATTGCCAGCAAGATGCAGCTAAGACAAAGGCTCAGTACAACTGCATGCCACGCCCCCTTCGGAGCAAACTTTTATGCACTTTACAACTCTTATCTTTCACACATGCGTTCTGGTTTTTGCTGAACAAGCATTTCACAAATTGCTGAACAAGCATTAGGCTAGCGTGGTCCTCTAGTAGGTGTAGCTTATGATCAGACTATTGTTTCGTCATTTAATTGACGTGTTAGACATTTTACATCGGCATTCGTATTAATACAATACAAAGTATTATTCCAAAATGGAGTTACGTTACGTTACGCTAAAAGTTAGTGCGCCACTGCGTCACTACGCATTACGTATCATTTGCGTTGCAAATATTAGTACGTTCAAGATGGCTGTGCGTTTCACTGCTGGCATGATTAGTCGGAGGATGTTCAGTTGTTCGTTCGTACTTCAGGGGGGTCACGAAATTGAACCCCTTCATTCCCCCCTTTGATACTTCAACTTTGAAGAGAAGGCAGAAGTATCACTTTATATCTGAAGAGTAACTGAAACGACAATAAGAGTTAATACCAGTGACATTGAATGTGAGCCCTAATATGTTGTTAGGTCGTTGGTTGCTTCACGGGTTTGAGACGGGTGGACCCTATTGGTGTCACCCCCCTTTGTAGCCCGACTTACCCCAACAACACGGTGGCTCCATTATGGTAATGCTTAGAGGTTAGAGTTTATCAGACTTATAAGTTAGTAGTTAGGTACTCTTTATCAGAATCAGTATCCGAATCATTGTTAGTGTCGTAGTCAGAAGAATCAGATGAAGGGAATGTGGAGACAGACACATACTTATTAATCATCATGACGTGAGCAGCTGCTCGCCGATCAGCAATATGTTCAATCATGGATCGGAGATGTCTAAAAATAAGAGGGAGACAAATAGGAAATAGAATGCATGTCAAAACAAGAAGTATCAGAGGAAAGAGGAGTTCTTTAAGGCCAGGAATGGAAGTGAGCCAGTTGGGTAAAGAACCTGTCCAGTCAAGAATTCCAGTCCACGTCTGCACTGGTACATGGGCCAGGCGAATCATTCGATCAGTAATCTCCTCAATGACTTTACTCTTGTCATCTACCTGTAAACAACAGTTAGAAAGATTAAATTTGCCACATACACCACCTTCCTGGGCTAGGAGGTAGTCTAAAGCCAATCGATTTTGGTAGACAGCTGTTAAAATTTTAGTGTTTTGCTTGGCTAAGATGTTGAGAGCCAAGGCAGAATCATTTGTCAGGAGTTCCAGTACTGCTTGGAGTCTTATAATTCGATTGAGCATATAGATAGGTGTTCTATATCCATAAGAACCATCCTCAGCCCAGGTGGCCGGACCATAGTATTGTACAATTCGTTCAGGAGGCCACTCTTGATCTTTCCAATCTCCTATGGATACTTTAGGAGTGCTTCGACGTTTGTTGGGTCTCATGGGACTGTATACTGGAACTCCTAAGGTTTCCCCAGCAATGATGGGAAGTAGGAAGAAACTTGGCCGAATTGTAGCCAAGAAGCAAGTTCCATACCAGCTTGTTGGTAATTGTTCATAGGCTCTTCGTCCACATACATAATAATAACCATCTGGAGCATTGAAAACGGTAGTAGCAACGCCCGCAGCTGTCCATGTCTTGTTCAAAGTCGATTCAGTCCAGATGGGAGTAGGCATGGTAGAATTCTCAGTCTGCCACCATGTCTGGGTGGTAAGGTTGGCAGTAAGAACTCCTGTGCATGGAGAATTTCCAACAGGCACGGTGTAGATGCGTGAATGTTGTCGAGAGATACATAGTCTGCCAATAACATCAGTCTGTAGCGCCCACTCATATGGATGAGATTTACGGTTATAGGTTACAGTGGTATTCAAGGTGTTAAGATCAGATTGGAATGTTTCCTTGGCTTCCCATGGCCATTGCTCTCCTGTATCTGTTCCTCAACATACAAAACAGTTCTTGACTTCGAGAGAGAGAGCTATGTTTTCTGCCAAATTGACAAACAGGTTTTTTACTTGCTGAGAAATTGTATGTTTCTTTAATTCCTCAGTGGCATGAGATATTTCATCGAAAAAGGATTGATAACCCACCACAGTAGTCTGGTGAATAATTGGACGAGGTTTGTCTCTCCGCTGAGTGATGGTAATGTAGGTCATAGGGTCTTTTCCAGTTCCGTCGATACCAAATCCCCAAGTATCTTGCCAAGGGAATCCTTCACTTCTTAGAGGCCATTGTATAGATACTGTATTACCAGTTACTGCAGTTAACCGTCCTATTCCGTGGCAGCCATGGTAACCTCCTCCGGTGTAATCACAAACTAGAGCCCATCCTGACAGTGTCAGGTCCCCTCCGCATGGTAGCCAACTGGATGGATTAGCTGCACGGTTGTATGGGCAGAGGTATTTGTGATTGTAGACATAGGAATTTCTCCAGGCTTGAGACCCACAGTGGAGTGCATTTGGGTGTTTATCAATGGCTTCACAGGCATCGAACGTTATTGTGACAATCGTTTCACTTCCCATAAGAACCTTAGTGGAGTTGATGTAGTACAAGATGCCCTTTCCTTCTGGGACAATACTTGATGTGCAGCTCTTTGGTAGACCTGCAGTGAGGGTGATGTTGTAGTACTTAGGAGTTGTTGGGGTATGACAGATGACTTTGCCAGTTTCTAAACATCGATGGAAGGATTGATAGCCTTGAGTAGTATTCAGGGCGCAAGCAGGTAGTGTGGCACAGGAAGTTGGTGGTTGAGATTGGTGGATGATTGTTGAGACAACTTGAAATCCAGTTTGAGTGGTAGTACGAATTAGCTTGATACATTCGGTGCAATTCATGCTCAAGGACAGGAAAACAGAAGTAGTCGGTGTACAGAAGAGTAGTAAGTGAATGTAGAAGATGGATGCAACGTAGATCTTGGAAGTCGGAATCTGTGACATTGCTTTATGACGTAGATGGTTGCATTCATAAGTAATGGATTCTGAAAGGAAGGAGAGAAATGGACACATTAATATTTAGCTGCAGTTACTGATATCTTTTTACTCAGGACTAGCATTGGGCCTGCCTTGGGTGAATCTTAATTTGTGGTCTCCAATCTTGGAGACCTGCCAGTTGGCTGAAGCTGGTTTGAGACGTGTCCAATGAATCCATGAAGGACATCCAAAAACTTTGACAGCTGTTGGAGTAGTTAGTAATACAGTGTACGGCCCTTTCCATCGAGGCTGGAGGAAATCAGACTCATCCCAGTCTTTTATCCACACCGAATTCCCGATCTGGTATGGATGAATCGGGGTTAGCAGGACTAATGGTTCAGTGTCGCAGGTGTAATTTTGAATCGCAATAACTGTGTTATATAGTCCTTTAAGTTGGTTACTGAGAGACATTTCCCCTTGTATTTGCAGCGATTCAGGAAAAGATGGAAGAGGTGGAGGCCTTGCGTACATCATTTCATAAGGTGTTAAACCCGACTTCCGTGGGGTGCATTGGACATGTAGTAGAGCTAATGGCAGGATGTCTGGCCATTTAGTCTTTGTTTCCTGACACAATTTAGCGAGCTGATTTTTTAGTGTCCTGTTAGCTCGTTCAACTGCTCCGCTACTTTGAGGTCTCCAGGCGCAGTGCAGGTGCCATCGGATGCCCAGAATTTGACTCAGACGTCACGTGACTTCACTGGTGAAAGCTGGTCCATTATCTGAATTTATCTGCCGTGGTAATCCGTATCGTGGTAAAATTTTATGGAGAAGCAATGTTACTACTTCCTTGGCAGTCTCAGTTCGCGTGGGTATGGCTTCGATCCATCCGGTATAAGTACAGACAGCTACCAGCATTGCTTTGTATCTTTTTGAAGCAGTCATGTGGGTGAAGTCGATTTGACAAACTTGAAACGGAGTTGTTCCTCGTAGTATATGTCCAGGAGCTGGACCAGGTCCATTTCTGGGATTGTTCTTTGCACAGGTAACACATTGATTAACAGCATATTTAGTTAGCTGAAAGAGTCTATTAATGTAGTAAGTTTTTGCCAACAGTGTTGCTAATGAATCTCGACCGAGATGGGTTTTATTATGGGCTTCTCTGACAACAGTCCATGCCAGGGCGTCGGGTATCCATACCCTATCTTCTTGTACAATCCACCACCCATCCTGCTGATGAAATTGTTCAGTTTGTGCCCAATCATTTTCTTCCGCTGAATAAATGGGGGTTTCATTCGTGAACTGTAGAAGTGGGCAAGTGGGAGTTGAAGTATGTGGTGATTGCACACGTGCTGCTTCTTTCGCTGTTTTATCTGCCCATTGGTTTCCTTTGGCAATGGGATCAGTTTTCCCTGTATGGGCTTTGCAATGCATAACAGCTACCTTTCGTGGTGCCCATACGGAGTCTAGCAATTGATGTATCTCTGATGCATTAGCTATTTGTTTCCCTTCCGCAGTTAGGAATCCTCGTTCCTTGTATAAAGCTCCATGCACTTGGATCGTAAGGAAAGCGTACTTTGAATCCGTATAAATATTGACAGTTTTCCCTTCTGCCAACTGCAAAGCCCTTGTGAGCGCAATTAGTTCAGCTTTTTGCGCTGATGTCCCTGGGGGTAGGGGTTCGGCTTCAACAATATCATCCTCGGAGACTACAGCATATCCAGCGACTCTGATTCCATTTATGATCTGGCTGCTTCCATCAGTGAATAAAGTCCATGCTCCTTGCCAGGGTTGGTCGCGTAAGTCGGGTCGGCTGGAATGTACTGTTGCCATAATTTCCCCACATTTATGAGTAACTGAAGTGGGGGTTGGGAGTAAAGTTGCAGGATTCAGATTTTTACTGTCCTGTATTTGAATTTCTGGAGTTTCACATAATAACGCTTGGTACTTTACAAGACGTGAATTTGTCATCCATTTTGGTCCATGGGTCTCTAGCAGTCCTTGGATAGTATGAGGAGTTGTTACTTGTAAAATCTGTCCAAATGTTAGCTTAACAGCTTCGGGTATCAGTAGACATGCAGCAGCAATGCTTCGGAGGCATCCTGGCCATCCTTTTGACACATTGTCCATTCCTTTTGACAGATATGCAACAGGTCGTTCCCATGAGCCTAAGGTTTGAGTCAATACCCCTATGGCCATGCCTTTTTTCTCGTCGACGAATAGATGGAATGGTTTCATCACATCTGGCAATCCTAAGGCAGGTGGTTCAATTAAGGCTTCTTTTAGTTGACGTAAGCTTGCCAGTTCGTTTCCTTCCCATTGGAAGGGTTGAGATTCTGCCTCTTTACCCCGCAGCTTGTCGTACAGGGGTTGGGCAATAACTGCATAGTTAGCAATCCACAGCCTACAGTATCCTGCAGCTCCAAGGAACGCCCGGAGCTCTTTCTTGCAAGTGGGTACAGGTTGATCTCTTATAGAACTGGTGCGAGAAATCCCCAGACATCGGGTTCCTCCACGTATTTGGAAGCCTAAATACTCTACTTCCAATTCACAGATTTGCGCTTTCTTTTTACTTGCACGATACCCTTTTGAGTACAACGTCTTTAGCAGCTGAAGAGTGGATACCGCACATTCGAGGTACGTCTCTCGAAACAACAGAAGGTCATCCACGTATTGTATGACTGGCCCATACTTTACTTGATACATCTTTAAGTCTTTTGCCAGTTGCTCACCGAACAGCGTAGGTGAGTGCCTAAACCCTTGAGGCAACCGAGTCCATGTGTACTGCTGCTTTACTCCAGTATCTGCATCTTCCCATGTGAAAGCAAAAATCTTTTGACATTCCTCCGCCACCGGGACGGAGAAGAAGGCATCTTTGAGATCAATGACACTGTACCACTTTGATGCAGGAGAGACTTGAGCCAGGATTGAGTACGGATTTGGGACGAGGGCTACTAGATCTGCTACTTGACTATTCACTTTTCTTAAGTCTTGTACTGGTCGATAGTCATTTGATCCAGGCTTCTTTACTGGCAACAAAGGGGTGTTCCAAGCAGATCGGATTCGCCGGAGAATGCCCAAATCATACAATCTTTGCAGGTGTATCTGAATTCCTTGTCTGGCCATATACGGAATGGGGTATTGAGATTGATTTATCACCTGTGCATTCTGTTTCATCTCGATCCAAATAGGGGTAGCGTTGATGGCTATTCCTCCTGGGTTCTGTTCTGCCCATACTTTAGGTATACTGTTCATTAGCTGTCTGCGCTTTTCGTTGAGGACGGTGTTTTCTCCATATCGGTGCGTAGGGCTATATTCGACTATGGGGAGATGTAATCTCCATTCTTCTTGGAGTGGACAGATGAGAGAGACTGGGTTATCAGCGAAGGATGCTCTTATTTCTCCTGTCGATTCGAATTGTAAGTTGGCTCTTAATTTACAAAGAAGGTCTCTCCCGATGAGGGGAACTGGGCATCCCGGGACGTAGAGAAACTGATGAGATACTAATTGTCCTCCCACTCGAACCTGTCGTTTCTGAAGAAAGGGAGCGATAAGTGGCTTTCCAGAGGCCCCTACAATAGAAATGTTTTTCGAAGTGGGCGTGGTAATAGCGGTAGTCATGACTGATCTTTGTGCCCCGGTATCTAACAATCCCTTAAATGTCTCAGTCCCTACTTTGATTTCTACTAAGGGATCGAATGGAAGAATTCCCTTCTCTAGTCATGCTTCACTACTGTCTTCGCCAGAGGTTTCTCCTACAGTCATCTGCCATTCAGCTTCCTTTGGTTTGGACGGAGTATATCCTTCCTGCTTCATTTGCAGGGACTCTGGGCACTCAGACTTCCAGTGTCCTTCTTGTCTACAAAATGCACAGTGATTGGCTCCCAACGGCATCCTTCCACCCCTAAACGATCCTCCTCTACTTGCTCGTCCTCTGGGCGGTCCCCTCGAGGGTGACCTGCCTCTTCCTCTCGGCCCAGGATATCCCTGATAGTGCCTGGCCGAGTTTCCGAAATTCGTTTCTTCCAGCGCTGCGGCTAACAGACTAACACTTTCTCTTAACTTTCTACTTTCTTTCTTTTCTTTCTTGTCTCCTGTCCGGCTCTCGGTTTACATAAACTCTGTCAGCCATGGCTTTTAACTGGCTAATAGTCATTCCCTCAAATCCTTCTGATTTCTGTAACTTCCGGCGGATATCGGGACAGGATTGTCCGACAAAGCTCATCACTATGACGGACTGACTCTTGGGGTCCTCTGGGTCGAATGGACTGTATTGCCGATAGGCATCCATCAATCTTTCCAAAAAGATTCCGGGAGTCTCATCTCTCCCTTGCACCACGTCGTGGATCTTTCCCATATTCATGACTTTCTGCTTTCCTTTCTTTAAAGCTCCGAGAAAGGCGACTTGATATGCAGCAATGCGGGCTCGCCCTGCAGCCGTCTGGAAATCCCAGTTGGGATCGGCGACAGGGGCATGCTCTCTCACTACTTCATCTGGATTACCGTCTGACCCGGCTCCCAGCCGAGCTGCTTCTTCCATGTTTAATTGTATTTGTCGGCGTTCTTCAGTGGTGAAAAGGATGGAGGCGAGATGCCGAATGTCAGCCCAGTTAGGGTTATGGGCTGCAAAAATTCCTCGTAAAAAATCTAGCATCTGATCTGGATTATCAGCGTAAGAGGGGCCAAGCTGTTTCCAGTTAAAAAGATCACTGGAAGTGAAAGGTATGTAAGTAAACAACTTTATAGTTTGCGTAGTATTATACTCGTTTTCTTCAGTAGGGACCACGGGAACTACGGTGGTTGTTTCTCTAATTGGTAGTTGCAAACTTGCGGCTTGGGTTTTACTGCGAGTGCCGCCTGACACGGACGACTCGCCGCCGTCTTCAACTTTTGCCGCCGCCGCTTCCACTTCAAGCCGTACTTCGGGAACCGGCATTATTTCATGATCAACTTGGGCATCGGCGGGGGCTGGGGGATCTGGTGGCGCATTATACGATTGAGGGTAGCTAGGGGCATAGGGTGGCGGCAGAAGTTCTTCTGCGTCAGGCAGTACTGCAGGCGGCAGGGGTTTAACTTTTTTTTCTTGAGTCCGTGAATTCCCTTGCACTACAAACATGGCCGCCGCAGATGACGCATGGTCCTTTATTCCCAAGATGGCCGCCCTTCCCTTTCTTTTCCGGTTTGAGGACTTCCGGTCTCCCATTTTGTTTACTTGCGCCACCATTACGAGGGCGGCTCCCTCCACTAACTTCTTTGCCCACTTCGGAGGATTCTCGATAACTGCAATCCAAGCAGTTATGTATGGCTTATCCTCAGGGCAACCCGGATTCTCTTCTTTCTCAACTATTTTCAGGACCCTTGTGGCCGTTTGGAAATTGAAAGTTCCTTCCGGAGGCCAATTTACACACAAACCGGGCCACTTATGGGTGCATCGCTGAATCATTCCGGGCTTCGTACATTTACGTTTATCGAACACTTCACTATAGTGTTCCGTCATAACTTTTAGTGGAGTTGAATAGCCCCCTCCCATTAGGATAGAATTCACAGACAAAGGAGGGAAGGGAAGACGGATAGGTAAGGGGTCCGTATCCGTCAGACACAAAAGGGTCACAATCGCCCCGACTAGGATGCGGTCAGCCCGGCCTAGAACTGCGAGGCCATTCACTCTCTTTCACACAACAAGAAACCTATTCCCACTATCATACGCGTTACTTCTTTTTCCTCTTTTTATGCGCGTGGCTTTCGGAATGCAATTCCTACCAAACCACCGCTTGGGGTGTGATCAAAGCCCCCTCGGTCCCCTCACGGATGGACCGGTTATTTGCTACTCTTTTAGCTATTCTTCACTTTTCCCATCATTCCCATAATACTCGCCTGCAGGGTTCTTCCGATCGTCACGAAAGCCTTCTTCCCAGATCACCAGCCCAGAGGTCTCAGAAGAATTTCTGTGGAACGGTCCCCTCAGAAACCTGATCGCTGAACTCAGCGGTGGCCACTCACCAGGTACGTCTGGGGGATCGCTCCGCCACCAAACTACCGGACCCACTGGGGGGCTAAAATAGCGTCCCCAGTACCTCCTGGCTGGCTCGCCAAATGTAACCGTCTCTTTTTAGTCAGTAAGGAGGTCCAGACAACTGATCCGTAAAGATAGACTTTTATTGCCAGCAAGATGCAGCTAAGACAAAGGCTCAGTACAACTGCATGCCACGCCCCCTTCGGAGCAAACTTTTATGCACTTTACAACTCTTATCTTTCACACATGCGTTCTGGTTTTTGCTGAACAAGCATTTCACAAATTGCTGAACAAGCATTAGCTAGCGTGGTCCTCTAGTAGGTGTAGCTTATGATCAGACTATTGTTTCGTCATTTAATTGACGTGTTAGACATTTTACATCGGCATTCGTATTAATACAATACAAAGTATTATTCCAAAATGGAGTTACGTTACGTTACGCTAAAAGTTAGTGCGCCACTGCGTCACTAAGCATTACGTATCATTTGCGTTGCAAATATTAGTACGTTCAAGATGGCTGTGCGTTTCACTGCTGGCATGATTAGTCGGAGGATGTTCAGTTGTTCGTTCGTTCGTACTTCAGGGGGGTCACGAAATTTAACCCCTTCACCATCACGAAAACCGATGCCAACTTTACTAACATCAGTTTACCTTACTGGCGGACAAGCACAAAAACCGACGCCAATAAACTTAGCATTGCTTTTCAGCGGCGAACGGTAGTCACGAAAACCAACGCCGAGCTTATCGGCATCGGTTTCCCTTACCTTACGTGACTACCGTTCGCCGCTGAAAACCAACACAAAGTTTATTGGCGTCGGTTTTCGTGGCTGCCCACCAGTAAGGTAAACCAACATTGATAAACCCGGTGTTGGTTTTCGTGACTATCATTCATCTATCTTTAAACAAGATCATCTGCCTTCAGTGCCTTGATCTTTTTTCTGATATCGAATGGTAACAGACTCAGGATGACATCTAAGCGAAACAGACCAATCTTAAGCAATTCTCTTTTAGCAAGCATGCAACAGAGCTGGTGGAAGACACACCCAAACAGGAACATAAGAACATGCCATACTGGTTCAGACCAAGGGTCCATCAAGCCCAGCATCCTGTTTCCAACAGTGGCCAATCCAGACCATAAGAACCTGGCAAGTACCCAAAAACTAAGTCTATTCCATGTAACCATTGCTAATGGCAGTGGCTATTCTCTAAGTGAACTTAATAGCAGGTAATGGATTTCTCCTCCAAGAACTTATCCAATCCTTTTTTAAACACAGCTATACTAACTGCACTAACCACATCCTCTGGTAACAAAGTCCAGAGTTTAATTGTGCATTGAGTGAAAAAGAACTTTCTCCGATTAGTTTTAAATGTGCCCCATGCTAACTTCATGGAGTGCCCCCTAGTCCTTCTATTATCCGAAAGAGTAAATAACCGATTCACATCTACCCGTTCTAGACCTCTCATGATTTTAAACACCTCTATCATATCCCCCCTCAGCTGTCTCTTCTCCAAGCTGAAAAGTCCTAACCTCTTCAGCCTTTCCTCATAGGGAAGTTGTTCCATTCCCCTTATCATTTTGGTTGCCCTTCTTTGTACCTTCTCCATCGCAATTATATCTTTTTTGAGATGCGGCGACCAGAATTGTACACAGTATTCAAGGTACGGTCTCACCACGGAGCAATACAGAGGCATTATGACATTTTCTGTTTTATTCACCATTCCCTTCCTAATAATTCCCAACATTCTGTTTGCTTTTTTGACTGCCACAGCACACTGAGCCGACGATTTCAATGTGTTATCCACTATGACACCTAGATCTCTTTCTTGGGTTGTAGCACCTAATATGGAACCCAACATTGTGTAACTACAGCAAGGGTTATTTTTCCCTATATGCATCACCTTGCACTTATCCACATTAAATTTCATCTGCCATTTTTGGGCTTGCGTCCCCATTCAACGGTTTTGGAACCGTGTTGCGAGGTACTTAGCGGACTTGTTGGACATTGCTTTCCCAATTACCCCCATGTGGTTATTTTTTGGCTACATCTCCCCGATTCAGATTTGAGACCCTGGCTCGTGCCTGCTTCTTCATAAGGCATGTTTAGTAGGGAAAACGATTATTCTTTCTGTGTGGCAGTCCTCCGAGGTCCCTTCCTTTTGGTCCTGCCAGAATAGCCTACATGCCATGATGACTATGGAAAGCCTGGAGGCTCGAACGACACCTCAGCATCGTCGACGTTTTCTTGCAGTGTTGCAGCCGTACCTGCAGGCGCTGACCCCTCGGGCTCGCAGTCTTGTTATCAATGATTAATCTGTTTCTTTTTCTCTCCTTACATCAGATATGGCCTGGCTAAGGGACTGTTTTGCAGTGTTATACTATTACTCACTTCTACAAAGGGGGGAGGTGGGGGTTATGTTTGATGGGAGGAGGTTTCTGTAGGGGTTCTGTTATTTTTATTGGTGATATTGTTCTGAGGCGAGATCAGAGCTCCTCTCGCTTCAGTGTATTGTTATATGTAATATTCTTGAAAATCCAATAAAAATCGTTTAAACATAAATTTCATCTGCCATTTGGATGCCCAATTTTTCAGTCTCACAAGGTCTTCCTGCAATTTATCACAATCTGCTTGTGATTTAACTACTCTGAACAGTTTTGTATCATCTGCAAATTTGATTATCTCACTCGTCATATTTCTTTCCAGATCATTTATAAATATATTGAAAAGTACGGGTCCCAATACAGATCCCTGAGGCACTCCACTGCCCACTCCCTACCACTGAGAAAATTGCCCATTTAATCCTACTCTCTGTTTCCTGTCTTTTAGCCAGTTTGTAATCCACGAAAGGACATCGCCACCTATCCCATGACTTTTTACTTTTCCTAGAAGCCTCTCATGAGGGACTTTGTCAAACGCCTTCTGAAAATCCAAGTATACTACATCTACCGGTTCACCTTTATCCACGTTTATTAACTCCTTCAAAATAGTGAAGCAGATTTGTGAGCCAAGACTTGCTTTGGGCAAAGCCATGCTGACTTTGCTCCATTAAACCATGTCTTTCTATATGTTCTGTGATTTTGATGTTTAGAACACTTTCCACTATTGTTCCTGGCACTGAAGTCAGGCTAACCGGTCTGTAGTTTCCCGGATCGCCCCTGGAGCCCTTTTTAAATATTGGGGTTACATTTGCTATCCTCCAGTCTTCAGGTATAATGGATGATTTTAATGATAGGTTACAAATTTTTACTAATAGATCTGAAATTTCATTTTTTAGTTCCTTCAGAACTCTTGGGTGTATACCATTCAGTCCAGGTAGTTTACTACTCTTCAGTTTGTCAATCAGGCCTACCACATCTTCTAGGTTCACCGTGATTTGATTCAGTCCATCTGAATCATTACCCATGAAAACCTTCTCCATTACGGGTACCTCCCCAACATCCTCTTCAGTAAACACCGAAGCAAAGAAATCATTTAATCTTTCCGCTATGGCCTTATCTTCTCTAAGTGCCCCTTTAACCCCTCGATCATCTAATGGTCCAACTGACTCCCTCACAGGCTTTCTGCTTCGGAAAAATTTAAAAAGGTTTTTACTGTGAGTTTTTGCCTCTACAGCCAACTTCTTTTCAAATTCTCTCTTAGACTGTCTTATCAATGTTTTACATTTAACTTGCCAATGTTTATGCTTTATCCTATTTTCTTCTGTTGGATCCTTCTTCCAATTTTTGAATGAAGATCTTTTATTTATTTTATTTATTTATTTATGAACTTTTATTTACCGACATTCGTGAAGCACATCATGCCGGTTTACAGCAAACTGAAAGGTGGAAAATTACAATAAAACAAAAGAGGGGGAGGGGGGTAAAGGCGAGAAGAGGTGGGGGGGGTGGGGGAGGGAGGGGACAGGGGGGGAGATGGGGAAGGCAGTACAGAGTGAGAACAAAAACCAATTAGAACCAAACAGATGAACTATATACAGTCAAAATATGTACAGTTATTCTCATATTATGTGGTGCTGAAGTGGTACTATAAATCGGCAGTATTTATCCCTTCGATGGTTGATCTATTAACAAGGTAATTAGTGGGGGGCAAAGAGGAGTAGGAGGAAGCAGGGGGGTGTAGAAGGGCAGAAGAGGGATTGGACATCAACAGGGGTAAAGGGAAACGGGGTCGAGTAGGATGTAACTGAGTAAAGGGAGGAGGTTTATGTTTGGTTTGCATCGGGGTAGGCCTGTCGGAAGAGCCATGTCTTGACTCCTTTCTTGAATTTGTGTAGGGATGGCTCCAGGCGGAGGAAGGTAGGGAGGGAGTTCCAGAGGGTGGGACCAGCGATAGAGAAGGTCCTCTCTCTGGTAAGAGATAAATGCACAGATTTGAGGGATGGGGTGTGGAGAGTGCCTGTGTGGGCGGTTCTTGTGGGGCGGTCAGAGGATCGGTAATGAGGCATTTCATCTAGCCAGGTGTACTTTTGGCTAAAATAGCTTCTTTCACCCCACCCTTTAACCATGCCAGTAATCGTTTTGCCTTCTTTCCACCTTTCTTAATGTGTGGGATACATCTGGACTGTGCTTCTATAATGGTATTTTTTTTTAACAATGACCACGCCTCTTGCACACTTTTTACCTTTGTAGCTGCTCCTTTCAGTTTTTTTCTAACTATTTTTCTCATTTTAGATTTGCATACTGTTCCTCTTCCAGTCATTAATTCAAATTTG